>NW_026914612.1:0-598721 GCF_034315485.1 Pezoporus occidentalis
CTCACAATACAATGGTCAGTTGATGCTGATTTACTTCATTCTATCCATTCATCTTTGTGAGCTTCCAGAAACAGAGGTGAGAAATATCAGTGACAAAACAGAAAAGTGAGAAAAAACAAACCAAGTGAGCAGTTATGCAAGAAATTCCCTCAGAAATAGAAATTAAATCATTAAAGAAGAAAAAAGACCCAGAAAAGCTGAATTTAAATATTAGACCGTGGGTGCAAACATGAAATAAGAAAAGCCAAGACACCAAAGTGGTTTCAAGTAACAAGGGGCGCAAAAAGTCAATCCAGGCAATTCTGTACATGCAAGAAAGCCAGAGGAAAATGAAAGATGGAATGAATCCATGAATTCTCAGATAGAGAAAAACAAACAGTGGAAACCACAGAAAATACTTCAAAATATTTTTAACCCTTAAAAAAAGGATTAGAAGCAAAACAGATTTAAAACAGTAGGAGCAGAAACAGTGCAGGACAAGAACAGGTTAAAAGACAAGAGGAAGCAAGTCTAGTGTATTCAAGGGCCGGATGAAACCGCTGTGAGAGTAGCTGTGAAGCGGGCAGAGTAAAGCCTGGCTCCTCAGGGGTTGGTTATCACAGGGGACTTGGTGAGGAGGTTTCAGAGGACTGGAGAAGGGCAAATAGTGTGAGAAGGCAAATGAGAATCTGTGGAACCAGAGACCAGCAGCTTTATTCCAGCAGCCAGGAAGATGCTATTAAAAATTAGCAAAGAATCCATTTATAAGACTTATCATTTATAAGACTCCTCTTTGGGAGGCCAGCTGTACTGGGGCTGGTGGAGCTGGTCTGACAACGAAGGGGAAGAGCTGTTCTGGTAGGAGGCTTGCCAGGCTGGTCAAGGATGCTTTAAATTAGATGTACTGGGGGAGGGGGGCATCATTCCATCCCAATACTCACTCCAACCCAGTCAGTTGCCAGCACCTATAATAAATGCTCAGAGCAATGTAGAGATATCCCAGCCACTCCAGGCAATGAGCCGGCTGCATTTGGAGCTCGGCTCAGATGCCTCTATACAAATGCCTGTAGTATGGGGAACAAACAAGAGGAATTAGAGATGTGTGCACGTCTACAGGGGTATGATGTAACAGGCATCACAGAAACATGGTGGGATGGCTCCTATGAAAGGAAGGCAGACCTGGCTGGAAAGGGGATCAAGAGATGTAAATGGCCGACAGACAAGGTGTGAGTCAATACAAATAGGTGTTGTGAGGGAAGCACATCCTGTTCTGGGAGGTTGTCTGGAGTGTTGTACACAAAACTTGGGGTAGGTGCTGTGTCCAGCCCAGTTTTGCCATCATACAAAGACAGATCCATGCTGGAGTCTGGAGAAGGGCAAGAGGGATAGAAAACATTTGAGAAAATAGGAATTGGGAAAGAAATGGGGATTTTTTTTTTACTCCAGGAAAACCTGCAGGAGTAATAGGTGTCATTGGAGAAACTTGTGGCAAAATTATTCCAGTACAGAGAAAATTATTAGGAGAAGTCATTAAAGTTATAAGAATTGTTCTTTACATCTCCCTGATTGTTTCTGAAAAGAACAGCACCATTATGAGCTGTTCATGATTCCTTTCTGGCTGATAAGACAGTGACCGAGCAAATCAGATGTTCATTTTGGGCCCAAAGAGAGCTTTTTCATTTGCTTGAGTTATAGCAGTGGTAGAGCCCATCAGCACTTGAGTCAGGGCAGAAAAAGACATCCTGTTACATGTTATAACCTAACCTTGACTGGGGACATCACAACTGGGATAACAGGACATCTTCTGTGTCATTCCCATGTTGTGCGAGTGTGATGTGGGCTCAGCACACAAGAGTAGCAGCATGGATCAATGCAAGCATTTTGGGACAGGTCTGATTAATCAGCAGTGGCAGTTGTCAGGAAACATGTACAATACATGTATGGTGCTGAGCTAGGTTAGAGTGTGTTTTTTCCAGTAATCCTGCTCTATCTTATACCCCATAAGTGTTGAGACCTCATTCATCATCTTCCCATGTTCAGTATTTATCTTCCATTGCAAAGGGCTGCCTGTATTCCTTGAGGACAAAATGCTTTGGAGGTTTGTTTTCTTTTGTTCTTCCTTCAAAACCAATTTTATTACTAAAAATGGGTGTTTTGGAGCACTGGGAATCATCCAGCCCATTGCAATGGCTAATGACAACTGTCTGCACGTCACCCCTTCCCAGTTGTTTACTGTTAGGGTGGTGAGGCACTGGCACAGGTTGCCCAAAGCAGTGGTGAATGCTCCATCCCTGGCAGTGTTCAAGGCCAGGCTGGACAGAGCCTTGGGTGACATGGTCTAGTGTGAGGTGTCCCTGCCCATGGCAGGGGGTTGGAACTGGATGACCTTAAGGTCCTTTCCACCCTAAACCATTCTATGATTCTTTTCCATGTCCAAAGTCCCACTGGTCACTGCTCTGTACAATCTACCTTTGGGTGAGATCCCCCTCACCTGGCTTTGTGTCCCCTGTTGAGATGTTTTTTGGCTCCTTTCACAACCACAGGAGAGAAATACCCTCTTGAAGGACATCTTCCTCTGACCATTCTGGTCAGCTCTCAGATGAACTAAGCCTGCTCCATCTACAGGCAGTTCAGTGGTGGCCCCATGCATCAGAAAAGAGTCACAGAATCATGAGTGCTGGTTTCTTATAGCACAAGATCTTTTTCTTCAACTCACTTGCCCCATAAGCACTCAGGTGTTTTGTACCCCCAAAGTCCCCAGTGTGATGGTAGGGATGAGGAGGTCTGCTGATGGTTATTATGGTGAATTGGAGGGGGGCACAGCAAACTGCCCTTTCCAGGATGACACTCATGTAAGTCATTAATCTGCTTTTATTTCTCATCTGATGGAGAAATTGCCTCTGAAAACAAGGTCTCTTGAGAAAACCTCCTTTGACTGATAGTTGGAAGAGGCTTTATTCATGCTGCCAGCAGCAATGATCCCTGCTGATTAAATAGTGGATAGACCTCATTCTTGCTGAATTACATGTTTTAGAAGGCCTGACACATTTAACAATTAGTTCTAGGTTATATTCATAAACAAGAGGCCAACACCAATTTCTTTTATCAGCCAAAACTTCGTATTGCAGAATACTCCAAGGAGTAATTGTCAAGGTAATTCTTGTGCACTGCCAGTAAGTGCTTTAGCTGGGTTTTCAGATGTTCAGTGTCTTGCTCTGAATGAATGGGAATGATTTCAGTCTTTACAGGGCCTGTGGTGTTGTTCACATGCTGTGTTTGGCTTGGAGATGAGGCTCTCAAACATCATTTGCCCTGTTCACCTGTGGCTGTGTAAGCCAGAAGGGAAGGTAACAGTGGTTTTCAGGTCTGGGCTGTGTTGATCTGTGGAAAGAGACAGGTTTCAATCTCCTTTTCTCCTTTCATTCATTCAGAGCACCTCAGCTGTGCAAATCACCCCTTTAAGAACATCCCACTGGTCCTACATGGCCATCTCATCACCTGCTTCAGGAGGCAAAACACCTACAGAAGCACAGAGGAACCTCTCACAGGTCCCACCATCCCTATTGGGATGATGGGTTTGCATCAGGGTTGACCCTCTCAAGCTCAGATATCACCCTACATCCCTACAGAGATGATGGTCCTACACCATCTCAGTGGCTATGGACTTCAGTGATGGTGGGAAATCATTACTGGTGCTAGGAATTGGAGGCCAGACCCCACTCCTCAGTTCTGCACAGAGCTCATGACAGCTGAGAAATCCCCTTTCTACCTTTCTACTCTACCCCTGGAGCGCAGAGCCCATCTTGGACCAGATAGTTAACGTACTGTTAGTAGGACTCCAGCTTGATGGATGATGACTTAATGGTCAAGGGTTTGGACTGGAACTCCAGTTTCAGTGGCTGGCTTTGCTACCGTATTTGTACATTATCTTGGGCCAGTTGGTAAATCATTCTGGGTTTTCCTCTTCCTCTGAGTAAACTGGAGGACAACTGCAGTTCTTTCCATTCTTTACATCTTGAGGACGCTTTCTGTGGACCACAATTATTCCATCACAGTAGAAAGCGAGATGAGTTTATTTGATCAACCAGAGCAAACGGTTTGCATGGCCTTATTTTATTCTCCAATGCAATAGCTTGGAGGCAGCCCAGAAGGGGCAGCAGCCCTGCAAGTAATTACCAACATGATTTGGTTCTCCCTTATCTCAGATCACTTTGTGTATAGGGAAACTCCGATAAAGTTTAACCTGGCACTGTCTATGAGGCTGGTGAACTGCAGAGCTGGGGCAAGAGGCAGGGAGTTCTTAAATCAACTTTGCCACTGAAATGAAAGTAACCTGTATACCTGTATCTTAACAGATGACAGGACAAAACCAAGCAGTGTCTAACGGGAGTACAGGCACCCACCTAAGCACACCCAGAGGCAACTCTAGATTTCTTGAGTGAATTCATTTTTGGTAGGACATCTAATTATTATTGCAGTAATACTGCAATGCCACGAAACATTGCCTGAGACCAGAGTTCCTCGTGGGTGCCGTGCAAGTGCATCACACCAGAACTTTAGGACTAGAATGTGGTGTTTGTGATGGTAAGATGATCCTGGAACTTGTGACTATTTAGATACGAATAGAACTGTTTGAAAGGCTCAAAATTTGATTTTCAGATCAATTTCTTTCTTGAAAACTAAACTTTCTTCTCAAACCATAATCCAGAAATAACAGGGCAATTTCAGCTTGCTCTCTGTACCCCCCTGGTATGGGGCTGAATTTTGGGAGTGTACTACATTCCAATTCATGGCTGGGTCCCATCAAGCCAGATACAAGTTCCTTCAAGCCTGAGATGATGTTTGAATTTACAGCCATTGCAACATGGGCAGAATGCTCTGGGATTTGAACTGCAGCAAAGCGGGTTTGGATTGGCATCAAGACATCTTTTTAAGAATAAAACTAGTTAAGAGATGCAGGAAGTTGTTGGGGGCAGAGGGAGAAATTCTGCTGCTTGAGGGTTTTAAGAACTTCCATCTATTTTAGATAATCCTATCTCAGGGACAGCTAGGTAACTGCTGCTTGAGTTGGGAGGGTGGATGGGTTGAGTTAGAGGAGGCCACGGAGATGCTGCAAGGGCTGGAGCAGCTCTGCTCTGGAGCCAGGCTGAGAGAGCTGGGCTGGGTCAGCCTGGAGAAGAGAAGGCTCCTGAAGGGGAGACCTGAGAGCAGCTCCAGTGCCTGAAGGGGCTGCAGGAAAGCTGGAGAGGGGCTTGGGACAAGGGCCTGTAGGGACAGGCCAAGGGGAATGGCTTTAACCTGCCAGAGGGGAGACTGAGCTGAGCTCTTAGGCAGAAGCTCTTCCCTGTGAGGGTGCTGAGGCGCTGGCACAGGGTGCCCAGAGAAGCTGTGGCTGCCCCATCCCTGGCAGTGTTCAAGGGCAGGTTGGACGGCAGACACGACATGGGCTTATTGCAGGCAGGGATCGTGTTGAGGCGGCAGCACTTGCCCATCTCCCTGTCTTACACCCTTCCACTTAGGGGGGATCAGACTTCTTTTCAGGCAACAAAAAAAGGGTAAAGAGAGAAAAATCAAATCAAATACAGTTTTATTCTTTACATCTCTTCCATTTCTCTGGCAGACCTGAAATTTCCCCAGGGAAAAGGAAGCCTTTTTCTCTACACGGTTGTGGGTTTGGATGAGTCCTGTCAGATCTTTTACTGGATGTTGGGATCTGACTGCCTGGGTAACTATTTATGAGGAAATGGAGACCTACCCAAGTGACAAAGTGTTAAATATGCACAAAATCCATGTAGCATGAACCAGAGAGGACCTTGATTCTTTCCCCCTGGGTTCTGTCGCTCATCAAGAGTCTTGAAATCAAATGCTCATTTTCCAAGACCTGGTGAGTATTCCCTGCTCCCAAGGCTTTCTTCCATTAGCACTTGAAAACCACAGGTTCCTTCACAAGTCGTCCTTGATGTTTTATAAATGTTACAGCTAAGGCATCGTTTCTACCTCCTTTCATGCATTTTTCACAGCTGCAGGAGAGATGATATTTTGATTCAGGCTGCACACAGTCATCCTGAAAGAGACCTCAGTTACCTCTCCGGAGGTATTTCCAAACCAGCAAATGCTGCCTAACTTGAAGCTAATACCCTCCTCGAGCACTCTGGTCTGCATATATGGTGCAATCTCAGCTGCAGAGCTACAGGTTAGGAGCACGACGTAACCGTATGGGTACAAAACACCTTTCAGAAGAGACCCTCTGGCTAAATTTCACTCTTTGGATTAAAAGGGGTATTTCCTTCCAGAGAAACATCTGGGTGCGCAGGAAAAGGGGTGTTAAAGGTGCTAGGTTTAGAAATGATGCAATGAATATTGTGCAAATAAGCCTTTTTAAGGTTCAGGAAGAAGCCTGACTTCAGCCTACAAACGTAGTAAAATTTGCCCCTGTGTTTCTTTCAAGGGATTACTAAAAACCCATCAGCTGTCTTAAAACTGTTGTTTGTTCCTCTTCTAGCTGGTTTCTGATGAGAAACAGGCGCACCCTTTCTTCAGGATAAAAGTCAAGTGCAGAGATTGCCAAGTTCTTGATGGCTGTACGAGAAGCACAAGAGAGTCTGTAATGATCATACTGAACATTAAATGAGAGGGAGCAATAAAAGCAATGAGACCTATGTTGTTTTTCTTGGGATACTTAGGATCCTATCCAGGAAAAAAGCCAGTGTGAGTCTCATCCCAGTACATCATCCAACAAACATTGTTTTTGTGCTGGAGAAGGCAAATGGTGCACGAGGCAGATGAACTGAATAGCCCAAATCAGTTCTTTGTGGAGGACTGAGTGCTGGGATCTCTATTTTGGGTTCAATCCTCTGTTTAAGCAGGAAACAAGTCACAAAGACAATATCAAGGTGGGGGGGAACTGCTCATTTCTCCTGTGGCAGGAGACCTGACAAGCTGCTCTAAAATACACCTTTTGTTTAAAATAATAACTTTACTGTTGTTATTTTTCACTTATGATGATATCCAGGGGTTTTCCAAAGCAATGAACACAGTGATGAGGTTACTTAGGTTAGTTCTGTTTTTTTGGGGGGTTCAAGGGGAATCTTCTTCCTGGCCCCAGTTGGTGTTAGCTCAGATCTGTAAAACACTCTTTAGATGAGATCTGATACAAAACAACCTCAGTTGAGTCCATCATTACAGATATGTTTTCACATTTCAGTTCCCAAACACTGGACCCATGCCACAAACAGCCAACATGCAACTTAGGGCAGAAACATTATCGTATAAATACAGACACATACTGAGCCCACCATCTCCTTTGGGCCTTGGGGGGGAAACTGCAGGACATTGGGTATATTGCGTTTTGACCAGTGTAAGGTGTCTGAGATGCAGACATACAGTCAAAGGTGGCTTTCTAGGCTTTCTCAACTTGTGTCTTTTCACCCCATGCCTGAATTTAACATCTGGGATAGACAAAAGGAGCTTTGAATCTGATTACAGGGGAGCCCCAGAGCACAGCTCACAGACCAGGCTGTATTCTTTTCTCTGTTCCAAAGCCCTGCACTGTGCAGATGCAAAGCTATCTGAAATGCCTGGCAGCTGCCCAGGGAAGCTGTATCCCAGAGGAGTCATGGGGTTTTTACTGCATTTCCATCTTTAGCAGGAGAAAACTATTTGGAGGAGCAGGACAGCAGCCACTGCAGATGATTATACATACCCATCCCACCCTGCAGCTCTGTTCTTGCTTTCCGTAACTGCCTGAAATACTTTCCAGAGTTAGTTGCAGATTTCATTATGGTTCAAACCCTTGATTTCTGTTATTATCTATGATCATTATTTTCTCAATAGTGTCTGCAAGGACCTTTCCTGCGAAGGTTTCCAGAACAAACAGAACCAAGCTTGCTCCCTCATTAGTGAGGCAAGGGTAGCAGGTCCATCTGTGACTATCTTGAACTGTGGTCAATGGCTCAGGCTGTAAAAGAAACACCTCTGTGTCTTGATGCAATCTAAAACTGGGTTTACTTCTGAGCACTAGCCTGCAGCAATGGGCAAGACGGTGACCTGTCTTTGGTCATCTAATCCAAACTCATACATAAATACAATATAAAGGCAGAGGGATGCAGGTAACATCTACCTAAAGTTAAACTCCAAGTACAGAAGTAGCTAACGAAAGACAAATTTCCCTTTGAAAAGAATATTATCACCAAGAATATATCCTGATTAAAAAAATGTTGATTCTGCTGAAAAATCAGATGAGAGAGCAAAGCTGACAACATGCAATTAAAAAAGGAGAGAGCACTAAGGTGGTGTCAGTTCTAAGAAAGAAGGATAATGGTTATAAGCTCTTGTTGCCCTTAAGGATGCTGCAGCACCCTGGGTCAGGGTTTTTGTATATAAAGTATGGCAGTACTCTTGTCACTCAGACCCAAATATCAGTGGGGTGGAATTCATCTCAGTCAATTTTAGCTGTCCAAAGTTAGACCATTAGTCTGTTACCTGTCTGAGCTGCCTCCAGAGCCGGCAGAGGGAAACGGAGTTCTCTATAGCTCCTCTTAGAATCACAGAATACATCTCCTTAGAATCCTCTTTATACTGCTGTCTGAAATAATGAGATTAATTGCTCTCCAACAGTGCAATCTCCCTTCATGGCACCTGAACACCTTAATCCTAAACATCCACAGTCAGTTGAGAAGAACCACAGCCTGTGCCTGCTTTTTCTTTGGCTGGAAATCCCATCTGTCCCCTTCTAGCAGCTGCCTATTTGTTTGCATTGAAGACCTCCCCACAATGTATTTTGACAGGGTTGGCCTATGAGGAGCAGGTCTTAAACAGCTTTGCAGCTTCAGCTTGTACTGTTGCTGCAGCTGACACATGCATCTCATCTGCTTCCTCTTCCACCTATAGCTTTTCATTTTCTGCTACAATGAGGTGCCTAGTATCAGATGGCCACTATCTCAGTGTGGGAAACAGCAATGCTTTCAGAGCAGGGACGGTGGCCTCCTCTACACTTTGGAGGGAGCCTTGGTCATACACGTACATATCAAGCTGTGCGTGACTCCCAGGAATAGATAAGTTCTCCAAAGCTAGAAAGGATGGTTAAAACTCTGAGGCAGAGGGTGTCTTTCCCTTCATTGTGGTAGAAGAGCAAAACCAAGCTTCCCTCTCATGAGCTGATAGGCTTATTTTACAACATAACAAGGTGTTCCTAATGGGAATGTCTTTTTCTAATGGGAATATCTTTTATTGACTTATTTGCCTGCTATTTGGACAAGGAAGATGTAGTATTCTCACCTTAATGTCCTATCAAAGCTACCAGGGACCTTTGCTTGAAGACAACCATACAATAGGTGAGCAGTTCTGTCCCCACACTCACAGCTCCCCAGCAAGCACTTCTGGACTCAGCCAGTTGGTGACAAATAGACATTGATTTTCTGATCCAGTGTTTGCTCCCTGGGGAAGCTGAGCAAAGGTTATTCTATTTAGGGACTGATTTGACATATGGCTCCTGGAAGTTGGAAAGCGTCTGTAGGTGAATCAAGCTTTATTGCTGGAGTGGTTCATTCAGGAACATAATTAGGTGAGCATACACAAGCGTACCCATGGAAAGATGCCCGCAGGCTTTTTGTAAACTACTCAAGTAGCATCCGCAAGGTGATTTTTCCTACAGATGGTTCAGAAGGAAAAACCTGAATGTGTTTCTTCATAATATAACATAGCAAAAAGTTCTTCTTGTAACAAAAAGTGATAGAAAATAGGTATTTGTCAGAATGATTTACAAATCACTGCATGTGCCTGAGACCAGGTCTACTCTTCGAAGTTTTTCTCATGATGTTGCACTAGTGAAGGTGTGAAGTTTTAGAACCACCTTCCTGTGGTACATGCAGTTGAAAACAAGGCTTAACTGACTTAAATTTTACTCATTTCACCTGAACAGTAACTCTACAGGCTGGGAACCTAATTTTTTGCAAGGAGATCTGTGCCTAGTGAGTTTTTCTATCTGTTCCCACATGACCTCTCTGGAGATCTTAGCCTTTGACACAGCTCAAGGTGAGGTCCCAAAACTGACATTTTTCCTCTTTGCCTGGGAGGAGTAGGTCTGTTATTATATACCATTCAATAAGGATTTATTCTTGAATTCAATGCTTATTTCAGACTCACCCTAAGTGGTGTTTCTACTTTTTTCTACTGTTTCTTCTTTTTTCACCCGTGCTGTCGCTGTTGTAACAGTTGACCTGATAGCTTAATGCTGATGTAGGATGTACATTTTTGTTCTCTTGCCTCCTCTCTCCTGGATGTTACAACTGAAACACAAACTTCTGAATGTCCAGGGATTCCCAAAGGCCAGATGGTATCTGCTTGCTATCAGAGATGTTTGCAGCTTAACACAGGGGAGAAATAATATTGGTCAGTGAGATTATGAAATTAAATTGTTCCTTGATGAAGAATTAAACAGGGATGAAAAACATAGAAACATAAGAAGCAGTAAGAAAAGGAAGTTGTTCATTGTGGTGGAAATGAAATAGCATTGGCTTTTCTTCTCTGACCAAGTATTACAGCACGGGGATGGTGGTCTTGAGTCCACTCCCAAGACAAAACTCACCATATAAGCACTGCAAGGACATCTGGGGACTCTTGATGAGAGTCAGCCAGGAGAAACTGGGCATCTATCTTAAGCCTGTTGCCTGGACTGCTCTTCCAGGAAACGACATGCAGTTCTCCAGCCTGCAAGTCCTTCTGTGTGGGACTGATATCTAGAAGTGCTCGGGATCACCCTCTGGAGGTGCCTTTTTAAACATAATGACCATCTGGGCAGCCTAAATTGGCGAACTATATACTAGTGGAAGACTGCAGCAGTGACTTGGGGATGTAAGCCTGTGTGTGAAATGGTCCCAAATAATCAGAGAGTCTCTACATCACTGTCATTTCGGAAGACAACAGTTGCTACCATTCAGCCTAGAGTAAGGACACCCGATCTTGCTTGGTTGCAGGAATCAGCCTTGCTGTAGTAGTAATAAATGTGTCTGTGGGCTCATTTTACCCTGTTTTCAACAGGGAATGTGTTTCAGCAGCCTTAGATAGGTCAGTGCTAGTGTGTTCTATGCTTCTGGATAGGTGTGCGTGCATCAGGATGCGAGTGTGAATTAGGAACCTGTACCAAACCTAGGAGGTGAAATGGAGTGTGGTGGCTTAGGGATGTAGTGTATGAAAAAGGGAGATATGGCAGCAGAGACAAGTCCCATAAAGAGATCTGAGCGACGCAAAACCTTTCCTGGGGACGCCAGCAGAGCCAGCTTCAGGAAAGGTGCAAAGTGAGTTTGTCTCTCCAATAAAGCTGGTATTTTCTCTCTGCATAAATAAAGAGCATGGTGCTCACCTGCTGTGTCTGCTGAACTCCAGAACAAAACATCCCATTTTTTTCAGCAGAATCCTATTGGCTAAGGCAAAAATAATTTCAAAAATCATTTCTTTCTTCAGAAAGTGTGGGAGTGCTTGTCCCTGCTGCTGTCAGTTCCCATCCATCCCCTTTATTGAGCCGTACCAACGCATTCTCTTCCAGCCAGGACTGCTCAACAGCACACAATAAAATTGATTCATTACTCATTGTCTTCTTATTGTCTTTCAATCGCTCCAGCTCTTGATACCACTTAAAGTGGACATTAGTTTTCCATAACCAGCGCTAATGTGATCACACTCTTCTGAGAGAGAATGTTTTCCCTCCAAGCTTTCATTACATGTATTTTCATTCAGCCTCATTACACCCACGTGTCTTTCTCATGAGCTTCTAATAATGCGTTTATACAAGTTTTGCTTTACCTGGAGGTAGACCACCATGGTAAGGAGTGAGAACACGAATGGAACAGCTGGCCCAAGTGCTCTGCGGGTGTAAATGAGAAGCCTTTAGTGATGGGAATTGGTTTTAATTCACAAGAGCTGGCTCTTGAGCTCTCCAGAAAAGAAAAAGCTGAAACCACTGAGAGCGAAACTCAACTTTTGTGCTCCTCTTTGGCACGAAAGCAAAACTGTTTAAACTCCAGGAGAACCGTGACTTTCTGTTTCCAATTAGCATTGAAACATGAAGATGGGAGTTGATAGCTTTGATTTGGGATAGGAGGAGGATGATTAGGATTTCTGTGTGCATAGGGAAAGATTACAGCAATAGTGAGTTTAAGGTAGTTTTGAGTCTGTCTTTTGTAAGGAAAACTTCTCCAAGTTATAGCACTCATTTAGGGTTGAATTCAAAGGTGCTCAAAGCAGTGCAGATCCAGTGCAGCGAAACCCCTACGTGCATGTAGTAATTTTGTCATATGAATAGTGACCCTATGGGGAATCCTAAGGGCCAGGATTTATTCTTGGATTTGAGTTGGATATAGGGCTCTTTCCACCTGAAGCTCCAGACCTTGGGGCCTCACAGCTGCTTTGGTCCTGGGAGCCAGTTTTCCTTGCGCTGAGGCAGGGCATGAGTGGAACAGATACTCAAATGTGGGAATTAGAATTCCCAAGCACAGTACCAACATTTGTTATTTACCGTGGAGTGATATGAGTTTCCTATGCATGTCCCTGTGGTGATTTGCTCCACCAGTTACAAAGAGGATTAATATTTCAGATGCAGTTATCTCAATATATCCTAATTGAGACAGATGAATACAACCTTCAACATTTAAGGGATCAGGCTCTTTTTAATTAAAGGGTCCCTTTGTTTCACAGTAACTTTAAAAGTCTTATTTATCATTACATTCTGTAGGAGTCTCTTAGGAAAATAATTTCCTGCTACTGGTTTTGTTCAGCCTTTGGATCTCCTATCTCTTGTCACCTGTAACAAAGTGCTGCAGGAAGGAGTGCTGCTGTATTGCTTTCATGTTCCCCATCAGCTCTGATATGGATGGTTGTTATAAAGCTTCATACATAATATATGCCGTGTCTTAAAGCAGACCTGTAAACGGCTGTATGGTTTTTCAACTCAACTAGCCTCCAGCTACCAGCTATAAAAAGGCATTTAAGCAGATTAGCATTCAAACTACCTGGTGAAATGAAGAATGGGGAGGCAGAAAAGCCTAATGATGGATTGCTGGGCTGTGACCACTCACATAGAAAGTCACCTTTCTGTACCTCCAACCTGCAAGCACTGGTGCTAATCCTTCCCAAAGCTGTTCTGTAGGCACATAGGTTGCCCTCACAAGGGCACACAGGGATGATTTCCCAAGCAGCCCAAGTGAAATGTTGCCCCTTTCCCACCGGGTCTGAATTTGCACTGGCTCCTTTTGAAGTTTTCCTTTTGCTGTGCAAACACTTTTGAACAAGTTTTCATGCTCTGTTGTCTGACTTTCTGCTGTAGCAGCGTGCTCTGAAATAGCTGGAGAAGTGCCTTTGGAGCCTGTTCTGTCAGGAAGCATGGTCCATCCATGCCCGGAAAGTTAATTCCATGCCTGGAAAGCTACTTCTAGAGGGTCAGGTTCTTGAAAATTGAGCTTAAAATCCAGTCTATTTAAAAGCTTGTCATGAGGAAAACCAAATTCCTTCCCTACCTTGGCTCCTGTTGTCACTTAGCAGAGGAGGAACATGAATTCTCTGCCTTGTGCTGTCACACTGATCAGATCAGGATCTGTCTTCATGGACATAGCTCACTACTCCCATCTTTCTATTGGGCAAGGCCCAAGCCATTTTATAATAGAAGAACATAAGTTGTCAGAGACCAAAGACCACAACTACTTAGGCATTTCAATCAATCTCTTGAGCCACATGGAGATGCCCAGATTGATGAAACCTATTGATGCTAAGCTGGAGCTGCATCCCAGGCACTTCATCAGGCTGATGGTCCAGACTCTGTAGACAGTCCATGGATGCAGACAGGCAATGCAGAATGACCTGCCCACAGCCAGCATCTCCCCCTTTTCCTCCTTGTATGCTCTGCCTTGCTCTCCAGGTTTTCCTAGGCCAGTTTGGGCTGGTCATGGTAACAGAAAAACCACTTATCCCCTGGTTATAAATAGGTGAAACTTGTTTTATGGTTATCACAGAATTATGCTTGGAGAAACCTTGTGAAAAGGCATCATTACAAACACTGGCAGGGTTTTGTAGGTATGCTTCTTCCAAAGCCAAATAGGAGTCAAGAGCACTGGCTGTGAAGCCTGTGTTGTACTGATGCAGGGAGGTGCAACCCACCTGAATAAACCTTTCAAGCACAACCATTGACACGTCCCGATTATGCAGCAGTGACATTACACTTGCTAGTTTAAGCAAAGACATTGTCACACGAGCTTTCATCCCTGACATTTCTAACTTCTTGCTTTCCAAACAGAGAATATTTGCCCTGGTCCTGTCTTGGTGGCATCTCTTCCATAGACCCCCCTTTGCCATGGCTCCTGCTTTGCACTCTTTGTTTATGCTAATGTAATGAGCTGCCTTTTGTGGATCCTAGATAAATAGGATATTTCACAGACAGTAACATAATCAATTAATACTAGTCTGGATCGTGATTTGGTTACCTAAACACTACTGTAAATGCAATGCTTTTCAGCAAGTAGTTTTCTTGACAGGACTGGGCAACATCCTTTTGATTGTAAAGAGGTAAATTAAGGAACATTGAGATAAGGGCTAAGAAAAATTGGATAAATCCTTCTTTTATTTTTCAATATGGAACTGTAGATGTGAACAAGAAAGCATGAGTTGTTTTAGCTGTTTTAGCTGAGCAAATAAAACTGTGATTCACCCTGTGCATAGCCATGTTCCTATAGACAAAAGCTTTTTTCAGAGTACTACAACCTACTCTATTCTCAAAGACATCATGCCAAGAAGGTTTTGCATTTATACCTCACACGTATGATGTGAGGTGGTCCAAAAGCAGGGAAAGGAAGGAGGAGAGATTTTTCATGTTAAAATATCATAGCTGTTGGTAGCACACCTTCCCTAGAGAAGACCCCCTAAAACCTGCCCAGTGCCAGGGACATATTGACTGCATCTACCCTGCTCGTGTTGTTTGCTGTAAGAGGAGCTCTGCATCCTCCAGGCCAAGTCACTTCCATTCAGCTCATGTTCACCTTGTTCACCTTGCCGTGTTCACCTTGCGTTGGTACTTGACCATTGTCTCTTCTGGGATTAACGAGGAATCTCTCTGGCTCTAAGGAAAGAGTTAATTTTCACTGCAAAATAACAGAAAATGCAGTCCCTGAGTGGCATTTATGTGGCACATCCTTCCCATGGGATCCTGGCAGAATCTCCTAAGGGTACTTGAGATTGAGGTTTACTGGGATGGTGTTGGAGAGCCATATAGGACAGAGGGAGGTAAATCTATCATGGGTCACGCTGCCTACAAAGGGAAATCCTGCAAGTGACCCCTGAATGCACCCAGGTTTCATCTCACAGGGAGCTGGTTGGTTCAATCCAAAAGAAAACCTGGGAGAAAATGAGTATTTATGGTGTGTGGCTGGTCAATATTCGTGGTGTAACTGTGGCAGGAACAAGCTGCTTCCTTTCTATAGGCAAGATCTCAGGGAAGCAGGGATTACTCCTTCCTTTGGGTCTTTGGATCCAAACAGCTCCAGAGCAGAATCAGACTCTTGCTGCATGTATCTTTTACTGTATTTGTCACTAAAACTATATCCGTGTGGTTTGATTCCCCAGCAGTCCAGAGAGAGCTCCAGGGCATGACGAAAGGGAAATCCCAAACTGCTAATTCTGAGTAGAGACCTGCAATGGATGCCATCCATTCTGCTGTGTACCCTCCAGATTCAAATGAGAAAACATCTCACTTCACAGGGATGTACTTTATTTTCTGTTAATCCTCCCCTGTCTATAAGGGCTGAATGCTGACATGGGTCACCATAACTGCGATCTTCCTCATCCTCACTGACCTCCACACCCTGCACACCTCAATGAGCTGCCCAGCAGCAAGACTGAGGAAGAGGAAGAGCAGGAGAGCAGAACAAACTGTGCTGCAGCTGAGCATTGTCTGTGCACGCAAGCTGGCCAGGAATATTAGTTTTTAAGGTATTTCTTGTCAAGAACCTATATTCTCAAGGCTTGTGGGTTATCAGAGGTGCAGCTAAGACCTATGAGCACCTGATGCTTTTAAAAGAGATGTGTCTTTAGGAATATTTATCTCAGGAGGGAATAGATCCTGCATAGCTGTATCACTGGAGAGTGGAGAAAAGGGATGGAAGAGGAGAGGAGCCACAGGGTTTGCTTTCGAGAAAAGGCTCATTGGGTTGGCAAGGCTCAGTTATAAGGGACAGGATACTGGCATTTGCATCAGTGAATTCTTCAAGCAGTTTACAAAGTTTACTACTCCTCTCTCCATTGTGGAGATGGGGAAACTGAGGCACAGAGGCTGCCACTTGTCAGAGGTCAGCCAATGTAGAGTAAAACCAGTCACCTGTAGGCAGGACCAAAGGGGCATGGTCTGAAATGAGATCAGAAAACCCACTTCATGAAAACAAACCCCCTCTATTTACTTCTTTATTTATTAACCCACAGCTATGTCTTACTCAACAGAGTCCTGGTAAGGAAAGTATTTATACACCTTCCATCCTCATCCCTGAGTTACTCAGTCCTGAGCTCATTATAACCTTAAATATGTTACCTATTACCTTTAATGGCATATTGTAGACTCCTCCACTCATACCCCCTCTTATTAAATATGCTTAGCAACGCAGCAGTGAAGAAATAGAAGTGTCAGCTCCTTCAAATTAAAATAAAGACTCAATTATGCTCTTAGGGGCAGATGGAGATTGAGCTGAATACAATGTACAGTTACACTGTTGTGGAAGCCGGGGCCCTTATGTGCAATTAGTGGTATTTCATTCTTAATCTTCCTCCTTAATACAGAAGAAGCCATTAAAGAGAAAAAGCCATTCACAAGCCCATTTCAGAGTCAGTTTCACAGAGATGCTTCCAAATGCATGATTTTAATCTTTGGTTTTTAAATAAAATAAATTGCTTATATACTTATTCCCATAGGAATTATCTTACTCCCATGAGCAGGGATGCCTCACACTAGACCTTGTCACCTTGAACACTGCCAGGAATGGAGCATTCACCACTTCCCTGGGCACTCTGTGCCAGCACCTCAGCACCCTCACAGGGAAGATCTTCTTCCTTCTATCTAACCTAATCTTCCCCTGTTTCAGTTTGAACCCATCACCCCTTGACCTATCGCTACAGTCCCTGATGAAGAAGGACTATGATACAGAATTCACTCAAAGCGCACTAACTGCTCTGATCTCCCATCAGGGTGCTGAAGTGATGATGAGTAATGCAGACGTGAGGCACAATTTACAGCTCTTAACATGAAGTGAGCTCCTGGTCATCCTTGTCCATCAGAGGTTTTGGTCTTGTCTGGCCATTATGGAGATTCCTGCATAAAAGGGAAGGGAAATGGAGAAATTACTTGTTCAGCATCACAGAGTTGGGCAGAAACACCAGTGCGAAGTGAAATCTATAACCACAGCACCATGCTACCCCAGATCTGAGGTCTAAATCCATTTCCATTACTACAGCCTTTATGTGGGACTGCACATCTGTGTGCAAGGTCTCACAGCTCCTCCTGCCTCAGTTTCCCCAGCCTCCCTTCCCAACACCAGCCTGTAGGAGCTGGATACATTAACCAGGAGGTGTTTTCCTGACAGTAAACACTCAAAATAAATAAGGAAGTTGTTCATCAATGGTGGAAGTAAGCAAATTCTTGATAGGAGAGTGGATCTCTTCCATAGTGCAGGCATGATCGATAAGACTCATACCCACGAGCCTCAGTATTGAACCTCAGCGCTCTGATTTATTGGATATAACATGTGCTTCCTTTCCATTTACTGCTAAGGTGAAAGAGCCATTGTTTAGCACTGAGACCACGCTTTCTAGGCATTCTTTAGCTGCAGAGACGATGCATTGGCTCAGATTTTCTGGTTGATGTTAAACCCAGTCATTGCCCATCTGCTGAACAGTCACAACCCCTGCACAGTGATTTCTAATCAGAAGAAAAGTTGGCAAGTAAGCTGCAGTGAAAACTTGACGTGTGGGTCTCCACATGCTGGGCAGGGATCTGCAGGTCAGCTGGAGGCCGCAGGGATGCTTGGCCCTGATACTTCCCATTTAAGAGGTGATGATTCCTTTGCCATGGTATCCCTTGTGTATCCCTGCAGGATACCTCTGCAATCACTGCATGCAGGGAAGAGGTGTAAAGCAGTGTCTATAACCCTTTTATGAATCCCAATTCGAAGTTCACAGCATTTAAGAAGCAGGACTTCTACTGAGAAGCGTAATGAGGGAGTTTAAACCTTGGATTAACTTCACTTGTGCTAAACTCGTCTTTAGATCATGCTGTAATCACTTGCCTTCAAAATGCCCAGCACTCGATGGTAAATCGGACCTAAGAAGGTACCTGCAAAATGCAGTTTAAATGTGATATCCCTCTCCAGGAGATGGCACTGTGAAACTAGTCTTTCTGCATCCTAATGCCAGCTTCCAGCCACCTACTTCTCCCTGAGTTAGGGCTGATGAATAAAAAGAAGAGAAAAGTAGGTGAGAGCCCTGGTCCCGGGACCGGCATGAAGTAAATGCTCTATGGTGTCTTTTCATCTTGTAAGGATTGTTTGTAGGGTGGGTTGAATACTGGAAGACTTAGAAGATAAAGGCCCTAGTTTGTTGTATGGAGGGGAGAAAATGCAGAATAGCTTCACTGTGACTCCAGGAGCAATTCCACAGAGGGACAAGTAATAGGAGCTGCATTTGGCGATGGAGGTAGCCCCAGATGATGGGTGTCTGTGGGTGTCTTCTCTGACACCAAGTTCCTGTTAGACAGTGTCCCTGCTTCAGCTCATACGCTGGATATCTCTAAATCCCAAAATACACTGGTGCAGCTGCACAGCTTTGCTCCTTTTTGCAGGGATCCCAAAGCCAGAAATTCACATCCATCTGCAAATCCTATAATGCCCCCCAGGACATTTCTCTTCTGATGCCAGGAAAAAAGGGAGAAATTGGGAGTGTTAATGCTGTAACATCTGTGTGTGTGCATGCTTCTGTCTCTTTGTGTAGGGGACCTTTTTACATCCCCACCTCTCCTCCTGAAGATGACAGCCTGCAAAATAGGAAAGGTTTTGTGTACTGATAATCTATCCCAGAGGTCAGGAACTGCTGATATCTGATCTAAGGTAATGGCACTCTCTGAATGTCACTGGGTTGTACATGTTTCTCTTGTTCACCTATGGCAAACTTGGGGTGTGAACAGTTATATCCTTTGGGGGTGATCATCAGAGGCAAGGACAGATGGATGACCACTGCAGCTTGGGTACTTGGTACTCAGGTAAATCTCTTCCGTTGTCAGTGCTATTTGCATAAAAGTAGTTTTTTTTTGTTAAACCTAACAACGAGAAATTTCAGATGTGAAACTTCTGTTGCCAACTTGAAATATAAGTTTGGGCATCATGTAGCTGCCAACAGATGAGGCATTCAACAGCACAGATAGCAGTGATAATGTAGCCAAGTTGCTTTTGATCAGTGGAAGATACATCCCTGAGAACACAGAACACTGCAGCTAAAGCAGTGTGTTCTTTTCACCAGGGATTAAATCCATTTTGTATCATGAGATACTACACCAGGACACTTCAGTATATCTCAAAGTGCTTTCTTTTTCCCAGTGATGCTCTAAAAGGTAGCATTAAAACAAAATCTCCCAGCTATTACTGCATTTCATGTCCACTAAACCAATTTGTATTCTCAGCTGTGAGCAAGATCCAAAGTCTTTGCTGCCAACAGGACCCGTTACAGTCATCTTCAGATCAGACCTGATATAGATCTGCACCTTTTCATTCAGACATGAAAGTCTTGTTGTAGCAGCCACTTAGAAGACATTCCAAAGGGTCTTTCTTCCTCAGCTTTGATTATTTTAATTTCTTTTGAATCCACCTCTTTGGACACCATCCACGGAGCTAATTTAGATCACAAACTCTTTGGACAAGGATAATGCTTTCTTCTACATCTTTACACACAGGGACAATTGCACTGTCAGTGCTTCAGAAATAGCCTCTAAATAATAGAGGCCAGGGCAGAGAAAAACAAGGCCAAGAGGGAAGAAGCTCCAGAGAGGTCAGTGGGACCAAAGCTCCTGCAAAGAGCGCTGAAGTGTGAATGGAAGTAAAGCATTAAAACACCTGGTGTTAATGCAAAGGAGATGGAGAAACATCTGACACACTGTGGGAGCTATGGTGGTTGTGCCCCTGAGCTGGATGGTGGAAGTGTTGCCCACCACCAGCTTTGTATCAAGATATGCTGCAGTGAGGGGAATCTCAGTGTAACCTAATATAGAACAGGTTAGAAGAAGAAAGAACACAGACACCGAGTTTGCAGAGCATCTTTCCTTCAAAAGTATGTTGAAAAGCTGAAATGTCACCATGCTGAAAATGCCAACCGCTTTCAAGATCATCTAGAAGAACGGGGCCTCAATGCTCTCCTGGCATCTACTGGGTTTTTGGTCCCATTTTGAAGCTTTGACAGTATTCCCTTTGAAATCCCATCCAACCCAAAGACTGGAAAACACAAACTGCTTGATTTGTATGTTTTCTCTGCTGGAACAGGAGGGGTTGAAGCTGTCTCCGTGGCCTTTCAGAGATGGGCTTTGAATGGCAAGAACGTGGATAGTGGTGAAGAAATCCACTGCCTGCCATATCTGCTCTTTCCTCCAGTCTTCAGTATCTTCTCCATGAAAGAAAACCGACACCTTTCTTCATCTTTATTGCACTCCTCGCTTGTCTTCTTGCACAAAAGTGTTGTGCTAATGTGTCTGTGAGAGGCTGGTAGAGAAGAAAGGGGATGGGGAGAGCGGAGGAGAAAGGGGATGGGGAGGTTCAGCAATGAATCCCTATCAAGAACCAGTGTAAAGGGGGCTGGTGACTGCAGCAGGGTAGAAGAAAGCTGGGGCCACATGTGGAAATCACTGCCGTGTTCCATGGTGTGAGACTCCCTCCCCGCAGCACCCCATTGCTCCTGCAAGAAGGGATGCTCACGAGATTACCTGTAAACTTCAAACCTCAGCTCAGAAATGACAGGAGAAAAGCAAGCGGAGACAACGACTGCATTTGAGCCTGTGGGGTGAGATGCAAGTTCGACAGCCCGGGTGTGGGGCAGACACAACCAGCTTTTGGGGTGAACTGCAGGGTGGACAGCACAAAGTCCAGGACTCGCTGCTGTGATACCCCTTCCCTTTGCTCTCCTCCAGACCTGTTGGATAAGTGTCATCCCAGAGGATGCTTCAAGAACATCCTCTTGCAACCTCAGCCCTACCAGGGATGCCGCTGTTGCCTGCCTGGGAGGAGAAGGGAGTTAGGGCTACAAAATTCCCCCACTGAGAAGCATTATGGTTCTTGGGCAGGGAAGAGAGGGAGTGAAATCCCTGCAGAATACACCCACAGCCTCGCTGCGAGCATACTCGGGCAAGCAAAGCCCCGGGTACCACCAGCCGAAGCATCCCAAATAATCCTGGCAGCAGGTTTAGCCCCATCCCACCGCTGAGGACGTTCCTGGCGCCCTCAGGAGCAGGACCAGGGGGTGGGGGGCACAGGCAATGGTCCAACCCTTGCACCGAGGCTGTTTTCCGTGAAAGGAAAAAGAAAATCAGGAAAAAACCTCGGAAAATCCCGCAGTGTGGCTGTACGTGCAACCCCCACCCCCCAATCACAGCCGCGCACACCCCCTGCAGCCGCTAAAGAAAGAGATAACCATAAAATAACCCAACGAGCGAGCGATAGAAAGTTGCTCCCGTGCCTGCACCAGTTGATTTCGCATCTTGCCTTGTGCCTTCGCCTGCTTTTCCCCCTCCTAATTCTATTTATTTCGGATTTATTTGCTGCACCAGGGAATAATCAGGTAACGCAGGAGCCTGGCGAAGTGGAGGGGACGGGAGGGGCCGCGGGGGCATTTTATCGTGCCTTTCTTTCCCCATCTCCCTCCCTGGAAGCTTTTTCCCCTACCCAAAATAAGGGGGAAAAACCCCGAAATGAAAGGGTCGCGGTGGGGAGGGGACGATCGGATGCGGAGCCGCCGGTAGAAAACGCTGCAGACGGTGTTTGATCGCGTCGAGCGCGACACCGGCGTTACCGCTGCGCGCCCCGCGGAACCGCGGCATCTCTTTCACGGGTGATTTTCAAACCCTCCCTTGGCTTATTGCGGCGCGTTTCCCACGGCCCCGGGGCGAGGAGGCTGCGCGGGCGCGCAGCGGGGCGATGGGGGTTGGAATTTGTGCGAGATTTTTCTCTTTCTTCGCTTTTTTTATTTATTTTGTTCCTTAAAAAAACTGCTGAAAAAGGTCACACAAGGAGTTGGCTGCTAAATGGAGAGAAAGGGGGGGAAAAAAAGCCTTAAAAAGAGCGGCAGGCATGCGCACTGCGCGGATGCCATATTGGAATGAGTCCGCCGCGGGTGCGGGCGGAGGGACGGCTCGGCTCGGCTCGGCTCGGCTCGGCTCCGGGCTGCGCGCATCGCTCCGCGCACCGCGGGGGCTCGCTGCTCAGCCGCGGAAAAAATAAGCGAAAACAAGAAAAAACACCCTTCCCCTCAAAAAAATCCCCCCAAACTGACCCAGGTAAGGTACCGCGCCCCCCAAAGAACACCCTTCCAGCGGGTATTTCCCTTTATTTTATATATCAGGTTTTGCCCTTTTTGGGTCGTTTTCCGCGTTCCTAAATATTTTAAAGGGTTAATTATTATGTTTCTAAAGCGGGGAAGCTGGTGTGGGTTTTCGTCTCCCCCCCGCCCCTTATCCGAAGGGGAGGAAAAGCGGCGATGGAGTTGCCGGGAAGTACTGGCGGGCGGCGGCTCGGGCTGATGCCCGGCCGGGACCGGTATCTGGGGCTGGGCTCGCCGGAGTTACCACGGGCAGGGCTCGCAGTGTTTCGGCGTTTAATCCCAGCCGTGCGGGGGGTTTCTTTTTACCTCATTGTATCGCATTTTAGATGTCTTTCCTTCGCCCCCCACCTCTTTTTCCTTCTTTATTTCTCTCTTTTTATGTATTCAAAGTATTCCCTGTCCTTTCAAAGGAGTGCGCAACCTCTTTTCCCATTTCCTACGCCGATCCACGTCTCAAAAAGAGTTATTTTGGGTGTGCGGGTGCGTTTCTTCTCAATCTGCAAGGAGAAGGGAAAGAGGAAGAAAAATCCGGCTGAAAGGGAAGAAAGAGTAGAAAAGCAAGCCATCAGCTGTGCCAAAATGTGCAGCCCCGATCTCTACGTGTTTTCCCCGTAGCGCTCCCCGAACTGCGGTAAATGAATATTTATAAAGCTTGTCAGCTCAACATGGCGGGTTAAGGTGTCTTTAAAAACTGTAAAACAAACAGTTTGAGAGAAGGCAAAAAGAAACGCGGTGCCACACGTTGGGCTCAACCCGCTTGTTGCTCGGAGTGGTGCGTTGGTGAGGAGGGGAGAGGATGGGATCCGTCCTCTCGGGGTGTCTCCCCCCTCCCGCAGGACTCAGTGGTGGGAAAAGTGAAGGGGGGTGTTTGTGTGTGTTGGGAAGAAACCCTGAGATGTGGACGTGTGGAGGTGAGAGTTTGGGTGGTTTGCCTTTGGATTGGAGACTTGCCATGGTAATAATCATTTAATAATAATAATAGTAGTAGTAGTAGTAGTAGTATGCCGAGAGAGACACAGCAGTGATTTCAGCAGCAGACATGTCGTGGGACGAGATGTCCTGTTGGAGCTGTCATGCTTTCCCTGCTTGCCTCGGTGCAGTCAGCTGGGGATGTGGGTTTGGTTTGGGTTTGGTTTTTTTTCCCTCTGTTCTTTAGCAAACTGCTCTGAAATAGCTGCACACGGAAGTTTTGGCTGCCAGACAAGTGACTTTCCCAGTTCCTGCTGCAGCGAGTGCTGCAGCTCTGTTCTTTGCAGAGAGACCCTAAAAAAGCCCACGATGGGAGGTGAAAGACAGCTCTTGCAAAGCGAGTTGGAGAGGAGTTTTCAGGGAGTTGTTTGTGCCCTTCTCAGCTGCCTCTTGCAAATGTGTTTTCCAGGAGAGAGGAGGAGTGAGGCTGCCTCAGAAGCAGAGAAACTTCCTTGTTCTTGCGCAGGGAGTACTTCATTGCTGCTGCTCTGGGATTGTTTCACCGTGGTTGCAAGATGTTAACTTTGAAGCATCTGTGGTTCATAGCTGTGGGAGGCGATGGGATGCTTCAGCATCACAAGCTGTGCCTGAATGGGGATGGAGGAGCCAGGAAGGATGCTGGATGTAGGGGGAGAGAGCTGCCTGCCTATTTGCCTGTACCTCTTAGAGGTGCTCTCCAGAAACCCACCATGCTTTTATTTAGCAGGAGCAGTTTGAGATGCTGTTTGCACACCTTGTCACACACGTTGAGGTTTCTGCTTCCGAAAGGGCTCTGCTCCATGTTCCTACCCCATTTTCCCCTTGCCTTTCTCCAGATCCCAGCCTCTGCCAGGACCAGGCTTTGCAAACTTGTGTTGCAGAGCATCGTGGTGGGGAGGGGCACAAAGGAGAAGACCAGGTAGGGGAGGATTGGGATTTCTTATCAAAATAGCAGAAAACAGCATTAATTATAAGCAAAGCGGCTTGGAAGGCAGCGGAACTTGGTGACAAAATCCAAGAGCTGCAGTGGAGTGGTGTCAGCCTGTGGGGTAGAAAGGGATGGAAGCCATTGCAAAATGGGAATCTGTCTTCCTCCTCTCCCCCTTGCATTTCTCCATCCCTAAATTTGCTGCCCCATGAACAGAACTACTTTTAACATCAGTTTGTGCCCCTGGTGCTCTGGCAAAGAAAGTGGTGTTGAAGAGTGACCTGGTGTCTGAGCAGAGAAGCAGCTTTGCCTAGTTGTGTGCTGTGGCTGTGGGGACTGGAGAGGGGTTGTGAAGGTCTCTGGGGATCCCTCTGTACCTGGAGGGATGTTCCCCCCTCTTCCCTTGCTTCTCTTTTATTACTTTGCCTTGGAGGAATCTGCTTAAAGATGGGAAAAGCAGCCTAATGTGCAGCCTCGTCAGCCGTATCCCTGATGTGGGGCATCCACATCACCCAAAGAGGCTGTATTGATGGGACCACTTTTCTCCCCCTATCTTCTGTCTCCCTCAAAGGGGGACCTGTTGATGCGCAAAGCTGCTGCACACCCCTCCGTCAGCACCAGTGAGGCTGCATTAGGGTTAGCTCTGGTCCCACCAAGCAAACCTTCTTTTCTCCATCAATGGCAGAGGGGTGAGGGCCAGGATTTGGTGCTCTTTGCTTTTCCTTGCAGGAAGCCTTTAGGTGCAGGCAAATTTGATCTCCTTTGCTTAGGGGCAAAGGAGGAGCAGGCAGGTTTTCTCTCTGGGGCTGGGACTGTTGCTTGGGTGAGCAGGGATACAAGTAGCTTTTCCCCCCCTCTGTTCTTTGTACCTCCAGCAAGTTATTTATGGAAGGGAAGAAAATACTCTCACAGGTCTAATAACTTTAGTGCTTAAAAAGGATTAGGTCCTAATAACTCCTGTGATAAGATGGAGGCTTGGTGTAATCTGTTACTAAGTGCAAATCTAAAAGCCATTTAAATAGATACAGAGCTATAGAGCTAGATACAGAGCTATAGAGAGAGTAGTGCATTGTAAACAACGAGGAAATACCTTTTTAATGATTTAAGGGGCACACTGGGCAGTGGAACACGACGTGCATTATAAGCAAGGCAGTATCATTTCATTTCTATATTGAGAAAACATTTACAGATACTTAGCAGATGTTACAAGGACGGTGCAGAGGTGGAGAGTGTGTTTCACACAGATGTAAGAACATCTGTAGAAGACAGTATATAGCTATATAGCTGTGATTATAACTGGTAACTAACTGTCTGGACAGACAGTTGATGTTTTAATGAAGCATTTGTTAAAGCTTCATGGCAGTGTTACTAGAAATAGAATAAACACCACAGCCATCAACTCTTTAGGCTGGGGATCCTTTTCCCCCACCCTTGGCTTGTGCTGAGCATGCTGTTGACCCATGAAATGCATGTATGTATTTTGAGTCACTGTTTGGGGATGCATCAACGAGGGGATGTGATGTTACTTGCTGAAGGGCAAGGCACGGTAGAGAAGATGCCGTTGTGTTTCTTCAAGGACTTTTTGCTGGCTAAAGTCATGTTGGTGTGGAGTAAGGGAAGGTATGGAGAGTGGCCAGGCAGGTTTTCAGGGGTGGTGATGGTGCTTGAAGGAGGTGCTGGTCCCTTCCTGTGTCCAAGTGACAAAGTAAAGGAGTTGTGGAAAGCTCCAAAACCTGGGACAAGGAGCCAAAACCTGAAGCAGAGGAGAAAAAGGCATGTTTCTGAAGGTGCAAAGAGACAATCAGTGTGGTGACCCCAAAGAGACAATCAATGTGGTGACCACAGGGCCCACATTTTAGATGACCTGAAGGCTATGGAGGTGTCAGAGGTATTTTCTTACTACAAATAGTAACATACAGAGTATATGAGCTGGTGCTACAGTGTCCTCAGTGGTCATGCTGTTGTTCATAGTGATGCTATTTGCAAATACAGAGTTTGTAATGTGCTGGTTCCCAGGAGCAGGTTTGTTTTAGGATTAGAGAAGCCTAAGGTACTTTGTCAGTGTTTAAAAGTCATCATTTGAACCTGTTGATCTTTGCATGGCAACCTTCTCTGATGAAACCAAACCCATCCTATGGGTTTTTTTCTATATTTATTGTCTGTGTCTCAGGTATGACTCCTACACCGATGAAACATGTTTGGGTTGCAAAACAGGGGATGCAGAAACAGGAGCAATAGCTCTCACTGACATTTAAAAGAACTCCTGAACAAGTTTATTTTGAGGTTGGCCTTTTGCAAGATGCAACCAGAGCGTTCTGCTTTGGAAAATGTGGTCACAGTGACTCCATTTTCATACATGAGAAATGGTTGCTCTAAAATTAAAGAGTAATAGAAAGAAAGGAAGGAAAAAAAAACCAATCAGTTCTTGAGAGCTGACCGAGAGATCGGGTCTGAGTAGGTGTGAGGCTTACAAAAAGGTACGTGCCGAATCCCTGCTATTTTTACTCTCGGTCATGATTCTTGCTTTCATGATTAATACTCTTCACATCACTGGGGTGGGGTGTGCAAGGAGGTCCTGTTTGCTTGGGTAAGGTCCTGAGATCCAGTTTGAATAGTATCGGGAAGCTTTGTGTTCATCTGCTTGGCAAGGAAGTCCCTCTGCTGAGATCCAGGCGGTGACATTATCTTGCCCCTGCAGTGTAGGTGGTGAGACAAGATGACCATGGATCCTTAAGCTGTAAGGAGCTCTAAGTCACTTGGTTGGAAAGCAGTAGCTTTCCTGGATGCACTAAACATCCCTTTAAAGAAAGGTCAAGACAAAATAGTATTTAACTGTTTCTTGGAAGGTGTTTTGAGCAAGGTCCAGGGTGGGAGCTCAGTGCAGGTGTAAGACCAGATTCCACAATGCACCATTGTATGGGTGATGGTGGAGCATTAAATCTGGATGTCCTGGAGCAGCTCACCTTGTTCACCATGGCATCTCTTAGAAGCCACTTGTGGAATAAAAGGGAATCAATCCAGTTTGTCTTTCCTTAGAGAAGTGGAGTGGAATGAGCCCAGTAAATGTGACTTGCTGGACTCTTTAAGTTACAGTATCTTGTGGGATGTGGTCCTGGATAGACCTTGACGGGGGTCTGCTGGCTGCCCTCACATGCACTTGAGTCCTCCTCATCCTGCTGCTGTACCAAGGGGTAGCAGGAGGTGGCTGCAAGGGCTGCATCTTTTTCTTTGGCTGATCCTACCAGTGAGTGAAGCTGCTTCTAGATGTGAAGTGCTGAAGGGGATGTGAGCGCGTGTAGGACTAAGCCCAGACTCTGATCTGCTGTGCTGTTCAAATGAACCAAATGGTGCCAAGACCTAAAATGGCATTTTTCCTAAAAACCGTTGGAATCACAGGTAGATGTTTCCTGGGTTCTGGTTTGCATCTCACATTATTTTTGGAGAAAGGCTCTGACTGCTGCAGAACTCTTTGCCCCGGGCAATGGGAGTTTTGGCTGATGAGGGACTTGTGAATTGGGCCCGAAATGAAGTCCATGAAAACAGTGGTTTGTGTTTCCTGCTGGGTGACTTCTATTGCTCATCTCATCGGTCCCATTCAGGGGGTCTGGCTGGTGTTTTGAGATGAGATACTTCAGGATGATAAGAAGTTGTGTTCCAGTTACCCATCTAAAAGTCTTCCTCGTTTCAGTTCCATTTCAAACAGAGGCAAGAGAAGGGCTCTGTAGATGGTTGATGCTGCCGCTGTGCTTCTTCCCTGTGGTTCCTTTGCCTGTTGTAAAGGGTATGGGGGCTGTTGATTAGGTCTTCTTCATGTTCCTGATTCAGCTGAGAGCTTTAGAAGATGCCTGATCTTCAATATGCTGTATTCCCAATGTCGTCTGTGTGTGCTGAGTCCTTAGCATGGGTAGAGGTACCAGTTGTGGGGCTACATCATGGGAATTGTCTGTTGAATCATGGAGGTGGTGACAGACACCTAGTAGCAGATAGAAACGAGATTATTTAATACATGGCGACCTCCCTTTCCCTGGCCTGACACCTGATGTTGACATTTGTATCTATGGAAAGAGGATGTAAAATGTCAGTGCTGTGACAGGAGGGGTGTTTAGAGCTGCTTGACATGAGCATCAGTAATGCAACACAGGGCAAGAGAGAGGCACCCACTCACCTTGCCTGGCTGTTTGTGACAGCACTACAGGGTGGTTTGGGGCTGGACTTTGCTGTTGGCAAGCTAAGAGTGGGATGCACACCTAAGTCTGTGTACCTGTCTGTATATATATATATATATATATATATTTGCCTAACATTGCAGGGCTTTCTGCTGTAAACAAGTCAGTTTCTCTAATTAGGTTTATTTGACTTTCTGTTACCTTATCTTACTGTTCTTTATCACTGTGTGTATGCTGGACTCCGGGTGTTCCAGGTAGGGAGGATGAGTAAATTGCTTTGTGAAACAGGCTTGTGTCTGTTGGCATAAAGGATAAGTTATTCAGCCCTGGTGCAAGAGAGGAGGAGAACAACGACCTGCTGAGTTACGGAGGACTGTCACCACCTCACACAGCCGCTTCTCCACCGCGTGTCCTCAGAGGAGTTTGGTTCTTGTCCTTCCCCTTTGGGATGGACAGTCCAGACTGTCCCTGATGTGATGTTTTCCCACTTTTGCATGTTTTCTCTCCAGGCTTAGTAATTTATGTTCTGTGCCACTGCACAAATGATGTTGATGCTTGACTTCAAGAGCAGAAGGTTCAGCCCTACTGAGTGGCTGGAGCAGGAGGCTGGAAGGGACCTCCATGGCTTACACTGACCATCTCTTATCCCAGGGCAGGATTAGCTGTACCAAGATCTGTTTCTGGACAGATCAGCATCCTAGCCCCTCCAAAAGCAAGGCTCTTCTTGAAGTTTATCCTACCATATTCATTATCAGCTATTTCTTCGTATGCCCAAATCAAATGTCCCCTCCTGCAGTTTAAACCCAACCCTTCCTCTTCGATGCATCAGGAATAGGGAAAACATTATACGCTTTCTATTCAGCTGTTTTTTATATATTTGAATATTGTGAACATTCCTAGTTCTCCAGATAAGATGGGATTTGCTTCTTCCACCCTAGACTACATCTGAACCAACACAGTCATGGGGTGTGCAGTATGAAAGAGAAATTGTCACTTGATACAAGTGAAAACGTTTGACGAAGGAAAGCTCTCAAATAAGTAATAATAAAAAAGAAGGGCAGGAATTTGGAAGAAGGGGTCCTTTAAAGGTTTCCAGCTGGTGCTTTGTGTGAGAAGAGAGGCAGGCTCTTTTTCTACGAGGTGAAAGCTGTTCCTTGATGTGTTCAGCAGCCCTTCCAAAGGAGCCTCCATTTGCATTGTGCAGATGCTCAGAGGGTGTAAATATTGTGGCAGGCTGCCACTTGCAGTGCATCCTAGATGTAGTCCCACAGGGCTGAGTCCACCTTCACCCTGCTCCACATACAGGGCCGGCACCGTATGGCATCTGAGCATCTCTCTTCTTCAGTTTGTTTGCTGGAAAATTTGGGTGTCTAAAGTCTTAACAAGCACAGGCACCCTCTGAGGGTTGTTCATAGAATCGCAGAATGGTTTGGGTTGGAAAGGACCTTAAAGCCCATCCAGTTCCAGCCTCCTTCCATGGGCAGGGACACCTTCCACTAGAGCACCTTGCTCCAGCCTGGCCTTGAACACTGCCAGGGGTGAAGCATTCACAGCTTTCTTGGGCAGAAGTTAATCTCACCCAAGTTTTGGGTGTCTGACTTGGAACCCACAAATTGCCCTTTGGAGATGCTTTCTCTTGATTAGCTGCAAATGGCTGACCAGGTGAAGGATATCCCACCTGAGGTGGGTAGGATGGGTGGGCTTTGTTTTTTGTAGTGCTGTTTAATGGGGATTTGCTGTGCTGGAAAACCTCAAGATGAAGTGAACCATGAAGCCAAGATGTGGTCCAGTATCACCTATGCCTTACTTAGGCTTTTGCTCCATCTGCTCAGGCCCAGGTGCCTCCTTTTTACCAATCTAAAGCCGTTTGACCAGGTGGGCAACATTAGTGAGGACATTAAAAATTGATGTGTTCTGAAAATAGGATGCAAAAGGAGGAAACTGGAGTGAGCATCTCAGTTCTGGAATTGTGTTGAGGTAGGGCAGGCCTATGCTGCTTCCTGAGAGCATCAGCACCAATTGCTTCAGTTTCGTGACTGCTCAGGCATGTGGATCTTCTCACTTTTCCAAAACGGTTTCCTTAATCACTTTGCAGTGGCTTTTCTGCTCCTGCAGAAGGCTTGAAGATAGTGAAGGCTACATTGCTTGTGGTAACACCCAGCTTTAAGGTGACTGCTTGAAATCAGAAGGTGAATTCACCAGGAAAGCGTGCTGGGGCTTCCTTCCAACTTGGCTTGATAAAGACATGGATTGCTTACAGACCAACATATGTAGGGTCAAGCATTGGGAATTCAGTGGGTCCGTGGACCCACCCTTCCTCTGTCATCATCCCTGGTAGGAGCTCTTTACCAAGGACCGAGGGCCATACAGTACAACTGTGGCTTTGCTGTACTCATCAAGTGGCTCCATTCTGAGAGGTGGGACTGTCAGAAGTCAATGAACATCACAGGATTTTGGAGGCAGGGCATGGATTGTTGGGAAAGCAGTGGGATTTCTGCCTCTCCACCCTTCAGGACTCAGCGGTACATCAGCACAACTGATCCAGGAAGGAGGTTTCAAGGATGCAGGGTTTTTTTACATCTTCTGTTCCACTAGCCTGACTTTTTTGTCAATCCCAGTTAACCAAGCATACGTTAGAGGAATAAGTCTTAAGGGAGAGCCTTAGGGTGCTGGATTTGTGTGTGGGGGGTAAGGGACCTCCCTTTACAGGGCTTACTCCGAAGGAGAGAAAACCAAGACAGGAGATGAGAACTGTAAAATGGAAGCCAACACCAGCACTTCTACAAAGCCAGTATTGGTACAGATGACAAGGCAGCGTGTTTGAGATACTGGTGTGGCTGAGAGTGACAGCTGTGGGAAGAAGGAAATAAAAGAGATTCCTTTTTTTATATTTTATATTGTCTGTCTTTTTCTGCCTGTAAATTAAGAGTCTGGATCTGAATTTAAATACCAGGGGAATGGGAGCTGCTTGGGGTAAGAATCGGGTCAGTTTGAACCACCACTGTGCAGAAACAATGAACAAGGGATATGAAACCAGGGAATTTCCCCCCTCCCTGCTCTTTCAAACGCATGTCATAATATTTCCCTTTGTGTTCCTGCCTAGTGCAGTGTCACCTTGAGCCTCTTCTGCTGTTATTTCCCATCCCCTGCTTTAGAGGCTGGCAATGTGGCTTGTGGTCCTTAAGCTGGTTTCTTTGGACTGGCAGAGAAATCAGAGTACATTGATGTGTGCTGCTTGTTTCATGTTGATGATTGCAGGCCAGTCAGTATGCTACTGTTAACAGCATGGCTGGGGACTCTGTTTGAAGTGTTAATTAGCAGCAATTAATAAGAAGTGAAAAATTAATACCCTGTGTCAGCTTTCTTTACTAGTTAGTTATATCAACACCAAGGCTCAGAGGTAGCTTGAAGCTTATGTTTGTATAAGAGTTTGGTCTTGCCATGTTGTATGGGGAAGATACTTAAATGCTCTCTTATAATAAATGGTAACCTAGTTATTCCCAAAATAAGAAGATAAGCTTTAGCCTCTGACCCATCCAGGTTTCTTGGGATGTGGATGAAATGTGCATGACATTTCATAACCAGTGAGTTCTCCATAGCTCATGCAAACGAGATGTTGATGACTTTGCTGAATTTGGATGAGACGTTCTGCACTGCCCCCTTTTAATTGAATTGAGCACAACTGAACGAGCCCAGCCCCAGATGTAGCCACTGAGGATGGATCCCAGCCATGTTGCAGACACCTTAAGCAGGTTTCTGCAGGTTTTCCCTTCCATTTTCCATTTCTGATGGGAAATTCCCTGGTGCAGTGTAATGGGCCTTTCCTATGGGTCTGGTGTCAGATTTGGAGCTTGACTGCAAATGCTGTCATCATCTGATAAGACACCTTCAGTTTTTTATCAGCTCATAACTTTGTCTTATCAGCCTCATAGGAGCATCACAAGATTTAAGTACATTACCATGAGCATATCTTTCTTCTTGGTATTTATATTGTTACCCCTGAGTTCTGTTTAAGATGATTGATTTGTTGTGTTTAAATTGATCTCTCTGTCATTTTCTAATAGACCCAGGTTGCCTTCCATCATTGTCTAGTCCTAGGCAAAAAAGGAAACAGCTGAATCCACCCAAGATTTAGCTTCAGCTGACACCTCCCTTCCTCTCACGTTTAACAAGCTTGATGTAAAATCCTGATACTTAACCAATTTATTATTAATGATATTTACAGAAGTATTCCCCACCAAAGGAGAAGTGCTTTTTGATTTTCAGTAGACTGATTGCTTCTAGTTTCATAATTGAAACTTAATATACACTGGGGATGAGTGGTCATAGAATCGCAGAATGGTTTGGGTTGGAAGGGACCTTAAAGCTCATCCAGTCCCAGCCCCTCTGCCATGGGCAGGGAACACTTTCCACTAGACCAGGTTGTTCCAAGCCCTGTCCAACCTGGCCTTGTGATACATATGTTCTGAGGTTAACTACATTTGAAATACTCATAGTATATAATACACTTAATTCATTAGCAAGTCTGATGTCAAGAAGGAATAAAGATGGAAAGCTGTAGTGGCTATCGCAGTGGAGAAGCGATTGTTAGTATTTATGGAGTGCTCAAAGGATACTAAGGACTCCACAGAGAGAATTGGTTTATGGTCTTCTTGTTTAAAAGTGTTTTTTTCCTTTCATTATCAGGTGCCTTTAGGGTGGGGAACACACACTGTTGATGGGTCTAACTTTGCCCAACAACCTTTGGTTGGGGGTTGTATCATCTGCCTTGGTTTCACTACCAGTGAAACACCCGTGATTTTAGCATGGTTTAATTGCAGCCACCCGAGTGCTGTTGTGATCACTCCAGCGAGACTGCCCCACCGTGGTTCAGTTAATGGATATCACACTTGCACTGGACATGCTCCTCATTGTTTGCAATTCATCTTGAAACTGCTCACACACGTGCATTTCTTCCTTGCAGTTTTCATTGAAACAGCCTTAAAAACTGGGAATGAAGAATCTACGACAGAACACTCTCTCTTTCTGTTTTATAACCACTATATCTGGTCTTTCTGAATATGTCTTCTGGGTAGTAAAAGTTGAAAAAATCCCATAATATTTTTACAATCTTATTACCTTCTGCTTTGCCTGGACTCTGGCAGTAAACTTTGTTCCTGCTCTTAGTCATGCTTCTTGCAGAGCATTCGGTGGTGTTGCTGCCAGCATAGTCCTCTCTCTCATGCCCATCTTGGAGGCATCCACTAATAAGCAAGACCAGTCTTGCACATCCTATATTCTGGACACACACTTTCCCCGCTATCTGTCTTTGCTTTAGCATATCTTGTGTGAATAGCTGGTTCCCTCTGTGCCCATAACCCAAGCTCTTGGTTTCTCTTTTTCAGTCCTCCTTTGACAGCTTGTAATTCATCACCATCTCAGAGTTTTACAAAAAGCTCACTTTGGAGTTCTTTTTAATCTACTCCTGAAGGTGTATCTCTGGATATTGCTTGTCTGGTGGCTTACTATAGCTAGAAATATAGTGCTCATTTAGTCCTGTGTCTGACTCAAGATCTAGTCAGTCTGTATTTCCCGTCTCATACCACTTTTCATCTCTGCATGGTTTTATTCCACTTTGTATTTACTATGGTCATTCCTTCTAGAAGAATCTCCTCTGCCACCATAACCCAGTCTACACCTGAGTTAATATTTGCTACTGTACGTGGCACTAACTGCTGCAGTTACCTTAGGTCGGTCTTCATTCAAAAACCGGTTGTAGCCAGCACTGTTTCATTAGGGTGTCTGCATTTTGCATGCTGAACTTTATTTTCTAGTTATTTCATGCTCTCCCAATTATGTTCCCTTCAGTGCTTCCTCTGTTTCGTTTTCAGAATTGCCTCCTTTGGAAGCTTGAATCTTTATGGAGTGAGATCTATTTCAAACTATATGTGCTGGCTAACACATACAGTATTAACCAGCAACAAGGTGGAAGGCAAGGGCTGGACTTGCTGCAGGATGGTTGAATTGGCCTTTTTCTTTCTGGCATGGATTGTGCCACCTTATGGGTTGATCCTTCCCCTTCTGTTGGTGGTACAAGGATCTGGGCTGAACTTTGAGATGTGAATCCTGTGGATGCTGTTTCTTACCTCACTATTGTTTCTGTTGTTATTATTGTTGTTGCTGATAATGATGTTATTGCCACTAAGGCCCTTTGTTGCGTCTCCTTATCCAACTGTGGCTTCACCATAGAAGAGAGACCAGGATCGGAGGTTTACAATCAACATGGAATAACTCGAAAACTGTTAGGAAAGGATGAGGGAATGGATTGATGTGGATAGAACAAATCACTCATTGTTTTTCTCTCCTTCTTCTAGCTCGTCCTCTAGGCACTCCCTGCTGCAGGATGAATTAGGAAGGCAAAGCCTCTTCCTCTATACCATGGAGACAAGGGCATCTTTCATTGCCACCATGCGAGAGACCCAGCATCCCTCCCCAGAGAAGGGTCAGAGCCCGGCCAACGGCAACGGGGAACAGTTTGATTCAGGTGAGCTCTCATTCACCCCCATAGGTTGTCTTCACTGTTACAGCCCTTCAACTGGTGGCTGGTAGAGGTGGGAACATGTTACCATGGGAGCACTGGGAATGGTTGTACAGCTTGAAGGCCCTTTGTGAGTCTTATGGGTTGGATAGTGTTCCATGGTTGATGGGTTAGGAAATCTGAGCTTTTCTTCTTCTGCGTATCTTCTACAATGCATAGCAACTATTCAGAATTTAAACAAAAACCAATGGAAAGCCTTTCCTGGGACATCATACCATGTTCTTCCAGTTTCCCCACCCTTTTTTATTCTAATGAAGTTTTGTGGTTAGAGAGGAGAGATGAACATTCAGGAATTACAGCATTTCTCCTTTGTTTTGACCTTCACCCTCATCTCCTTCACAACTTTTCTGAGGGCTTCAGGTGAGAGTGCTTCACAAATATTAGACCAGCCAGTGGAGAGCTGGTTCCATGTTGTCCTTGTGCTGATGAGTGTGATTGGATGCTCTGTAATGCTCTAGGATGGGCACCTTAAGGTGAGCATTCATTGTGCTAGGTTTGGGCATCACTGTGGTAGATACAGAAAAATAAGTGCTAGCTTCTGGTGATTTCTGCTGGAATTAGGTGCTTTAATTTCCCCTATCTAGCTCTGACAGAGGAGGCTCTATTGTCTGGTGAAGTTGCACATTATGGCTAGGCCCAATCTACTTTCTGATGACAAAATGAGAGACCTCTCTCTATCCCGTCTCTTCTCTGGCATTACCTCTGCTGCCTATCATAGCCTGGGCTGAATCAGTCAACTCAGTAACCCAGCAGAAAGGTAATGCAGAAAAAAGACAAGTGAATCATTTTCTGCCAGCTTTGTGGGTTGAACTGGCTGGAGGAAGAGCACTTGCTGGTGGGAATGGGATTTCTCCCAGTGGTAGTGAACTGCTTAATGTGGCTCAGCTATAACTTGCAACTTCATCCTTGCTCTGTGTTTGCATGGAAGAGCTAAATTGATGGACTTGTGGAGAACAGCACTGAGCTGCCAGTCAGTTAATGTGTACAAGAGCTTTCCTCTTTGCATTGTGGTACATTGTGTTGGTGCTCAGGTACTTGAATGCTTTTGCTTGCATTTCTGTAAGAGCTGTTCTTAACAAAAGGATCCTGAGGTATAAATGGCCAGTGAAGGTCTGTGCTTCTGAAGGGCTACCTGAAATCTACTTCCATGGAAATAGATGCCCTCAGCAGTGGTGAATCTCAGAAAGTCTTGAATGTATGTATGTGCTATCACTAAGATGGCTAAATCATCTGCCACAAATAGGTTCTTCTTCAGTGAAGCCTTGGAAAAGTCCATGTTACTGGAGCCACAGATTTTAGCTCTTTTATTGCCTTTATTTCCCATAGCCAAAGCCCCCCAGGAGGCTGTTAACAGCTGGAACAGTTGCATTTTTATAGTGTCCATGCATGAGCACTCTAAAGCCATGGAGAGGCTCACAAATAATGACTTGTTGATTTTATTTGCCATCCTGGGCTTCTTTATACATCACCGTATTGCAGGCTGGCCAGCCTTGACTCTTTCATTAGGGAAGAGCAGTGGGCCTGAGTACCAGTAATTGGAAAGGATGCATAAAATAGGCCCGATGCCACATTTATCATCTCAGGGGGTGCTCTGTGAAATGTTGGCATCTGGGATTTTGCAGCTCTCCAGCATAGCCAGGGCTTTGTTCTTGGAGCGCGTGGCTTGAGGCATGACAAAGAGATCAGCTTTGGGATAACTGCTTCTCAGGCAGACACAATCTTCCTTGTCATGTATGGAGAGATGTCGCATTTCTCTGTCTACCTTTTAATTTGGGGGGTCTCCAGGCAGTTGAGGGAGGTTGGGAAGAGGTGTCCTCTGCTCCTCAGCAGTAGGGATCTGATGGATGAGGTGAGTTGTGCACAGTCCCATTATGTGCATGGATGGGGTTGGGTTCCTTGGGCTGATCTCATCCCTGCACCACACTGTCTCTGCTCTGGATGTTCTAGAAGGGAACAAAGTCCATTAAAAAAGGTATTTTGGAAATGTCCAGTCCCTTCAGAATCCTTTGTGATAAAACGAAGCAAAATAAAAGGCTGGAGCTGTGATAAATGAGTACTCTGACATTATTTTTACAGGCCTTGTAAAAGTAATTTCCTGATAAAGTCTGCAGATAAAACACAGTGGAGCAGTCAGACCTGTGATGCGTCAGGGAGAAATGAGCTGACAGGGAGGGAAGGCTGCAGCTCTAACGCTGCCTCCCTCATAGCGGGGTCTTGAAGCCTGTCTTGTTTGGGTTTAGAAAGGAGAGATCTGGGTGATATTTTGTTTAACAGATGCTGTTGTGAGGTTTCCAGCGCTACATGTGAATGAACCTTCCACTGGGGCTGTGGGAACAGTGGAGGCAGTGAGTCTCTCTGTGTTGGCACGTGGCAGAGTAAGGTCATGGGTAATAAGATTATGAGGTACAGGAGGGCTTGTTGCATCCATAACTAGCATCTGCAATGCTAATATAATTAAAGTGCTGTTGGCAAATTCTGGAGAATAATTTGCCACCCTGGAGACATTGCTGCCTATAAGGGATGAAGGTTTTAGACTGAGCTGCCTAAAAATCTCAGCTTCCACTGGCTCTGTGGAATGATTCCTTCCCAGAAGAGTACCAAGGAAGGCTGGAGAAAAGGAGGTATGTGCCTGGACTCACCGAGCAGGTGAGAGCAAAAAGCAGGAATAAAATCTGAGAATATATAGAGAGCCTCATGGGTAGAGGGAAGTATGTCATGATCTAAAATGGAAATATCTGAGTAGACAAGAAGAGAGTCGATGGCTGACCTGGAAATGTCCTGACCATATCAGATGTCCTGGGGTGAAGAAGTCCTTGAGGTTGTGGAGCAGCCCATCCCAACACCACCAGCCCAGATGGAAGCAAAAGCAGGAAGCAAGGAGGCAGAGGGGATACACTTCTAGTGTTTTGTGTCAGATGCTTCTGCCTTTTAGTGGGATGGGGGTTGTTTGTGATCAGGGTAAAAAGTTGCTTAAGCATTGGAGTAATTTTAACCTGGAATGGTTAACCATATCTGCCCATCTGCTCACAGACTCTGTTTTAGAGGCTCAGACAGGGAAATCTCTGGATTAACTCCACAGAGTTGCAGATATTAAGGCTGAAAATTTCCCTGATCATCTGAGTTGCATGGTATAGATGAGGGAAACAGCAATTTTTGCACCAAGCTTCTACCTTGTGGTTAAGCTGTCATTTTTCAGTAAGAAATGAACGAACCTCTGATTTTGGGTCAAGTATCTCAAGTAGAGCCAGCTTCTCTGCCTGGTTGTTTTTTACATTGGTTGCAAAAGAAAGTCCATTCCTTATTCTACATTGAATTTGTCTGTTTTCAGGTTGCAGTCATGGGGTTGGGTTATTTGTTGTCTTGCTGAGCTGAAAAGTGAACTGGTAGTCACTTTATCATGGGAACAAATGTTGATTTACAGCTTCATATTTAAGCGGGTTATTGGAGTATAAGGCAGGGAATTAGACTTAGACTTGATGCAGCAAGTGTTTAACAGGGCAGACAGCTCAGTGCTCCTCTTTGAACTCCCAGATAGATCTTCACCCTCCACCGCCCCTGCCTCAAAACCCCTCTTCTCATCTACTTTTTCCCCCCTCTCCTATGTGGGTCTGGCTCCATAGGCAGCAAATAATGAGAGATTCCCATTGCACACCATAATTTTCTAGTCCTGAAAACTGGAGACCTGTAGCAATAATTGCAATAAATTAACCTGCTGTTTTCTTCATAAAACCGTCTGGGGAGGTTTCTTAATTCAGTTTGTCATGAGTCACTTTAATTCCATCGTGACCACGCTGATGAATGTTTGGGCAGGTGAGGGTCTCGTAGAGTTTGCCTGATAAATGCTTATTGCAACGAGCTCATTGCTTGACTGTAAATATTCGTGCTCTGGGGATGGAACTGGGTTTGCAAGATTGCCTGGGAACAAAATGAAAACAATCAGATTTGGCTGATTTTCTATAAGTGAGAGAAGAATTATTTTTAGTTATTGCTGTGTGTGTTTCAGCGATGGTTTGAGGCCTCAGCTCTGCTTTACTCAGAAGAGAAAAGAAAGGGGAGTAATGTCAGGTCCTTCACCGTGGGGAAGGATTGAGTGGGGCAGTGGTGTGCATGGGGGAGGCAGGATGCAGAGCCTTGAATCTGAAGTGGGGCAAGAACAAACACAGGAACCAAGAAGACAATAGCGGTCTGGTGAGAGGTTCTGGGGGATTTTGGTAGTCTTTAGGGAAGAGAGAGATGTGGCAGCCTCAGCTGAGATTTCTGGGTGGAAGGATGATGAGGAAGGAAAGGAAAGGAAAGGGTGTCAGGACTGCAAATGGGTCTCCCCAGCCCCAAGGTTTGGGGTGTTTGCTTTACACATTGCTCAGCCAATGTAATCAACTTGTAATATTATCACTAGGACACTGCTGTAATTAACAGTGCTGCATGACCATTTTTGGGACATGAGTAGGGCCACTGCTCCCTTGTGATAGTGGACAGACAGCAAGAGAGTCATCAAGTACGAAATGAAAGAGCACAAGTGCTTTTTGCAGTGTGATGCATTTGTTCCCCTATTGCCATGAAAGCAGAGGGATTTCTGGTCTCAAAGTGTTGACTGCTGAAGTCCCTAAGTCTGCTGAAAGCATAGCAAGAGCTGGTCAAAACAGTTAATCACAGCTCTTTAAAACAAGCTTTCTCTTTCCCATTGTGTCGATGTTTATACTGGTGGCTGTACTCACCCTGAACGCTTTGCCACAACTTTTCCCTTCTTTGGCTGTGTTTCAGGCTGCTTTTCTTTCTTTGCTTTTCAACAGATGAGGGTTCCAGCACTGAGGACACAGACTTCAACTGGGATGAGTTCCTGGAGGAAACAGGAGCCAGCGCTGCTCCCCACACCTCCTTCAAACACGTACGTGCTTTGTCTGAGCCTCGTGGGTGTTGTGAGTGTTCCCTTGTGTGGATTTCATGTGGGTCCTGGAGAACTGAAGTGTGGTCTGGGGAGAAATCATCCCTCCGTGCATGTGACAACCTGCATGGGATTTGCCTCCCAGCTGGTGTTAGGGGAACTTAGTGTGTTTGTGATCACAGCTCAGAGCATTGTGTCTATGCTATTTCCTTGTCCTCTGCCATTGGTTCAAATTTTCATTTTTTGAGGGCTTTTATTGCTTTCCTTTTGTTTATATGCACTCCCTTTTCTCTTGTCATCTATTTTCCCTTCTTATTTCTTCCTTGTTGTCCATCCCAACCTGTAGAGATTCATCTCACAGGAGTGTCTAACTTCTCCAAAGCTGTGCTCTTAATACATGATTTGCTGGCTAGCCGGGTCACTCAGCACTAGTGTCCAGCATGCCCCATAGGAAACCATCCTAGGAAACCATAGGAAGCCTCCTGCCTGGAAACGCTGTCTCAGAAGCATGAGAACCAAGTACATGTCTAGGTGATGCTTTTCTTGGGTGAACATACATCATATAGACAGCTGTGATAGTTACAGCACGGTCTGCTGCTCTGGTCCGTGTTAGTGCAGCTAGCGTTCAAAGTCTGAAATCTTCATTGATGAAGACTATCATAGCACACTTTGAAGAAAGGATCCTGTCTCTCAGCAGTGCCTGTCACAGTCAAGGATGTTGTTTGGAACCATCTTCACCCAACACCAGTTGCTTAATGTCTTCTATTAATCTCCATGTGATGTCACATGAGGCCATGGGACAGCAATGAAGCTGATGTATGAGCTCTTCATCACAGTCAAGGGTGTGCAGGTTAGATTTTTGCAGGACATCTTTGTCATTCAACTGCAAGACTCTGCTGACCTACTCGGAAGTTGCAATGCCTTCAGCTGAGTTAAGCCATGGCAAGTCATGATTCTCTGTCCTCAGCTGCAGTTCCCATGAGGATAATGCTGCTCATCCTCCTACCAGACCCATCAGATGTAGGCAGCAGCCTGCTCTGTTACAGCTGCCCGTCAGTCATGCTGGCTCTTCTCCCAGCTTCACTTGGCTGGTCTGCGAGCTCTGGAGGATGTGGACATCTTCAGCAGAAAGAGCACGGTTTTAGCTGTGATGCTCTGGATTGCCTTACACTGAGCCTGCTTGCTGGTGTAGATATCCTTTGGGAGCAGCGTAGCTGTGCTTCAGTGAGAGGGAAGCTTCCTGAAGAACCGGTTGCTACTTAAAGAGGAGTCTTTATTTGGATGGCTGCTGTCATGCCATTAAACCAGCTTTGTCTCCAAGTGATTTCTTGGCTTGTTTTGAAGGGACAAGGAGCTGCAGTGATGAAAAATCCTCTCTTCCATCTACAGATGAAAAAAACAATACAATCTTCCATTCCCTATTTTGCTTCCATTTTAACAACAATGGATTATTGCAGGATGAAGGACAATAATTCCCTATACTGCAGAATTACAGAGCAATGGTTATTGTAGAGTTTATCCTTGCTCCATAGCTGTCTGTAGAGAGCATCTTGTCTCAGTTCTGAACCCAAATACCATAATCAGATGAAAGTTTTATGCTTCATGGAGGCCCTAATGGTGTCTTTAGGAGTGTGGAGATGCCCACCTCATCGTGATAATCCTTCTGACTGTGGTGTCTCACTGCACCTCAGTCCTGGAAATTCCAGTGTGAGACAACTCAGTGTTGGGAATACTCCTTAGTGACTGTTCTTCACAATTTGAAACATGATCCTTAACAAAAACATGGCTTGGCCAGGAACCTGAAAGTTGTTAAAGATTGTATTATCTGGCTGTCTGATTCCATTCTTCATGGGATTTCCAGTCACAAGTCCCTTGCCTCCAGGATACCACATTGGTCTTTACTTACAGTGAGTGCAAGGAGTAAAGCTACAAATGAATGTGAATCCTGGATTATTCATGAGGACCCTTAGCATCACAAGAGCTAAGATCGTATCTTATGGCTAAAGTAGCAGATGTCACGGACCTTCTTCAGTCTTTGATGATCTGCAAAGATCTCTTCCATCCTCAATTCAACTATACCCTGACTCCAGGCATTGATGCTGATGATTGATACTACATTTATGTTTGTGAACAGAATGCATTTAAACCTGGTGTTTAAATGAGAATTTAATCAGAGATACGCTTAAACCAGACTATAATCTCTCTGGTTTCAGTAGGAGATAAGGACAGGTTCTTACAGGCTTTTTAGTGCCTTAAGCATCCCCTAAGGAGTAATAGGCTACGTTTTGGGTAGTTTTCTGAAGACAAGGCTGACACCTGAACCAGTGGACTGGCATCTACCTCCTCTTTATCAACATCAGCTAGAGACATGCCATTGGCCTTGGAAGATACTTTATCATGTGCCAAGAGCAGGCCCTAGTGTTTAACAGTAGTCCCTTCAGTGTCCTAGAAGAGATGCGCTGGCATCTCCATTGTCTTAAGGCAAGTTACATGTAACGTGTCACTGGTAAGGTAAATGGAAGTGATACCTCTGTCAGATGGCAGGACAGTGACCCCAGCCATTTGCTTTTCAGCACTGGGTCATATCTTATATACAAAGGTGCTGGGAGAGGCAGCTGGTTGAGGCTTGAGCTGCTGGGGAGGGATTTAGTGAAAGCACTCTCCTTAGTCTGCCTGGCACAGCATTCAGCCCTTGATGCTTGTCTAACCTCAAGAGGTGCTTCAGTGTTGTTATATGACTAATTATTATAGTTGGGCTAAACTCCTAGAGGTGCTTAGTTGACTTTCTACCTCGCATGTGTCCTGTGATCTGCCTGACAGAGCTGGACAGTGGGAAATGAAACCTCATTTGAGTTATACCGCCTTTCTCCCAAGCGTTAGTGAGATTTATGATGTGAAGGTGGGTACCAGTCACATTCCCTCAGGTGTAGTGCAGCTGAGGTTACCACTGCTGGAGAGCCTCTTTGGAGCATGTGGGATGTTGCATGATGGGGTATATGCCAGTGAGATAGGAATGGTCCTGCCCAGACAGACTGTGAAGGAGGTGGTTGGATTAAGGTGCACAATCAACTCATGTCCTACCTCAGAGCTGCTCTTTAAGAACAGCATCATCTTGCTTAGCTGGGAAGGGGGCTCTCCCTGCAAAGAAGAAAAGGTAACACCATGCCTTTCTAATTTTGTAAGGTTGAAATCAGCCTTCAAAGCAGTTTCCAACCAGGGATGAAATTAGAAGTGGCCAACAAGAGCAATCCAGACACATATTGGGTGGCTACCATCATTACAACGTGTGGACAGCTCTTACTGCTTCGTTACTGTGGCTATGGAGATGACCGCAGGGCAGATTTCTGGTGTGATGTGATGACAGCAGATCTTCACCCTGTTGGCTGGTGTACACAGAATAACAAGGTCCTGATGCCTCCAGATGGTGAGTTCTATGTGTTTTGTTAGGGTCATGCTCCAATATTGGACTGGTGGTTCATCTCCAGATGTCTAGATGATCTGGAATGGGTGCTTCACATCATCAGTTGGGGTTGGGTGATGCAGACAGGGTCAGGTTCCCACAGGTCAATGGGTGATTCAGTTTGCCAGCCAGTCTCTAGCAAAAGCATTTTTACCCTAGTTGGTTAACAACAGAAGGCACTTCTGTAAGAAGTTGTCTTAACAAGGAAACGCTGTTGAAATGCAAAGCTGTGATTTTCAGTTAGGGGAGAAAATTGCCCTGTTCTTGCAGGGTGACATCCAAAGTGAGAACAGACCAAAATAAGCAAGATCAGTTTGGGTGTAGCCAAAATCGGAAGTTGGCTGTGCACTCAAATGTTGTGCCCTGAAAGTTTAGACCCTTCCATTGCCAGATTCTTGCAGCTTTTAACTCCAACAGTAGATACACATGATTAATGATAGCAAAATTTGGTCATCATAGGTTAGAGCATGTCGTGATTATCAGCTTTTAGGTGCACAAAAGCTGAATGCAAGAGCTGTACATTACTAAATGGCCCATGTGGGACAGTTTCTTAGTAACAGAATTTGATTCCCAGTGTGTTTGAAAAATATTGGGTTTTTTGCTATGTACATCAGCAGAACAACAGTGTATCCTTACCACTACATAGCTCCAAGCAGAGGGCTACTTGTCACTCTTACTCATGCATTTTCCTCCCCTATATCCCATTTATTCTGGATCAAGGGAAAAAGAGATGAATATTTAGCCTCTAACTTATGCATGCTTTTAAAAAAGTCTCATTTATGGGTTCTGCTGCTGAAGTTATTCTTTTACTTTCTATTTTATGTGATCATTGAAAAAAGCATTGGAAAAATCTCATTTATGGGTTCTGCTGCTGAAGTTATTCTTTTACTTTCTATTTTATGTGATCATTGAAAAAAGCATATGTGCCAGTTGTGGGCCATGTGTGATTTCTCCTGGTGTAGGGCTTGCCTGGCTTCCCACTGAGCGTGCTGTAGACATGGTCTGTGAATCAGAGCTGATGTTCCTGCTTTGTGCCTGGTGAACTCTGAGCTAAACTCTGAGCTTTTTGTTCTGGTCTATGTGTTTTGAATAAACAGAGGATTGATTGCTTAAAAATGAGAAGTCTTGAAGACAAATATGGGTGAGAAATCTGTTGGCTTATTGCTAGTAAATCAAGCTGATGTGAGAGGGGTTAGGTATTTTCTTTTATTGGTCTCTTGAACTATCTTTTATTACATGGATTATAACAAGTGTTACCAGAAGGGTGTAGAGAGCTGTAAACTAAATCTCAAAATGTGAGGATCAAGGAGTAAGAGATCCTATTGACAGCTGTGACAGAAAATAACGATTGTCTTCTAACGGGAGGCAACTGCTTTTCATGGCAGTGTTGGAATCTGCTCTTTGGGTTGTGGCTACTTTGTGTGAATTGTCTTGCTTGAATGACTGCAAATGTGCAGTAGGTCAAACCTCCTTTCTCCTCTGGCTGGGTGCTGTAACTGTATACCAGGAGTTTAAATTTGGGCAGCTGCCCTGTTTTGTTTTGGTTTTCCCACTCCCATTCTCACCGAATTAACTCTATTGAATATGTCTTAGTATAGTTCTCAGAAATAATAGATGTGTACATTATAATTTCAAAAGAGATTTAAACATTTAAGAGCTTCAGGTGTATTTTGCAATGAGGCCTCTAAAATGCCCAGGAGGATTTGAGGCTTCAGGACTCCTCTCACTTGCCAAAAAGAGAGGTCCTAAATGTGTTCGTAAATTGCAGAGCTCCACTGGGTATTTGCCCAACAGGGTTTGCCTGTGGTCAAAGGTGGGTTTGTGTCTCCCGCTGGGACACCACAAGGTAGAAGCTGAGTTTTCAGGAGCGCCCCTTGTTTTCTGTAAGGAGAACTGGGCTCTGACCAGGGTTTATAAGTAGCTTGTGAGTACTAGACTTATTTTACACAAATGTCTGGAGTTTGTCCTGTGCTTAATTGTGTTGCTGGTCAGTGGATGTATCTTAATGAGCCAAACTTCACTGCAGTGCTGGGAGTTCTGTCTGGTGAAGCCTGCAGGATCAAGTCTTGCATTGGTAAAAGAGAAGCTGCTGTTCTCTGTGAACTCCATGGAGGTTTTTTGCCTTTTTAGCATTGCACATTATTTTGTTGTCAAACCTTTGGGAGAAAGGAAAGACAGCTTCAGATTGCATGGACCCGTTTTACGAGGGCCTGATTCTGCACTTCTTGATTACAAGGAGCATTTCTGTTGGCAAGACCATGCAAGCAGAATGGCCAGGGCCAGCTATCTGTCATTAGGGTTTGATTTTAATCAGGAGTTGAAGGCTTTGGTTAAAAAGCAGATCTGCCAAGAAGAGCTTGTTTAATGGGCAAAATACCAACACTGAGACAATGCTCTGTTTCTGCTTGCGAATCAGATTGGACTGATCAGTGCTCATCTTATAAATGCGATGCCAGACAAGAATGGTACATAGTGACAGGATGAAGGATTTCATTAGATGGGAAAGAGATGCAAGAAAATAGACTGGTTCAGTTTAGCAAATCAATAGAGCTTGATTTAATGCACACACAGAGCTTTTAAGGGGCAGCTGCCAAATAATTATTGTTTATGATCCCAATAGAAGGAAGTCATTTAATTTATGGACTGTTGCATGGTTATTTATTGGGTGACATTAGTATTGCATCATGGTGCCAGTGGCCTGCGAGGAAAATGTCAAGTCATGTTATGTCCTCCCATGTCGTTATGGTGCAGTGCAATAGGATAGGAGTGCTCAAGCCAAATACTTGAGTTTCCAATAAAATGTATTGGCTTATCAAGGGATGGTGTGTGTGTGCCTATGAGCTTCACCCTCCATCCCCTCCCTCCCTGCAGGAAATCAAAGGAGTAAAATTGTAGTTACTTCAAGCTTTGCCATTAATTATATTTTTCTCATTACAAATCGGTGTGCAATTTGAATTGCAAACTCAGCTATCCTGGCAGAATAGATCTGTTTACCATTCAAAGCAAAATGAAAATTATTTAAATTAGTTAATATAGAACTCATTTGAATGAATTGGATGTTTATTCATGAAGTAGCTGAGGCAAGTGTGAAGCTGTCCTTATGGTCTGTAGCTTTGCCTCTGGTCAGCTCTAAAGTAATGTCCTGGGACAGAGGTTTCTTTTTCATTACGTATTAACTGTGGTGTAAACCATCAGTAGCTGAGTGTGAGATTTTCATCCTTTCTGAGAAGCAATTGTAATTCATATGAGGAAGGACAACCTGCTTCAAAGTTCATTGACAGTGACAAGACTGTGGTGGTGTAGCAAGCTTTGTTTTCTGCACTGTGGGGATGAGATATAACAGATTTTCCATCAGTTAGTAAAATTTCCCTATTGTATTATTCTGCACGGATACAGCAACAGTATTTATTTCCTCCTGTGGCTTACCCAAACACTGTCCTCCTCCTCAGCGCAGAGCCAATGTGGTTGTTTTCCAACATCCTCCATCCCTCGGGGTGTTTTATGCACTGAGCATTAAAAATTTAAGTCTAACTAAACTTTCTCTTACTAGCAATTCCTTTAACGGTGAAAGGAAAAGAGGCCTCTTGCCTCCTTCAGCCTAGTATTTCCATGTGCTGTTTTCCTTTGTTGATGACAGTTGGGTTCATGAACACGTTTACCATCGGGTAGAAGAGCAGCGTGGAGAACCTGACAAGCGTAGCAGCTAAATTATGCATTGTGAACCACGCGGAGAGCAGGAACGCCTTTTGATTGACACTTGGGTGTTTTTGTACAGATTGCAGATTTACAGCTGAGCCAACAGAGCTGAATCTCTCCTGGCACTATCTTAATGCATTCTGGGATGCGCTAAAGACACTGGGTGACAAGACTATTGTGTACACTTGTAATTGCTGTGGTGGTTCTGCTTTAATGTTATTGACAGATGGAAATTCAGATAGGGCATTTCTGCGTGCAGATCTGTGTGGTCTGCTTGCTGTGTAAACCAGGAGATGGAGGAGACCGGAGATGTGAAGAAATATAGCAGGGAGAGAACCAGGTTTATATTTTGACTTTATAATGGTCTGGTACAGACGGGAAAACCTCTGAACACCATGTATACTTGGATTTGGAGATCAGGATGATCAATCACACTGTGATTATGTGTAGGAAGGCAGGTTTTACTTCTCTTGTTACACTGATACAAGGAGAACTAAAGCTTCAAATCTTGATCCTGGGGTGAAATGACTCTCTTTTGCATAGTGCTGAGCTTTATCAAGCTTCAGCATCAAATATGCCATTAAGAGTGGTGGACTTAAAGCATTTTTCCTGCCCAGGCTTCCCATGAAGGCAGACATCATTTGGTCATTATTTGAAATAGGTTTTCATGTGTATCTCAGGTCAGATTAACTTTTACCCTAGATCAGGCCAGAGGAGGGAAGTGTCAGATTCTCAGTGCTAGATCTGATTGTGGGGAGGGTATGGATGAAAAAGAAGATGAAACTCGTGCCATGCAAACCGGGTTGCCTTCAGATGACAACTTGTTGCTTTTATTATTATTATTATTGTTGTTGTTGTTATCACTATTATTATTATTAAATATCGTTATCTGAATCTATCCTGGTTTTTGAGGTGTAAGAGAGGAGAGATGTAGATCTCATTGACCATGTCAAAACTTAACAGCATCAGGACTCAGTGGATTCTGCATAGTCAAAAGATGGTCTGCTGTGTTGCACAGCAGATTGGTGTGCAAGAGGTCAGATAGATGAATAGGTAGATTGAAGAAATGTTAACTTTGAGCCAAGTTTTCCTTTGTTTTTTTTTTTTTAATGCTCAGGTGGAATTACTGATGGGTGTAGTGGTTAGAACAGATGCTGGCGCTGGGCTACAGCAGAAAGTAGTGGGATTGAGAGAGACTGGGGAGCAGGAACAGTAAGGTGAGATGGTGATACAGGATCAAAGAGAAGAGGAAGCCTTGAGCAGTCACTTCCTGCTGCAGGTGTGGATTTAGTGTCATTCAAGACTCCCTAGGTGCACAGAAGGCTTTCTTAAGGGGCACACCTCATACACTTGCCTTTCAGCATCATTTTTGGGGTTACTTGTGTCCACAGAGTTTGTCCACAGGTTCTTCAGTAACACAGAGATAACGTTTCTGAAAACGGATGAGGGCTTCCGGAGCTTCTCTCTCAGAAAATGGGATCATGGAATGGTTTAATTAACCAAAGCCAACTTTCTCCTGGTATCTGTTGCCAGAGGAAATAACGCTTAAGCTATACCTGCAGGGCTGTAATGACAGTGCTGGTAGAGGGATCAGATGGGCAGGGTGGACTTCTTCTTTCGTCTTTGTGAAGAGTTGGCTCTCCTCCACCAAGTTACCTGAGATGAGCCCAACTACTGGTGTAACTGAGAGCAGATCTGGCCCCTGTGTAGCTCTTTCACTGAAGGCTCACCTGAAATATTACTTCCTAAGAGCTTGAGGCTGGAGAAAATCAGTTGGTGTTCACAGAGCTTATGCTGTTTTACATCAGCTAAGAACTAGGCTCTTAAGCCAGCTAAAATGAAACTCGGAAATCATCTTTGGCAGGTTGTACTCTCAAAGACTGTGGGTATTTCTAAAGTAGTGTATAGTTTGTGTTTTTTTTAACGTTCTGTGCCTGGTTTTTATCCTCTTATTCCATCAATACCAAGCTTAGACTAAGCTAATGTAAATAAACTGCAGGATTTCTTTAAGTACTGTAAATGACTCGTAGTGCAGAGTTTTATGTGCGCTTTTCAAGTTGACTTTAGCAGGCCATTAATTATGCAGGGGTGACGTTAGCATAAGTAACTAGTCAGCAATAAATGTCAATTAAATATTCTATTAACATAGTAGGCAGCTTCATGCATTGGCATAGAACATTTAGCAGATTACACTTAATGAGCATATTAAAAATAACATTTTTTTTTTGCTTTGCTCTCCTAATGATGGCAGCAGAGAGGAGAGGAGGGGAGGTAAAAATAACTCCAGCTTTGGGTGAAGAGCTGGGGGGTGTTTGGGCTGAATTTTGCCCTAGTAGGAGCCATGTCATAGAATCATAGAATGATTTGGATTGGAAAGGACCTTAAGATTATCCAGTTCCAACCCTCTGCCATGGGCAGGGACACCTCACACTAGACCATGTCAGGGATGCCAGGGATAGAGCATTTACCACTTCTCTGGGCACCCTGTGCCAGTGCCTCACCACCCTCACAGTAGAGAACTTCCTTATATCTAACCAGAACTTCCCCTGCCATAAGTGATGAAGGCTATCAAGGGAAAAAATCAATGTTTGTTTAAACATAGATCCTTTTGTTTCACAATTATTGGGAATGTGGTGGAGGTGGTCCTTAGGGAACGTACCTATCCTGAGGCTCACAGCCTTGGCTCTGCAGTGATCCATGGCCATGGGGTACTATTGGGCTTTCTGCTAAGGGGAAGATTTCCCCTAGGGTGAAGCCTCATCAGTTTGGGTCACTCCTTGTGCTTCTCGAGTTTTTGGTGGAACTGTCTTAGAAAGAGTGTTCTTCCCCTTCACAGAAATCATAAATGCAAAGTCTCTCTGCTTTGTTCTCTTCAGTATTTTCATTTGGCAAAAACTAGTTTGTTTTTTCCCCTCAAAAGAAAACAACTGTCAGGACAGTTGTTTCTGGGATTAAATACTCAAAACGTTGACTTGAGTTGCACCGGTGCCTTATAGGATTCATATGTGGGTTCTGGTCCCTTTGGGTGGGTTAGACTTTCTCTCATGAGGGATCTGGTCTTTCCTTGTGGAGTCATCCTGAGATGTCTTCCATGAAGACTTCTTGTGCCTGGGGAACCCAGCCGTTGCTGAGGATCAGGCATTTGGAAAAGCCAAAGCTGTACAGGATGGTTGAGGTTTCCAGTAAAAAAACAACCCCAAAGCTTGCACATGAAGTAGGCTCTGTTTATTAAAAGCAAGAAAAGAACACACTTTAATCAAAACCTAATTTTCCAGTAAGAAGCTGTTTCAGCAGAAAAGCAGCCGGCAAGCCATTTCCAGGGACAGCAACATCTGCTTGTGCTGTATTTATATTTATTTATTTATTCTCACAAGCAAATGGAATAAGGGAAACAGGAACAGGCCTGACCAGACAGCGGTGGTCCAACGAGACAGGGATGAACTCAGTGATGAGGCACCCTGCAATGCACCCAAAGTGCCTGTTCAGCATGTGTTTTAGGGTGTTTTTAATTGTTTAGAATTAGGTGGGTAAAGCAGATTTAGCTCACACCAGGGTTAAGTATCAGTGCAACTTCATAGAGAGGGGACAGTTTCACTGATGCAATTGTACCTGCACACTCCTAATGCAAGTCCTGGATTTTTTTCACTTATGGTTGGAAAGTACTTGCTTTTATAAGTGTAACCTATCCTTGTTCCTGTACTGGACTGAGCTATGTAGTCATTAAACCTAGTAAAACAGTCTTACAGAGTTTTACAATAAACACTGAGGATAATATAGCACTGTTTACGCTAGTGTGTTATTAGCTCAACTTGGAGCATGGGTTTAATCTGTAGGTTGGCTGATGGCCAAGGAAGGGTTCAAGAAGGGGTTTCAGTGACGGGTTGAAGTTTGATAACAAATAACTTGGACATACCAATACTGAAATGAATGTGCTTTCTGACTGCCTTTCCCTTGCTTGGGTGGACTGTGTCCTGACTTCTTTTTTCATGTATTGTGACTGGTACGTGGTGCCTTCCTCCATAAATGAATGATGTTGCTATCAGGAATGCTATAAGGCAGCAGTATGGTTTGCAGTACTGTCACGGTCCCTTTTGCGCGGTACAGGGAAAGCTGAACTATGAATCTGTTATGGTTAAAGCAGCAGCACCTTGTGTACAAGCAACAGTGGATTCAGGCTTATTGCAATGAAAACTGAAAGCCTTATCCTTTTACAAACAATCTGGAGGGGGAGTGGAGGTGTGGAAAAGAAAAGCAGTGATTTTTGTGGACTTTGATGAGTTATAAATATATCCTGAGTGAAACCAATAGTGTGGAGCTTTATGAAAGCTTTAATGAATAAATAAATATTTCATGCCCACATGGTGCTTCTTCAGGAACGTGTGCTGTCGGTAGAAAGCAATAAACAAAGAACCTCCTTCAGGGTTTGTTTGGGCTTTTAAATTAAACTAATTTAATCAACTTTTTCAGTCAAGCTTGATATTAGTTCATTTCTGTACATAGCTGTGTACTTGGATCTGTTTGTTTTCTCCTGATACCTGTTCTCCTGTATAGAAGGTGCTTGAATATCAAGGAATGATTTGTTTCATCCTTCTTCTGTGGTGTGCATCTGCTGTTTCAAGGCACAGAGCACAGATTTCCTCCTTATCCAGCAGCTTGAGGAGCCAGCCATCCTTTACCATCATAGCTGTAGGTGTTACGGGACCCCAGCTGAGGTTTGCATTATCCGGCAGGGAGATCACTTGAGCATGTGGGTCATTTCTGAATGTAAACTAATAGGCATCTTTTGGGTTTTGGAAGACTTCAGTACCCAGTTTGGTACTGCTTGAAGGACTAGAACTAGCCAGAAGTGAGAAGTGCCATGGAGTCTGGCCCCATGTGGGCAGAGGTGCTTGCACACTTACGCACTGGATTGCAGAGATTTATACAGAGAGATTAAAATGTTCCTCAAGCTGAGGCTATTGGCAAAGCTGGAGCTCGGGTGTGCTGGTGCTGTTGCTTAATGGCTGTCTGTGATAACAAATGGCCAGGATGTGTATTAGCTCTGTGCTCCATGTCTTTGCAATACTTTAAAAAGAAGTCCTGAGAGACCTGATTTTTCCTTGGGAACAGCAGGGCTGAATCCAGTTGATTCTTTCACAGCTGGACCATGCACGTGAGGAGCAAATAAAGCACAGTAGGGAGGTAAAAGCAAGGTTGATCAGAGAGGTAGAGCTAACTTTGGGAAAGCATCTACTGAAGGCAGGGCTGCTCAATGAGCTAGGATCAGCCCAAACTTGGATACTGATACACCTTTGTGCAGGGGTGGTGGGGTTGGGACCAAGTGCATGGAATGGGGCATGTCTCATCTTCGTTTGCCATGAAAAGGAGTAGAAGTACTTCCTATTCTTTAGTTGTATCTTTTTTTTCCCACTTCAGTCATTGATCTGGAGCCAGTAGTTTGTGCAGTGGTCAGCTTTGGGAACTGGAATTTATCCCTCTTGGCTGAATGAAGTACATCACCATGGAGTTTGTGTCACCGTGTGGCAGTGGCAAAAAAAGAGGGGTTGTGTTAGAAACTGAGGAAACTTGGTTTGCCCAAACCCATGTAGACCTATATTTAATTTATTTTTTAGTGTTATAAGGCAATGTGTGAGATTGTGTCTGTGTAGATGAAAGCCCAAGCCCTTTGCACAGCAAAAAGGTTCAACATTGGTGAAGAATGATGAAGCAAAACTCCTTGCAGTAGTGCTGAGCTTCAATAGTTGACTGATCAGCCCGAAGTTCTGCAAGGAAAGAACATTTCAGTGGGACTTAAGCTCCGTTAAGGATGCTCGAAGGGCTAAAGATGAGCAGTTGAGACCCCACGACTTTGCCTTCTGCTGCTTGCAATTCTGATCACAGCCTGCAGGATAACCCTGCAGACACTGCTGTGACTAAACCATTGGTTTCGGACCTGACGCTTAGTACAAGTTGCTCTTTAGGAGTAGGTGAAACAGGGTGGATTTTCAGAAGGTACCTTGGAGACCGTTACAGGTGATGATTGTTGCAAAACCCGCCTTCCGTCCATTGCACAGAACAGCAGAATCTGATTCCCAAGACATTTAAGTGCTAAGGGAGGGAAAGATGTAAGTTACTGTACAATTAAAGTCCCAGTGAGGCTCCTAATAAAAAAATGTGATTGAGGAGTCAGTAACATGGAAGAACTGGCACTTTTGCTGTGTTGAGCAACCATTTAACATCAGCTATCTATTTAATGGAGACCATGTGAACAGAACAAAATGCAGAACAGTTGAGAATCTGTTCAACTGTCAAGCAGAGTAATTACAGCCCCATTTGTAGACTTGTAGCCATTGAGGAGACGACAAGGATTATTCAAGGAAATACCCCTGAAGTGTTCACCTCCCTCATGATTCTGGAGATCTGCACCTTGAATATCCAGCAGTGACCATCCAGAGTTGTTCTTCCACACTCACACCACCGCATGGAACATGTGCTCTGAAGAAGTGGAAGGCCCAGAAGCCATAGGAAAATGAGTGCCTTGACCCTGAAAGCATAACAGTGTATGCAAACCACCCTTTTTCTGACATAGTCAACTTGACTAATGTCCTGCTGAATGAGTTTTTTAATAAAATGTTCTTTAAAATGATCAGTTTGAGAGATTTTAAGTAGCTATTTGTGGTAATTACGCATAATTTCCCTTCCCCAGTCTCCCATAATTTCCCCCCAAGGAGTTTTAGAACAGAAATGCCATCTCAGTTAGAAGACTAGGCCTAGGTAGTTAATATATGTGGTGATATAATAAGTAAAACATTGACTGACTTAAATAATCGTCACTGGGGACATCTGTGGAGACTTAAAAAAAACCCTACCGTTCATATTCCAAGTTAGGCACAGTTTTGGGTCTTTGTATCAAAGAAGGAGGTGACTTTCTGTGCATTGGTGTAAGAGCTGGGAAGGTAAATAGAAGGGTAAATAGCACAAGGGACTTCATCCATCACATGCTGAAGTTGGTGTCCACATTTCTTCAGTGGACCTTTTTTGATCAGACTAAATCATATCTATTAGAACTGAGAGGATTTTCTGTGCTCTTTTGGGCCAAGGACAAGCCAGGATATCTAATGTCGTGTCTCCAGCAGAGCATTCCTTTAGATACACCTAGGGGCACCTCAGATTTTGCTTGTGAAGAGCATGTATATAGCAGACTCAGGAAGCTGCTAGTGGCAGATGCAAGCACCAGCATGATCCCGAGCCAGCTGTGACTTGCACTGGATTTTTCCCTCATTACACATGATAATGTGGGCTCCCAGTCACTATGGAAGGGTTTGCTTCCTGAGGCAGACCATATGCTCCTGGAGCCCACGGACGTAGCTGTTACGCAGTGTAGAGGTTTAAGTAATGCTCTTATAAAGCATTTTCCTGATAATAGTTAAATCCCAATTCCTGTAACCCATATTCCAAATTATGGGTCAGTTCTGGCCCTTTTACATGACATTGGAAAGCTTTAGCTCTGAATTCCCACATGATTTGTTTCCGGATCTGTTTGTGTGCTCTCTCATTTCTGTTTGATTTTGGTCACAAAAGAAAAAATGAAACCAAGAAACCAACAAGCATATAGGCTTAAGGACATGTTGAAACCCTTCCTGATTGATGGTTTATTTTGTGTTGTGAGGCAGGGCATCCATCTCCTGCATTTGTAGCAAAAAGAAAAAAGATTTTTCCAACTCTCTCGCTGTTGGGAATGGATAAAGAAATGAGAGGAAAGTCAGAACTTTAAGGTTGTGCTGTAAAAACGCAGCTACTTCCTAAAGTGCTGGAGTTAATCTAGAGCATGCATCCATGGAAAACTTTGCCAAACTCCGGAAGCCATCCTGCTATGTATGCTGCACATTTACTGAAGAAGCTCTGCCATGGTCTAGTGTGAGGCATCCCTGCCCATGGCAGGGGGTTGGAACTGGGTGACCTGAAGTCCTTTCCAAGCCAAACTATTATGTGATTCTATGAGGAGTATAGAGCCTATAGAAGGGGAAATGCTATAATCCTCCCATGCTGAACAACCCTAGGAAGGTCACTGAAGAGTCCCTGCGCATGTGAAGTATCTACACTATGAGCATTTGACTACTACCTGTTCTACAGGGTCTTGCTTTGCTTTTAGCCATTCTGCTGCTGTTCTTGAGCCTGGACCTCAGTGGGTGGCTCCACTTGGAAAGCCTCTTTCTGTAGAACATCTACAGAATTTTTTTAGAAACACAAAAAACTTGGGGGAAACATTGTGATGAGGATGAGATTAATTGGTCACAAACCAGCTGAATGAACCATGGCTCTGCACTAAGATTTGGGAGCCTTTAATTTCTAAGTGAAGGCGTTTGGGTTCCATCACAGCATCATCATCTCCAGTCAACTTGATGCGGAGTGATGGAGGAGTTGAAGTTTTAGAATTCAAAGGAGGTTTGCAGCACTGTGGAAAAGCTGCTGGCATTTCAAGTCCTGTAACACTCTGTTATTCTCATTGCAGATGATCCTTTGCATAATGTTCCACGTTGATCTCTGATTCAAATCTAAACTCTTCAAAGTCTGGGGGCTGGTTTTGATCCTGGGATTTATAGTTCAAGCCCTTTTCTAGTTTCAAGTGAAGAAAACACGTTTAACAAGTGCAAAATGAGCCTTGATGGAGTATTTCTTTGATGGTGTCGCAATGATGATGATTATGAATTTACACCTTGTGCATAGGAGGTTAAGCACCTCATGGGGCTTGGCTGTGCTTAGACTGTACCATTAATTTTGGGAAGAATGCATGATGAATGTTCATAAGGCCCTCTAGGTTCTGATTTGTGGTGCTAGCATCACACAGCCGAGAGGCTCCAAAGTGATTAAATGGGATTTGATCATTAGAAGCTGGCACTGCAATTCTGATTAATTACAGACTGCACTGCAAAGTGTGAAATTAGTTTGTTTGCTTTTATTTATTCTTTCTTAAACACGTTTCTGCTTCGTGGGCTGTCAGAAGGTGAAGTCCTGGTGAATGAGGCTTTGTGGCTCTTTCCGTGGTAATTTGGGGTTGTGCTGGCTCACTCTTGGGTCATGGGGATGATTAGATTGCCAGTTCTGTTCCATGCTCTGCATGTGAGCAGTGAGATTTAGGGACAGCCATTGGCCAATCCTTAAATTAGACCTAGTGCATCCTGCTTTACTGTCTGTCCCTTGCAGCACTGTTCCTCACCAACTTGGCCATCATGGCACCAGTGTCCTGTCCGACATGGTCTCCCTCTGTCTCTTGTTTCTGAGATGCTTCTTTGCCTTTGTGTTGGGTTTTCAGGCTGAAATGAGTAATGGCCTGCTTTTTCTTTCAAATCACTGCTTCTGTCTTCAAAAGAAGGCACGGTTTGAGACTTCCAGTTTTACCTGCCATGGCACCAATAATTTCAGATAATGTGAGACTAGATGCATACATTTTATAAACGGGTGTAGCTGTTGGGTAAGATGAATCTAGACTTATAGCATCAGCCAAAGGCAGAAAAAGTAAGAAACTGTGATTTTGGCTATTCTCTGTTCATGTATGTCTGAATTTGATAGCAGGAAAATAAAACTTTAAGCATTGACCAAAGCTTCCATCCTTTTTGTATTTTTAATTGGTGCTTCTCACCAGAGCTAAGAAAGAGCTGTCTTAATGATCCTTCTGTAGTGTATTAAACAATATAATGCATAGAATAAACTGCCAACATCGTCCCCACTAATTCTGATCCTTCTGTAGAAGATGGAAAATGAAAAAACCAACAAATCCAGAATGTATTTATAATCATAGAATCATAGAATAGTTAGGGTTGGAAAGGACCTTAAGATCATCTAGTAGGTATCAGGTCCCTCTATGTATCTTGGATGTTTTGATCCTTTTGTTCATAGTGGGTATTTGCTGTAGACAGCATTGCCAGTTAAGAAAGGTAATTGTGCAGTGAACTGTTTTATGCTTTATGTAAGAACATTGTGCTGCAGTGAATTTGTTGCATTTTACAGAGCTGTCTCCAAAGAATAGCCTTCAGAAAGGGACCGTAGGATTTAGAAGTGAGAAAGGCACTTAGTGTGTGAGATAATTGGATAGTGTTTGGAGGTGTGAGGTCAGATCCTTGGGCACAGTATTTATACTGCAGTGACATCCCCTTACAGAACAGCACATAAGTTTTAGATGTTGTTATGCCACAGAATCCATTTGGGACTGGCCTATGAGATCCCGAAGATACAGCATAAAAATGCCTCTTGTTTCTACTTGCAAAAGTGAGAGCGTTTGGCATTTCGGTCAGAATCAAGTAACCTCCAGACCTCCCTTCCTCCAGTAACTTCACTTTTGAGCACAGGAGAGATCTGGTGTGGTGCACTATTATGTGAAAGACCCCTATAGTAATTCATAACAACTATTGGCATGGTCCAAGTGAGTGCCCAACAGTAGTCAGAGCTACTAATTCAGGCTATGAAGCAAGCTGAGATGTCGTGCTTAGGGACATGGTTTAGTGATGGACCTGGCAGCGTTAATTTAATACTTGGACTTGATGATCTTAAAAGTCTTTTCCAACCTAAATAATTCTATGATTCTGTATTGCAGTAGTTCTGGCTATGGTTGTGAATGCTAACTTGGATGGGGATTTATCCAGGATTTTGCATTTTGCTTTTGAGACATACCTTTCTCCTCTTTCTGCATCTCCGGGATGCAGGGAGCATATGTAGTTGCTATATGTAGGCTTTACCAGGGTGGATGATGGGCAAGCAGCACACATACATTCTTCCTTATGTCTTTTGAAACTTTTAAATCAAGAATTAACAAAGGGTCTGTGCATCTCTTCCTACCTGCAACAGCAGTTCTCTGTACCTGCAGGCATGACTAAATGCTTTCTTGATTTTCATCTGAATGTGTTATAGTTTGGAAGCAACTGCCTCTAAGTGCAATTTTGTACAGGTAACCTGGGGTATGTACCAGCGTCTTGTATAGGTGCACTCATAACCCGTCTCCTGCAGTCGCAGTCTGAGGTCTGTGACCTGCACACCTTGATTAAGATGCTGATTTTGCCTGGATAACAGAGTCCTTCCAATTTTATTCATTTATTTCTTTTATCTTTATAGGATAAAAATGGATTTAGAAGTACAATCAAAATAGCAGGTTTCCCCCCTCCCTGAATGATCCTGAACTGCTGATTTGACAAAGTGTTCATTAAGAATCTAGGGTCTGAAGATCAGGAGCTGGAGCTCTCATCGCTCATGATGCATCTCCTCTGAGCACTGAGCATGGTGCTTAATGCAAGCTGAGGTAAAAATAATCAAGGCACATACAGGGAGGCTTGGGGTTAAGTGGTGGGAGATGGAGTTTGGATGCTCATTTTCACAGTGAGCTGTCACCCTAATGGACATTGATACTAATGATGGAGGAACCCCTATGGTTTTATGGTTTGTTCAGAGCTTTCAGACGCTGGGCATCGCCTGGCTTTCAGAAATACCTTTCAGGAGCTCTGTGTGTGCACATGTCTGAGACCATTTAATTCAGCCATTCCTGCTTAATTTCTAAGGCTGCTGTTGATAACAATAAAGGTTAGTTACCTCACACCTAGGATTGAATTGGGCAGTGAGCAGTGTTACTGCACTGCGTGAAGAGCGTACAATTTCTGTTTAGGTAAGAAATCTTGGAGAAGCAGAAACCACTTGCTCTGAGTAAAACACCGTGACCTTTGTAGTTATGCATCAGGTTTACTCCTAATTTAATGTATAGAAAACAGAATAAAATGGGCCCTTTTTTACTATTTTGGACGCTCTAACAAAAAGCAGAGTAATCATAGAACCGCAGGGTGGTTTGGATTGGAAGGGACCTTGAAGCTCACCCAGTTCCATCCCCCCTGCCATGGGCAGGGACACCTTCCACTAGAGCAGCTTGCTCCAAGCCCCCGTGTCCAACCTGGCCTTGAACACTGCCAGGGATGGGGCAGCCACAGCTTCTCTGGGCACCCTGTGCCAGCGCCTCAGCACCCTCCCAGGGAAGAGCTTCTGCCTAAGAGCTCATCTCAGTCTCCCTTCTTTCAGTTTAAAGCCATTTCCCCTTGTCCTGTCACTACAAGCTCTTGTAAAAGCCCCTCTCCAGATAATCAGCCTTCATTGATGCCTGCAGATATGAGAACACATGACTGACCCAGTTAAAAATGTTTGGATCTGCAGGATCTCTTGCATTTCCGAGTAAGTTGCCAGGCAGCTGCTTTTCCAAATTCAGGGTGGTGTAATGGGGGTGTTTCTATTGTTTGGTACCTGCTCTGCATGACAAGGTTTCAGAGTTATGTTCCAGGAGAAGTTAATGTAAAAAAATAGATAAATAGGGTTTTGCAGGGTATGCTCTCTAAAAAGTTGGATGCTTCACCCTTGAATACCACCCTGTTGAGGCTGGAGGGCTGCAGGTGACTTTGTGATGCCAAGGGACTGGGTGAATGATAACCCTGGAAGGCTGAGGGTAGAAAGAGATGAGTTCCTCTCACCTCTCTCCATCTACCCCCTGTGTCTTGCTCTCCCTCCTCCCCTGTTTTCATGCTCCCAAGGGAGAGCAGAGCTGCATCTTGGCGGTCCCTGGCTCTGTGGTGCTGCTTGTGCTTGCATGCCGTCTTCCTGCAGCAAACAGATGTGACAAGTGCAAATAGAGCCGATAAATTTGCTGCTGTTCTTTATCTACATAATCTGATTGCAATTGAGAGATAACACCACCGAGACAGAGCAGAGCTGCTTCCCATTATCAACACACCTCTCCTTTTTATCCCCTTTTTTAAATAACCCAGTGGAAGTAGAGTATTGACATTAACTGAAGGGAGCTAATTAATCACAGTACTTATGAGTACATTATTTACTGCAGCTTGCATGCAGGATGGGTACCAGAGGCCGTTGTACTCAGTCAGCCAAGGCAGGCTGATCCAAGTTAATAGCACACAGGTCATCATGCTGTTGGGATTTGTTAGGCAAATTTCTCTTCTGATCTTGAGCAGTTTAACTTGTAAGCAGAAGGCTGTAGCAGTGGGCTGTCAGGAAGAGTAGTGGGTTTGTGTCCATAATGTTGTGTTTGGGGTGAAGACACCTGAACCTGCTACATGGAAATACCATGGTGACCTTCCTGCCAGTTACTTCTTGCTAGGCAAAGTGACTTGCAAGGTCTCCTGAGCTGCAGTGAGTTAATGGAGAGAATTAATGCAAGATCCAGCATGATTTAGGGGCTGTAGCGATAAGACAAGGGGTGATGGGTTCAAACTTAAACAGGGGAAGTTCAGGTTAGATATAAGGAAGAAGTTCTTTACTGTGAGGGTGGTGAGGCACTGGCGCAGGGTGCCCAGGGAAGTGCTAAATGCTCCATCCCTGGCAGTGTTCAAGGCCAGGTTGGACAGAGCCTGCAGTGACATGGTCTAGTGTGAGGTATCCCTCCCATGGCACGAGGTTGGAGCTGGATGATCTTAAGGTCCTTTCCAACCCAAACCAGCCTATGATTCTATGATTCAAAGCAATAACTTTAATGGAATAACATCGACTCACCCTGCCTGCACACACTGAGCAGGCACAGCATCCCACATCCGTGTCCTTTTCTTCCTCCATCCATAGTTCCCACAGCTGGGTTGAAGACATTGCATAGGCCCAGAGCAAGCTTCAGGAAAGTAAAAGCAACTCCCAAACCACCTGCTACTTTTTTACTATTGAAAGATAACAGTTAATTAAGAACTAGAGAAACCTGAGGGGAATAATGTGAAGGGCTCAAAGGATGTTAGGAAATCAAGTCTCCTGTGGACAGTGGGACAATTGTTTGCATGTAAACTTGTGTATTTTGACCAAGAGAATAGAAATGGATCACTTCTGTAAACCTTGAATGGCAGCAGGAAGGGTAACAGTCACATTATACTGAAATTCAGTGTAATTGCATAGAAGGGAATTCTTAAGGTGAGAACCCAACTCATATCTTTGTTTTTACTTCTCTCTACATTTTCTAATCAAGGTTTCTCCTAAATCTTGCATGCAGAATTGGGTATGCAAGGATTAAATTGTATGCATTGGGTCAATGCCATAAAAAGTGCAGAACCAGTTGTCTTTTCTTAGAAATAGGATCAGGGTGTTTTGGGGTAGCCTGACAAAACAGAGTGCCCCAAGTACTTTGAAGACAATTAAGAAATGATGCAGAATATTGTTATTTTATGAAGAAACTCCTGTGGGTTAAACAAATAACATTAATTTGAAGATTAAGCATTTTCAGTTTTATTTACTAAAAAGTATTGAATAATAGTTATAAGAGCAAGTACATAATCGATTGCTTAAAGCAGCATGTAGCAGTGTACAAGGGCTACTCTAATACTTCCTCTAATATCTGTTTATTAGCCTCTTGTACATTAATATCTATTGGGTCATGTTATACATAATATTTATAGGTGTGCCTGCCCATGGCAGGGGGTTTGGAACTAGATGATCTTAAGGTGCTTTACAACCCTAGCTGTTCTATGATTCTGTGTGCTGACTCCAGGAGTGTATTCTGAGGACATGTATTCTTTGATGGACTATTGCTTATAACTTCTGTTTTCCCTGAAAATCTCCTATATATAATATTTAATTTGAAGGATTTCATATTTGAGACAAGTGTATAGAAGGTGATGCCGGAGCTGTGAAGTTGGTATCTCTTGATATTTATGGCTGCATTGTTAGGAAATCGTATGAACAGCTTTTGATGCACATTTTTGTTCCTTTTTAACTGCATTTGCATTATTTTGTGATCCGATTCAAGTCGCAGAACTCTGCTGGTATGAGAACAGAAAACTGTTTGAAGCATTAAGTAAGAAGGTTGTTTGAAGATGCCTCCAGCCCCATTTGGCTTTTTCCAGGGAGCCACAAAAGAATCCAAACCAAAGAGTCATTTGTATAGAAAATGCAGTTAAATCGCTTTTTAACAATGAATTTTTCATTTATTTTACTTTGGAAATGCCTAGTGGAGGGTCTGGTTTTGTAGTGTATGCAACAGAGGATGCTTCCTGCCCTGAAGGACTTGGGGAGGGTTCAAAAGCAGCAGAGACACAGCCTGAGCCGTTTGCTTAGGGGCATGGGAGCAGGGGCAACACTCACATCCCCATCCTGCTTTCACATCCAGTCTGGTTCACAAGGACGTATGTAGTTCAGCAAGCTGAATGAAGTGTTTGGATTCAAACATTTTCTGTCAAAATACTGTTTTATCAAAATGGAAATATTTTGTGAGGATATGTCAGTTTTGACAAATTGTTTTGATGGGTGAAGTCTAAACAAATTGTTTTAGCATTCTATGTTATTTTGATATAAAGACATCTCATTTTGACTCTATCATTGAGACCTTTATAACATAGTTATAACATTTATTCATTGAGACTTTTATAACACATAAATATTGCATTAAATATGTGACAGCTTTAAAATAAAAAAAAAAATTACCAGTATTACAAATTTCTGTATTTTTTCAGTATGCTGTTTACCTTCTCAGAAACTGTATATCTTATCATATTACGACAGACTCATTTGGGTTAGAAGGGACCTTAAAGCTTATCCAGTTCCAGCCCCTTGCCATGGGCAGGGACACCTTCCACTAGAGCAGCTTGCTCCAAGCCCCTGTGTCCAACCTGGCCTTGAACACTGCCAGGGATGGGGCAGCCACAGCTTCTCTGGGCACCCTGGGCCAGCGCCTCAGCACCCTCACAGGGAAGAGCTTCTGCCTAAGAGCTCATCTCAGTCTCCCCTCTGGCAGGTTAAAGCCATTCCCCTTGGCCTGTCCCTACAGGCCCTTGTCCAAAGCCCCTCCCCAGGTTTCCTGCAGCCCCTTTAGGCACTGGAGCTGCTCTAAGGTCTCCCCTTCTGCAGCCTTCTCTTCTCCAGGCTGCCCCAGCCCAGCTCTCTCAGCCCGGCCCCAGAGCAGAGCTGCTATAACCACTGGTCAGCTCCTCATCCATCCGCAGGTTATGGAGGGTGCCATCCCATCCTCATCTCCTGTGCCCATCCTTCTTGAAGAGCCTATATCCCTCTATTCCAACACTCCAGTCATCGGAGCCATCTTACCACATCCAGATGATGCCAGTAAGATCATAGCCATACAGGCATGTGCATGTCTCTAACTCGTCTTGTTTATTCCCCATGCTACATGTGTTTACATAAAAGCATTTAGGTTGCCCCCATCTCCCTCCCCTCTTCTCCCCAGTGAAGCTAACTCACTGGCTAGATTGGCTGGTCCCCTCCAGGCTTTAAGCATCTCTTGCTGGCAGTGGCATTGAACTGGTAGAAGTGGGATGGATTGAGGTTCCTATCTCCAGCAACTTTAACTTAGTATATCTTAAATATCTTAACAGCTGTATATAGACTTATGAACATCCTGAATCGCTATTTAGAAAAGTTATTTTTTTCTGAGATCTTGATACTTTAGTTTATTTCATAATAGAGTGACAAGAACTGCTCAGGTTCTTTCCAGCTGTGAATTCTCTTGTTAACTGTTTTTGTTCATTGCAGTCCTAGGAAGGAGTTAAATTTGTAATAATGATAGTTGCCAAAAGTAGTGTTGTCACTTACCAGACTTACCCCAAAGATTTAAAATCCATTTAGAAAGCTGTTTAAGATGTTGTTCTTCACATATGAGAAAATTGAAACTCTGTTTTTTAGAGGTTGATGGGGTCCAGTGGGGATTCTCCAGTAGAGGTGTCGACAGGTTGCTGGTGATCCTGCATTATTAACAGCAACCCAACATGAAAAGGATTTTTTGCTATATTTTTGCAAGTACAAAAAAGAGCAGAATTTGATATTATTGTCTTTGACCCTTTTACTGGTGGCAGCAGCTCAGGTCCTCTCAGACGGACTAGTTTAGGTTGTCCTTCTGCTTATAAGCTTGTACTCAGTACTCTCAAATGGTAGGTAGATAGATGGGCATAAGTGTTCAGTCACGGATTGTGTATTATTTTGTATTATCATGCATTATTTTAAAGTAATCATAAAATCATAGAATGGTTTGAATTGGAAAGGACATGAAGATCATCCAGTTCCAATGCCCTACCACGGGCAGGGACACCTCACACTAGACTGTGTTGCTCCAGCCCAATTCAACCTGGCTTTGAATGGCACACTACTTGCTTGTTGGTCCCTGATGGCTAGAAGCATTGCTCATCTTATGCCTTCCCTTATGGCTGTGAAGGGCAAGGATATCCATGGGGTGTGTAAAGGTGTTTCTGAGAAGTAGCTTGTTTAGGTGCTGTATGCCAGTAAGGTAGTTGTGCTACTATTGGTTTGTTTTACTGAATACAACAGTTCAGATTTCTGAGTCTGGCTCTTGTCAGTCGAGTGGTTTTGGGGAAAAAAACCCACAATCATAAAAGGCAAAACCCCCAACCAGTGCATTTTCTTTCCATTGTCTTCACAGTCTTTCCTATTTCAGAGGTTTTCCTGTGCTTTGTAGTGTGCTGTTCTTGCAAGAAAAGGGGAAAAAGAAAGAAAATGAGGATTTTCATCTAAATCCATGACCTGGGAGAAGTGGCTTTAAGAAAAACAGCAACTACTGGGAGACTAGATAAAAAGAATGTGTGATAATAGTATCTCATAGTCATTGAACGGAGCGCCTGTGACTCAGTGCTTTCATGGGACTGTAAATGTTTTTCTAATCTCTTATTTCTCTAGAGAGGCAGATAAATCTGAACCCATTAGGTGCTGTGGCTGAGGAAGAGCACAGAGATTTACAGGATCGCGGGGGCAGCCTGGGAGTGTGTGCTGGGAATGAAGCCACTGTCCTGGCTCTCAGGCATGTGGTTATTGGGATTACGGGGACACGGTGATGCAGGATGTGCAGCGCTGTCACCTTTTTCAGCTGCTGTTTGCATGGTGTCATGGTAGCATGCACAGTGCAAAGGGAAAGGGCTGGTTTTGAGGAGCTGATGGTGAAAACCTGGCGCGCTGTGAGTGATGCTAATGGCACTTTGCGCATCCTGCATCTGGTTGCAGCAGTGCCTGGACCAGAGCGGCTGTCATGGTGCCTGGGTTTGGAACAATCGAGTTCAGCCACAGCCTGGAGTTGTTTGCTTGGGAAAAATGAGATGAATGAGTAAAAGTGAGTAAATGGCAGGGAGTCGAAATGGGAGAGAGGAATGAGAGTCAGAGGGACTGGGGACAGGGTGAATTGAGTAGAGAAAGAAGTGAGAAGAGTTATTATTATTTGGGGTGTGATCCACTTTTTGATGGAGTTCAGGCCTGGGAAAGGAGAGCTCAGCTTTATAACCTTTACCATGACTTCTGTGGAAATAAATAGTCTTAATTTGGAAAGGCCTTTTTATTTCTATGATTCTAAATTAAGAATCTTCTGTAATACCTGCCCAACTAGAAGGTGCTCTCTGAAATAAATACCTTTCATTAAATGAGGTAGGAGGGCTTCGCATTTTCTTTCAGGAGACAAAGGTAGTGTGCTGCAGAGATTGCAGCAGAATGAGGATACTTGGTTTTTACTTTGCTCAGCCTCAACCCACCTTGTGCTAAGTCTGGGGTTTGCTGCACTACAACTGCTCCTCAGGAACTGGGGAGAGAAATGTGGGATCTTTCTCAGGTCTTTCTGTAGGTCCAGATGGATTTTCCTCTCTGTGCAGTTGCTCCTGCATGAGTGCAATCTGCAGCAGAGCTATTGGCTCTGATATGGATACACGTCGGCCCAGAAGTGTGCATATCTGGCCTCTGTTTTGGGATGCTTTTCTCTGAGGCAGGTGGTTCTGTGGCACTTTTATGGCAGGAAGATGCTTTAAAGCCTTTGGCCTTGAAGCTGCAGAGGTGTGAAAACAGCCCACCCATGCTGGCTCCAAGATGAACTGAGCCTGATCCAAAGGAAACGGGCACATCTGCGTACACATGCTGCAGCTCCAAATGGGGCTGTGGTGTTGCCTGCTAAACCTGGAAAGAAAACCACTTATCAGAGCATTGGTGTGCTGGGAGCATTGCTTTGTGTGATGCCTGCCTTATGTTTGGGCTGTACTGTGTCTAATCTGGTACAGGCTCTGACCAGTACTTTTTCCATGGTGTGAGTGTTGCTAATACCTGTTTCTTCTCTTGATTACCAAGTGTTTAATCATTCAGTTCAGGCCTTTGCATCAGTAGGATCACTAAACTGAGTCTTTTTTTCTGGTACCATGTCTCTGCTTCTCTTATTTCCTCTCGCTGTGATAAGTTGGATGGTGGTTGGCTCCCAGGGTCTCAGACCATTGCACAATCTTAGATCAGTCCACTGTGCACAGTGGACCCTATGCAGGACTGTGGGACTGGTGCTAAGATGGGTGTGTTGCACATAGCAATACTGGTACTCTAGCTCAAGCTCTGTCCTCAAAGAGCATCTAAGCCTCATGCTCTAGAGCACCAGTCAGTGTGATGATGTTACTGTTGTCTTGGTGAAGCCTGCCATCACTGCTTAGGATATAATTTCCAAAGTAGCTTCAATGTAACTAGGATATTTAAAATGCTTTTTTGTCATTTGGCTTATTTGAAGTCCTGCTGTAGTGTGGCCGATGGTCCCATTACAAAGAATGAGGGATGTTTCCTCCTATGCCAACCAGGCAGAAGTACCAGGGGCTCTCTTATTAAGAATATTTCTTGCTACCTTTTGAGTCTGTGCAGTTCAGTAAGAGTTGGGGTGGCATAAATTAGGTGACATTAATCTTGTGCATGTAAATTACTGCTTGTGCTCATCATACCTTTTGTGTTTGAAGGGGCTTTGTCAGAGTATTTGCACTTGAAGGTTTGAAGGGCCTCTGTGGCTTTTGTAGGAGGACCTACCTCCCTGCATGGTTCTCTTTGAAAGGATTTGATGAGGAGGTTTCTTTTCCTTTAATTCTTGTGCATTTCCCCTTTCCTGTTATGGCGCTGCGGACGTTAACTGAGTTAACTGAGATCCTGGATGTGCATTCAGCTTGACAGGTTGTAGATAAGGAGAGTTTACAGAGGTTTTCTGGGAAGATAGAGCCATTGAAAAGTGGAGAAAACATGGATATCTGTGATACCTACGATATCTGTCTATGGATATCTAGAGCCCTATGGACCACTGGTGACACACTGAGGTTATTTAAGGAAGGAAAAATTGTTTTGAAAGTGACAATACTAGTTGAGCTGTCCACCTTCCCATACCACCAGTCGGCCAGCCAGCTGCAGGTGGGCTCTGAAAGCAGAGCTCTTCCAGCCTCTGTGCAGTAGAAGAGGTTCAGTTGGGTCTTTTCCTGTAGCTAACCATGTGAACTGGCCATTGAAAATCAGTGCTTCAGTTTGCAGGTACTGAGCCTGATACTCCAGATTCACCAGCGAATGCTTAGGTTGGGCACCCATGCATTACACTATTCTGATTTACCCAGCAGGTTTTCCTTAGTTTGAATATTCTTGTTTAACATTTTGCTTGGTCCTTGAAGGCTTTTGCAGATACTGTGATGATCCAGATTCACTTCATTACTGCTGAAAATTAACATTTGCATTGCAGTGACTTAAACTGTAGTACTAAGAAGGACGGTTGCATTTTACAGACACAAGAGAAGGTGCAGATCCCTGTTCCTAAAACTTCCAATGCAATCTGTTCTCTCCTGGAGGTTTTCGGAGTCCCTTTATCTACACTGCAAAAGAAGACCAAAATAAAGGTCACTGTGGCAATTTTGGACTCTGGAAGCCTGTAATCCAGATTTGAATGTGGGAGAGGAGCCATCTTGTTTGGGTGTCAAAATGGTGAGGTGCAAGCCTTTTAAAAAGGGAAAGTTTTTTTTTGTGTTTTTTTTTGTGTGAGGCGTTAGAGGGGGAACTGACTGACAGGAAGATCTGTGAATTGGGCACCGTTAAGACATCTCAAATCAGGCATCTGGAAATGAAGCCCCCTGAAATCTGTTGTCAGCTCTGAAAATCCCATTTCCCCCACTCTCCTGCCAGCTTTGAAAGTTCGAACCGTGTTCTTTTTATCACATTTGTCATTCTTTAGTAATGAAGCTCTGGCATTCAGAATTTGGCTGACAACTTTTTGGGTAGGAGCCAAAATGAAGTTCAACTTGCACCTTTCTCTGATGCACCAAGTGCTGTTCGCAGCGAGAGGCAGAAGTCTGAACTAGAGGGACTGTAGCCGCCTTCATTACAGCAATTACTGTCTTCTCACTGTTGCCAAAATCAAGCTTGTTTTCTTTATCCTAATGTAAGTGGACAGACCTGATGAGGTGTATGCAACAGGAATGTTGAGAGAGAAAGTGTCATGTATAAACCATTTCTTCTCAGGCTGCTCTGTCATCTTAAATAATGTAAAGCTCATAATCCTCCTGGAAATCTTGCAAAAATCAGTGCTGCAAAAGACTTAGAGGCTTGGGTCCATCACTTTTAGGGTTTTCTAATTTTAAATACATTTATATGTACTTTTAAAGTCATTTAGGTCTATAAACTGGATGTATAGTTCAATGACGTTGAGAGAACTGGCTTTTGGGAAGGAGCATAACTCAGCAATGAAGTCTGATGCAAGATCTGCTGGGCACAGCTTCTGTGTGTGTTCATGGCCAAATGTATGGATTGCGTAAGGTAATTAGGATAGAAATTTATCATGGGCCAGTGTCCAAGTGTGCTAAGTGCCTGTGCTGGATAGAAGCCCAGTGCTGTTGTGCCAGTTTATATGGCAAAGTCGCATAACTGTCCTTGGGCAAACGCAGCGCTCCCTCTTTGCATTTCTTTAGTTCAGTGTTTGGCAGCAGATGGCTTGAGGATGCGTTGTGAGAAGGCTCAGGTTTGGTAACGGTAGCAATATTTGTGCCCACACTGCTGTTGCGTTTGCAGTCTGAAGTCCTCCTGCTCTAGCCACTGAGATGGCACCTTCTTAGAGGTTCACAGCGTCAGGTTCTGCATTGCTGGGGCAGTGCAGTGGCTGAAACCCATCTCTGGGAAGGACTGAGAAGTCACAGTCACTGAGCTTTGAAAACATTTAGAAATCCCACCCTGATGTGTGTGAAAGTGAATGGATTGCTCTTGGTTGGCTGATGCGGTGTTTCCCTGAAGCATGGAGCAAAGGACTCTGCTTCCTTTGAGCAAACCATGAGGGCTGCTATCATTTAATTATTAGGGACCTATGCTGATTAATTGCAGCCCTTCTTGGACTGCCCTGTGGGGTGATGGTCTCTAAAGCATCCAGTGTCTGAAAGGGCCTACAAGGATGCGGTGAAGGGACCCTTCATTGGGGACTGTAGCGACAGGACAAGGGGTGATGGGCTCAAGCTGAAACAGAGGAAGTTCAGGTTAGATAGAAGGAAGAAGTTCTTCCCTGTGAGGGTGCTGAGGTGCTGGCACAGGTTGCCCAGAGGAGTGGTGAATGCTCCATCCCTGGCAGTGTTCAAGGCCAGGTTGGACAGAGCCTTGGGTGACATGGTCTGGTGTGAGGTGTCCCTGCCCGTGGCAGGGAGTTGGAACTGGATGATGTTAAGGTCCTGTGCAACCCAAACCATCCTATGATTCTATGATTCTATCCAGTTGTTTGTTCAGAGGAAATATTTTAGTTTTCAAATGCATGTGATTTTTCCCTTCTAAGGGTGTTGCTGTGTTAGCGGTGTTAGTATATCACTGTTGGCTATCCCACACATAAGAGTTTTGGGGGAGAGAAAAATGTTTCTGGTGTTATTTAATTGCCATTTACAGGCAGGTGGAATCAAAATCTGGTGGCTGGGTTTCTGGTTGCACATGCACGATGTATTCGAAGAATCGTCTGTATCTCTGAAGCTGAAATTTGCTGAATTGCCTTTTGGTGCCTGATGACTTTTCCTATTTCAACAGAATTTGAATCCTGGAGACAGCATGTATATTTTTCAGTTTAAATCTTGGAAACTGTGTCGATAAAGATCATGAAGTAACACAGGCTTCCAGTGTTTAGCTCAGAAATAAATCAAACTGTTTTGAAATGAAATAGATGTTCCCAGTAAATTCTGTAAGTCTTTCTTCTTGCAAGTGTATTGACTCAGCAGCTGACATATGATGTCCTCAGGGTTGATTTTTGCTTTGCTTTGTGGTGGAAAGCACCTGCAGTTTCTGTTGTCCTGTCCAGGAACTAAAAGTTTGCACAGCTTTATTTTTTCTCAGAGTTCATTATTGAACGTACAAAGGGACTTTATAAATCACATCTGAGCCTATGTGATAAGCAGGAAACGAGCTGTTACACAAGCGGTGGCCAATTTTGAATGGGAGAGATGGAGATGATAAGTCAACGCTGTTGTAAATCACTGCCGGTGACTCCAGTGGAGCAACACCTCCCTTTATTTTGGGATGTAATGGGTTGCCTAAGAGAACTGAACAACAAACCAGCTTTTCTCATAGTCTGGAATACAATTGTATCTGAAGCTGCAGGGCTGGCAAACCCTAAGGAGATGTTTCTGGGATACATGTGCAAGTCCATTGCAGTCTGCTGTGCTCAGTATTGCTTTTCTTTCCTCCCCCTCTCCAGCAATCAAAGAGAAATACATGGACTGGACGGAGTTTCTCATACACGATTTGACTGGCGCCCGGACTGCACCTGCAAACTTACTGGAAGGCGTATGTATTAGATTGCAGTTTCTATCCAATATGGTGTTACAGTGTGCATGCTGCAGCAGTGTTCCCAACGTGCAGGGCTGTGTGCTTACAGCATCTGTGTGCCAGAAGCAGGCAAAATGATCCAGTGCTGGCCAAAATGTTGGTGGCAAGATTGTCTTGACTGCTGGTTTCTACTCCTGACGCAGTGATGGGGAATTTGGTTTGCCTTTAGGCTGGAAGGTGGTGCTTAGAAAGTTGGGTGTTCAAAAAAGGCTGGGTGGGGAAGAAGAGCATGGAGGGAGTCTGTAGGGAAGAAGACACAGCCCTTCGGTGCCCAGTTAGATCCACCAAAATGGTGACCTGAGCTTTCAAGACATGACACAGATTGGAGAGGGGACTCAATAGGTTCATCGGGTTTATGTATACATGGAAATAGCTCCCCCTAGGGCATTCCTGCCACCTAAACACAACAGATATAGCAGGGAAGTGGGGTGAGATGACCTCAGTCAGTATGCAGGAGAGAAGGGTCTGTTTTTTTAGATGCATCCATATGGCCAAGAGCCCAGTCTGTGCATCATATTCACAGGGTGACTTGCACCAGGTGCAGCCTCAGCATGCCTTGAGATCTCAGACAAAAAATCCTGCATATTCACCTTGAAACCACAGGAGCAGGGCACCTTCTTCATAGGGACCTGCCCTATTTAATGTAGATGCTCTGTGGGTGTTTGGGGAGGAGACAGTCTATCCTGCAGGAGATAATCCCCCCTGGCCCTCTATATTTAGGCTGAGAGTGAAAGCACAGAGGTGGTTTACCTTTGTGTAAGCCCTTTGTTACTCCGTGTAAGCTTGCTTCCAAAAAGCCCATGTTGGCTTTTTGGGAGCAAGCACACATGCAGGCACTAGTTTTGATCATTTTGTCCCTGGTTAGAGGGACAGCCACAGCTGCATCCTTTTTCCACATGCCTGTGCAGTGCAAGCTGCACGACAGGGAGAATGAATAGTGTGCCATCAGGGATTCTTTTCCCCCAGTCTGTTATCTGAACAGCCCTCACACATGTAAAGTAATGCACGTCCTCAGGTCTGTCACATCCTCATTCATGAACCACTCCCAGGTGGCATATGCAGAAAGCTGGTGGTGTCCAGCACCCATCTCTTGTATGCCAGTGCCATCGCAAACCTCTCCATTCCCTTTCCACAGGCAGAGGGAAAAAAGGGCAGCCCCAGGCAGAAATACAGAGAGAGAGAAAACATTACATTGGCTTGAAACAGTTTCTGTCCCTTTTCTGGTGTTTGGTGTAATATATGTGCTTAGTGCTGTCTGTGTTGTGCAATGTGCAATGTGACCCCCTGTTGGCAGATTTGCTGTTCCTGAGTGCTGCAGATTGTTTCATAGTGCTAAATCAATACGTAGTGGTACTTCTATTTATCTAGTTTTCCATGCTAGCCATGCATCTAGAGAGTTCTTGCATGGTAAATGTTAATATTTCATGCAAGCCATTAATTAATCTTAGCCATTCAGTTCTCGGGGGTAAATGACAAACCCATTGGCTTAAAATTTAGTACACAAATCAGAGAAGCAATAGGTGCTTTTATACAGCCAGGGATTTATTATAAGAAGTTAAATCATTGCGCCATCATTTCCTATTAATGAATGTTTTGTTGCCATGAAGCAGTTGTATGAGAGGAGAAAAACCATTAAAGCAGATTTCTATTATATAATTAAATTCTGACACTGTGTTTTGCCATGAAATAGTCCTTGAATACTGCAGGTGCTTGTAGCTTACACTGTAGAGGAGTGGTTTATAATGGCAAATATATTGTTCTGAGAAATATCTATTAATCATAGAGCTGGTTAAAACTGTATACATGATAAGGTTTTAATTAATTTTAAGTACATTTTTTACCAAATTCTCACTGTGTAGCTGCAGATGTGAAAATTATTTGCATTTCAAGATTTTGAATGCTTTCAAAAATCAACAGGAAAAGCCCTGTGTTCTCTTTTTTTTCTACCCACCCCTAAAAAGAGCCATCCTGGACTGACTCTGATTTACAGAATTCATATTTAAAAATATGCTGTGAGAGGTTTTATCAATTAAGTAGAAATGGGACAAACACTAAGGAAAAAAAAAATCATGGAGTCATAGAATAGTTATGGATGGAAAACCTTGTTTTAAACATATTCTGCCTATGCTTAGCATCTCCTTTGGGACCAGTGCTCCCAGCTCTTGTGATGTTCTTTAGTCCTGCTCTTGAAGCCCTGGAATGAAGAAATTGCATAAGGGTTGGAACTTGTATATAAGAAAAAAGAAGAAAACTAACTGCAAAATAAACCCGCTGAGCCCCAGCGCTATCGTTCTGCAAAGCATCTCATGTTTTTTTTAATGCCTGCGGTTGGCAGCTTTGCAGGTGTAAAGTTAAGCACATGTGTAAATGGTTGCAAAACTGGGATCACAGAAAGCACTATGTGCAAGCAAATAGCCTCAGTCACTGGGATTTCTTGGGCATGGTGGCTTGACCCAACAAACCCTGTGTGCTTTGATCCCAAGACCATTTAACCTGGTGGGAGCCTGCCATTGGTTTTGGGCTTTGGATTAAGCACCATGGACTCTTGTCCATGGGGAATAATTTGCTTTATAGGAACAGAGCCTGTAGCAAATATATTCCTATTTGCCAATAGGAATGAGGCAAAGCCTTTGATGTGAAACATCAGCACATAGAGGGCAATTTCAGGGTCATGCCCAAAGAAGTCACCTTTTAGTTGTCCAGCCCTGTGATTGGTTCTTGTAGCTGCAATCAATGAGAATTTGGTTTTAAATCCTCCCTATAACTGGGCTTTGAGGTGTTCAGGAGCATCTTGAAGTGAATGTGCCTTATGAGCTGTTCCACCTTTTATTATTCTTTCTTTGTTGTTGTTGATGATGTCGGTTGAGAAATTAGCACAACTGTTGTTTTCTGTTTTACTTCTGAATTTGCACTTGGAAGACATTGGGTAAAATAGAAGAAGAACAGACTGTTTGCTGATCGCTTGGATGATGGTGTGAAAAACAAAAATAATCTTCTGCTGTCATCTGTTTCCTTGAGAAGTCTTCAAATAAAGTTTAAAATAAGGAGTTTTGCTTCTATTCAAACAGCCTCTGCGAGGAAAAAACCCTGTAGACCTCATTACAGTTGATTCCTTAATAGAGCTGCAGGATTCCCAGAATCCCTTTCAGTACTGGATAGTTAGTGTGGTTGAAAATGTTGGAGGAAGATTACGCCTTCGCTATGTGGGATTGGAGGAGACTGAATCCTATGACCAGTGGTTGTTTTACTTGGATTGCAGACTTCGACCAGTCGGTTGGTGTCAAGAGAATAAATACAGAATGGACCCACCTGCAGGTAAAGAGCCTCCTAAAATTACTAACCCTTTATGGCATTTACTGATGTTTTGAGATACTTGTGCAACCCATTTCTTCTTCTCCAGCATTCACATTGCTTTGACAGTAGTTTCTAGCTATAACACAGGTGCCATGTGAAAGCCATCTAAGGTGCCTTCAAAATGAGTCAGGTAAACTCTGTTATATATTTAATAAATTCTGTTTAGCTTAGCCTATTCGTGGAAGGAAGCAGTGTCCAATAAAAGCAGTTTTGTGCAGTTTTCTGCCCAGAAGCAGAGCTCAAGGATGTGCCTGCTTGCCCAGCCCTTTTTAGTGGTGTGTTAGTGGCCAGGTTTTTCTGGCCATGCTGTAGGCATCTTGGTGGAAGCCTCACAGGGAGCCAGTCTTCTGCTGTCCAACTCATAGAATGAAGTCCTAGGTGACACCTCTCAGCATATACTAGACTCCTTTTGCTTTCCCTTCAACCAAAGACCTCTTCTGCCTTTGTCTTTCCATGACTACACGCATTTCTTTTGAGTAGCAGTAGACATCTGTGAAATTTCCCAGGGGTGGATAAAGTGTTTTGGGATGCTCATAGTCCCTCTTAACACAAGTTTTCCGTATTCTGCTGTAACACTGCTGTACATCTACCAGCTGAGACCTGCCTTGTATGTAACCAGACTGAAAGTGTGGTGAGGGTGCTGGGTTGGTCTGCCTGTCCACGTCAGCCCTACCCAGTGAGGGCTTTTGGGGTGTCTGTTGCTAGAAGAAAATACTCCTTTGAGTAAGTGTAGATGGGGTCTTCCAGATTTCAAAAGATCACAGATTTTGTCCTGTGTTTTCTCCAAGGAGGTGAAGTCTTTGCAGTATGTCAGACCATATTCAACATCAGGAGGTTGCAGTTTGGAGAAGCTGAATTTAGTGTTTGAACCACCTTGGATGGAGAGAGATAGGGACTGCAGCTGAGCCAGTCTGGGGGCATAAATTGGAAGTCACAAATCCAGGGGTAAGAGAAGTTCAAGTGACAGGAGGCAAGTTTAAGAGTCAGGCAGAAGCAAGCTGAGACAGGAGGCTAGGCAAGAGCAGAGTCTGCTGGAATCACATTCCAGAAGGACTGGGTTTGGCAGGGCAAGAATGATGGCCAGGCTGGGTGTAGGGGAAAGCTAAGCATTACTAAGGTTTAGCAAGCAAGAGATATGGTGTAGGAACCACAGCACACAGTAGGGACACAGGGCTGCTTGAAACTTCCTGGGGAAATGCATGCAAAGGCATTCGCTGGCAGGTTCTGGAGCTGGCTTTCGAGATACGCTTGCATCCAGGCTATATCCCAATTACAGTGGGGAATGACTGGGATGATGGATCTTCTCCACTACCCAATAATAGTGGTAAAAGCTTTGTGGAAGTTTCTGGGCAATTGGATTTCTCTCTACTTAGGGAGTTTGGCTCTGTTTTGGTAGGACTGGAGTTGGCTGAGTTGGTTGTCAAGTTGTTTGACTCGATTTCTCTTGGAGTTAGGGGTCTGGTTAAACATGACAGCTTAGACTGTTGCATGCATGGTCTTATTTGGGGCAGAAAGTGTGTACCATCTGTGTGTTTCATTAAGCTGTGGCTTATACTTGGGGCAACAAAGCTGTTGGCCATGTCTCGTGGAGCATGGTCCCCATTTCTACCTCCAATCTGGATGCCTCAGTTTACATTGAGATATAAGGTGCTTCCTTTGTTAATGTGCAGGCCTAGCAGGTCTGTTCCACCTTTTCGGGAGCAAATGAACAACTTCTTCAGGTCTGTGCTTCATTTTCCTTGTGGTATGGGTGAATTTTTTCCATTAATGTCAAATGATAGCAGAAAGGTAGCCCTCCTTTGGGTAAATGTTTCTGATATGGGTTCTGTCCATTGCACCCCATTCAGAGTGGTTACTGTGATATACGCAATTGTGTTCACAAGTCTGTCTGGGTCTTGGGTCTAACGTGGGGTCTTGGATGCTTTTGGAAGCATGTGTTTTTCTTCACTAATCAGTAGGAATCAATGTTCCCCATCGCTTCTAAATTAGATGCGAATGCTGGAGAGCATGAATATGACTCAGTCTGTTACTTTAGAAAGTATTTATGTTCCAGAGAAACACTTCTTCATTGACTGTCTCTGAACTCTCCTGGCCTGTATAGGTTTGGTGGATCGGTACAGAAATGGCCCAAATGAGATTTGTGCTTCCTCTTTGTTTCTTTCATTCTCTTTCTGCTCTTTCCTCCTTTTATCCAGTTGTGCTTCTTTCTCTGTGGGTTCTCTAAACTTGTTGTTGGATGCTTTATTTGCAAGCTTTTTATGTTTCTTCTCCCATCTCCTTGATTTAACTGCTTTTAAAATTTCTTTCTCTTAGAATCATAGAGTGGTTTGTGTTGGAAGGGAGCTTAAAGCTCATCTAGTTCCAATCCCATGGGCAGGGACACCTTCCCCTAGACCAGGTTGCTCCAAGCCCTGTCCAGCCTGGCCTTGAGCACTGCCAGGGATGAAGACCTCATTCTTCTCATTTGTTTTCATCTGATACCCGTTTACCTCTCCTCAGCATTTCTCTGGTCACTTTTTAATGAACATTGGTATTAATGAATTCAATGCTCACTTCTTTTTCCTGACTTCCATTGACTTAAATAGGTGGTCATTCCTTTACATCTCCTAAAGTTGTGTCTCACAGGAGTTTGCTGAGAAAAAACCCTTTGGTTTTGAACCCTTTCATTTTCTCACAAGTCTTCTCCTGAACGTTGCCCCCAGAGGTCTTTCTTTTCTTCTCCCTTCTGGTCTCCAGGGAGTAGCCAGTCAGAAAGGGGAATCTGATGAGGCAGGAATGTTGGTTGGAGTTTTTGCAGTTGCAGAAACACAGTTTCTGGAGGCATGAATGCTGTTTGTTCCACTTCTGACATAGGGGACTATCTGTCTAATCATTTGATGTCCACCTAATGTCATAATGTTCATAAAGCACAATGGATGAATAAAGCATATGAGACATTAATCCAGAGGAGGATGACAGAAAGTGGCTGATCTTATGGGATGTGTTTCAAGTTCGAGTCTGCAAAAGAAATCTTTGAGGGAGTGGACAGGAATGTTGTCAGGATGAGATGCTGGCAGCAGAGAGCTCTAAAAAAAGCTCAGGGATGAAGCTGCTAAACCACAATTGTCAAAGGATTCAGTTTCCTAAGGACCCCTGGCCAGGAGAGTGAGCAGGGTATGCTTACATGCTTCCTGGTGACTTATGTAATATATAGGATTATACTAGAAAGACATTTATTGTGTGAAAGACCTAGCATGGACCTTCTTAGGAAGGAGACTCAGTGGGCAGTATCTTGTTTCTTTACACATCAGAGATTAGATTCACCTGCAAGCATAGGAAAGACAGTTCAGCATGAGCTGTTGCTGTATCTTTATGGTTGCAGGATGCCTAAGACATGTCTAACATAGTTCGGATGAAGTGACATCTTCATAAGCCTGTTATTTTTTCCACTCAGGTGGGTTGAAACTAATGAGCACATGCCTGGTTGTTTAATTTTTGAACATCTGAAGCCAGTTAAGGCAACTCCTTGACTGTTAACAGGAACAGCCTTGGACTTTATGTAAAAACTGTTATGAATCTCCTCTGAAGAGGTGCTGAGCACAGGCAGCTCCTCCCAGATAAGGCTGCATGTTCAACTGTTGTCAGATGAGGATGTTGAGTTACACATCAGTTTGGTAGGTTGTGGAAGTGCTTTGCCTACCCTTGACTTGGATTCTGCATGTGACCCTTCAACTTACTTATTTCCTTGTGTGTCTGGGCTGTGATCTTACTGTGTTGATCCACCTCTGGGACTTGCTGGGATGGGTTTCACCTTGGATAGCAGTTTGAGGTCAGTCTTTCTAGATGCAGAGCACCTCATATAAAGGAGACCCATGGATTCAAATGTCTGCAGTATTTTGGGTGGAGAGATCTCTTTTCTAAAGCCATCCATATCCTAGCACCTGCTTGATGTTCAAGAATGTGCAAGAGGGTCCTTAGGAAATAGCATCCTGGCTGTATTCAAGTGGCAACTTTCAGGGACTTTGTCTTACGAGCCCTTTCAATTGAGGCCAAGGGCTCATAGCTTATTTTTCCCCTCAGAGGTGTATCTGAATCCAATAAGCCTTCTCGCTACTGCAAATTGGCACAGGCTGCTTGACACAGAGCCACTGATGGTCTTGCCTTGACTGTTTATGCAGGAAGAGATTGCCTCCTTTTATGTTACTTGCTATTTAAAGACAAATTGGCAGTCATTTTAATTGCTCACTCCTTGTTAACCTAAATAAAAATTGACACAGTTCACTTTGTTCAATTACCTGCAACCCTATCACTTAAAAGAGCATAAAGCACTGTGTTTAACCATGCAATTTAGTGTCCATATACTCCCCAGCATAAGCGAGCTGCTGCTAATTAAATGTGTGTATGATACTGCTTGCTGGTTATTAAAACCGTTGGAGTTGTCTTTATCTCTTGGAGTTTGTTGACATTGCCCAAAGAAATTGCTGCTGCTTGTCACTGATTTGGGACAAAGTCACCAAAAATGCCACGTTATTCTTTCCCTACTGCCATCATGGTAGAAAATGAGGGTCTGTTTTCAGCTTACTGTCTCCAGGGAGCAGGGAGGCATCCAACAGCCTTTCCCAAAACTCACACTTTTTGTTAGTTGAAACAACAGGGTGGCTGCAACTTTTGGGGCAAAATCATGTCCTATTGACTATTTCCTTGTTTGGCATCATTTAAACCAAAGAGGAAGCAACAAGGTGGGTTGTTCCCTTCCCTGCTCTTGGAGCTGATCAGAGCTCCTGAAAGTAAGGGAGAACTGGAGTCACAAAGCTATAAAATAATGAACAGTTAGGTAAAGAGTGCACTTCTTAACACTTTTGATTGCTGCCTATGCTGTAAACAGAGACTTGAAATGTGTATTCCCATTAATAACCAGACAGTTAAGTAATTGAAAGTGAAAGGTTAACGTTTCCCTTTAACTGTGTTTAAATTCATATGCATATCCTTGATGTCTGTTCTGAAGTAGGGAGGTTTGATATAGTGGAAGTATAAGTACATCCACTTCCAGTGAGTGATCCTGCAAATCCTATTTTGATAAGGTCTTAAATCTGTTGAAATCAGAGCATAAAATTCTCTTGTACTGTTGGTGCTAGGTGAAAACAGTGCTTGCCAATTCCATTTTTTTTATACATATGTTTTATTTCCTCCTTCCCAATTGTAAGCTACAGTGGTAAATCTCTGGTAGCTAGTAAATATATATAGTTAATAGATGTAAAGAATTGAAATGCAAATTGTGCTAAACTGAACCGATATAAGTGTGTGAAGCCAAACTGACAAAAGGAAAGCTTCACACTGTTCACTGCTTATCGAGGCTCAAGTTTATTACTGAGGAAATGTTCATTTTCATTTTAATAATTGTTGCAATCTATCTACCTATCTTGTCTCCTTAAGACCTTGATATGAATAACTTGTTATGTGCAGGGTAACAATGTGTTTTCTAGGGCAGAAGTAAATCCAGTATAATGTTCTTCATCATAGTATTGTTTCCTACATTGTTTCCTTTGATGATTCATAGGCATTTTGCTGCACTGAACCATAAAGGGCTTGCTAATATAATGATTTAATAATATTAAACCTATTTAAAGAAACTCGCTGAAAGCAATGTGAATTTGCACAAAGATGTTGCCTAGAAGTATTATGATGAAAATTCATAAGTGTAAGTCTTTGAAGTGGTGTGATGCTCTGGTTTGAGGGTGGTACTAATAAATGGGGCTGGGTCGAAATGTTCCTTCCCACACCTACCCTCAACCCATCTCAAAACCCCTCCAAGCCTGCAATATGATAAGAAAAGACTTCCCAATGAACAGAAGGCTTGGTAAAGGTTTCTCTGGTTTTGTTCAAATGTAACTAATACTGGCTGAAGACTTGAGGTTCCTCAAACTGGAAAACATCAGCTGTTTTGAGAATTGAAAATCAAAGGCGAGTTTTGTTATTTTCAGGTAATAAGATGTTATGCTTCTTGTTTTTTTTCAGCAGAAAATGAAGGATGTGCATTTTCCTGGGTTTTACTCCAGGATATAAAATACAATCTTCCTTAAATGTGCCCCTGCTGGTTGCTTTTGTGTTGAATTTATCCGCGCTGTACAGCTTGGAATATACACACTATTCATTTCACTTGTATTATCCATTTTTAGGACGTAAAAACCTAAGTCTTTCAAAAATGTTTGATTCCCAAACAGTCACCTCTTGGTTTTGTTGTGTTTTGTTGTTGTTGTTACTTTAGATATCTGTTCCTTGAAGACAATATCTGAATGGAAATGCGCTCTGGAAAAATCCCTTAATGATGCAGCAAATTTTCCTCTTCCAATGGAAGTGTTCAAGGTAAAAGAAACCTGTTTTTCCTTGGCTTACAGAACCCATGATGTGTAAATATCACAGAGTATTTTGTGACTTATTTTAAACTTTTGCAGGAAGGGCCGTTGCTCTTATATGTAACCATGAAAGGTCACAAATGAGATGTTGGTATAAAACGCAGTTTTCTATGTGAATTTTCCATGCTGAGAACTGATTTCTTGCAGTCAGTGTTTTCTAGGGGCTGGTGGTGAGCACTGATTGCTCCAACATAATTTTCAATGTGTCTTACTCTGTTAGACCTGTGCAAAGGTGTTGTATTCAACAGTGAAATTGTAAAGCTACAAATATGAAAGTTGACATATTTCTATGGACAGATTTCTGTGACCCTTGAACCTAAATTTTCATGTGATCACAAGCCACAAGGCAGAGAAACTTCCTTCAGGAATCTGTAATGGAAGTGGGAGATAATTTTGACATCTCCCCACCTCTTTTTTTCCCTCTTCTCACTTTGGTTTCTAATAGTTAGAGATGTGCTTCAGCCCTGAGGCACCAGTTTTAATTTCCCATCCAGATATGCACTGCTGTTAATCATGACGGCTTCAGCTGCGCCTGCCTGGTTTCTGACTGTTACATCCTTGCTGTGATGAGCGAGAGGATGCTCAGGGAGGTGTGTTAAAGGGCATGGTGCTGTGCTGTCTCTGGTGTCACCTCTGGCTTGGGTACCTGGGGGATCACAGTACCATCCCCACCACCATTCCTGGCTCATCCAGCCTGGGGAGCCTCTAGGTTCCTTCTCTGCCCTTAAGCATCATGGCCCTGGAACACCCCAAAACACTGATACAGTATGATGCTTAGGGCCATGGTTTAGAGGTGGACCTGGCAGTGTTAGGTTTACAGCTGGACTTGATCTTAAAGGTCTTTTCCAACCTATCATCCTATAACTGGAAGAAGGCAGTCATCGTGTCCCATCCTGGCATGCCTCAAAACCCTGGTGCCACCTTCACCCTTTCTGCAGGGACATGCCAACAGCTTCCTATGAAGAATCCAGGCTCCTCACCCAGCTGAGATGCACTTGAATTAGCAACATTAATTTGGGAATGCATTAATTTGCTAATGGCCCAGTCAGTGGCTTATTTGCTTGCAGTGTGAAAGCTATGCTGGGCTGGGAGAAGTGGGAAGATTTGTGTGTTGGCTTTCTGCACAGACGTGGGTTTGAGCAGCCTTGTGCTGTGATGGGAGTGATGCGCAGAGAGTTTTGACTCTCTGCCATGTATTTCGTAACACATCTATCTGCCAACTCTATTAAAGTTTGCTTTTGCAAAAGTTTGGAGATCAAAACAGCATTGTGTGGGGCAGGGATGAAATCACAATAGGGAATGCCTAATGTGTAAATTTTATTGCTGCAAATATGAAAGAGTGAAGAATGTTTCTGATGAGTCTCATAAAGCATCCTTCTTTTTTTAAGGTTTATAACTAACAGCTGTTCTGCTGCCTCTTCTCAGCATGACAGACTTATACCCACTTACTTTAATTATTGCATGAGGGTCATAAATTAAATTCAGCAAATCCCAGTTGCCATTGCCATGTAGTTGGAGCTTGCAAACATGTTCTTCTTAGAAGACAATGCAAAACACTGGCCCAAGAGGAGAGTTGCTTTGGGGCCAAATGTGACAAAAAGACAGGATTATGTCAATAGGGCTTCTTTATTTGCAGTGTGAAAGCTGAGCACAAGGTGAGCTGAATTCAGTGTCTAGTTTTACCTCAAGCCCCTAAGTTCTGGTGCTGGGAAGGCAGGAGGCTGAATAAATCATTTATGTGTGGACATCACACACAAATATTCTGCCCATTTAGGGTGAATCAACCCTATCTTATGCCTCTCGATTAAAGGGAAAATATGAGAGCTTGTCCATGCCTTTGAGCATGTCTTCCTCTGGTGGTGACTTAAACATGAATTACAGAAAGGCTGTAGGAGACTACGAGAGTACAGGTGTCTGACCTACAAGATAAGCCAATATTTATGTGTGGGACCTTCAAGGAGAATCCCAGGTCCCACTGAAAAGTGTTGAATCCAAGGCATCAGTTTATAATTTTTCTCTTTTTTAAATCACTTTTATTAATCTTTATTGGTTTTTGCAAACCCAGCACAGAAGTAATGTTTCTACATGGTGCCTGGGGCTTTATGCTACTGTAACTGTCATGTGTTAGATGAGATGTAAAACACAGGGTTTGACAGCTGGCAACTGTTAAAAATCTTCTGGAAAGCTGGAAATGTTTACTTTGTTGGACATGGTAAACTGCACACCAAGTTGTAGTCTGCATATTCCCCATTTCCTACAGAAATTCATCACCGAGTAGCTAGTGACAATGTGTGCTTGCTCCACAGACAAGAGCAGTCCCTGGGTGAGCACCTGTACATTCAGCTGGATTATGACTTAAATTGCTGTTGTCCTTTGAGCTGTGCACGGCTGGGCATTGTCACTAATGTGCCATCAAAGTGGTCCTAGCTGCTCTTCCTGGGAAAGCAGATCTGCAGTTGTACTGCAAGAAGTGGTTCCTCTTACGGGTCTGTCACCCCATTGTTGGCATTGGTGATGATGCTCTTTGGCTTTGGTGTAACAGGATTGGGTTCCACCTGAGACCTTGTGAGACATGGGTTTGAGCCTGAATTACCAACAAGGAGATGGACTTGTGTGTGGTGGTCTTTGGCAGCAGATGTAAAATCCTTTGTAGAAATGCCTTGATACCTACTTGGCATTCAAGGAGAGGCTCCAGCCTCGTTGCAAACAGGGGGAAGGCTGCAAAGAGGATCTTGCTTTTATTCTGGTGCTATTTTACAGTTGGCCATATGTTGAAAGTGTTTGTAAAATGCTTTAGGATCTTTTGAGAAGGAATGTGATGTTCAACTGCCAGAAAAGGCTGCTATTATATAGCTACTAAACATAATGTTTTGCAAACTGCACATCTTGGAATAAGTTTTTTCTTCACAAAAGCTTTTTTGCAGCACACCTGCTATTTTGTCAACCTGTTCTATTCAGAAAACATCTTGAGCCTTAAAGAAAGCAAAATGCAGGCAGGATTTTCAAGGGTGTTTGAATGGTTTAGGAGCACAAAACCACCTGAAAGGCTACAACCCAAGAAGATGTGTCTTTTGCTGTTTCTGCTCTGATTTCAGCATGCTGTAGAGATCCCCCATGCTTGGTACTGGTCATAAATGGCTTAGGATTCAGAGGACACCTAAAAAACCAGCCAGAGCTTAATAAAGATGTTGAAACTATTACTGGGGCCTGATTTCAAGTTAAGTGTGACAATTTCATTGGTTTGCTTCAGCAATGGCATTACTGGTACTTTCTAAGCCTTGCATCAGGAAGCCAGACTCCAAACACAGCACATTCTAGCCCTAGTATTTATGAATTAATGCATTTTTTTTTAGAGTTAAAGCTCTGTAGCTTGTGTAAGAAGAATGCTAGACACATAGAATCACAGAATTTTGGGGTTGGAATGAACGTTAAAACTCTTCTAGTTCCAACCTCCTGCCATGGGCAGGAACACCTTCCAGTAGACCGGGTTGTTTAAAGCCCAGGTCATGGGATTTAGTTTCCTAGAGAGGCAGATAATGTCCTAGGGGTCTTCTCTGACCTCCCATTCTGCTTCCCCTGGTCTCCTGTGCCTTGTCTGTGGGTCCCATGCAGATGTCATGGATCTTCAGGTGTTTTTCAGCTCGCCTCAGACACCTCTGTTTGGGCAACTGAGTTCTAGACAGGATTTTGGATGCTCACCATCTTTCTGTAGATGTTGCATATGGGCATCTTATCCCCAGTTCCCTCCGATTGCTATAAAGTGGGTCCTGATGACTAATTTGGATGGAGCTGTCACCAGCCACATCCCTAACCCAAACTCTGATAAACAGATTGAAGAGCACAGATGCTTAGGAGGGAGAGGTGTTATCTAAGATAGGTAGCAATTCCTGAGGATAGCCTTTGGACCCATTCCTCTTGTCTCCACTCTCTGGTCCTCCTTTCCCAAAGGTGTCATTGTTTTTGTCCAGCTCAGAATAGTTCTTTCTCTGTCAAAAAAGCTCTATGCTATGCCCAGCCCATTGTGCTCTATTTCTAATTTGAGCTTTTTGGTTGCTTCCTGTTACCAGTAATTTTATTAATTAATGGTAAAAATAAGGACATGGAAGGAATCTGTTGGGACATCTCTCTCCTAAGGAGAGTGGTAGAGGGACCACCTATCACCCAGGCAAGAACTGCCTCCTGAAATTGAGGACAGAGTGATGATTCTAGTTCTACACTCTGAAGTATGATATTAAACAGGACTCCTCCCCCTTTCTAACATACAATTTTCCCATCAGATTAATTGTGCAAAGAGTAAGACAGACGATTGCTCCAAGCCTCTGATTGTTTTATTTTAAAAGGAGGACAACACCTCTTCAAAGTTAATAAACCCTTTGGGTGTTTTAGGGTGTCTTCTTCCATTATTTGGTATTCTGGAGGAGCTTAAGATACAGCAACCCAAGGATTCCTTTCTGCTCAGAGGCAATCCTCACCTGGCTTATATGAATAGACTTGAAGTCCATCGGGGTTTTTCTGTCTTCAACCCCCACTAGATGTGCACATGCCAATGCAGTAGCTTAAAGTGAATGTGCTTTTGCTTTCGCTTGGAAGCCGAATCCCACCAGCCCTTTCATGCACTGACGGCTTGCCTGGCCCTTGCTCTGCCCACTGTGCTTTAATAACCTGTGAGTAGCCTTGTTGTTTGCAGGCTGCCAGGTTATTTATACTCCATCTGTTCTTCCCTGTCCATAGCACTCGCCAGCCCATCTCCCTGACTGCTGTTTGCCTGGCTGGGTGACATGCATGGCATCCTGATCCCTCTGTTGTTCATCTGCCTTTTGACCTACTCCTGTCTCAGATCATTAAAGCCATTTATCTTTGTAAGACCATCGTTAGGTGTATACCCCAAAGGTCCTTGAGATGTAAAGAGCCTTCATGGCTCTTGGAAGCAAGGATGTCTCCGCTGTCAAATGTGCCACTCGGGTGACATGGAATCTGGTGATACCTCTGTGGACCACTCAGGTAGGTGTTCCCACCTGTGTGTTTTCCTTTCCACTTGACTGTCCCACCTGTGAAATAGCATCTGTGCAGAATGGTTGAGTTTGGAAGGGACCACTGGTGTCATGTTATCCAACCTCCCTGCTTAAGCAGGGTCATCTAGAGCGTATTGCTTATGATTGCATCCAGGAAGCTCTTGAGTATCTCCAGGGCAGGAGACTCCACAACCTCTCCAGACAACCTATTCCAATGCTCAGTCACCTTCATAGTAAGTTCTTTCTCATGTTCAGGTGGGACTTCCTGTGGTTTAGTTTATTCCAGTTGTTTAGTTTATCCTCTTGTCCTGTCGCTATGCACCAATAAGAAGAGTCTGGCCTCATCCTCTTGACACCCTCCTTTCAGATACATATGTACATTGATCAGGTCTGCCCTGAGCCTTCTCTTCTCTAGGCTCAACAAACCCAGCTCCCTCTGCTTTTCCTCATGCTCCGGATACTTAATGATCCTAGTATCCTGTGACTACTAACCAGGATTTATTAGTGAACGCCTGTGCAGTGGTGTGGCAGTCCTGAATGCTCTAAGACATTAAGAAACCCAACCCAAACCCCTCTAAAAACCCCAGGTGAATGCGTATCTGTCTCTTTTACCTCTGCTGCATGTGCTTCCAGTGCCTAGGCGAGTCTAAGCAGGCACTGTGTAGGAGGGGATCTTTGCTCTAATGCCATCTGCGTTGGGCCAAGCCATACGGAGCAGGTGTATTTGGATTTAGACTGGCTACTCTGCAATGTTGCTGTTTCTATGGCAACTATTTTTTATTCAACAAGGGGAGCTTACAATCTGTAGGGCTAAATTTGATGCTAGGCAGAAGAATCTGCAGTTTTTAAGGGGCTCTTCAGTAGGTGCAGTTTGTAGCTGGCTCTTGTGCTCATTACTTCAGGGCCACTGTATCTCTAAAGCCTCCCTCCCAGCACCCTTTCCTTTACTTCCCACCCCGTATCTCTGCGTTTTGCTTTTCTTGTGACTGCACTTGTCAAACCAAGAGACAATTTGCTCATGTTGTGTGTTACCAGGGGATTTCTGTCTCCCTGCAGAGAACGTATGTGCCTTCAGGGTAAATCACTCCGTGTTTAGCCAAGGAAGTTGAATCAGAAACAAGACTGATTCATCTGCAAATAATGCAGAGGATTGCATTTGAGAGGGTTTATTTATTTATTTATTTATTTATTTATTGCTCAATTAAAAAGCCAATGTCACATTCCTGTAGAGGCAGTTTAACCACTGCTATTACTGTGTTTGTGACTGGTTACCACACATGAGCTTTGTGATTAAAATTAGACTATTAGAAACAGCCAGTTTCTTGAGAGAATTAGAAAAAAAAACAGGGGGGGAAGCGATTCTCTTTGAAAACAAAAACTGAATCAAGTAATATGTTTCCAATCATAGGAGATGGGGCCTACTTCTTTTGTGTCTTTTAGTAGGGTAAACCAGGAGAGATGTGACTGAAGGCAATAGCGTTTCACACTGTTACAGTTGGTGCGGATTAAAGGAGGCTCAGTTCAGTCATTTATTAAGTGCTCAGTGTTTCTCATCAGCCTCTCAACTTTGCAGCTTTTCAGCATTCAGGCTTAGTTCTGAATTTTGCACGGAGTTGCAGTCTTATAACTGGTGTGAATCTGACTATCCTGGACCAAAAGACCCCTGACTTTTAGGGTGTTTGGAAACCAGAGTTCACATTAGAGCCTTTTCCTCTTATCTATACTCTGTGTAAGCTGCTGGGTTTAAAATGAGACGACTCCAATGTTCTACCTTGAGCAGAATGGGCTTAAAATGAGCTTTTCACAATCTGCAGGTGATGGCCTTCATTGGGTTTGTGGACATAGCTAGAGCAACCAGCCTATACTACAGCTTCCTAAATGTCATGGGCAAAAGGAGCTTAGCCAAGTCCCCCTGCTCTATCTGCCTTACCCACTGCACTGTAAAATTACCTGAGCTTGACTCTTATGACATGCACAGATCTGAGTTTATTTACACTTAAATGACCTTTGTTGAATGGAAATACTTAGAAGCCAGATTCAGCGAGATATTTAGGTACCAGAAAGAACAAATGACTATCATGATATTAAAGTACATCTTTTTGAGCCCAAAACCTAAAGCCACTGCTTAGTGACCTTATTATTAGGACTTAAATATGTCACACACACAGGTACTTTCTTAAAGCCTATCTGCATCCTTAAAGAGTCTGAATGCTGTTGTAAGTCTGTTTGTGGATCTCTTTTGGAATGAAATTTAGGCTCCCAAGTCACCTGAAACCTGCATCAGTTTTGAAACTTGCACTGCTAGTGGCCTGTTAGCTGTGAAGGAGAAACTCAAGTGGCTATCTCAGTACCTAAAAAAGAGGGCTGGGAATTAGGAGCCTGGTTCTCCTCCCAGCACCATTGCTGACTTGTTATTTGATGTTCAGCCTTTAGCCCTGCAGGTGATGCTGGATGCAGTGGGCTGCTGCAAAGCTCATCAGTGTTTTTGCAGGAGGGTCGCCATATGGAGGTTAGAGACGATGGTGCAGAGGGCTCTTTCAGGTGGCCTGGAGGGTCACAGCCTGTGCACGCTGGCATGTTTACAAATGCATACTGCTCTAAAACTGTGAGTGTGGGGCTGGGTTTAATTGCTTCGTAGTGAGAGCTGCAACAGCCCTGGCTTTTCACAGCAGGTTTGGGCTGCAAGTGATAGTAGCTCAGTGGAGGGTTATACACTTTTCCATTTGTTCCCCATGAGCATCATGGTAGGCTGTGATCCATCACATTAGAGATTGTGACCCTTTGAATGATCATTTGCAGTGCTCATGCCATGTTAATTCGTTGTGCTTTCTGTGGCATGATTCTTCACTTGGCTCTGAGGGACTCTTCTGCATCCTTGATAGTCGATCCAGCTTACCTGACTGCTCCTCAGTGCTCAGAGGGCATTTCTGTCACCCACACAGGGCTTGTGAAGCCCAGGACAGGCAATCTGCTGGTGTAAATCCTTGTGGTTAGTGGGGCTGCTCCTGGGAAGCATTGGTTGCCAGTAGGAGTAAAGGTTCACCGTGCACAAGGCTATAAAATGCTCCAACTGATCAAATTCATCTCCATTTCAATGGAAATTGAAGCTTACTTGAAGATGTTGATAGAAAATAATGGCTAGTGACACCCTCTTAGGTGGCTTTGAATGCCATGAAATAGTGATAAAGGACTGGATTCTGTCACCCATAATCACCTTAGGCATTTCTTTTGCTTGGCTGCAGAGCCTGGTGGGGACCAGGGGAAAGTCTCACCCCTCAATTCCTCTTCTTGTAGCTGCTTTTATTAAACAGGCGCCTTCCCTGTCCATGTGAATAAAGGGGGGAGAGAGCAGTTCATTATTCAGTGTATCACTTTGAGCCTAATACTAATTAAAAGCTTTACCATCACTTCTGTGGAGTCTATTCTTAGGAATTATGTAAATTAATTGGACTTCTGAAGAGGAGCATATGCCAAATCCTAAGTAATTCCCTGCTGGCTGAGGCAACTCCAGCACTGGAATTGGTGAATACTGGTAGTATTATCTTCTGGATCTTCTTTTCCTTTTGTGGCTACTTTGGTAAATTTTGATGCTTCTCTTTAGCAAATATATGAGAGAGATCAAACATCCAGGCTCTGACCAGATGCGGTACAAAGGCGTTTTCTCCATGAAAGCTTTTCCATCTCAAAAATGACATTTAACACAAACAGGCTTTTTACTTCTACAGCACCTCACCAAACAAATGTACGTTCCTGCTTCAAAGAGGGGTTTGACCCTCAAAAGAGGGTCAGGATGTACCTGAGATCCCATGAACTCCCCTTGTGAGTTCACTCTTGCTGTTAATTTAATGGGGAATGCTGAATGAGAGATCACTTTTATGTGCTATGCTGAATGAGAAGGGAGACTTGATCCTAAGGTACATAGTGTGTGGAGAAAAGGGGTATGCTGTTGAAGTAAAATAGCTTTAAATGTTATTAGCTTTCTTTTTTTTTTTTTTTCTTCTCAACCTGTTTATTTTTGTCCTTTGAAAAAGGCCAAAACAAATACCAGGAGATGAACCAAAAAAAAAGATTCAAATAAAAATGAGAAGTAATATGGTTTGGTCTCGATATATTTTGGTCTCAATCAACAAATCACTTCAAAAGTTGATAAAACTACTTGCATGTTTAAATACAAACACTGTTAAGTACTTTGGTGGATCTTGGGTTATACTGGAACTTCTTGGTGGGAAGATGCTGCATGGTGAGCTTGCTTCCACATGTATATTTTGCAAAGCTGCCTTTTCTTTGGCACCTCACCTTAAGGATTAAGAGATATCGAGTGTCTCATGCAGGAGGAGGCAGCACTCCGGCACAGATGCTTCTTACCTTTGGAAATTTGAAGTTCAGAGCTGGTGAGGTCTGAATTTTGCAGCCATTGCCTTTTCCCAAGATGACAATTGGTGACCTGTCCATTTGATGCATCCCTGGTGCTAGGCAATCTCTGTGTACAAGGAGACAGATTTTCTTCCCTAGTTCCTGCTTCTATTCAATGAAACTGTGCAAAGCTGCTAGAAATGGGTCTCTGGTCTCTTTGGGGCTTTAGTGGTGTGGAAGGGATTGCCAGCAAGCACAGGTATGGCTGATGGTTATGCTACACTGCAGGATGCTCAGACTGCTGAATGGCTCCTTCCTCAGCCATTCACTGGGCTCTGGGCCATTTTCACTCCATCTTCCTCAGTTTCCCCATGAGTTTGTGCTTGTTCTGTGAGACTAAATCCATTATGATTTTTTTTTTTGGCTGCTTTTTGGTTCCCACAGAAAAGGCTCCCTAATGCTGCAGGTTGGTGAGATGAAAATAGCGGTTCATTTAATCATGCTTGGAGCTTGTAAAAATCCTTATCTCTACTGGCACCAGTGATGTAGGATCCCAAAATAGAAGTTGTTAAGTGTACAAATGAAGACAGTTCTTGGGAAAAGAAAGCACAATGACATACAACTTTGGATCAATAGAAAATCATTTTAGAACAAGAATACAACATGTAGCAATGAATGTAGATAGGAACGATATTGCTAACCACATAGTAGAGAGCAAGCTTTCTGCATGCATTTTGGAGTCGCCTGTATGTGTGTGTTAAATATAACATCATCTCTTTTTATGCTTGTATTGGCTAATGCACAGATGGTTTAGAAATACTGCAGGACAGTTTTATTGAATGAACACAAAATATGATAATTACTCTGGAATTAGGATGCCAACTTGTCTGCGTCTTAGACAGGGGTCATGAGGGATGGAGTGATTTGCTGGATGTTAAATGCCAAACTGGTGGCAAATCAGGGAATTAAAACTCAGTTGTTTCTGCATTTCACATCTGTATCCCGCTGCCACCTCAAAGCTGTGGGGTGAAGCCCTCGTTGTGCAGTTTTCTGGGTGCAGCCAGGTTTGATCCTGGGTAAAAATGTTGTGGTGGGCATGTACTTGAGCACAGCTGCGTGTCTCACCGACATGTTCTATGATTGCCCACATTTTGGGTCCAAGTTCATTGTCTGCGCCCTACTCCACCTTTAGTCTCCTGGGTGAAGAGAAGATCTTTCCATTTTGCAGCGCATGGAAACCAGCCCAGGTCATTCTTTTGGTGCCCTGCAGGAGCTGGACATTCATCAGGGTAAATAAGGGCCACCCTGAGCTGTTTGCATCCATGTTGTGCATTACCACAGGGGATGTCAGATCTTAGGAACGTGTTCTTCCCTGTGGGGTAGTGAGGGCCTGGAAGAAGGTGCCCAGAGAAGCTGTGGCTGCCCCATCCCTGGCAGTGTTCAAGGCGAGGTTGGACACAGGAGCTTGGAACAACCCGCTGTAGTGAAGGTGTCCCTGCCTGTGGCAGGGGGTTGGAACTGGATGTTCCTTAAGGTCCCTTCCAACCCAAACCAGTCTCATTTCTCAGACAGGTCCTCATTTTGGTGACAGGATCTCCTTGTTGACCAAGTTCAGGTTAGACGCTGTTGACAAGATGGATGCACATTATGTTTTAAATATGATGGGCTTGGTACTGCAGATCTGTCCTCTAGGAGTGAGGCTGCTCCCTCTGTGTGGTTGGGTTGGCATGAAAAGAGCACAGGACCAGGAGCAGCCAGTTGGGAGTCAATCTCCTAATCAGCTAAGTGACAAAATCCACATGGATGCATTTCAAATAGATATGCTGACCTCTTCTTTGAGGATGGCACAGGCATACCATGTGCTTCTCTTCCCATCTCTTCCTGCAGGACCATGCTGATTTGCGAAACCACTTCTTCACCGTGGGGATGAAGCTGGAGGCGGTGAATATAAGGGAGCCATTTCATATCTGTCCTGCATCAGTGACCAAGGTGAGTTCCCAGAAAAGAGGGATGAAAACAGCTGACATTAAAAATCCATGGATGTTCCCAATTAATGAATTAATTCGTTCCCACAATCATCACCAGCTAATTATGTGCACATAAATCCAGTGGGGATGGGCATGTCCATCTACCACATCCATGCAAACAAAAGGATCCCTCTTTTATCCCAATCTCCCCTCCATGTATATGTGTTTTCTGTGCACATCTGGGAAGCCTTTTGAAATAAAGCAGGTGGATGGACACTTTAGCTGGATCCACACTTTCAAGGAGAAGAGAGAGAGGCTGTGGGGTGTATAGGATTGCCTCCAGTCCCTGCTCAGCTATGGGCACACGGAGTGACCATAAACCCCAGCGCTTCCCCTTGCCTCAGTTTACCCACGTCTAAAACTCAGGCTTTGATTTCTTTGGTGGAAACACTTTAATGTGAAGTGTTAGGTTAGAGTGGGTTATTTCCATGAATGATTTGATTCCAGGGCCTGGCTGTCCACATTCCTTAAAGTTACAAAGAATTTAACTTCTGGTCTTGTTTTCTTCTTTTTCACCCCTTAGGTTTTTAACAATCATTATTTACAAGTGACCATTGATGATTTGAGGCCTGAACCCAGCAAAATCTCAATGCTTTGCCATGCGGATTCCTTAGGGATCTTGCCAATACAGTGGTGCCTTAAAAACGGAGTCAATCTCACACCTCCCAAGGGTTTGTATTCCTTCTTGCTGATTTCCTCTGAAGGAAGCTTGCTTGTTATTATTGCCTTTAAAACCATGATGCGTTCATTGCAGACCATCGCCATAAGTACCTGAAACCAGAGTAGCTCTATTGAGTCATTGCAGCTGTTCTGGTTCATACCAGCCCATGAACATCTTTGCAAGCAAGTCTTGCTGGTGGATTGATGTCCGTGTGCAGCCTGCTTTAGAATGCAGTCTGAATCAGGCTGCATTGAAACCTAGTGTATTCCCATGAAATGCCTGTTAGTGATGCTTTGTGTGTGTAGAGAGCAAAAGGAGCATTAAAAATCATATCATACTAGAGGCAAACCAGGCATCTCCCTAAAATTCCTCAAGCCCCCCCTTCCAGAAAACCCCAAACACTTAAGTTTTGTACACACAGATTTGTCTTAATTTTGGAAAAAACATGCTGCTGCCAAGCCCATGGAAGCGAAGGGTTATTCCCTACCAGATTCAGAGTCCTCTTATGTGTATCCAGCGTATCTCTTCAGCACACAGGATTTGAAATTCCCAACAATGTCCTGGAGTCCTGTGCGTGCATCTGCATACGGTGCATCCGTGATTACCCTGTTGCTTTTACTGACATAAATGTGCTGTCTGGATGCAGACTCTCTCCTGCTTGAATCCAATTGGAAGGATAATTCCTGTCTAACTGCTCGCTGATACTTGGCTAGAAAAGTTCCTACAAATGAAAGTCAGTGGAATGTGTTGGTTTTGCCACCCGAAATTCACATGCAGCTTCTCCCATACCAGCTAATTAACTAAAATAGAACATCGAATCATAGAATGGTTTGGGTTGGAAAGGACCTTAAGATCATCCAGTTTCAGCACCCTGCCATGGGCAGGGATGCCTCACCCTTGACTGTGTTGCCCAAGGCTCTGTCCAACCTGGTCTTGAACGTAGGCCAGACATTTCTCTTTACATGGTCGTGGCCCAGTATTTTCCAGTCCATGCTGATCCAAAGCCTGTCTGAGATGGTGTTTTGTGGGCCAGGTGCATCTGAACTCTCCTTTAAATGCCAACATTTTTAGAAGTATCTGTAGCATCTGTTGTATGGATATTTCTCAACTTGGCCAGTGATGTCTAAAGGAGAAGTAGTTATCTGGTGTGGTGCCTGGGGATTGGGGTCCACGTGAGCTCCTCAGAAAATATAGGAAGTCTCCCCTCATTCCCTGATGAAATAACTTTGGTTTCTGCTGTCAGATCAGAAATACTGGGGGGAAGCTATTAAAAAGGCATAAAGCAAGTGGCAGATAGATACATGTTGTATATTCCTGTATTTCTTACTACGCAAGAGGGCTGGGCGCCCAAACTGCATTTTAGCACCTTTGGTGTCAAAACCCTCTTCCGTTGGCAGACATGCTCTTTGAGTCACTAAAATATAATCAGTTGTTAGAATGATTTCTTTGTTTTAGAAAACAACAACAAAAAAACATAAACCACCAAAAAAAGAAAGCACAGGGAAATCATCCGAGCCCGCACTGAGGTAGCCAGTCTTCTCTGAGCAGAATAATACCAGCTTTGAAGAAAGAAATAACCAGGACTGATAGGAGAGGGCTGCAATGCTGTGGGAGTGCTGAAGGCTGTGGTGTGAGATGGCAGCTAAAGAGCAGATCTGCAGGAGGAGGAAATCCCACCACTTCCACCCAAATCACTGGGCAGCTCTACCTGGGTACTCAGAGTTGCCCTTCTCAGACCAGATTTGACCAGGCTCCTGCTTCCCCAGCACTCAACACGTTCCCAACCAGCATCACCCTTAACAGAGAGTATCCTGACAGCACTTAGCATTGCCCAAATGGTTCTCGCTTTTGAAAGGCAGGAAGTTCCCATGGAGAAAAAGATGGCGATGGAAGAAGAACTTTTTCTTTGGAAGGATTTGTTTGCTGTATTCTGGACTTGGGGTTTTTTGGTTAATTTATGATTGGCAAGGAAGTTTTCTGATTTTAAAATTAACTGGTTTGATTTCATCAGAACAGTGTGCCAGGTTGTGGTATTTGGGTTCAAAGTCCTTTATTTGTCTGATATCCTATTCTCTTGCCTTTTTTTCCCCTATCAGGCCTTTGTTGAAGCCAAACATTTACTAGATGAGTCATGAACAGGAGGTGCAAACATTTGCTACTAGAAATAGAGAGCAGTATTTTCCTGTACAGTGCCAAAAATGAATACCCATTTACTGCTGCTGTATAAACACTGAACAAGCACTGTTTATATTTATTAGAGCTGAATTTATAGACCACTTCCCTTTAAAGTAACACCTATTGTTCCTTTTTAATGAGCTATTAAGAGGGGGAAAAACATATTGGTGGTGCTCCTAGCTATAAGGCTAAGCAAGGAAATGCCACTTCCAAAACTTCCAGTGTATTTGTGGCGTTATATTTGCTTCTGATTAGACTACTGGGCTTTTCCATGCCGAGAGCAAACACGATGAGGAATGACATGATTGAGGAGCACAGTTGAATCATGCAAAGTTTTAAACATTATTACTTGAGCTGAGCAGTAAAGGATAACAGTATGTGAGTATCATGTGCTAATGGAGGTGCTGGGCACATAGCACCTCCCTGTGTGCTAAGGGAGGCAGCTTATATCATGATGCTCCATGAAAAGGCCATATACAAGTCCAGACTTGTTTGAAGCCAGTTCTTGAGTATGCTCATCTTGGATTCATCCTCGTTGGGCTTCTGAAGTGAGTTATGGCAAACTCTATTTGCCCTCCCAGGTTTTGATCCTGCTGAAGTCTACAGCAAAGGGTCTTCCAGCAATCTCAGTGGTTCCAGGCCAAGCCAATGGTTGGTTGTGTGGTGACAGCACAGTCAAGTGTTTATACCTCACTGAAACCATGTCAATGTGCCTTTTCCATCCACTCAGCCAAGATTTTGTGTTGCTTGCAGTAAAGATTCAAAACCTGTCCATTGGGCATTTAAATCAGAGATGAGAGGACATGCAGGCTGTGGGCAGATTTTTGGGTCCCTGAAGACAATGTACCCTGGCAGCTGTGGACGACCCCATATGTTTTAATGTAGACAACTGTGCTACGACTTACATAGTTGTTATGTAGACAACTGAGCCCATCACCCTGGCTTCTTCTGGAGTCAATAGGGAGCAAGAGGGACTTACAGAAGGCTCCTTCTGCAGGAGGACAGACAGATCACCTCCAGACCTGCCTGTTTCCCTGTTGACTCTTTAGGGGACGCAGGGGGACAGGCAAAACTACAGGCATTCCCACTGCAAACATCTGTATGCGATCAGATGATCTGTATGTGATCAGATGAATCCCCTTCTGATGGGATGTGCACTTCACCTCCTTTTTTCCATTTCATTTTATGAAGCTGAAAAGTATCTGGCAAACAAATAACTGGAAAGAAAAAAGGGGATGGAAGAAGAAGCGGGATGAAAACACTGTTCCAGAAATTGGTTGTTAAAAAACAATGCAAGGGTATATATTTTTGTATGAAAAATGAACATTCTCTATAAGTAACTGCCCTGTTTTTACTGTCCTGTGCATGTTTACTTCTAGCTTTCCAATTGTTATGCATTTTCATGCCCCACAGAGACAGGCATCTTGGCTCAAGGCTTTATCTCATTAGTTTGTTTGTCAGGCACTCATTAGAAGTTCATCTTATCCCACACACTTGCATGGTAGCAGGATGCTTGAGACTTTCTTTTCAGCATTTTTACCTCCTGTTTTGGTTCTGGGTGACTGTGAGGTGACTCCAGTCAGTATTCCAGTCCTTGCCTACAAAAATGTCATCATTTTCATTGTGATAAATGATTAATTCCCATCTGATCTCGAGTGTCCCTTTTTGACTATCAATGAAAAAGGTATTAAGGGATGTTCTGTTAAATGAGGCCAAGCTGAGATGCCACACAGAGAGGCTGAGGCCTTTAGGTGAGTCCTGAGACTTCACTGAGAGTAGATCTGCAATAATGTTAGTATTGACAGTGTCATCACAGGGCCCTGGACAGGATTAGCACGCTTTGGTTTCAAGCAGTATAAAAATATAGACTAAGAGGCAGACCAAAAGAAAAAAAAAAACAAACCAAAAAACAACAACCCAAAAGAAAATAAGAAAACCCTTTTTCTTCCAAGATTGTTTTTTCCTAAATACCCAGGTAAAAAGAGTGGATGAGCAGAGTTCTGTTTTGTCTTTCTGCTGTGATGAGACTGTTTGAGAGATGCTCACAGAAATCAATGTTGCTTCTCATTTTAATTCCTAGAAGCAGAGGCTGAAGGGATCTTCTACTTGATGAGGCTTTAGTCTTGGAAATCTGCATTCATTTTCCTGTTCTGCTTCAGATTTCTATACAGCCTTGGAGACCATGCTTACTATGATGGGATTCAGCTCATGTATGCGGAGCTGCTGGAAAGTCAGCCTTAGAGGGTACATCCATATCCATGAAGAGAGAGAATTTATCTCATGCTTTGAAAGAGAGGATGGATCAGCTTCTGATTGTGCTAATCCTCTCCCTGTTCACTGCTGTTGGGATCCTTGATGTCCAGCTCCATAACCCCATCTTTTAGATAGCTAAAGGAAGGAGAAAGAAGTCCTGGGTCAGTCCCACCTGGAAACTGGGACAGACACACATCTCACTAGTTATGGGTTTATTAAAGCCTGGGAGATGCTGACAGGAAAGGGAAAATAGGGAAAATAAACATGATTTATTACTTTTAACACAGACCTGAAGTTTTCAAAGTAAAATACAGAAGGTGTGTGAGTGAGGGCTTGAGAAGCATTGGCATTGGCTCTCATGGTGTATGAACTGGCATCCATAGAACCTGCCTGCTGGCACTGCACAGCTCACTGAGGTGGGATGCTAGAACACAAGTGTTTGTCTGCTTGGGGCTCATTTTGTGCTCTCTCTCTGGTGTGAAGAGGTGGCTGATGGCACTTTCTGTTCTGTCACACTGCAGGTTACTCTGGCCAGGACTTTGACTGGGCAGACTACCAGAAGCAGTGTGGAGCTGAGGCTGCACCTCACCTGTGCTTTAGAAACGTAAGTTATCCTTTTGCCTTTGTGTCACTCCTGTTGATCCATGTGAAACAAAACAGCTTGCACAGGAAAGCGACAGGCAGCAAAGCTTTGAGAGGTTCTCCCACTCTCCTATGAGTCTGACAGAAAGAAAGCTGGAGAAGTGTTTCAGGTCTCCATCCCTAAAAGAGAAGAGAAAGTATCTTACTCTTGTCTTTTTCTGATTCATTTAGATTTCATGGTCCTCATCTCTTCTCTGATCACTTAGCACAAGAAGGATCTCATTACAAGTAATTCAAATGCTATTAAGAAACAATAAACTAGGTAAAAAATTGCATGATATCATCTGGCCCTTTTCCCATTTCTCTCTTCTTCCCAGAGGCATACATTTAACCAAACCAAATGCATTTAAAAGCTAAGGTTGAAACTGTTAATTCAGAGTAAGAGAGGGGTGATTAACCTGAATGGGCGCTCTCATCTTTCCAGCAGTTCATGTGCTTCCTTGATACAGCAACAGGGATGTGAGCATGAGCAACACCTTTACGCTGGAGGCCATCAAGATTCAGAGCTTTGGCAATAGTCTTTTGCAGGCTGTTTTCTGGGAATGGCAGTCCAAGATGGCTTGATCTGACATGTGTTAATCACTCAGTGAAAAAGAGATGTAACCTTCTGCCTTTTCCAGTAACCAGGTGCTGCTCTTCATGCTCCCATCAACTGATGGAAGTTGAGATCCCATCAGGAGCTGACAGTGTGGTGGTACCTAAAAAGGGCAAAATCTATTGGTGTGTGAATGAGGGGCAAGCAGGTTCTTCAGGCATTACATAGCCTTTCACTTTACTTAGAAGACTGAGAGACGGGGTGTGTATGAAAATCAGGATGGAGACAGGCTCACAAGACACCAGGCGTGTTTTTGCATGGCCTTCCTCATCGGTGGTGGCTCAAGAGCAGCCTTGAACAGACCTTTGATGGTGAATTGATGAATTTGGACACTTTTTGAATTCAGAAGACCTGTATCATCAACAGAGTTTGGCTTGGGAATCAAATCAGAGTTGGGATTTCTTTGCTCCATTTATTGTGCCATGCTATGCCTCAGTGCACTTTAAGCAAAGATTCCTGAAAGCACTTTGGGAAGCTGGACAATGCTGCATCACACCAACGGAGTGGGACAATTATCACATCTCTCCTGCAGGCTCCTCTCCCTTTTCTTTTTATCTCTTTTCATTTTGTCAGGTAATGGATCTACGCTCTCAGCCTTGAGAGGAGTCTCTGTGTAACAGCATCCAAAGATTAAATCAGATCTAAGCACTCCTACTTCATTTTTTGTAAGGAAAGGTTCATCAGATGAACATGTGTCTGTTATTCTTTCACCCTCAATAACAGTTCTCTGCAGAGAGATGTAATCTCTCGCAGGTTGCTTGTCCAACCTCCCTGGCAGGTCGGTTCATTTGTTGCATGGCCGTTAGAGGCTCTTTGATAGAAGCTGTATTGCAGGCACATCTTCCACCTAGATGTGGTGCTAGAAGTGGATGTGCTGTAACTGTTTCCCCCAGGGGGGTGGATATTTAACAAGGAGAAGCAGTTATGAAATGGATTGACATGACCAAATGCTTAGTAAAATAAACTCCCAGCTAACTGTTTTGCCATTGATTCGGTATAAATAGCCTCCAGCACTGAATTGCAATGAAAGGAGCCCATGTGATGATAAATGATGTTTCCTTGTTAGGCAACATGAAAGGCATTTAAACAAACTTGGCCTGCTTTTATGCAGTCCTAGCCACTGGCAGCTTTTATAGGGTGAAGCTGATCTGTGTGCTGAGCGAGACTTGCAACAGTCCCAGCAATGTCTGAGACAAGCAGCACATTCTTGGAAGGCCTCGTTACGAACAGCAGATCAAATTCAGAAGTTTTTCATCTCATAAAGAGCTCCTAGTGAAGTGCCCATGGTCTGAGGTGCTGTATGCATAGCAGAAGGCTTGAATTGGAGTCTGGCTTCCAGTTGTTCACGTGGGGTTGCTGGATGACAGATTGGTGTCATTTTGAGCCAGTGACAGTTACTACCCATCCTAATTATTATTAGCCAAAATCTCAGCCAAGAGAGGGAATTTTGTCATGCTACTGTGTGCAAATAGAGTGATGCAAGCACTTGGAGCTGATGTGTTGCAAAACAGGTGGGACAGAGGAGGAAAATGAAAGGAAAGGAAGCCATGGCATGGCCCTAGTGTGTTAGTGTGTTTTATGGGATAGTCGTGGTGGTGATATGGGGAAGGGACCGAGACTAAGTGAAAGGAGAGGGGATACTGGAAGGGACAGAAGGTAAGGATGAAGGTCACAGCCTGCTTCAGGCATCCCTCTGCTCCAACATGTCATCTTCCATGGGCTGCAGGTGGTTGTCTGTTCCACATGGACCTCCATGGTGGATATCTAATCCACCATGGTCTGCACCAGAGGCTGCAGTGGACTCTCTGCTCTGGTGCCTGGAGCACCTCTTCCTTCCTTCCTCACTGGCCTTGGGGTCTTCAGGGCTGTTGCTCTCACATATTCTCACTCCTCTCCCCAGCTACAGTTGCTTTTGTGCATCAGCTGTTCCGCTTCTTAACTATGTTATCCTAGAGGCTCTCCCACCATCACTGCTGGGCTCAGCTTTGGCCAGTGGTGGGTTTGTCTTGGAGCTGCTGGTGTTTGCTCTATCAAACATGTGGGAAGCTTCTAGCAGCTTCTCACAGAAACCACCCCTGTAGCATTCCCCACTACCAAACCCCAATGCAGATGGTCAGGGCAGCTCCATTTTGAATCTGAATGTCTTTGTGTTCATCAGCGTATCCTGCGTTTCCAGTGAAAATCAAACCATGCTAAACTTACGCTTCCCAGTCACACAGTGCTGCACTTCCATGTTTCATGTTGGCTCTTGACTCTTTCAGACATCCTTCAGCCGTGGCTTTACTAAGAACATGAAGCTGGAGGCGGTGAACCCCAGGAACCCTGCAGAGATATGTGTTGCTTCTGTCACCTCAGTTAAAGGACGGTTAATGTGGCTTCACCTTGAAGGTATGTGCTGTAAAGGCTTCTTGTGTTTGTGCGGTTCACTCCAGCGCTCTCTTAATTTCGTCCTTCATCCTCTGCACAAAACTGCTTTCTCCATCCTTTCCATTATATACACGTTGACCAATAATATGGTATAAAGAATTATCTTTCCCTAAGGGAGACACAAAGATCTTCCATGCCCCCATCAACACTCTGTCAGTGTGATCTCTGTTGATGATAGAAACCTCCTCTCTGCCAACATGCTAGAACTGCATCCTGGGAATGGATGTTTGCCTCACTTGTGTGGCTGAGACTTCCACTGTTATTCCCAATGTGCTCTCATGGGATCACCTGACCCCTGTAATTCCTTCCTTTTCTCTCTCCTTCCCTCCCGAGAAAAAGGTCTCTAGTCAAAAGCCCTTAAATTTAGTAAAAACGTTGTCACATAACCCAAAGTACCTCATTGGTGCCAGCAGCTTGTTCTGTATGTAAAAAAGGTAGATGTTCAGTGGTGTTTGGCTCTATGAAGTAGCTTTATATGGTAGACAAGGCTTCCTGACACCTCCATGATAAATCCCATTTTCAGATTTATGACTCAGTGCCTACCAAAGGAGAAATTCCTCCTGACCTAAAGATTGGCAGGCCAAATCATTCATGCCTCTTGTGTCTTTGCTGCTGAGCCTCATGGTTTGGACTGGCTGAGAGGTGGTAACAGCAGAGCTGCAGACATGTGCCTGAATGCAGGAGAGGTGGTTTGGGATGTAGGAGAGCTGGGTTGTCATCCTTCTCCATCCCTGACATAGAGCTGTCACCCTGGGCAGTTTGTCTCCTTCGTGGTTATCTCCAGTGTGAAGAGCAGCTACAGCTTTGCATCTTTGCTTTTAGCAGAGCTGTGTGCAGTAGCAGGTTTTGTCTTTTTCATCAGAGATAATTGGTTGCCTTCTGACTCGAGGTAGAAAGAGCTTATCTGCAGCCTGGTCTGGACACGGAGCAGTTGTGTTTGGTAAAGAGCTGGAATCAACGCTTACTGCAGATTCAGTTCTTAGTAAGGATATTGTTGAATATCTGATCAAGGAATCAGACCCATTTTGGCAACTTCCCTTCTTAAATGGCCAGGTGCCTTCACTTCTATATACAGATTTTGTGGGGTTTTGAATCCTTCTTCCTTCTGGCCCCCAAGCTGTAATGCTTTCAAAGAGAATTGGTGTTCATTAAACTTTTGCCTGTTATAGTAAATAGGAAGTGCTGTTTCTTAGGTCTTTAAATCAACTAGTCCTCCAAGACCCTGGATAGAAGCAGGAAGAGGGCCTCATGCTCTGACCTTGCTCCCCTCCCTCATCTTTTTCTCCCTGCCTTTTATACTTCTAATTTGTTAAAGGGTGACTTTACAACTTGTCATAAAAATAGCTGTGGGCATCTCCTTGTCTTTTGAGTCCTGATACATAGATGCTTTATGCTCTTGTTTTGTATCTCGATGCCAGGAATAGAACTGTAGTGAAAGGGAAAGATGCAAAAGACTGTAAAAAATAAAGAGGAATCTTTGCTGCTGGTGCAATGTATGACTTCAGTATGCACAGTGTTATGCTAAAGCCAGGCATTAAAAAAAACCCAAACCCTGCTTGCAGAGTTGTAAAATAAATGTGGCTTGAACTGTGGCATGGGTTTCTTTTTTACTCCATTAATACGCTATTGTTTCTAACTGATTATTTATACTCTGGTAGCAGCAAGACTCCCCAGCTACCATAGGAGCCCATCGCTGAAGGCCTCGGGTCCCACCATTTATCATGGGAGCATCTGAAGCTTTCATTGTTGCCCTGTTTAACAGCCCAAACTGCAGCCATAAACCAGTACGCAGTAGTTAAGCAGCATCGAGTTGGACACGAGGGAACATTCCTTAATAAATCATGCTTTGTACAGTAGCAAAACTCTGTAAACTTCAGAGTGAGCATTTAATGAGCAGCAGTTGAGTTACCCCACGCTGGAAAAGAAGCATAGGGCTGATCCGATGCTGTGCGCATCCCATCACTTTCTGCTGCTTTATTACTGATCATCTGCATTGTTAATTTTTACTGGTTCATTTTAGATTTTAAAGCTGAAGCTTTCTGGTGTGAATTTATACAAGTAATAATGTTCACTCTCTGCAGAGCCAAGGAATTTGAGGAAAACCCTTTTGTTAATCACTTCTCCAGCGAGGTTTTCCATAATTTTCCCTTTGAGAGTTGCTGCTCTATTCTGCCCATCCTGTAAGATTCATAGCAGCATGAAAGTTTTCTTCCCTCTGTTCTCAGTCTCCCTGTTCTCTTCTATTTAACCTCTCAAGCCTTATGGATATTTATTAGTCTGAGAAGATGGAAGCATAAAAAGCAGAATTTGAAACTAATGAGTCTCAAACAAGCTGTTTTCCACTTACATGAGTGAGGCCAAACAAAGCAGTAAGATGTTGGGAGTGGAAGGAAGGGGGGAAGAAGCAGTGCCAAGGAGGACAGAGAAGCTTTGAGGATATCATACAAGAGGAATAGTGGTGTTACAGCTGAAGAGACATTATGGTGCTTCCTTGCTCATCAGGGTGGCTGCAGCTGTAAACTTCAAAACCAGAATGTTCATGTCACATCCATAGTTGCTTGCAAGCAGGAAAGTGCATTCAGTCTCTTTATTTGGTCAGAATAACACCACAGAACAGTTACAGTAATGAAAAGAGTGGATTTTCCCTGATCTGGTGAAATCTCAGTGGGGAATGTGTTGATCTCTTGCTGTTTAGGGCTTGATCCATGCCTTGCTCACTTGGTGCATGTCTTGCTACTGACTTCAGTAGCTCTCACGTCAGTTCCTTGGCTGGATTTGTGGTGTTAGGTGAAAATGTTTTGCCCATTGGAGGGTGCAGCTTTCATCAGGTTCAAACTGAGCAGAGATCTCTTGGAGGGAAATGGTTTTGCAGAGCATGCCAGCTGTTGAGACCTTGCATTGGTTGTGTTCTGTATCTTGTGCCTTCATCCCATCCTTTTCCCTTCCCCACATTCCAGTGGAATAGAAACTCTTTCTTCAGTGTATAATGCGTAGTGTAACCATGGTGCAGGGCTCAGAAAAATACCATGAAGACACCCATGAATCTATGCAGACATATGATTTCTTTTTTTAATTACTTCCTTCAGCATTGTGAGCACCAGCACCTATTTTCCTCCTTCCTTTGGGTTTTCATGCAGCCCCTCTCAAAGTGCACCAAGTTTATTACTAGAGAAAAGATTGATCCAAATGCTGCATCTTGGTCTCAACACCATTCCCCTCACAAAGTTCAATTACTGTTTCAATTACACTGCAAGCCCTTGGTGAACATTCATTACTGGGGAGCTCCTGGTAGCTATCTAGCTGTGCACAGTCAAACACTGCTGCCTGAAGCAGGAGGCAAAGATGCTGTAACAGATGCGAAGGCAAGAATGCTGTAGGGGAAGCTGCTGATCCTTTGGTCTCTTTTTATTAGGAGATCATCTCACACTGATGCTGGAGCTGTAGGTCCTAGGGTGGGAATGGCAGAGGGGGGTGAAGTTGCTGGCCAGGCTGTGCCAGTGCAAGAGGACTTGAATTGGAGTAATTAAACGGTGTCTTGGCTCAGGAGCCAGAGTTGCTTTCAGAATAACTCAAAGCCAGCAGGAATATTTCCATTTGCTGCAATGGGCTTTTGAGTATGATCCACATAAACCAAGACAGGAGAATGTCTTCTAAAGGAGACATAATGACCAAACTGTATTTGCTTTAAGCAGAGATTTTCGGTGGGATTTTGGATTTAGTATTATGGCAAAAAGATCTTAGTGCGTGTGTCCCACTTGGGACTTTTATATTGCCTCTCCACTGTTGAGCGATCAGTTCATGTTTCATGTGCAGTGAGGAGCCCTAGGGGAATTCATGGCACTTCTAGGCAGAAGAATGGCCATCTCCCACCCTTAAAAACAGTGACTTAAGGGCAGAACCACACAAAAATGCTTCAGGGGAGGGGCACTGGGGCATAAAGGCCTATCATCACTTTGTCTTTTGTACATCTTTAAGAGCAAGCACCCAACAACTTTGGCTAATTTAACTTGTGAACTCTACAACAACCCCAAGGATCTATCAGCCCGTCTTGCTGGGGAAAATCACACATGTTTTACCTCATTGGCTTTTGGCTGCTTTGCTGCATACTCTTAGAGTGCTCTTCATGGGACTTTTCTCTGGAATCACATTGCACTGTAAATGCAGCAGCCTTGTCATTGCTGTCTCTGCAGAATTAAAGATGAAATGGAGCCTGATTTTGATGCAGGGATGCAGATTTATTTTCACGTGTTCCATCATTTACTTCGCTTGTTTCATGATGAATGCTCCAGTGGCTCTGAGCTTGGTATTCCATGTCTAAGTTCCATTATAAATCTGTGTTTATAGGTTTACAGATGCCCTCTCCAGAGTACATAGTTGATGTAGAGTCTATGGACATTTTCCCCGTTGGCTGGTGTGAAGCGAATGCTTATAACCTAACTCCACCACACAAAGCTGTTTGTAAGTACATGGAAACCTCAAGCAGCATAGGTATTACATCAACATATATATCAGGGAGTTTGTCTTATGTCCGTCATCCCATTCTCAGAACTACCCACCTAACAAGCATACTAGTAACCAGGCTGTAAGTAAAGAGCAATAAATCTAATTAGTGGCTAGGCTCTGCAGCACTGGTATTATGTGATTTGTACTTGTCTGTGTGATCAGTTCCTCTAAAAGATGGGGTTGTTTGCACCAGGAAAGGCTGTTACGTGGTTTGAGATTGCACTGTTATGTGAATTGAGATTGCGGGTTGTGGGTTTGTGATGGATTTGTCAGAGTGAAACCAGGTTTTGTTGTGCTGACCCAAGTTCGCTTGTGTAGCTGAGTGAATTAGGGACATAGAACCTCAAATTGGGAAAACCCCCATGAACTATAGGGTGGAATGGACATAAAGAGACCATCCAGTTGCTTCCTCTCCAAAACGGGATCTGCTCCATCTAAATTGAGAGATGTTTGCTGACCTCCTGCAGGGGAGTTTCTGCTCCTGCTCAGGGTATCTACCCAGTTATTTCAGTGCCCTTATCAGCTCAGAGATTTCCTTAGTATTCAATTTACATCTCTCCCAGCATAATTAAGCCTTGTAGTGTTTTGTCCTGCCTTCAGTGTATATTAAGATGAATTTCTTCCCTTTCCATTTGCATTTGAAGGCTGTTCTTGTGCGCTCAGTAGCTTGGTGCTGTTCTTCTCCTCACAGAAGTTATCCAACTCCAGTCTCAAGCCACCAGATGAAAAATTACCCTCACTGTTTATATTAATTAACATCTGAAAGGCAAATTTTAAAATGTGTCAACCCTTTTGAAGAGTTAAATATGCTTAAGTTAAAAATCAGCAGCCGCGGCCTAATTTGGGAGAATACTGCTATGGCAACATTATGCAGCCTTATCGCAATTTATAGCTAGGGATAAATGATGCTGGAGGTAATCATGCTTGTAAAATGTAATCTTACCCATATGTGTTTCTGTAGGAAAAGATATTTGTGTTTTTATCTTAATTTTTTTTTTCTACACTGATCCCATAAAGCACAATATTAGCATTCCAGAGGAAGGATTAAATGTATTATTAGATCTTTAAAGTAGGTTTTAATGATGTAGTGACTTAAAAAAATACCAAGAAAAGATGGCTATAGTAATTAAGTACCATTTCATTGTGTTACAAGTCATTTTATAGTCAGTGCATTAATACAACTTTTTATGTGTTATGGGTACACTTTATAGGACAGAAGGGTAAAAATGTGTGCTTTTTTTTCTTCCTTGCTTCATTTTTGCAGTGAGAAGGAAGAGAAGAATTGCAGTTGTGCAACCAGAAAAGCAGTAAGTTTTTGTTATTTAAGGTGATATTTCTACAGGGATGCGTCAGGTCTTCCAGGGGAGGTAATACATAGAGTGACTTTGGTAACTACTGCCCTGATACTGCAGCAGAATCGACAAGAGGATACTTTGAAATATTTGTGAGCATATTAGAAAGTCTTTATAATAGGTGTTTGTTACCAGTTGGAACTGCATAGCCAGTGTCTGATGGCCAGTAAGGGATGCTTATGGAAGACGGACATGTACCAGGAAGGCATTTCCCTATCTAGCCCTTGCACTTGCTAGAAACAAGAATTTAAGGGAATTAAGTGTGAATATTTGGGCTAAAGCTTACAGACCAGAGTATACCTTTGGAGGAGGTGTGGATCTGGCTCTTTCTTTTGTAATATGCAGGCTCTGGGCTATGATAAAACATGTGGAAATGAGGTTGTATTTGTGGTATCTCCATTCCTCAGCCCAGGCAGGTGCTGTTGCATCTCTGTCCAGCCTTGAATACTGGTTCTGCCCCTTTGTCTTGTCTGCTACTATTAAATACACCAAACTGCTGTTTGACAGGTTACCATCCACAGTGCCTGTTGAGAAAATACCTCATGACCTCTGCCCGGTTCCCCAGCCAGACACCACAGGTAAGGCTGCTCAGCACTGGCAAGATCTTTATTTCAAGGACCTATTGCTTCTATGGGGGGCGGATGACCCCAAAAAGGGAGTGACTGTGTCATATGGGTTTGGAGGTGGAACCACATCCTCAGGGGTGTAGGAGTGGTGTGGACCCACCAACACTGCAAGGAGTCTCTGACATACAGCATGTGAGGGTGTTGTCCTCCACATGTGAATGCTGTGTCTTGCTGGGGCTGAGTTCCCCTGCAGCTTACCCATTTCACCTAATGATGTTAAGGCCAGGCTAATGAAGCCCTGGTGGAGATGGATGTGCTTTTTTAATTGGCATCAATGAAAATGCTTACACCAGGACTTAATGGGTCCCTGTGTTAGCATCAAGACACTGTGGCGTGGCTGGTCCTTTTGCTAAAGGCAGATTTCTCTCCCTTTTAGCAATGGCAGGAGGCTCTGGGAGTGCAGTGTTCATCTATTTAATTGCTTAGACTCATCAGGACTTAACTCACTTTATTCCAGCAGACTGCAGGACACACATTGACATCTGAGCCAACATCCCAGGGCCCCATTACAACCAAATGGGGAGAAATGGGCTCTTTTTGGGTATGATAACCAAAAAGTGGATAACCACTTGGATGGTAGATGAGCTGCATTGAGATGTACCCACTTCCCTCCATGGGCTATAAAGGAGCCTAGAGTAATTAGCCCAGACAAAGAAAACTGTTCTGTAGACCTCATGTAGGGTCACGGAAGGGCACCACAGTGCTCACTGTGTTGGACAGTAGCTGAAGAGGGGTTTGTAGAACTCTCCACTTGAATTTTCTCCCTGAGTTGATTCTGTATCTGTGAGAAGAAGTTAATACATTCCCTTTCTGGCAAGTTGCAACTGAGTCGCTCACACCCATCTGCAGCGTGAGTTATGAAAGAGCCTCGGGTCATGTTATGAATTAAATCCTTTCCTGAGTCTCCTTTCAGTAGGGTGTGCAGCCAAATCGTTTGCTATTAAAAGCACTTGACTTTGCTGTGTTGGATGGATTCAAGGAGCAGAGGCTTCTCTACCTTCTATCTCAAGGAAGACATTTTGTGCCTCCTTTACTCTTCTTTCCTCCTTACCACATCTAGGAGGAAGAAGAAGGGCCCTTGATATATTGTACAGAAGTGCTACATGCACATCAATGCTACTTTCTCCTTGCAGGCACCATCAATGGGAGATACTGCTGCCCCCAGCTCTACATCAACCACCGCTGCTTCTCAGGTCCATATTTAAACAAAGGCAGAATAGCAGAGCTACCTCAGTCTGTCGGGCCTGGCAAGTGTGTGCTGGTCCTCAAAGAGGTATGGCTCAGCTCTCTTTTGGGGGGATTTCAGGGGGAAAGCATGGGTTGCCAGCCCCAGAATTTGAGAGCAATGCACCTAAAATTGTCCCAGAGCTCTGTAGTGGTTTCCGTAACTCAAAACTGCAAGAGGGTCATACGTGCATTGTGACTTTTAATGGGAGAGGTGACATTTTTTGAGACATGGGGAGTTCTGTTGGTTGGGAGCAAGTTTTGTCTAACTGTGTGCAAGAGAATTCATGTTCTGTTGGAGCTGTCCCTAAAGCTGACCTCTGTGGTTGTTGCCATCCATGATGCTGTTGGGCCAGCAGATCCAGTGTGGATGACACCTCTGTATATATGAAAGTGGTCTGGTGGGGCCCAAACCATTGAGATCAGGACAGAAAGCCAAGCAGAGGTGTGTGTGTTGTGATGAGTGGAAGCTGTGGTGTGCCCAGCTTTTGCTTAATATGGATAGGTTAATTCCACACAGCAGGGATGGCAGAGTACCACCGTCTCTTCTCTTCGTCCTGACCCAATCAGTGCTTGCTTTGGGATGAAGCCAGAGTGTTGAGCACTTGCTGTGGCCTTAGAATAAAGCTAACTTCTTTGAAAAAAATGAATAAATGTTTTCCACAAAGATTACAGTTCCTGTACAAATGCAAGCCAAGGTGACTGCAGGTGGCAGAGGACAGCAGTGTGGTACTGTTGAATAAGCAGGGTGCCGTTGGTGCCTTGGACACCATTGCAGTTTGACTTGGGTCTTCTAGAAATGTAGAACTTTCAACTTCCAGGTCTGTACCTATATGAACTTCACTTGATGTGCATGCAGGAGCATAGTTGAGCTCCATCTACCCTTGGTGGAAAAGCACAGGAATTTCTAGGTGTCTATTTGAGGGTGGTGAGGCCCTGGAAGAAGTTGCCCAGAGAAGCTGTGGCTGCCCCATCCCTCGCAGTGTTCAAGGCCAGGTTGGACACAGGGGCTTGGAGCAAGCTGCTCTAGTGGAAGGTGTCCCTGCCTGTGGCAGGTTTGGAACTGAATGAGCTTTAAGGTCCTTCCAACCCAAAACATTCTGTGATTTTTACGAATCTTATGTATTTGCAAGACCCTCAGTGCCCAGCTCCGGATGTCCTCAGTTGTCTGAAAGGAGACAAATCCCAGCCCTTAACAGAAACACCTGAAAGCTGAGATTCCTCCCAAATCACTCCCCACTTTGGAAAACGCCTCTGTCCTGTAGTGACGCCTGTGTCCCCATTCCCTTCTCATCACCTGCATGCACTGCTTTATACAACAGCACTGCTGGCTGTCTCACATAGTTGAAAGCTGGGCCATGGAGAGAGCCTAATCCAGCTGCTTGTGCAGGTGGGACACTTGGGTCTCAAAGAAACAAGTCAAAAATAGCCCTCAGCAGAAAGCAGGATAAAATGATTGCAGAACAGAAGTTGATAGCTGCCAAATTTGAAAGCAAGTCCATAGCAGCTTGCTGATGGGGAGCATTAGCAATCTGCTGCTCCTTGAAAAACAGGCAATGAAGAAGCAACATGGGGGAAACAGGAGGCTTGCACAGTCAATACTTATGCTAATGTTTCTTCCTCCTTTCTTCCTGGAATTTGGGTTGTGAAAACATAAGCAGTGCCAGGTTCTCCCCTAGAATCTTAGTGCTGTGCTTCGTAGGATAGCACCGACTTCTCCAGATTCCTTAAGAATGGGAACAACTGTGGAAACCAGTCTGAGTTTCCTGCAGAAATCCTATTTTCTCATGCTGTGCCTCCTTACAGAATTGCTTACTGAAGGAGCAATAGTGTCAACGAGACATGGGCATCTTGCTTTTGGAGACGTGAATGACTTCCCAAGGAGCAGGACAATGGCAGTGGCCCAGCATTGGTCAGTGCTGTTTTAAAGATGAATTCAAGCTCATCCTGGCCATGGGGACCAAGTCCAAGTTCTAAAAAAGGTGAAGAGAAGACATTCGGGATGTTGCTGTAGGGAAGATACATGTGGTTTCTATCTGCTATTGCCAAAATGAGAGGTGTCAGCAGCTCAGAGAGGATAAGGGTACCTAGCATGTGAAAGAGGCAAGAAGAGGCAGAGAAGACATCCCTACACTGAGATGGTGATCTTTAGCATCTGCCAGAGCACCCAAAAGCACTGCAAAGGTGTGTGGTGAGAATAGTGCAGGAGATATCTCCTCCAGCCCAAGACCACAGCCACAAGGCTTTACATGGCTGAAGGGCTCACAAGGGTCTCCATCCCTCCAAATGAGTCTTGGTGCTGAGCTTGATGCCTTTGTCTTGCTTTACACCCACTGTTGATGTGGCCCCAGGAATGCAAATGCATTATAATGATCGCTCTCTCACTGTATAGAATTGCAGGTCATTGTAAATCATACATCAGCATAACTTTTATGGAATAGATAAATTATACATGGGCTTTCCCTTGACAACACACAGGGGAGGGTTAGAAAGACAAAACAACTATGAAGGAAGAGTGGAGTCAATAGCGTTCAGTGAGAGCTTTTTAAATCACCCGGTTTTAAATCACCCTTTCAAATTATGGTCTCCAGCCATAACTCACTGCCTTTAGAGATGCTCTAGTTAAAAATCTCTGCCAGTCAGCAGCCAGTTCACAGTGAGCAGCAATCTCTGTGATGGAGATGCTGCTGTGTTTGGCTCTTACGGAAGCCCCAGACTAAAACCAGCTGGAACAACCAACTCCTGCCCCATTCCCCAGCCTGGATTACCTAAAACAAGAGGATATGTCATCTCCCCGCTAGCACCAGGTGATGGGAGACCTTGCTGCTGTCTAGATTGAGGGGGTCTGGGTGCATCCTCTGCCTTCCTCCACACTCGACCATGGGGGTTGTATCAAAAAGTGCAGTGCAACTGTGGTTCATGATGCTCCTCAGCCCTCTTTTCCCCCAGCGTCTTGTCCTTCCTTACCTCCATCATTGATGCAGTGAAGCATCATTCTGGATCCAGCTCCTCATAAACTGATGCTACTCACCTGCATGCTAATAGTGAGATAGCTGTGGATCAGTACTGCTTGCTTCTGGAGATACCATTGTAGTGTGGAGTAGGAGCACCACCTTCCATTTGAGTAGTGTGGGCTGTTCTCACCTGGGGTATCGGGAGGGAGACTACACAGATGGGTTTGCTTTTGTGCAGCACCTCCTTTCCAACTGAACAGGCACTTGAGTTCTGCATTGTTACTGCATCCCCCTGATTTCTGCCCCATTGCTTTGTCTGAGTGTTGGATTCAGAGGTTATGAGCTCTGCAGGGGGAAGCTGCTAGGGTACCTTCAGGAAGAGCAGCCCTTGAGCAAGACTCCAAGCAAAATCTTGAGAGCAATTGCAACTTATTTAGAAGTATGATCAAGAATACTGATTTTGGTTCTGTGTGTTTGAATCCTTGCATCCATGCCAAGCTTTAGGCAAGTGACAAGTAACTCTTCCGCTATCTAGTGCCAAACTTCTTTTTAAAGCCTAGCTGTTCATTATTCCTGGTGCCAACCCAAGTTTCTGCTGGGACCAGTGGCTTATTATGGTTTCTTTCACCCCAGGAGGCAAGTGAGATGGTAATGCCTCTTGTTTAACATCAGCTGCAAAGTTTATCTCATTCCTGAGGTGCTTGTTTGGAACAGAAGTTGAAACTTGCAGCCAGATAGAGTGGAGACATCAAATATTGCCATCCAAAAGCTGCATCTAGGCTGAAAAATAGTGACCCTGTAGTAGTTATGTAAGTAATGCTAGCTTTAAGTTGAATTAAAATGAACAGATTGTCAGCTTTAGATTTAGTTCTTTGGTCAGAATATCTACAAAGTACTTGTGAGCAGTTCTTCAGTCTATGCCAACAACTTACCACGGCAACATTGTAAAACAAAATGAGATGTCTTTTTGAGACTTCAGATGATTTATAACCCACTAGATCTTGGGGAAATGTGCTGTCAAGATTAATTAACCTCATTGCCTATTGCTCTTACTATTTTTAAGACACTTTTCTCTTTCTCTTTTTAAAGAGAAAATGGACTTAGAGGTAATGTGACTATCCAGCTGATGCAAAGAGGAGAAATCAGCCAGCATTTGTCAAGGAGCTATTGCAATCGGCAGCTGGAATTTTTTGGGGCACAGCAGGACTTCTTCGGAGAAATTGGCATAATTAAATCATGGTGCTCAGAAAATTAAGTAGCTTGCATGAAGCTTTAGGTGTCTGAGCCGGGCTGATCATTAGTGATCAGATATGGTGTTGGAATGGCAGAAACCTCTACTGTCTGGAGAGATAAACTGCATTTCAGCAAGAGGGCTCATTAAAATCCTCCCCTAGACTGCTCTGTGGACTTCAGCTCATCTGTAGTAGTTCCTCCAACTTACATCTGGACATATGTGTTTTTGAAGTGCCATGGACTGTCATAAGCACGTCAAGAGTTAAGCGCTACAACCTTGACTGTGATAAAAGCTCACTTTTAGATCGTGAATCATTTAATGCAAGAATCCCAAAGAACTCTTTTCCCTTCTCTTTCTGTCCCACAGATGTGTCGTTATTCCAAGTAAAATAATTTGTTTACTCTCCTGCTTGAGGCTAGTTAGGGTTTCTCCTGCTAGGTAGGAAATGTGGGCTCATATCTCAGATATAGGAGGAAAATTGAGTTTCTCCTCATGAAGATACTGATCATTGGGCTCCTGAACAGGAGGAGATACAAGGAAGTAGTTCTTTACTGTGAGGGTGGTGAGGCACTGGCACAGGTTACCCGAAGAAGTGGTAAATGCTCCATCCCTGGCAGTGTTCAAGGCCAGGCTGGACAGAGCTTTGGGTGACATGGTGTAATGTGAGGTGTCCCTGCCCATGGCAGGGGGTTGGAACTGGATGATCTTAAGGTCTTTTCTAACCCAAACCATTCTGTGATTCTATGTTAGTATTTTGAACTGCGTATTCTCAGTTATACCTCCTGAAAAAGCTTCATCCAAGGTTGGGACTATTAATGAAGAAGGGTGGAAGGATGGGAAATGGGTGAATACCAAGAAGCTATGATGAGAAGAAAGGTGGTGAACTGCCCAATGGATCAGGCACATTTAGACATGCTCAGAAAAGGGCATTTGTGAATCTGTGATGTGGAAAACTTCATAGTTAAGATGTCAGGGGGCCTGTATGGTTGGGTGGAGGCTTGTAGTGGTGCTGTGTGATCATGCTTATGACTCCAACCTATGAACTCAGCAGCATCAAAATAAAACTTCACAGATGCATAACAGCAAAGACTGGTGTAATCTAATTCACCCCCCTGCTCCAGGGCACTGCTGGATGCACCCAAACCACTCTTGATTGAGAGGGATGAAATAAACTGCCAAAATCTCAGGCTGGTCACACTCCAGATGAAAGGAACTCTGTGAGTCAGATCATAATACGACCAGCCTGATCTGGTGAAGTAACTTCCCATCTCCAGAGGAAGTTGGAAACCAGTCTAGGTTTCTTCACTGGTTTTGCTTTAATCAAGGTAATTTTCCCACAAGAACCAGTGTTCTTTTTTCTCCCTAGTGTTTAATAGTGTGAAATATAAAGTGATAATCTTTAAAGGCAACAGTGTTAAGATGTTGATGGACTTCTGCTGTGGGTTAAAATGCCAAGTCCAATGACTTGTTTGAGATGCAAGAAGAGTAAAAACCAGAGGTTTTAAAAAAAAATTAATTTATTTTCCCTAAAAGGGAAATGTTTACTCTTACAAAACACTCTTTAAAACTTGGATTCGAAGTTTACAGAGTCCTGCTGATGGCAAGCCAGCTTGGAGAAAAGTCCTAGTATTGTTAGTGTCCAGGCCTGGAGTTGATTAGGTGTCTGGGATAACATCCAGACGTGGTCACGCAGTTATTTACAGGGTTGGGTTTTATTTTCTTGCTCATTTCCCAACTGTTCTGACGACTACAAACGCCATCACCCTGATAAAGGAGCAGGACAGCACTGTTGGTGGGAAACAAACAGCTTCCCCACCAGCAAGTAGGGCGGTTTTAGAAGCATGCTTAAGGAGACCTTTCCCAGCAAGCTCCTACATAGGCATTAAATAACTCCCTGGATTTGCTGGTCAAGAGGGGAACACATCTGATAAGTTGTGAATGCATGTGGGAGCTACCCAGGCACTTGTGTTTTGAAAACCCACCTTTGGCTTCCTTACATTGAGTCTCAGGGTCTCTGTGTCAGAAGCCAGTGTCCATCAGTTTTTATGGTGAGAGGCTGGCAAGAAAATATGCAGATTAGCAACTGGATGGGCTCACTCAGCTTTCTTTTGTTCTCTTGGGAATCTGTATGACTTAGTAACTAGTTGTGTGAGGAGATGGGAACCAGCTGGAAAGCTGTGGGTAAATCTGCGTGGTAGGTTCCCCATATGTGAGACAGGGAGTGTGCTCCTGCCATTCCTCTTACAATGCTCTGAGATGTACAGATGATCAGAGCTGCATAAGACATTGGTGCTATTATTGGCCGTTGCTTTAGGTGTCTCTAATTGTACTTTTTTGAAGCATGGTTTGAGTAATGTTTTCAAGGGCCCAATGATAAGTCAAAATTTGCTTCTAATAAATAACCTAGCTAAACAACTCAAGCCACTGCTGTTTTCCATGGTACTGTGCAGCATTACGTGAAGCCTTTGCCTGAAAATGATTAATTATCCAAGGTTTTCAAAATGTGAGTGAATCCTCAGGTTGCTGGATTTAAAAACAGAACAAAAACCCCAAAACCAACAACTCAGGAAAGAAAAAGCATTAAAAAAGCCCAAACCTAAAACTCCCCCAAAACCCCAACAACAAGCAGAACCCACTCAAAGCACATTGCATTTTGCAGTATGACCTAGTTAGTTTTTAATCTCTGATGAACCATATTCATGGGTGCTGGGGAAACTGAACACTCATCATGCTGGAATCATTTGCAGGCCCACAGAGAATTAAGAACAGGCGTTAGGTAAAGAGCTAAATTATGTCAAAACCAATTCAGACTCACTGTGGGGTCATTCATGTGCATACAATGCAGAGTGTTCAAACACATGGTCTGGTGCTGTTAAGAGATTTGTTTTTCTTGTATTTATCTCCGTAGGCCAAGTGTAGACTGCTAAAGCTTGGATTCCCTTAGCCAACAGCAGGAATTGGTTTTATTCTCAGAGTCTTTGGATTAAATGGATTGGCACATGTGTTTTGTTGTAAAGAGTGGACCCACACTGGGTTTCAGGCACACCTCCTGCAAACTCTTTTTGTGCAGACTTCATTAATATTCTGCTAATACAGTCAAGGCACGCAGCACTCAGACACTTAAGACACATATTGCTGGCCTCAAGTATGTGAATTCCCCTTTTGGCGTTCCGTGTGTAATGGTACACGACTGTAGCTGGTTGAGCCATCAGAAGTATTTTCATTTTCTATTAAATTGAGCAACTGTGGACACAGTGAATGGAATCTCCTTTGAGTGTGAGGGTCTGTCTCAAAGAAAAATTGATTAACATGACACTTTGGGAGTTGGGTAGCAGCATTTAATACAGTCACCATACCAGGCCAATGTGTCATCTACAATAGGCTTGGTACATTCATCGAATCTGGGACCTCCTGTAATTGCATCTGAAACTTACCCTGTGCAGTCTTGGACCAAAATAGGCACCTGTAAGCTGCTCCTGCCTGTGCAGCACCTGGTTTCCTATTCACTGTGGTCAGGGACTCCTTTTAAACCCATCAGCGTTGTCTGTTTTGTCTCTTTAATAGGTTCTCAGCATGGTGATCAATGCAGCTTACAAGCCAGGGAGTGTTTTACGAGAACTGCAGCTAGTGGAAGACCCTCAGTGGAATTTCCAAGAGGAAACACTTAAAGCAAAGTAAGTCTTCAGTGTGTGCTCTTTTATTTGGGAGAGAAAGAGATTTTTTTTTTCCTATTGTCAGATTTCTACTTTTCTAATTATCATTTTGCTTCATTGAATTATTTGGCTCATTCTCTAGCAACTTCAATGAAATACTCACCTGAATGGTTCAGTTTTCTTGTCTTTCTCCAAGCAGCCATCCAGATTTTGATGGAAAATGTCATTTTCCTTCAGTGGAGTCCTGAATTTTATAAGCTGTTCCTATAAGCTTGGCTACTATTGAATTAACTCAATTCCTGGCTTTCTAAATGTAGGAGTATTACTTCTTTTCATAAAGAACCTGTCATTTTAATGCACAGAAACCTGGTGAGAACAAAAATAAGTGCAAACAAAACAGCAAGGACACGTTTTTGAGCAGGAGAGTGTTAGGACAAAATAAGAAGAGATCTGAGTTTCATGTCAAAATCTGGGGCCTTTCCAGAATATATGCTTCAATTCTCATCTAAACAGCACCTTAAAAACCTGTGTATCCATAAAATACTCAATTTCCCCTTCCAACTTTAAAATCTCCCCCTTTATGTAATGGGCACTACACTTAGGATGTATTTCAACAGCCATTGTCTCTCTGAAAGGGGAGTCTCACCTAAGCACTCTCAAAAGTCCCTCCAAAGAGCAATTCTTCCCACTTCCGAGATGGATGTCAACAAACAGTTCTTTGAAGACAGCTATCTTCTTTGACTGACTTGGTCACATTGACTTTCTGAGTACTGTAGTTAAATGCAGTGAATCTCACCCTTTGTACTGAACTCTGATACTCCTTTTCAAAGAAAAGCAATTTTCTCTTTAGTTATTGGAAATGATTGGCTGTCAAATATGGCACTGTTGATTGCTATTGTACGTGCTCTTGGCCATGCAGATATTGCAGAAGGTTCATGTGTGCTGTGGTTGAGGGAGAGAATTGAGAACCTTTTGTTCTGTGTACTCAAAACTGCTTTTCTAAAGGAGGATTGCAAATAGAAATGAAAAGCTGCTAGAAAATCCTGGTTTTAATTTGCTGCTTTCACCCATGTGGAGAGTCCTGGTTTTGTGTTTGTCAATTGGAATTGTGCGGATGGAAACCTGAAAGTCATCCTTGCACATGCAGATTTTCATTCTAAAAATGAAACATTCATTTTTAATGTGTCTGTGACACATTAAATATCATAGTCTGTGACCTCATTTTCATTGATTCCACACCTTGTACTAGCAAACGTCAGATAATGCACTCCTACAGGTACTTAGCAGCTGTGAAACCAAGTTGTAGTGCCCCATCTTGATAGCCTATCTTGCAAAGAATTGAGCGTATGGGCAGTTTTTCTGTTAGCAGTATCCACAATAGGACTTTGTTGGGATTTCTCATTTGAGTGTGGGGATCTGCCTTGTGCGAAAGCAGCAGTCTGATTCTTAAGGCTGCTTTAATCCTTGTTTCTAATGAAAACGTTTAACTGACCTTCAGGTGCAGGGGTGTCTTGTCCTTGATAGTCTGCTATGTCTACAACCCAATCTACTGCAATCCTAGGCAGCCTGTTGACTCTGGGTGTGCTTACGCAAGGAAGACCAACTTAGTTATGAGCACGTGCGCTCCTAGAGACTGTCACTTATTTGTATCACATCGTTTCTTGCCCTCCCTCACTGTTTCTTGCTGTGCTAATCATACTAATGAGCACCTCCATCTCTGTTACTTCCTTCCAGGATGCTTCTTGTATCTGTTTCCTCCTCCCATCTATTTAACAGGGCAGCCAGCCTGCTGGGATATAACTTAGATCTATATAGCCTGCCAAGTGAAAGCGTGTTATTGCTTTCTAGCAAGGAGGTTTTGTGTTTTATGTTGTTCAGTCTCATGTTGTGTAGGTGTTGCTGTATGATGGCTGCCCCAGGAGGTAACAACCTCAGCTCTTTAGTGAATCAAGCAGGATCTTTCAACTTCATCAAGCAGCATCTTTCAACTTCATCAAACCATGGAATAAATCATCACAGGCTCCGAGCTGGGACAGAGCTTGGTGGTCATACCAGCTTGCCTATGGGTAGTTTGAGCACTTTAAAGAGTGGGTAACAGAGGGTTGACATGCTCTAAGACTGTCTGACTACCCTTGGACTTTCTTCTTTTTTCCTTCCCGAGTTTGCTTGAGTTGCTTCATCAAGAAGCATATGAGAGGTTTAATTGCATTTAGTTGCACAGAAGCAGAAAAGAAAACATGGTCGTGAAATGAGATGCACAAATGACACCTGACACGTTACATCAGGTATGACAGTCAGTCGTGCTCCGGAATCTCAATCAGAGACCTGTAATGAGCAAACGCCTGTCTACACCGACTTGCAACTACACCATCTCCCAATGGTGTCTTGCTGCTAATGATGACAGCTCTACAGCCAGCTGGAGCGTCTGTGCTGTAATGTGACATGTCGTGTCGCCGCCTTCCTTCTGATGTAAACTGACAACTCTTTGGATCTTGACAATGTTGTTGTTTGTTTGCGGTGATGGCAGCAGGAGGGTAGAGCAAAAAGGAGAGGGAGGAGGATGGTGAAGAGAAGGCTGGTTTTCCCATCAGCCCAAACGCCAAAGTATGCAGTGCCAGGAATGCATTACCTCCGTCCTAGGGCAACCTGCACTTAGTTTACTCTGCTCTCAGGAGTGACCAGCGCAGAACCAGTTATGCTAGCCTTGCAAAGAAGACAAACAATTTAGATTGTCTGAAGAGATTTTTCTTCAATGTGTGATGGCAGTCGCTTCCCATCAGTGCTGCTGGTGCTCTGTGAAAGTAGTCAAACCTGATTTATTGGTGATGATGAGTTAGAAATGTCGGGCCCGATCCTCTGAATTCTCATGAGGGTCAACCGCAGCTGTAGGCATTCAACCGTTATAGTTTTGATGCTTTAAGTGCCTACATCTAGATTTTGCTTCCCAATTTTACATGAAGTGCCTGAGGGACTTTATTAAGGATTTTAGTTTCTGAGGGCTGTAAGTGGGCTATTTGAACTTACCTGTTTTTGCAGGACTTTGGACATGAGCAGGACTGGTGTGTGCAGAGACTTACCTTCTGGGTCTTCTATAAAGCCCGTTTGATCAAATTAAGAAAGATGAGTATTCCTGCACTCCTTCATTAGGTGAAATCTTGAGAGTTGCCTAATTCTAAGTCAAGTATCTGAACTCTAGGACTGTTTACCACCCCATCACAGACACTATTGCTTATTTATGAGGCTGCATATCAAAGAAAGTCTGTTCACTGTGGATGCTTTAGAAGCCTTTCACTTACGATAGATGATGCTGAGGTGTTCAAAGTGTTCTTTGCTATCAGTGGTTGCTCTCAGGACTCCCAGGTCCCTGTTACTGTTTGAGGGAGTGAAGTGTTACCCACAGTAAATGGAAAAGAAACTACAAACACTATAAGCAAACTGGATATGCACAAGTGTGGAACCAGATGGGATGCAGCCAGCTCCCATTGAGAGAACTGCCCAGTGTCATTGCAAGGCTGTCATGTTTGAAAGTTGTTGATAATCAGGGAAGTTTCCTGATGTCTGGAAAAAGGCAAAAATCACACCTTCATCTCAAGAAGGGCAAGAAGGAGAATCAAAGTTACTACAAGCTGTCAGCCTAATGTTCCTGGAAAGTTTATGAGGCAAATCCTCCTGGAAGACATTTCCAGGAACATGCAGGACCAATATATGACTGGCAAAAATCAGCGTGGATTTATGAAGGGCAAGTTGTGCCTGGTGTTAACTGTGATAACTGGTTTGGTGGTTGAAGGAGAAACCATGGAAGTTATTTATGCTGACTTTGGCAATGCTTTTGACACTGTCTCCCGTAAGTCATTATAACCAAGCTGTGGATATGTGGATTGAACATATGTGGTGATGCAAAACTTGACTGGACAATTGAACCCAAATGATATGAAGTCCAGGTGGCAGCCAGATAAAAATGGTGCTCCTCCTGATCTGGTTTTTATTCCACATCAGCTCTGCCACGTACTTCTTGAGGCACTGCAGAGATGAAGTAGTGTGGACTGGTGGTCTTCTGTGCCAAATACTGGAGATAGAAGTCATTATAACCTTGTGGAATGACTTAAACCCTTTTTTTTTCCATAGTCAGCAGGAGACTTGTCCTTACAACCAGAACAATTCTAGGTCTCTTTCTGAGTCCTGTCTTCAAAAGCACAGAATGTCACTGGATGATTTGGAGGAAGATAATTTCTCATGTTTGGCAGACTTCAGGCTAATAAGACAAACCAGAAATTTCTTGCACAAGAATATATAGAAGTTTTGGTTCCCCAGAAGGAAATTCAGGGTTTTTAGCTACTGAGCTGAAACTAGTCTTAAAGATTATCAGAACTGTGGGCTGTATCCTTATGAGGAGACTTTTAAAATGAGGGTAGTCTCAATGTTCTTGCTGTTTGAAGTGTCTTCAGCACAAGATTTTAGGCTGTCATCACACAATCCCTAAATAGAGCCTTCCTAGAAGGCATTTTGTTCTCACAATCTCTTTTATTACCAAAGGGAGCTTCAACAGAAGAATGATATTGCCAGCTAAGTACTATTAGCTTAATATTGTTGCTCATGGATCAGCAATATTCTGAGGATGTTTCTCATGGAAATAGTTTCAGCCATAAGGGTTTCCTCAGTTTTGGGTATCTGAGGGGAAGGAAGTGGAGAGGAAAGAAATATTTCTTTTGCTTCAGCTGGAAAATCTTTGTTAAAAGAACAGTGATTTCTAAGAAATCTGGAAATGTTATGCTGCCATGCTGTGAATGCTCACAAGTGGTTGGGAAGATAGAAAGCATCAATAGGAGTGTCAGTAATTGGTAATTCTTTGAGCGATGCTAATGAAATAGGGTTTTCTGATTATATCCAAAGGAGCTCTTGCCACATGGCTGTCCTAGAACCCCTCAGATTACAGTTGGTGGTGTTTGTATTAAAAATCTTTAGTATGTGAGGAATATGGAAAATATTACTAGAACCTGGTTTATTGTTGAAAGAGGTGCTGCCAAGGCCAAAACCATGTGAAAAATATTACTGCAGCCAGTACTAACACCTTGGTTTATTGAGACTGATTGCTACAGTCATGTTGATTCCCATTTTGACGTTCATTCTGTTAATTACAATGTGTGTTACGTTCAAACCAGGCTGAAATCAGTCAGTTATTAATTTTTCTCGTTTCATCTTTTTCTTTCACCAGGAAGTTTAGTTCAGTGGGTCCTTTCTGGGCAGCCAACACAATAGGAAGCACACAGAAAAAGTCAGTCATCCTTGAATAATACCCATCAGGCAGCTTCTTAGCTTATAAGAAGGAAGATCAAGAGAGGAGCTGAATACAGCACTTTTGCAGGGAAACAACCAGATGCAGTCTTTTCATCCTGGTGGTGAAAGTCAGAACAAGGACAAATAAATAACTTAAATACAGACACATCCAGGCATAAAATGAGGCCCAGGCTCATGAGGTAGAGGTACAGGTGCTCCTGCTGCCAAGATTCTTCCAGTGTGGAGACCCTCAAGGGGAGGAAGTGATGCTTTAGTCCAACCAATGTGTTGTTGGGGTTCAGGTGAAGGTAAGACACTGAAACTGCAGCCTGTCACAGGAGTCAGACTTACTGACCTAATGATCTAGGCTGTCATTAAATTTAATGGCTCCTGTAGAAGTAATAAGGGCAGGAATCTCTTCAAACACACTGAAAAGAAATATAAAAAGTTTAGAAGTATATATTTAAATGCCCACGGAATTTGTTCTTTTGATATTAGGTATATTGCCAAACCCTCTTTAGCTAGTTTGCCTATGAAGTTATTTTGTAGGGAAGCTGGGATAACAGTTCTCTGTACGTGGAAGGAACACTTTTTCCATTTTACATCATCTGTCCAGGTCTGTTGGGGTGCATGAAGTGTTGGCTTATTAAGTTATTCATTCATTCAGGTGAATGAATCCAGCATTGTCTCCATGACCTGGGGTCCTTGGTTGTGCACCGCATGGGCTGTTAGAGCCTGGTGCCTTGCAGAAATGCTGGTTTAGGTTATGAAAGAGTTTTGTGTTGAGGTAACAGTTTGGATCAAGTCTTTTGTGACTTGAGAATGATTGATCTAGGCTCTCCTCAGACCCAAGTTCCATTTGGATACCCCTTCATAACACTTCATAACACTTCATATACCGCCATTGGAAACCCTTTCCCTGTACACCAGGAAAGAGCTTTTGGGAGGGAATGCAGCAAAATGTGGTTTCTCAGTTGCTTTGTGCTCATTAAAACTTCCAGAGAGGGAATAGGGTCCGGACATATACCGAGTATTTTAGTTCTTCAGCCACATCTCCTTTGTTCCACCTTCTCCTCTTCCTCTTCCATATCTGACTATCAGCAGCTGATTCCCTGCTAGGGAAATGTCTTAATACACTTACAAATGCTTTTACTCATTGTTCCTGATGACTGTCATGAAGGGATCTTTGTCTTTCATTGCCTCCCATCCAGTAATCTTTCTTCCACTGTCTCTTCCTCTTTTGTGTCTGTTACTTTTCTCTCACCTAAGCACATTTATAATGCCTTAGTACCAGGCTCTTGCATGACTGCCTCTTGTGTTATGTTCCCTAAGATGTGTAAGAGATGTTTTAACAACCTTATCTCACTGTTTACAATAGCTTGGTGCTGCTGTTTAATAAATTATAGGGATAATTGGTTTTTCAGAGTTCACATCTACAACGTATTCCAGCAGGAATGTAACTGTGTCTTTCTTAGCCATTTATTGCTCAGAAACACTTCATATAAAACAGTGAAATAAATGTTTTAGTAGCACATGGATAACAAATTTAAGGCAAACATTTCAGTGCAGTTTCTGCTCTAAGCACTCCCTGTAGGAATCAGTTTTTAGGGCCTGTTGCTGCAGCCAGCTAACCAAGAGACTCCTGGTAGGTTCCTCGGGTTCTGTAATGCCCACATCACATACTGGTGAAGCCATCTGGTCCCAGTATGGCAGACAGTGCAGTTTCACTCAGATACTTCTTCCCATTGTATGTATCCCAGTAACCACAGTTGGCACAATGAAAGTGGGGGCTTGTTGTGAGCTGGAATGTGAAGTGAGAGCTGCCTCAAGAAAGATGGCAATGGAGAAGGATAGAGGTGTATCGGGGGCTTATAGAAGGGGTCTTCAGTTGCAGCCTGCCCACAGGGTGGTGACCAGAGGGCTCTGCAAGGCATATAAGCTTCTCATCACAAGTCATTATATGAAGAGAGACTACATGTCTCTCTGTAAAACTTAACATCCTTTCATAATATAGACTTGCTGTCCTGTGTAGTGTCCTCACCAAGCCTACTGTGTTTTTTTTTCCATCCCATCTACAGATATATTCAATCTGCGTATGCATTCCTTAACAAATCATGTCCACACGTCTGATTCATTTCACCCTGCGTTTCCTTCCTCAAGTCCATCTGAAATGGAGCCACTAAAACAATTGGACCTATCCTGCCTTCCTAGGGGAGGCACTCCAAACATCATTAGGAAAGGTATCTCCCTAACAGAGGAGTCTGGTCCGTAGCATCGAAGGACATCACTTGGTTGGTGACATGAGGCTGTCTTGTACTCTTTTCTAGGTACAGAGGGAAGACATACAGGGCAACTGTTAAGATTGTGAGGACGTCGGATCAGGTGGCAGATTTCTGCAGAAGAGTCTGTGCAAAGTTGGAGTGCTGCCCCAATTTGTTCAGTCCTATGCTGGTGGCTGAAGTCTGCCCAGAGAACTGCTCCATTCATACTAAAACTAAGTACAGTGAGTATTGGCCAAAAGGCTTCCCATTGCTACCTGGGAGTTAGAGCAGTGGAAGACTCTGCACCAGATAGTGATGGAGAACAGGATTTGTGTAATAACATTAATACTGAGTAGGATTCATCTCGTCTAAGAGCAGTTACTTAATCCTGACCAGGCCACCATAAGCTCCCTTAATATTATGTACAAAGAAATAGGCATCTCCATCTCACTTCATCCTAATACATCTGTTTGAAAGTAATTATTTTTGGAAGTTTTGCCTTTTCTTCACATGTAAAGTTAATATAAGGAGCACATAAAAGGAAGCTGCAGCTGAGATTTAAACTACCTCTGAGACAGCTTTGTTAGGTGAGATGAATCCTGTCCTACTCAGTGAATAATTTCTGGCATACACAGCAGCACAAGCCAGTATCATGATGCTGAGGTGCTGGAAGGGATTTGGAAGCACTGACTCTCTTCTCAGGGTCTGTAATATTTAAACATATTCCTGCCTATTCAGGAAGGCTGAAGCTAGGCATGTGTTCAACAGCTTTTTGTTGTCAATGTTACTGGTATTATTGATTCCAAAACAGGTCAAGAAAGTTGTGTAAGTGCTGTCTTTCTTCCACAAAGGTTGCAAGAAACTAATACGATCCACTCTCTGCTGAAAACATTAGCAACTGAAAGTGTATGTAGCATATAACTCATGCAGAAGTACATTGGATCAAATCTGAAGCATGTTGGCCTCTCTCCCTCCAGATCACTGCTCGGCTTAATGGAAGCTTTGCCTAAGTACCTATTGTTGAACTCTGAACAACTCATTATCAATAAATCTGTACACACAAGAGCTGTAGCTGTCTGTGCTAGTCCAAGATGACATATTTAAACTGGATATTTTTTCCAAATCAGTGTCTTTTAAAGTCCCTTGTAAAAGCGCTCCTAGAAGTGCAGTACTGAATCAGTAGCAAGAAGCAAGCTGAAGTTTCCTTCTCTTGGTGTTAAAGTTTTTAATGGGTATTGTGCTCCATCTCTCCAGCTTATTACTATGGGAAGAGGAAAAGAATCATTAAGCCACCAATAGGAGAAAATAACAACATGAAAAGCGGACACGTCAAGCCAGCCAGACGCAGGAAAAGGCGGAAATCCATCTTTGTGCAGAAGAAAAGGAGGTCGTCAGCTGTTGATTTGAATGCTGTGGGCTCTGCAGAAGTATGTATTGCACTGGGATAAATCAACAATAGACCCTTAGTGCTTTTTTGTCTCCCCATCTGCATCCTGCTTTTGGGGAGCTTCTTAGCAAACCTTAACACTTTCAGTTCACATTTGAATCCTTCCTTGCTGTTCTGTTCTTCTAAAGCCAGTCTTCTTTTATTGGGACATTTTGGGGACTTTTACCCTTGTCCACGCTAGAGTTAGCAATTAGAGGCTTTGCTCCCACCTTCATAAGGCTCACTAGCTAACATGCTGCCTAATATTATATCTTTGTTTTCTTTTCCTTGCTTGTAAGCCTGTAGGCAGGCAGATGAGCCTGTGCTGTGCACAGAGCGAACGTCTGTGATCCATGTCCAAGATCTCTAAGGATTATAATAAATAATAATAACTCGTGGTTTCAAGGGCTTTTATTTTATTCATTAACCATTCATGGTATTTTTGACTCACAACATCAACCAGTAGATGTTTGAGAAGCTTTAGAACACAAGCAAATAGTTTGTGTCCCAAATACATAGTAATTGAGGCCTCAGTCTTTCCAGTATGCTGTGTGGTATGTCCTAGCTTCAGCAGTGATTTGTGTCCAGATACAGCATGGAGCAGACCTAGTTCTATGTGTACAGTTCCTGAGTGATTTTCCCATGATAGTAATGACAACATTTATGTGTGGTTTCCCTTCCTCAGCTGAGTGCCAGTGATGGCTGCTTTGTGCAATGTGAAATAAAACTGATTTACTTAAATTCCCTCTACTTCAGCTGGAGGGGAATATTTTAGTTAGTTTTCAGTTGATTGCTTGCATCTTCATGACTTGATCCGCATTTAGGTGTAGTTCTGCTTGATTTCCTTAGATTATATCTGCTTCAAAAGATTTTTAACTCATGTTAAGCCTAAATCAACCATTAGCCAAGTTTTTCAACCTTTCAGCCAAAATAACTTTGTCTACAGTTGCTTTTCCACTTAAGACCTAAGGATATGGCTTGGATACATGCTTATGCTTTGATTAGAGCTAAGCTGTTGAAACCATTTGAACAATTATATATATACATATGTATACACATAAATATAAATTTCAAATATATGTATACAAAGTTCAAATATGCAGTTTCCATTGGTTGGTGTGTGCTTGCAGGCTCTGTGTGACAGAAATAACAAGAATCTAGTACAATATCCCTTAGATTTAAATTTGTGCTTAACCTTCAGCAGTTAAGTGTTGGGCTGAAAGTAGGGAAATCTAGGTGAAATCCTCTTCACAGAAATGCCAGATAAGGAGTCAAGGACAAATATGCACTTGTACATCTTAGATATTTTTAAAAGGCGCCCAGATTTCTTGCCTTCCTGTACCAGTGACACCCATGACACCTGAAGCAAGGTGGAGGTTTAAATTCAAGCTTATTTCTGATTTTACATAATCTCAAGCATCCTGAGTTTCATTTTATCCTTTTAGTATTTTCCATTTCCCCTTTTCATGCCCATCTTCAGTGCCACAATTTGAGATACCAGCCCAATGTAGGAACAGTTGATGCCAGATGAGTTATTGCTGTTGACCTTTTGTTAGAAACAGATGAATGATTTGCCCATCATGCATTTTTTTTCTTCTACAAATCTAAATTGAGGGCTAACCTACTTAGCACTGCAATGAAAATAAGTTAATTCAGTTAAAATAAATGTTACCCTGGACCAGCATGGGGATGGACATGCAGTTTGACCTAGTGCCTTTTGATTTGCTGCTGCATTAATCTCTGAGCCTGGATCCTGTTTCTCTGATGGTTCTTGTGCAGGAGAGTGAAGATGACGAGCCAGATGTGATGGAGGATGAGACAGGAAGTGAGGAAACCAGCTCAGAGCTCCGGGATGACCAGACAGATACCTCCTCCGCTGAGGTCCCCTCCACCAGACCCAGGCGAGCAGTCACCTTAAGGAGCAGTACTGAGTCAGACAGACCTCCTCCCATGGAGAGAGCCCGACGGAGCCGGAGACCACAACCCCATTCCTACAGTGAGGCAGAGAAGTGTACTCAGGTCAAGGAAGTGAGTATGTCCATAGGCTTTCACTCGCAATAGCAGCGTTCTTCCTAAATCAATCTTCAGTGCCAAGCCTTCCTCATCTGAGGAGGGCATCCTTGCCCTGGTACTACACAAGGTAGTTTTCTTTATGAGGCCTTTTGATTTTCTTTATAGGAAATTAAGCAAGAAGAGGAGGAGAAGCTCATCCTGGACAGTAATCCATTGGAGTGGACTGTGACTGATGTCGTGAGGTTTATTAAACTGACGGACTGTGCACCCCTTGCCAAAATATTTCAGGAGCAGGTAGAAGTCTTCATAACTCACCTCTTTGTGGTGTCTATTCCCATCACAAAAACAGAGCATCATGTACCACTTTGGTAGCTGGGCTTGGGGCTTTGACAAAGAGATTATGAGCAGACTTTAGATCCCATCAGGCCAAGTTGGCAAGGCATGGAAACCATTAGAAGCTTGAGTCAGAGCCTTGCCTGATACTCAGACCAAAAACCCCATAGCTTGATTCCTTGTGAAAAGCAGAAGGTTTAGACCTTTCTAGTTCATGCCAAGGTCCATAGTGCCATCCTGGTGTCACATAGGTGGGCATCTCAGTGTAGAAGCAGTTAGTGGGTATCTGGTACATAGCAAGCTGTCTCCCCTGTCCTCATAGATTCCACCCTCTGTAAAAACATCAGCCTGGGCAGCAGAAAACTTCTACTTGAAGCCACAACTGGCTGCCTGAGTTTTGTCACTAACACCTAAATAATTTGAGGATGTAGATGCCTGCTTCCCATCCACATCCCCCTGAAGATGTGGCAGTCAGGCCCTTGGGTGACCTAGTTTTAGGAGATGCCAGGCATCTCCCCAGTAAGCAGATAGATTTTCAGGAGCAGGAGCCAATGTTCTTCATCTCAAATCAGTGGGAACATGTAATATTTATGTAGAAACAGCCATTCTTTGGTTAATGAGTGACAGCCACTGTGAAAGTAAAGGGAAATGCTAAGAAATCACAGTTAGAATGAAGCAAGAGTGCTTAATTAGGCCATAGCCAGTGGCAGTCACTGGTATGGCGAACTGCACATTGAACTACTTTTGATTCTTCACCATGAGTGACTCTGTACTTGAGTAAAGCTGCTTGAACTGGGAGAAGTTGAAGTCTAGAGCAAGGCTGAAACACTCTATAGTGAGATGCTGTAGTCTCTATGTCACAGCGTGCTCCAACCATTTGTTAATCAGCCTGGAGTAACTCCAGGGCCTGAAAGCCAACCCTGTCTCTCCTTTGCCAAAGGGTTTTATGGGAACTTTAATCAAACACAGATGACTGGAGCTTTTCCTTATGATTTGCAAGGAAGCTCTGGTGCAATGGGTCAAGCCATCAGGATTCAGTGGAGGGAGAACCTGGGCAGTGGATATTCCTAATCAAAGCATACATAAGGTGTCCAAAGCCTCCTTGTGCTTAATGCTGCCTAACCAGGGCTGTCCTGGGGAGTTTATGTTGCCTGTGAGTTACAGTGCTTTTTCTGTGCTTACATTCTCATCCTTCCTAAGGGGTAGAAAGGAGTTTTGTAGTTGTCTGCTTCTCAGTCCATTAAAGAATAAAGAGGACTTGAGCTCTGAATTAAGAGGAGGATCATAAAACCAACAGAAATCCCAAATAAAATTGCTTTTGTCTGGGTGCTAGCTCATGGAGTTTGGTGTATAGATATGACTGAGGGAAGGATGTGACCTCCAGATGTCCATCCCACCCTACACCATTCTGTGCTTCTGGGACATTAGGGAGTTCAATAGCTCTGGGTGGTCCAGGACCCTCTGTCTTGGTTATTCAGCAGCTCAAGTGGAGCAAGGCAGGTCCTGGGTGGACCGGGGAACATGGCATGGAGCAAGGCAGACATAAACCTGTGCTGAGCAAATCATGGGCCAAAAGACATGGTGGAAGGGTGTGAGTTGGCAGAGACCAGCATCAGTTTCCCTATTCAGCTCCCTCCTGTATCTCATGGTCTGCCCTGTTTTGGTTCCTCTCTCATAAAATGGGACTAATCAGACCTCTGTGGGCCCTGCAGAGTTTCTTTAGGAGCTGATCCTGCATTTCATTAGCTGGGAGGCTTTTGCCAAACTGTGGGCCTATGGAGACATGCTAGACAACTTCTGAAAAAGCATGAGGTATTCCAAAGAAACTAGATGAGAGAAGCATCAGAACAGGAGAAAAAGGCAGAGGACAAAACCGCCTTTAACTTTGGGGGCAAACTTCCCTTCTTGCTTATGCTTTCTGCCCTCCAGAGTCCACAAATAAAACCATTTTCACTGTGTTTTTCTACCCCAGGACATCGATGGCCAAGCCCTTCTGTTGCTGACACTGCCCACTGTGCAGGAATGCATGGAGCTGAAGCTTGGTCCAGCCATCAAACTGTGTCACCAGATCGAGCGAGTAAAAGTTGCTTTCTATGCACAATACGCCAACTGACTGCACTTCCCCGTTTTTTTCTGTTCTCCTTCTTGTTCCCTCTCTTTTTTAACATTTCAACTTGCTCAAGGTTGGTTTTTTTCCCTTTTTCTTTTCCAAGAACATGTGGAATTGGAAGCACTGGGAATTTATCTGGAGGGAAGAAAAAACCCAATAATCTGCAAGAGAAAACTAGCAACAAATTGGACTAATTTTTCTGTACTTGTAAAGCACACTAAAAGACTGCTGGCATCTCTCCTCAAGGGCCTCGCCAGCCTATCAGTGGTGCAAGGCCAGCACAGATCAGATCATAGAATCATAGAATAGTTATGGTTGGAAAGGACCTTAAGATCATCCAGTTCCAACCCCCCTGCCATGTGTAGGGACACCTCACACTAAACCATGCCACCCAAGGCTTTGTCCAACCTGGCCTTGAACACTGCCAGGGATGGAGCATTCACAACCTCCCTGGACAACCCATTCCAGTGCCTCACCACCCTCAGAGTAAAGAACTTCTTCCTTATATCCAATCTAAGACTGATGGTTTGTCATTCATTAAAACAAAGCTACCAGTGACAAATGCATTCCCAAGGAGAAGGGTCAGACATTTCCAGATGATGATAGTTTGCCTAGGCCAGTTTCTGGACATGAACGTTTCTTTTAGCCAACTCTGACACACTTCTTTCATATTGAAATGTAAGTGATCATTTGTAGCCTTACCTGGGTCTTACTGCAAATTTGATCTTAGTGATCAATGGGCTTTTTTCCTCCTGCCTCTCCAGTCTTACAAAAGGAAAAAGAGTTATACCAGTCATATGCTATTTGTTATTCCCGAGTGATTTATCAAAGAGGACTCGACCCACAGTCTTTGTACGGTACCAAACAAAGCTACAGTGAACTGACTGGGGTGCAACAAAACCTAGTGTGTGTAACGCATCCTGAGCCACGCTGGCTGTGCACAATAAGCTGAATGTCTGTGATGGGATCTGTACAGTACTGCATTCTTGTACAGGAATATGCATGAAAGCTTCCATAGTCAAGCCCATCCTCTTTAAATCCAAGTTGCTTGAAAGACCTGACTTTGAGCTCCATAGGGTGTGAAAGAAAAGGCTATTCAGATTTTATGATGAGACTGGGTGAATGCTGGTTTCATTTGCACCTTCATGAATCTGGTTGCTAGGTGGGAATAAAAAGCATCAGTCTTTTCAGGCTTTTTACACCATGGTGCTTTCGACAAACTGAGGATACAGCCCAGCACAGTCTATATAAAGCCAGGCTGTCCCAAGTGCTACCCTAGATAGCAAAACAGGGGACTTGCTTCATGCCAAGCAGGCTAAGCACCAGAGAGGGTGAATAAATGGGTTGGGCACCTTGGGTTGGCCTCAGTTGTGTTTATAGGAGAAATATTTCCAATTTTCTTTGCAGGGGTATATGACCCTGTTAGTCCCACGTGTTGAGCCTGGATTTGCTGTACCTCAGCAGAGGTTGGTGGCATCACAGTGATGTAAAATTCTCCCTAAAGCAAGAACCAAACTGGGACCAAGTATGAATTTTGCTCTAAGGTGGAAGTGAATCCCTCCCTCAGAAGTGAACTGGATGGTTTGTGCTGAGTTTTAGCCTGATTTCATAAGAAAGCACTGACTTTGGCAGACGTTTGTTGTTCTCAAACTGTAAACAGACCCTTGTTCCCTGGGCTCAGGAAACTCAGCTTGGAAGTTGTACACAGCTCTGTTCTGATGCTGTGATGCCAAAGCCCACTCAGTGAAGACCTCTTAAAAAAGAAATCTCATTTCTAGCTCTAAATCTGAAGACACTCCTTCTGGCCAGATAACTCCCACCTCAAGCACATGCAATATGGTGACAACAGACTTGGATCAGATAATGCTGCTGACCTCTGTGTGCTCAGAACTTATTGACTAACACCAGGCTATAGCTGCTGCTTTCTCCTTCATCAGTTTCCTTCTTAAATTCCTGGGATTAAAGGGGGAAAGCCTCAGAAATAAATATGCTGGATTTCATCTGAATTCACCCTAGAGCATGTGTTAAGCAAGAATTACTGACTCCATTTGCCATGCATCACTGGGGAATTTCAGTCTTTCATTGAGTTTCCCTATTTTCCACTGAGGAATGTGATGGGTGCAACTGCTGCGGGCTGGGCCAGATCCTGCCAACTCCTGAGACTTCGTTAGAAACTTCCTGACATGAGAGATCAGCAGGACTGGGTCTGTTCCTGATGTTGTCTCGTACTGAAGATCCTGTTGTTCAAGTTTGAATCAGCTGAACAGAAAAGTAGTCACCTCTGTATCGCATGTTTTTTTTTGTTTCTCAGAAATCCAGAAGTTTTCAGTAGTGGTACAGACATTCAGACACTGGGTTTTAGACTGGATTTCCTACTGATGGTAGCAGTGGACTGTGTCCATGCAACTGGTTTGACAAGTCGTTTGGCTCAATCTTAGGGTCCCTTAAAGTTGTTGCTCCTTGATTTGTCTCTGAAGACAAAAGGATTGTGCCCAGCAAAATGAGAGCACAGTCCTTCCAATGGCTGGTACAACATCTGTCAGCAGGAGATAGCTCCCAAAAGACTGCTGCCAGGAGAAGTGGCATATGAGGACATTCAAGAAAGTGAAGCAGAATGGCTGTTCTCTAACCAACATTCCAGCACTGATTCTTTACTTAGCACATCCACCTTCTTCTGAGCTTCCTTTGCTGCTCTGATGTACTTGGAGTTTCCAGCCTCTGGGATTTGTCAGAGACATTTAACACTTCCTGGGATGAAACCATCATTATTTTCTTCATCAACCTTGTACCTGTAGATACTCTTATGGCAGCTAACTACTCATGGAGCTACGGCTGGGGAGCAGACAGCCACAGACTCTGAGAGCAACCAGCTCTGATGGTGGCCAGACAAAGGATGGGTGAAGCATAGACCCAAGCACATGGGAATCTTTACTGTTTGTTCAGGGAAATTAAATCATATTTAAAACTCACCTATTAAACAACAAAAAAAAAGAGTTTTAATTTTACCTTGCGCCTGCTTTTTTATTTTCTCAGGTTTCTTTCTCCTCACCATTTGTCTTGCAATTTATTGTTCTTCAGTTTGGTCTCATTTATTACTCTCTGATCTTCCAGAGAAGATGATAGACTGGAATCTGTGTCCTAAAATTGCCTTGGGTGGTAAATGCTTTATTATTTCTTTTAGTCTGCAGGTTGGGAAGAAATAGGGGACTGGGCTCCTGTTGTCTGTTGCACTGAATGCCTTCCAGAAAAGCTGGAGCTGAACTTCTTAGACAATTTCTTAAGCAAGTGGAAAATGAATGGTATGCTTGAATTGCCACTTACAGCTTGAGCAGAGATCAGAAGGAACTGTTTACTCTTGCCTGGACTTCATTTCAATTTTGGAACATTAGAAAGGCTTTGGAATAATGTGCTTCAAAGGAGATGTTGGAAATCTGATCTTGCTAGGGTAAGGGTCACTTTACTTTGCAATGTAGAAATACAAGCCACTGGAAGGCTTTTCTGGTCTTAGTTAAATTCAGAGCTGGTGCAACTTCACATACACCGATGACATTGGTGATGCCACTTCTTCTCCCCACCCCTGTTCTGAATTTGGCACCCAGGCCTGAAGTTTGTTGTGTTATCAGCTACAAAAGGTGATCACTGTGAAGTGCTGAACTCATGGTTTTCCAAGACCATTGCACAGGGCTGAGGAGCAACCTTGATGTTGCTTTTGGGCTGTTGGATGCTGAACTTCAGCACATTCATAGGGACCACTTTGCTCCCACAAGAGGATGCAGGCAGCTGTTACTGGCCCCTGTTCAGGCATAGGGCCAAGGGTGGGCATTTCTGGAGCAGAAGGAGGGTGTTGAAGAGTGTATGGTACTTGCCCATCTTCATCTGCTCCTTTTGAGCTTGCTCTCAGTCAGGTTGAACAGACCCATGCACAAGTCCCTGCTACCTTCCCAAACCCCTCAGCACTTACCTTGGCAGTATCAGCCAATTCCCACTCTGCAAGCCCACGGTGCCAGTCTGCAAAATTGGATTAAAGCATTAACTTAGAGGAATGTCCATGATTCCCTGTGTGGCTGTCCTGCCTTCCTCCTGCTGTCATGGATGCTTCTCTCCCACCTTGAAGAAAAATGTTGTCTTTTGACTTCAGAGCTTTTCTTCCCTTTCCAGCTTGAAAACACAGCTCCCATCCACATTCCCATCTTGTTTTCAGCACCAGGATCACCAAACCCTGACATTTTCTACCTGTCAGAGGTGCGATGGCCTCTCAGCTCTGAGAAGGATTTCGTGGTCTCCAGCTCCACCGTGTTAACCAAATGCAATAGCTCTTGAAAGGTCCTGCAGGGTGCAGAACACCTCCTAGAAATGCAGTGTGCCCTCAGTGACCACTGGAGTCAGTAGATGGTTACACACCCTGTCCTTAGTGAAGCATCAACTGAGGCATGTCCTAGCTGAGATGGCCTGACCCACACTGCCAGAGGTATTCAGATGTCTGGTGGGATTCACAAAGTTCCTCACTAAGTTGGACACCTAAAACCCATCAATATTTCACTCTGGGTAAACATCTAATTTGCCTTAAACTGGGAAGTCACCATTCGTTGGCTTTAACCTTCAATCTTTAGCAGTCCCCAGTCCTGTGGTGTGGAGCAAACACCACCTCAGCTCTTTGAAGGCAAACCAGGCACTGCTGGGCTGCCATAATCAACATTTGGTCATATAAAAAGCCTCCTTTGCTCTTTTCAGGGCACAGAATTGGGTTTGGCAGAGCTGCAGAGCCATCGCAGTGTTTTACAAGCTCAGTACCATCAGGGCACTTCAGATACTTTTTGCTTTTCTGGTGCAGTGTGTCTGGAAATCAGTGAACTTGGACTTGTCTTCCCATTTCCAAATTCAAGTGCCAAAAGAGAAGAACATGCTGCAACTGAATTCCATTAAAACCAGCTTTATTATATGTAGATAAATATAGTCTCAAGGGCTCCATTTTGGTGCTAAGATATGTCAACGCTGTATTTTCCATTGCTTGGGATTACAAAGCTGATTCTTTACTCCAGGAAATATTTTCTATGATCTGCAACATCTTAAGCATTATGATTTATTTCCTTTTTTGTGCCTGTAGATTTTTTTTACTCAGATACGCTCAACAAATACACCAACCCCCAATCATGGGAGTTTAGGAGATGTTTTATACAGTATATTTATGTAAAAACTCTTTCAAAATGGGGTTGCATGTATATTTTCCCCTCAGTAATATCCTTCATCACATCCACTGACCCAGAACTAAAGGAATCTATTACTCAGGATTGGATCCAGCAGTAACTGAGGTTAGTGGAAAGGCCCTGACAGATTCCTTCTCCTAGCAGGCAGAAATCTATCTGAAATCTGCCAAACTTAACAAGAGAGGGCTTGTGTCCTTAGGTGCTCATGAAATCCCAATAAAACAGCAGAAGCATTTAATATTCTCATTTATTCTTTGGTACAATAGTCCAGCAAGAAGTGTAAATGATCTTAATGGCTGCATTTAGAATATTAGCCAGTTATCAAAGATGAGAGGTTTACAGCCCAGTAGTCATTTAAATGTCAGCTGTGCTGTAGAAGAAGAGTGGTTTTGCAGTGATTTCATGCCACGCACTGGAATTCTCTTGTAGAAGATGACGCGTGAACAGCACAAAACCAACATGGGTCAGAGTTTTAAATTCTCATGGCCTTTCTCTTGTTTTGGTCTTTCATGTTAATTCTTACCCTGAAAAATGTCTCATGTTTCTAATGTAAAACTCCAGCCTCTGTAATGGCCCATGACAGAGCACACCAGCAAAATACATTATTATCCATCATCACACTATAGATGAGATGGTTGTTGACAAGTAGTTAGATCAGGTGAGACAAAGAGATCTTGCTTCACACCTTCTTGAAGAAGCTGTCTATGCATCCTGAAAGGCAGATGTTCCCCACAGTTCACTGTGGAGGGACAAATGTTTCCAGTGATGCTATTGCTGAATAGGTCACATAGCCCAAGTAAGCTGTGTGCTACCTACCCACAGATATTCCTGATCTTGATGTCTGCCAAGGATGTGGGAGAAGGGAGGGAGGATTTCAGGGAAGGAAGGAGGGCTTGAGATACCTTTATAGGGAAAGGCCTCTCCCGACAGAATGCACAGCTATGGTCCATAAGCATCATTCCTGAAGGCTTCTCTTGAGTATCTTTCAGAGCAAAGATGGTTTGAATCCCAAGAGGGCCAGATGAGATGAAGGAAAGAAGCTGGCAATATGCTTGAGAGATACAATGCTGAAAGGTTTGTATTTTGTTTCCCTGGTGGAGATACAGAGGTTTAGCTCAGGTGGGTCTATACTTGGCTGAATAGTAGGGAAAATAAGTCTTTTCCTTGTATCAAACTCCTGTGCATTTTCTGGCTTTGGAGGGGCTGAAGAACCTCCTCTTGCACCTTTCAGACCTCCATAGGAAATGTCAGGGGGTAAAACCTGAGCTCTCTCCCATAGAAAAAGTAACATTGTTCTGAGTTCAGGTTGTAGGTCTACAAAACACTCTGTGTTCTGATGCGACAGGAAGAAAACGATCATCCCCAAGTCACCCCACCTGCGTGTTGTTGCTCAGTCTCATGGGAGATTATGGACCTTGTATCTGCTTATAAATTAGTGCATCAAATTGCCCAATCTCAGTTCCACCAAACCTTGAACAGGATGTACCATGTGGGACAAGGCAATCACTTAAACCCTTCTGTCTCTTATGAACAACAGAAATTAGCTCCGCATAACCAGCAGTTATGGTCCGTTCGTGGTGATGCACGTTGGAAACCTTTGAATTGATTGCATTCCAGTTTGTACTGAAGATTTTCTTCAAACTCTGTGTATATAATCCCTTTGGTGTGTTACAAATATGTATGTGTGTATATATATGTATATATGTGTGTGTGTATATGTACGTGTATATATATACATATAAATCAATCAATGCTGGTGTTTTTACTTTTTAAAGTTCACAGGGCAAAGGGCATGTTGTTAGTTTGCTGTAAGATTCTATTCTGTATATATGTTTTCATGTAAATAAATGAAAATCTATATTCAGAGTTATATTTTAATTTTTATTCAAAATGAAATAAATCCCCTTTCTACTTCAAACAATTGTAAGCCACATTGTTAATAAAGTAACAATAAGTCATATCTGTCTCCAAGGTAGTTTTTTGCTTGGCTGGGCAGTGAGGGTTCTGTTTTGATTTGGCTTATCCCTAAGGAGGTAAGGTGGGAAAGCCATCAGCTTGGCTTTACTGCACATACCAACTTACCTCCATCTTGAGTGACCTCATGTATATTCTAAGACAGGCCAGTCTTTATTTATCTCTTGCAGTGTAAGACACTTACAGAGGGATCTCTGGAGGCTCCCTTTGTGTCCCTAGATAGAAGCACCTGCAGAAAGCTTTAGGTTGGCCAAATTGAATCACTCGGTGCCTTTGGAGGACATCTAGAAAAGGTGAACTCTTCATTTAGGTCAATACTAAAGAGAGGGTGAAGCTGAGCCAGTAGCCAGTCTAAATGGTTGGGCATAGATGGACATTAGCTGTGGTTGGATCCCTCAGAGCATAATAGACACACAATGGTATGCCTTCCAGGCAGTCCAAGCAGAGGTGTTTCTTCACATATATGTGCTCCACACCCCAGCCCTGATGAATGTGTCCAAGCTGCCTGGACCACAGGTCCCCAAGCCTCCAGGGAGGCACAACACAGCCTCCTTGGTGTTCACCCTCTATATAGATGCCAGTATATGTATGTCCAGCCTGTGTGCTTGTGATTGCCCCAACCCCAGTGCAAGACCTTGCACTTGCCTTGTTGAACTTCATGAGGTTTGCACAGCCCCACCTCTCAAGCCCGTTCAAGCTCCTCTGGATGAAATCCCTTCCCTCCAGTGTCGAATGCACCACGCAGCTTGGTGTGCACTTGATCCCACTGTCCCTGTGACTGACAAAGATATTAAACAGTGCCAGTCTCAATACCAGCCCCTGAGGAACACCACATACAACATTTCTCTGCAGTTAACAGGCTGTATTTAGCATAAATTCCAGCGTTGCAAGTGAGTTATTCTACCTTTCAGACCTCTTAATGAGCCCTGCTCAGAAAGTTTCTATTTGTTGGGCTTGCTTGGGTACTGGGCACTTGCTGCTGGTCTCCTTACCCATCCCTTCTGCCCAAATGAAAGGGGGTTAGTGCATTCTGAGACAGCACTATTGCATCCACTGATGTGTGCGTGGGAGAAAGTGAGCACAGAGTCTACGGAATTAGCTAACAAGAACTCATATGACCCTTGGGTTCTTTCTTCTTTTTGCTCCATCAATCCCATTCAGATGTGTCTTTATGATACAGCAAAAGCTGAGAAACAAAATTGTTTTTTCCATGGCCCACTATTTCTCTTAGTACATCAAGACTGGCTATTCTTTAGTAGGCAAAAATACAAGCATGGACAAGCAAATGGGTTTAGGGCGATTTTACATAAAGGATCAAATCACTGGGAAGATTTCTCTTTACAGTGTCAACAAAGTCTTAGGATGGAAATTTTCCTGTGTTATTCATTATGACACTGTAACCACAGCCAACATTTTGGGAAGGACAAAAGCGGAGATTGTCAGACAAGTGACCTGTCCAAAGAGCCTTAGAAATAAAGCATCAGCCCAATATAGTGATGTGCGTTGACGTATGACTTGCTAGATCACAGAAGTCCTCACTGAAAGGTGATGTAGAGAATGGGAAAGATTTATACAATGAAATAATTCTGAGCTAAGTCTGAAGGCGACATACAACTAAAAGAGGGAAAGCTTGAATGTTTAATGATATTCTTCAGAAGCCAGAGGTGAAAATAAATCCATGTATCTCCCTGCAGCTTATTACACAGTCATTTAAAAGTAACGCAGAGGTCAGACACTGGTTTTTAGACTTCTGCCCCTGCTCAGGGGAAACATATCCAGACGTCTGCAAAGAGCTGATTTTTCAGGAATGTAATACAAAGTGATTTTAGTCACATGCTGGCAAGGTATTCCAACTGAGCTCCTTGAAATTAATGATCAGCACATGAAATATAGTTGAAATATAGAATTTCCTCAGGGAAATGAAGGTCTACCAGCCTTGCTTCTGACATCACCGGCCAAGGTTTTGAAGACGTCTCCATTTTTAGTGTTGCAGTTTTTCATGCTGATCCATTTGGGAAAGATTTCTAGGTGCTTCGCCTGATCTGCAGGCACAACCAAGCACTCATGTAAGCACTAGTATGAGCACCAGCATGGAGTCAACTACCCCAGAAAAACACCTACAAAAATGAGGTTGGGTTTTCAGGTCTCTGAGGAAACACCATCTTTCTTTTCTGCATACAGAATGAACAATAAAAAGTAGGTAGTTATATTTCTTTCCTAACGTTTTTAGACAGCCATTCAATACAAATAATTACTGTTTTTAATAACCATATTGTTGCTGGTACTGCTACTTTTGTCAGCATTGTTATTGCATTTCTAATTTCCAGATTCATACCTTTCAGTGAAGTTTAATGGTTCTCCCAGTCCCCTCCTGCTACAGTATTTACCTAAGAATGATACACCTCTTGCTATAGTGTCTGTACTCAATTACCAGAAGTTGATTTTATAACTGCATCTCAGCTGAAGTTGTAATTACACTGTCTTCTCTAATAAGTCATAAAATCCTAAATGCAGAGAAATATTATGCTGCAGGACACCTTGAGGTGTTGAGTGCTTCCCCTCTGCAAAGCAGGACCAGTCAGACAAATCTTATTCCTATTTGGCATTTGTTTAACCTGACCTTCAGATGGGTGTCAAAATAAGACCTCCAGCAACAAGTGATTCCCCAGCACTTCTACAGCATATAAAAATAAGTGATGGCATTTGGATGATGAACTGTAATATTCCCAGGCAAAACCACTGAGCTGATGTGGCCATTGAATGGCAATTTCATTTTTAAAAGCTCAATATGACTATTGATTGCTGTGGCAATTAAAGTAAAACCAGAAAAATCACAGTTAAGATGGATTAGATTTCACGTAAGCAACTGTGATAGTAATTTCCATCATAAGGCCTTAGCTGGGGAGGTAGAGCATATGATCTGAAAGTGGCAGCAGATGTTGGTACTAGTTAACTTCGCTGCAATCGTTGTACATGTGTCTCTGCATAAGTCACCTCTGGCGATAAATCTTTGTAATACTGAGTTTCCAGCTTGTGTCCTGGCAGCTCAGTGGCTCAGTGACCCACATTCATGCTGGCTGAAGAAGGTCAGATCCAAAGCTGTGAGGACTAAACAGCAGGGTTTGACCATGCCTATCTGTGAGTTGGTGAGCCAGGAAAGAGCTGTTTGCTATTAAAAGGAGTAGATGGGCTTTATCATACTTGGACTACTGTAGATAACAGGTTAAAGTCCTGTTGCTCTGTTATGTATGACTCTCCTTCCCCTCACACAAAAGAACATCACTCTGTTCCTCTTGCTTACATTACCCACACAGCACTTACTCATTTCTGTGCAGTTTTTCCAGCTGATTGACATAACTAAGTCAAATATAGAGCAACTACTGTTGGTGTGTGCTTAGTCTGGGCTTTGCTGCTGCTATTTCAGATGTGAAACATGCCCACATGTAGGAAAGCCCACTCTTTCCATCTGTATCAGCTGGATGTATAGAAGGAACAGCCTGTCTCCATAAACCCCCCCACACACACTCGGAAAACTCAGGAAATATTCCCTGCCAAGGCATTTGCAGTCTCTTGTGATGAAACCTAGAGAAAGGTGAGGACCTTTTAAAGCGGGGAAAGTGTTATTATCACTTTCACGGACTTGTCATTGAGACCTGGAGACCCTGCAGCAGTCAGGAAGCTTGTTCTCACTGGTTTAAGGTGAGATCACACATATCTCTAGGGAAGAGCGTGCTGGGGAGATCACCACATCAAGATGCAATCATTGCTCTGAAGTTCACTTTTGTTCCTAGTTGGAAGGACCCTTGAACATCCAAGCTTTAATCTTGATTCTGCACAGGAAACCTGCAAACTCTGCTGAGCTCCTGAATGTATGGTTGACCTTAATTGCATTTTACCAAGGCAGCTTTCTACATTACAGCCTCCACAGTGGAAATTTACCTAGCCAAGGAAGGCTTCAGCCCAGCAGGTCCCCAATTACAACTGCTCAATGCTGTGCTTCTGAGTGCCAGGCCATTGGCACTTCATTTTCCTGCTCTATCTTGAAGATCATAGAGGCAAGCACGAAAGAAGAGCTGGGAAACAACTTGAGGATGCTCTTTGTCCAAGGACCTACTGTAGGCTGAATTAAAGCCCTAAAGTATCATCTATCATCCTTTTAAGGGATAAAACCTGAATGTGCATCTCCAGTAAGTAATGAAAATATCTTCCACCAAGCACTTGGAATAAATTCATACACCTCTTTCCTGTGGGAAAGTCCTGTTGTCCTCTCTTAGCACATTAATCCCTGGGGCAGACTAGGATGCTCCTGCACAGCACACAGCATGGCAGTGAAAAAGTGGGAATCCTTTTCCCCATTCTCCCTGCTCAAGGGTCTCCCATACACCTCAAATGCCAGTGTAAAGCATTCCATCTCTTTCAGGTGGCTGGGAACACTGCGTCCCTAGGAAGACAGTTGGGATGGTGCCTTGGTCATGGCATTTCTGGCTGAAATCTGGATTTCTGTAAGAGGACACTGTGACTTGTGGGAGGGCAGAAAGAAACTGATCCAAGCCCCAATATTTGTTGATAATGAGGTGAGTGGAGGAAAAGATTGTGCCCACAGGTCTCAAAGAAGGTCCTCCCCAAGAGGCACAGATGCAGCAATGACCACAGCTTGAGATGCATGTGATGGAAGCATCTGGTTCAGATCTAGTCAAGACAATCTTTCCTTTGAGTTAAAAGAAGCAGGAAGCGAGGATGGGACAGGCAATAGGAAAGGAAGGAGAGATGATGGAAAGTGGACAAGAGGCCTGAAATCTAACTGGGGAATGAGGCACCCAATGTTAAGGGATATTGTTTTCTGCCATGATTCCTCTGAAACCCAATACAACATGTTCAGAAATGTGTTTCAAGGTTTTTTTCTCTTCTGGGAGTGGAGTTGCTATTGCACAGGAATTTGGAGTTGCTTTCAGGGGCTTTTTCTTTCTTTATTTTTCCTTTTTTTTTCCTTTTCTTTCTAATTGCTTTAATAAGAATCAGCTTTTCTGTTTCCATTTACAGTTGTTAGGCTGCAGTATCTATGTGCGTGCATTTTTCTCTGTGCGTGAGAGCCTCCAGTCCACTGTGAAACACAAACCAGGATATCAAGTCTTTACATTTCCTTAGATCATTTTTTTATCTGATATTGAATTAAGTAAAGGGCTTAATGTTCAAAGTGGTGTTTAGGGAGTTACTCGCACAAATTCTGTTATTGCTGTTAATGGGATTTGTGCAGATTGCTTTGAAGATGAGCCCCTTAATGTAGAATAGGAAAAGACATTCTAAATTGTAACTTATTTCAGACAAATCTATCTTTAATTCTTACTGATAGAGCATTAGAGATACGAGGCAAAGAAGCATTTGCTGCATTTTTTTATGCATTAGTACTATTGACTGGCATGTGAAGACAGGTTTGGTTCAGATAATCCAGTGCTGAATATTTGCAAGTGGAAAGAAGGGCTTTAGGTTTTGAAATAAAGATGAAATTTGGTGACTTTTCAGAGAATTCAGAGCTGGGAAGAAATGGTTATAAATCATTTCCTAGACACCGCCTTTCACTGCAGACTGGTACTGGTGGAAATCTTAGTGTTCAAAGTACACATCTCAGCTCAGTGATATCCTCCCTTAGATATTGCACTGTGAGGACTATACTGGTTTTAAGATGTGATGAAGAGCAGGGAAGAGCAGGCAAAGTCTGGATGACGGGACTGTAGAGAAAAAGTCTGGAGGATCCAGCATCATGGGAGAAATCTCATCCCTTCTGACTCCAGAGAAGAGTCAGATCTGGCTTGTCTTATAGGAGATGGAAACAGGGAAGTCTGGGGCAATGAGGCAACCTGCAGGCTGAGGCTTGCAGCCACTGAGGACAGAGCAGGGCATCACTGGGTAAGTGTTATTTGATTTTCAGGTGCCTGGATAGAGGGCATTTTGCCTGACTCCAGCCAGGGCTGGAGCTCCTGATCACCCCAGGGCATCCAAGACATGAATTGGATTGCAAAACCAAGGAAAACATCAAACCCTTTTAGAGCAGCAGCTAAAAATGGCATTTTGGGGTCTCCCAAACAGTGGTAGACATCGATGTTGGGTCAACTCTTTCATGTCCCACGTGGATATCTGCTTTTATGGCTCCACTGACTATATCAGATCATAGCACATCATAGACACTGGTATGTTTGCACACACCCGCATGTAGGCTTCCATTAGCCTTAGTGGTGCAACCAAGGTCCACGCTTCTTCTGTTGCTTATCATGCATGGCATGATAACTACACTTGTCCAGGCAGCTCCTCTAAAACTGATGAGCAGTTTAATGCTAGCTTTCTCACTGCTGAGCTTGCAGTGAAGATCTGTGGGCTGCTTCCTTCTCAGATCCTTGCAACCCCTATCTTTTATCCTCTGATCTGGATGACAAAGTTGACAGAAGCTGAATAAATTATAGTCTTTGGAGTATTAATTGCCTGTTTCTAAAGGATTAATTGCAGAATATCTCTTATATTCACTGATCAGTGTAAGTGAGACACAGTATTATTCAACGATATCTCATCCTGAGTCACCCAGTCTGTTCTGGATATAGCGAGGTTCATAGTTTCTGAGCAGAGAGGTCTGAAGAAGTTATAGGAGAGAAAGAGCTAGTATGAACTCTTGTGCTTTACCTATTTGTCAGAAGTGCATACATACAGGTTTGTGGTCCACAGTAAACATGAAGCAACTTAATGTACTTACCCCACAAGCCAAGGTCATGCTATCACCTTAGTGTTAGTGCTCCTTCTGCTTCAGTGATTGGTCCCATCCCTTCCCGGTGTCATTTCTGCTTTCTCACTTGTGCTGGAATCAGTATTTTGGCAGTTGGGAAATTCATGTGGCTAAAGAGTAACCCACATTAAAAAGACAACTTACCTCTCAGATGGCTCATTTTTCCTGTCCGTCTGTCTGCCTGGATGCATGAGCAATCCCACCTGTATTTTGGGATGTTTAGGAGCAAGGTGGGAAAGGAGAAGAGGATCACCTCTTTCAGTTGCATATGGGTTTACAGTAAAATCAGGTACGGGAGTTGCTATAATCTTAGAGACAAGGGCAGACACTTCTTTGTATCACATGGAGAACAGGAGAACTGTTGTGTCTCACACAGCTCACCTTGCACGCAAGCATCCACAGGCTGAGCTAAGCGCCACCAATCCAAACCCAGATCTCTGTTGTAGATGAGAGATTTCACTACATAATTGAAAGCTATGCCTCAAAGACATAGAGAAGCAATGCAAAGAAACCACACAGAGGTGGTGAACTGAAAAGCTGAGCTAAAGAATTTGTGTTCAGAAACATGTAGAAGACATTTCTGAGACCTAAGCAAGTAACTCTGTGCTTGGCCAGGTTGATTTAGATTATTTCAATCTAAAACATTCTGCTGACATGCCCATATTGTCTCTGTAAAACCTAACCAGTCTTTCTCTACTGACCTCGCTTCAGTTTTGCCAGCAGTTATCCACGCTTTTCAGTTGGATGAAAGCTTGGCTTACTATGTTTTTTGTTCATCAAAAAAGAATCTTGACCATTTTAAAATGCCATTTCCCTCTCCCCAAAACCCTGAGGTTCATCAGCACAGCTCTGTAACCATCCAGTCACACAAACACAAACAGTTCTGAACTCTGAACTACTGGAAGGAGTTTTGAGGTGTTTTCTTCAGGGTGGTGGGAAATACTTTCAAATGTATCTGATATTAGCAATTGTGTTAAAAAGATGTTTTATTGGTGGCTGCAGTTTCTGGTGAGATATGTAAAATAAAGATAGATACTTCACTTGATATATTTTACCTGAAATGTAGCCATTCTTACTGTGTTCTAAATTCTCATAACCATGAGATGTTTTCTTTGCTAATTGATGCTTTACATTCCCCTCCCAAAGGGTTTATCATTTCTTCCCACCATAGTATATCAAAATCTCTTAATTTTAGCTTTTCAGGCATACAGACCACATCTAAATTCCTTCTGTAGCAAAGAGAGGAGACAAGCACCTCCAGAGGGCAGTTTATCTCACCTATTTGAGACCATTACCTAGGACAGGATGAATTGGTTTTTGTAGCAAAGGGAGACAGATGTCTCCAGAGGACAGCTAAGACAGTCAACATATCTAAATTTTGGGAACCTGAAGTCAAAGAAATGTTACCACAAAATTACTTTGAGGATAAAAATTGATTTAGTTGACTTTGGAGTCTTAATATTTTCCACCAAGTTCCATTCCAAGTAGTTTTTACATATCTGACATAAGGAAACTCTGGGCACTTTGAAATCAAGAAACTTCACTGGAGTCCAGTTCTGATGTACCCTTCTGCTTAACAGAAACAATCAACTTAATGCAGGCTAGTTTTTTACCACAAGCTCTTCCTAAATTTGCTCTTCCTTCCTAAGCAGCCTCACTACTTTCTGCCAAGTGACCATCACATCAAAGATACTTGGGATATACTCAAAGTAGTATTTCATCTCCCAGTCTGCACCTAGGATGTGGTTTCCCATGTTAATCCCTTTCACAGAGATATTTTTTCCTTTAAGAAGAGCTTCTGCCCACAGGCAAGTCCAGACACAGCAATTCATCACAGTCTCAGCACCATCTCTAGAGAACTTGTCCTATCATCTGTTCCATAAGGATTACAGTTCAAGTTGGTTCCCTGCCAGTCATGCTACATTATCTTAATTCTCCTTACAGCCTACGCATGTAACTCTCTCTTCTCCATTCAATTCATTCTTGGACAGCTGTTAACTTCTCTGCATCACAGATTTATGCCTAGCAGAAACAGATTTCCTTTATTGTCCCATCGGGGATCTGTTGCTCTTTTTTGATCCGTTCCATTCCCCCAACTCCTTATGTTAAACTCCAAGATCTGTTTATTTAGCTTATGTCTATATGATCAAGGTTCACAAGCAGCTGTGTCTTAGATCCTCAGCAAGAGCTGCACAGAGAAGAGCTCTTTCAAGGCAGTGCTTGACCAGCCTCAGAAGCCTTTCTGCAAGGTGGGGTTCATCTCCCAGGGTAGCACATTGCTTTAGCACTAATACACAGATCAAAGAGAACCACATCCCAGACACATACCTGGAAGCTCCGACTGTAAAGTACTGGATGGACTTACTTAGTCTTGACAGTAAAACTTGGTTTTAAGGGTATAGCTACAAGTTCAATCCATTCCTTCCCTATTTCTTTGGCACTCAATCTTAATTCCCCTCTGGCATGCCTTAATCCATTTTTGTGCCCTGTTCTTTCTTATCTCGTACATCAGACCAACTATTCACACATTTATGTACACAGAAAAGCACCTTGTGAGTTTTCAGAAGGAATTCCTTCACTCTATCTTCAGGCATCTCTGAAAACCTGACCCTAAGGCAGTGACTATTTGCTGCAAGCAAAAGCAAGTACTTTGCTAAACAAAATTCCCAAGGTAGAGAGGAAGAAGAGTAGAGGCAGGATAAGAGACTTTAATTGTCTCCCTTTCTCAGCAGGAAGCAAGCAGAAGGAATAATTGTTAATTACTGCTAATTGTTAATTGCTGCCTCCTCCATCTGCAAAGCCTTCCTTAGGAACTAATGAAAACTTAAAAGAGCTTGAATGGGCACATAATTTCTTGGCTCTGAATCTTTTTTCCCTCTATGGCAGAAGAGGGGTAAGTTTTCCACTGACATTTATTTAGAAGGATGCTCAGACCATCTAGCCTTGTCACGTGGCTTCAACCATGCCAGAGGAGCACATCACTGTGAAGAGGTTTTGACTTCCAAACCATGATGAGTATTTTGCTATTATTTGGTCTCTTATCCACGCTGCTTATCCCATTTATTCTCTAGGAGTGCATGCTTTGTGTTTTCCTTTTGTCTTTTGACAGCAGCACTGTAGAAGTGTGTCTTGAGACCCATTTCTTCTACAGCCATCCTTGAAAGCCCCTGCTCTCAGGAGAGTGGCTTTGTCAGGTTAGCTGGGGATTATCTGACCTGCAGAAAGCCTCTGCACCTTGCACAGTAGGTAACAAAAGTGATTGCTTTTGTTATCCCACACCTGCTCAGATCAGTCACAAGCTTGTAGAGAACTGGAAAGTGATGTCTAATGGGCAGAATCTACTGTAATAAGTGCTTCAGGACACCCATTGTTGTTGTGTCCCTGCAATAGTAGCTCCTTGTGTAAATAAATTTAAGGGCACTTCATTTGAAGCAAGTATTGATGCTGAGGCTTAAAAAAGGAACTAACAAATCCACTTTTAATTTCCATCATTAGGTATTGTGGAGAAATGTCACATGTGTGTCTGACAAGCCTTGCATCTTCTCTTATTAAGCCTTTTATCTTATCCAGCTTTATTAATCCTGATTTTAACCATATCTGGAGGCACTGGGATGTGTGTGGGATCGGAAGATGGCAGATCAGTACCAAAAGGTGTACTTGAGGGGCTGCCCTAGATCCTGCCAGCCAGTGCCTCTACTTTGTGTATCTTTCCATGTCTCTGTCTGTGCAAAATGTTGCTTACTGATTTTTAACAGTCTTGTGAGTACTTTAGTTGTGGACAACTAAATATTGTGACATATGAAAGTACAGGGTATAGGTATATTATAAGCTTCACTCTTGTATTTCACACTTTCAATGAACGTGGCACTCCATGGTGATGTGATATTTACCAGAGACTTCCTGAGAGCTGATTTGAAATTTGATTATGTTTTGTTTTCAAGGCTAAAACCTGTGAAACTCAAGGTTTTATCTCCAATGGCAAGGGAAGGTGCTCAGTGAATGGCAATGATTGGTTTCTAGTCATAATCTTTCCTATGCTGAGGAAAAAGAAAAGGAAATGAAAATACCCTATGAGACTTTTCTGGCATTAAGGCAGTCAAATTGTCTTTTAAAATAGTGTGGAAATTGACAGGTTATAAAACATACAGAGAACAATCAGTGGGGAGGGCATGATAATCTGGCAATATGGAAATTCCAAATCTTGATACTTCCCCCTGTGTCAATGAAATATGCAAAGGAGCAACTGCATAATGCAGCAAGCTCTGTGTAATCCCTAGGTGGCTTGAGTTAACAAGACACTCTATCCTGGTTGTTTTATCTTGGTTGGTAACAAATCCACTAATTTACTTGTGAGGGATAGAAGAAACCTCTCTGAAGTTCAGTTGTTGCACACAAAGCTGCTCTATTGTTTAATGATACCCACATTTAATGATGCTCTGGTAGTTTCCAGTCTTGCTGAATTTGTATTTCAACATGAAAAGTCAGTTGTTCTAAATCTGTGCAGCTGCCATCAGCATTCATTTGCCATAACGGATTTTCCTGGTGATTCATCAAACCCAGCTTTTTCTCCAGTGGAAACCAGCAAGCCATCAGAGGCAGTGGGGAGGTCTGCTCTCTGCGCCACGCTCACCAGCTTGTGATTGATTTCCACTTTAAATCCAAACACTTTTCCTGCAACTTTGGAAGGAATCCAGATGGATATCAGATTTAGGATTCCTGCCCCTTTGACAATAAAACTGCAGAGTAAAAGATCGATTCTTTCTTTAAAGAGTGCATTATCTTTTGTTAACTAAGGTCAATCACAAAAGGACAACAGTGTTGTGTGGTGCAACGTGCAAACCTTTGCTAGACAAACAACAGCACCAAAGTCACTAAACAGATAGTGTCCGTAAAATGTGACTGAATTAAGTGTGCTTTTTCCTTTAAAGCTTCTTTTTCCAAGAGGTTTTGTTCAGTTTTAGAGCCCGAGCTGCACTTGGAGTAATGGATTACAGCCATTTCGAAATACAGCAGAAAACTCAACTCAAGCTTGTTCAGGCTCATGATTCAGAAGAGCACTCAGCATATGCTTAATTTAAGCATATACTTAAGGGCCTGAAGGGCTGAACAGAGCAACACACTTATGCACCTCTAATTAGAAATAACTCAAATTATGCTGCAATACAACGAAAGGTGACTTAACTCCTTTTTCCCTAATGCAGGGCCAGAAGCAACTCAAATGGGTGGAAAACCTGTTTCTAACAAAAAACCCAAGCGATTTGTCTATACTTAGTGTTACTCAGGCATATTCTGGGCTAAGCTAGACAAGGAGGAGCTGGCAGGACTATCCAGAGAGTACTGAATGAAAAAGTGATGCTGTATACAGACAATGTTGAAATCAAACCATTTTATTCAATTCCCCTCTGGCTAGCATGAAAGGAAGTTGCACTGTGAAAGGATGTTTGCATTGCCTGGAGAGATGATGTTGACAGCTCAAGGCTGACCCACCTGAAATTAAAATGGATCCAAACATGAGTGAAGGATCTTACAGTGTGCTGGGACTCGAGGTAGGGACAACATAGCAGTTACTGCAGAGGGGAAAGCAAGCTCCAAACAATAGCATGGACAGATGGGGTCTGACTGCGGCTCGCTGAGTTTTGATGAGGTTTTCCATGAGATGATCTGATCCTCTCAGCTCCGATCCAGGTTTGCTAAGCTCAAGGGAGCCTGTAGTGAGACTTAGCATCGTGGTTGTCCTAGACAGGCAGTTTTCATTGGAGGCAGGCTTCAAGTGAGTCTGTCAGATTTTGTCATTCAAACTTTCCATTGAAAAACTTCCTGTTTCCAGTAGTTCTGGTTGCAATTCTCCCAAATATAACTGCCTTGGACAGAAAATCATCCTCTCACATCTTGCCTTGTAACAGTGAACCAATCTGCCTTACACTGCTTGGGCTTAGCAGATTTCAATACTGGCTTTGAAGCAAGTTTATCACAGAAACATCTGCCTTTTCTCTCTCTACAAACTCTAATTTGTTGTTAAATGTGGCAGAGTTACCCCTGGATCAACAAGGTAGAACAAATATACTCTCCCAGTAACAAGAGGAGCAGCCTTTTTTTTTGGGGGGGGGAGTAATCAATACCACACACCGGCACTTGCCTAATAGATGTCTTTCATTAGCTGTGGGCTCCTAATAACCACTGTCTTTGCCAAGTGAGGGATGTGTTATGTCGGCCTCCTCTCCCATCTTCTCTTCCCTTCCCTGCCTTGTCAGCAGCATGCTAATTTATGTAATCAATTCATAGTACTGCTTAATGAATAGCTTTGAAGTCATCAGATTCATCTGCTGGTAAAGGGGCTGATTGGTCAGCCTCTGAATCATTTCCATTTTCTGAAGCTCGACAGTTTCAGCCAACATAATTGCTTTAGAAACACCCTTGGGAGACACTTGGGAAGTAGTTTTATAATCCCCCTTTATATTTAAGTGGAAGACAAAGTGGAACAATAATAATACTTAGCATTTTTACTACACTTCATATCATTAAAATGCTCCCCAAACATTAACTAATGCTCTCAGTAAGCCAAAAGGTGAATCATTACTTCACTTGTACAGAGAAGAGTCAGAAGTAAAGGTCCTAAGCTCCTTGGATGTTGCAGCTGACGGATACCTCTATGTTCAGGAAGGCCAGTGGTAAACACAGATTTACAATGTCCTTTCAGTACCCAGCTCCTATGGGAAACCTTGGGGAATGTGAGCTCTAGGGTTTTAAACCACACAAAAATCAAACCTCCCCATTAGCTTATAAATAGTGGGAGCACATTTGGGGATGTTTTTAGCCTTTTCTTCTCAGGAATGCGGTCCTGATGAAGGCACACAGGCAGCCACTGGCAAGTTACAATCACTGTGCTTTGTGAAATGCATGTCTTGATTGGCATCTCTGTGGATGCCTCTCTTCTTGCTCTACAAGCTCTCTTCTGTCTTCACATCTCAGTCTTCTGATGGACAAGGTGGTGTACAGCTGAACTCAGCTCTCCCACATGATGTGCACCTGGCACAAGAAAAGTAATTACAGGAAGGAGGGGGGAAAAATGCTTGTTGAATTCCCACCCCAATGCAAAGCATGGGTCCTAGCAGTGTGCTCCAAGGGATCCCCTGTGTGGATGCAGTTTGAGGCTTGTGTCAGACACTCAAATGCATGCTCATCCAACCTTACCAAAGCCTGAATAGGTACAGGCTGGACAGCAACCTTAACACCCTGCTTAGCTAGGAGACAGTAAACAGAAGGTGAGATTTCCTTTTAGCTTGACTGTCAGCTGCCAACAGAGCTGGGCACTACTTTAATTACTCATAAACTTTTAAATACAGTTTTGCTGTGCTTTATAATGTTTATTCAGTGGTTTCAGCCTCTGCAGTGAGCTGTGGTGCAGGGTGCCCTCTGGCCACACTGTTCCAGCAACGACTCTGGCATTTCTGACAGAGACTAACAGCAGAAGTTGTTATCAACATTTTTAGCAAAATACTGCAAGCTAGAAATTGGATTTCCCCCGTTCTGCATCCTCCTTCACTCATTAATGAACTACTTCTTCAAGGTGCCAGTGTTACAGCTGTAAAGTGAGATGGGTGATTTATATTCTGGACTTGAGACCTTTAGACATAGAAACGTACAGTTATTTATTTTAATACACGATTTACATAAAATTACATGTTGGTCTACAGGTGTAGCAGGAAGACAAGTTTCCTTATGCTGGGTACCTGTAGGTTGAGATATTGATGAGATGCCAGAACAAGACAAACATGTGATGAATGAATCTCACACTCCAGGTGTAACAAGGGTAGTGAGAACTGGTTTTGCCATGCATTACCTCTTAGACTTCAGGAAGTTGTGAGTGACCAGGACATGTCCTTCTTGGTAGGGATATTTGTACTCCTTTAACATCACTGGAGAGATGCAGCCATTCCAATGGAATGATTTATCCTGCTTTAGTTCAGAAGTTTAAAATCAATGAGATGTATTATGCTCTAATTCCCATTGCCCATGGTTGCTGATGGCATAGCTATCAACCATGTGTGGCTTGTTCAAGCATTTAAAGGGCTGTTCACTGGGGCACAGGACTCCAAGGTGGTGGAATTGCTCCCTGGATGACTCGCTCCAGTGTAGGTGTTTCCACGTACATTCATAGGTGTTTCTGGGCTGGTGCATGCTGCACAGTAGAATTGCTTTCCTCCCCTTCCAGAGCACCCTGACTTTCTGTAATTGTATTTCAGGCTGTAGAGAGATAAATTATCTCAAATTGGATGGATATGCTTTGTTCTTTGTCTGTGGAAACCTAGGCATGCATCATCTGCAAGAAGCTATTTTATAAGCACATTAATATCTTTATGTTACTTGCATATGAATATTTTTGGTAATATCTTAAAGAAAATATAGTCAACACAATATTCAAGCATATAAACATGTGCCAATCACTATCAATGATTCCCCACTGTATCCTTCCTAGCCTCTTGACTATTGCTTCAAAAGTGAATGTCTCCTATCTGTGCCATCAGCATCATGTTGGTCATCTCGGGGATCCTAGGAGGGCTCATACAGTGCTAGAGGTTTTACTCTTCAGAGAAGTTTAAAGAAGAACCCCCCCACCAGCAATGGAAAGACTCTGTCTTCACCATGACAGCATTTTGAGTTCTTGATGAAATACCAAAGCAACCTCTTCACTTGCAGTAGTATCTCATGCAATTTACTGACAGCATTTTGAGGAGGAATCTTGTGTTAACTTCTTTTCTTTGCTGTTCAAGAATGTCCAGGCAACCCTAATGCACTGTTATTACTTTGCAAGAAACTCTTTTTATGCATGGTTTCTTTGATTTCATTTATAAAGGAAACAGCAAGGCAGCTGTCACCTCTTCTTCTCATATCCAGGCACCCGGTTTGAGCACAGACAAGAAGTGACAGGTTATTGCCAGGTTGAGATATAGGGCCTTTTTGTTTTATTCTCCATCTAAATTAGTTACTGCAAAGAGATTTCCATGGTGGAAAATTCATTTCAATATTTATTTCCTACCCGACACTTTATTATTCTTTTATTGAGTAGAATGTTTGTTTTCTCTTTCAGAGCAGGTTTTCATGCAGAGCTCGCAATAACCTGCCTCCACTGTTTTGGTTTATAAACTCATGCCAGGTGCCTGTTACTGAATAACTGTAATGAATGAGTAACTGCCTGGGGGCTGACCCCTTGTCCACCCTCAGAATTAAAGATAATACAAACATCGAGCTCAACTTGACTCAAGATGGAAATAATTTATCTATTTCGTAGCAAAAATAAACCCCAGAGGGTTGGAGGGCACCTAACAAAACTTTGCTATGCATTGTCAGAAATGCTTCACTCAAAGGGGTTTATTTATAACATTGTAATTTGTAACAATAGGAAATATATGTCCTTCATACATGGAGGAAGGGGACCAGCTCAGTGTAAATATGCTCAGGTTTTGGAGACTACAAAAGTCTTGGGTGCTGCCCACTGCTTGTCTCTGCTTGGGAGGATGCAAACACTTGATTATGTTCTGCATCTGCTTTTTCTCAGTCTCTCCTACTTGCATCTCTCTGCTTTGTCTATAATGCTCAAACATGCATTAGAGAGGGGCTAGAGACATGGTATTGAGAGCAGTGACTCCTGAGCACCAAGGGACAGTACGTCCTCCAGTAGTTCCCTCTCACAGGCTTGCTTTGCCTGTGGGAGCACACAAGTATTGCTGAAACACAAGACTTGCTTTGCACGGTGGCACAAGGTTCACAGCTCCAAAACGCTACTTATCAAGATGTGTAATTTTCTTCCCTTGAGCAAATTTAAAGCGAAGAAATTCACACATGTGGTAGGGCTCCAAGAGGAGAGACCAACACTCTTCCCTGTGTTACTTGTCATCCTTTTCATTAAGAGACAAAGAATGTGATTTCAAATCCCTGCAGTTCAAGGATATTGAATGTTGGTCTACCACCTGGCTGCTGGAACACAAGCAAATAGGTGCCATCGTGTTGGCTTTGCAAAGGTCTCTGGGGTGAAACCATGTTTCCTTTGAAACAGTTCAGCAATTTCTATTGTCACACAAACAGTATTCAGTTTGCAGCCTATGCCTTGCTTTGTTCCTCCTGTAGCTCTTGGAGGCTTCTGTTGGGCAATGTTTTTCTCCTGGTGAAATGGAGATGAGACTTCAGAAAACCTGTTGTCTTCTTCTGCCCCTGTACACTTTCAGGCAAATTATGTCATATTTAGGTGTGATGTTTTTCCCACACTTTTCAATAGTTAGCATTAATGTCTTCATAGAATACGTGGAAATCAAAGTAAATGTCAAGATTAATAACTTGGTAGTGCTAATGTCTCGTTGTTAGGACTTAAGTAGTTTAAGTATCACATGGTAAGCCAAAAGCACTCCACCTTCCTAATGCTGTGGGTCAGCAGTTCCTTTGATTTTCAGTAATTTGGCTGCATTTCCCTTTATCAAAATATGTGGTGAACACTTAAAAGTCACCCCTCAAATATGATGGAGAATGAAGAACTCTTCTGGTACTTTTCCTCCAAATGCATCGAAGTGCTAAGCAAAACAGCTACTGAGTTGCAAATAGATCCCAGGTATTTATAAGTTTATAGTAGGAAAGATTTAGAAGGAGAATATTTAGAATACAGCTTTCTCACAAAATAACTATATACAGGACAATATAATATCAGAGTATATCAGAGATGCCGTTACATTAAGAATGTCATCTATTTTCATAATGGAAGTGTAAGAGTTTCTGCTGATGTTTTGGGGGCTGAAATGTGTTTTCCTCCTCCCTGAGCTGATTATTTTTTCTCACTCTAGTGTCTTATTTGTATCATTTCTTCTTACACAATTTCATTGTGACATCTGACTGCAACATAAAAACGTACCCTGCAGGAAATCTTGGAACTGCGTTGCCCACAGCGCATCAGTCAGACAATAAAATAGCCGTCACTGGAGAAGTGTGTTTGCAAAAGTTGTTATTTGTAAATAGGAAGTTTTCTTCTGGCTTTAAACCCAAATGAGTGCATGGGGACATTTCAGATGGTGTCAGCTGCTTCAGGATGGCTCTACCATATTTTGCGAGCTGGTGATCTGTTCAGGAGGCCTCCTTTCCTTCCTACCACTTGTTCTGAGGGCATCCAAAAATGCCCATGTATTGGGTGTGCGTGGGGTTGTGGTTTGGGGGGTTTTTGGTTTATTTTTCCTGCATACGTGTCATCTTTCACTGTGTTCATTCCTTCTCATGCTGTGACCAACTCCACTGACCATCTCATGGTCTTCTCAGTGATGTGCCTGCCTGGATTTAGGCAGCCATTTCTGAAAGTAATAGTAATTTGGGCTTCAACATCTCCCTTTGAAAACTACAAATAATACTACTAAGGGGTCAGTGGGAGAGTTAATACTATATTAGAAACAGTTCCAAGATTGTTATCACAAAGTATGAATATGTTGATCTACTGTAGCCTTAGGAAAAGAACGAAAGCAGTATGATTACCTTCTTACAAATTGATTACATCCATACAAACTCTGCAGAGTAAAACACAGATCAAAGCACAATTTTGACAACAGACTTGCTAAACAAGTTATTTTATCAACTTGTTATGAGACATAAGAAGGAAAGGCTTGGTTGGAGGCCCCAGTGCATGAAGACCTTGCGGAACAGAGGAATTTGTTTGAGAAGAGGTTGTTTGGAGCCTGATGGTACTAGAAATGTATTATGTTATAGTATTGCCATGCACTGAAATAAAACATGAACATACAGATGAAATGGTACCTACCTCTGAGCTTGCCATTATATTTATGTCATCCAAAGATGTTCTTTTGCTTACCAAGAAACTTCATGGGCTCCTAACATTTATAGTAACTTTGAGGGCTCCACTGAGAAGCTGCAGGTACTCTGCAGTTGTGAGATCCAGAGAGAAGATGAGAATTTCAACCTATTTTGTCTGTAGGCATCTGTAGCCCATCCCAATTCATTGTTAAGGTTATGTGTTTTTTTTAATCATATCACACAGCAGTGTTCATTATGACCATATCTCAAAGAAATCTATGTAATTCAGTAATTTTTTTTGCCAGTAATTGTCTGCTCATCTGATTCTGATTGTGTATGCAAGGGTAATTGCACTAATGTTATCAATGTTACACAAACCTAGTTGGAGTGTTTCTTGATCTGAGATAATCCACAGAAAATGTATTTCTTGACCTCTTTCCCTCAGCTCACCCTTACGCAAAACAGAATGATAGATCAATTCTACTGGGTTAAATGCAAGCAAAACCGCCTAAAATGTCCTTTTCCTTCCTAACTTGTAATCTCATTGCAGGTTCTAGTCAGGGACAGTTTACTTCTTCAGAGCAACACATGACTGCAGGGCCCAAGAAAAGGTTTGTCCAGAAAAAGGAGCTGGGGACAAGAGGTGGGGATGGCAGAAGTAATGAGGATAAGTTATTCTGGAGGTATTTGACATTGGGAATAATGCAGAATGCTACTCAGAAAACACAGACAATAGCCTGCAAAGCCAGGTATTTTAGTAGCTGTTTATATCTTTGCAGCTGGGGAATTGATCTAATCACAGAAAATCTTAACTAATGACAAATAAATAGGCTTGTAGCTACATGCTTTCAACTATACAGCTTCTTAAGCTTATCTAAGTTGCACTTCAGAAGCCTTTGGTGATTCTGTCATCACAGATGCAGGCATCAGTTGCATAAGGGCCAGAGTACACAAAAAAGACAAGCAATAAGATAACTCACCACTTTCTTATGTTACTTTTCCTCTTTCAGACCTAAACCTCCAAGGCAACAACCTGCAATTGCATCAGCAGATGGTGACTTGATTGTCTGTGAAAAAGGCCATTGTTTTTTAGTGGCTACAGCTGGTATAGATTTGAGTTTATCTGATCAGATATACAAGCCAAGTGGGTTGCGTAAGGGTTCCATAACTTCCACCTATAGATAGCAATACTTACCATTTGAGCTGTTAACCTTCTGCTCCCATTTAGGTCAATAGAGATAAATTGACATTTTTAGTATAGAATTAAAGTGACTGATTTTAAGCAATTATTTTACAATGAGGTGTTCTGAAAGTGTTTATTTCCTCCCATGACTTATAAGGGTAGTCTGGACAACTAGTTTGGTTGCAGATACTGGAAGAAGCATCTTGATTGAGGCAGATGTGTCCACTCCAGGCTGATTGCATATTCAGCCTAACTTGCAAAGCCTTTCACATCAATGAAAAGACACTTAACAACTTTAAATTGCAAAGGTGTAAATAAATACTATTAAGTATGAAACATAGGGTTTGGGGAGTACATGTTCTTATCAAATACTTTGGGTTTTGGTTTATAAAGTGCTTGAAATTATGCTGCTAATATTTCAGCATCAAGAATTGGTATCTATCTGCAAGATGACATTTAGTTTAACACAGCTTATTGAGCTAGCACACTCATAGCAGTGTAAAATATTATATATACCTAAAGCTAAGTATATATCTGTGTATTTATAAATGATGCAATCTGGCTTCTTCTATGGTGCAGTCATAGAGTTTAATTCAAATATTAATACCAAAGGAAAAGCTTTCCCAGTGAGTTAAATTAATACTGTGTAATTTAATTAACAGTTGATACAAATATAGAGCATGTAGTCTCGGACTGTAGAATTTTTGATACCAGCAGAAATACACTGTGGACCTTTTAGTGTCATATTTGCAGATATTCTTATTAACAAGCTTATTGAGTGAAGCTCACTGAAACACGTGATCTCCAGAGACTTTCCTGTTTAGTTTTACTGTGATTTGGATTTTTCCATTTAAGGCCATTTGAAATCCCAAATTGTCTCCATCAAAATGACTTTTACTTAGAAGTAAGTTGCTGCAGCTTCCTGAGCTCCATTGGAAATCAACTTACCCAAATCACTGCAATAAGTGGGGCAATGGTATTTAATTTCAGACAGGCAGGAACTGGCTGTTACACATCTTTGGTGGTATGAGGTTTGCTGGTAATTTCTAATTTTAAAGATCTTTTAGAGGATTCACAAAGCCCTTGAGACTACTGTGAAGGAACATGATATTACTTTCTGCTGCTAAATAAATAAAGTGCTGGAGAGATTAAGCATAGAGGGAAATCTTGCATTAGAATATGTCAACAAGAGAGGTGATAGATTAAGAATTTATCCAGCTCATCAACAAAGATCTGACTAGATCTCCAACAGCAGAAATCTCTGCTACAAACCCCACTTTCATGCCTCTAAATCTGAATGTGATACACCATTCTCACATTCTCTTTCCCAACAAAGTAGTATAATAGCTTCATTGGACAGAAGAATTGAGAAACTGTATTTCCAAGAAGCATATAGCTCATGCTAAGGTGCAAAATTCGTATGCCAAACTCCCGAGTTCAAGTCACTGGTAGGTTAGCAGCATTTCAGCATTTCTGTTTGACCTTAGAGCAACCAGATTTTAAAATTAAGATATCCCTTCTCTATTGCTTTTATTATTTCCAGTGAGAAAATACTTAGCATGATTGTGCACTGGCAAATCAATTCCATTTCACTCTAGAGATGTTTCCTGTTCCATCAAGATCATCATAGGAAAGGATCTGTCTCGACTGCCCATTCTTTCATCGAGTGCTGCAAGACACTCTCTATCTGATACAACTAGGGACTGATCACATCCCTTTGTGAAGAGCTTTGGAACATAGTCATTGGTAGGGAACACCACAAACACAATGCAAGTTGATTCTGGAGTTCAGGAAAACCAATCAAGTGGTGCAGCAAGATATGATTGCAAGAGTTATGACTTGGTTTCAAATTGAGACATGTTGCGGAGTTCTCACACTGCAAATTCCACACCACCATTTATTAATCTCAGTTGAACCCAGAAAACACTTCTTTAGCTGCTCCTACAGCTCAGGCAGTTCTTTTGATAAGAAAAGTTTTTTTCTAACTTTATGGGAAAGGAGAAATCAGAAGCTGAGTGTCATACTTGGTCATCCTCCTACCTGCCTGCTTCAGTTGTATAGGAGAAACTAAGGGGTGGTAAATCTACCTACTCACTCCTCACAAGAGTAGCATATTAGAGAAGTCATTCCTCCTCTAAAACAGGAGCTATAACCAAACAGATATCAGTATATCTGTCCCCTTGTCTTCCCTCTCCCAGTATTTCCTTCCCTCCCCTAGAAAAAATCCAACCTATCTCACTAAGAGGAATGACAAATGCCCATGAAAGAGAAAAGTGAATGCATCCCTGCTGCAAACTAACTGCCCTGTAGATCACACTAACTGAAGGCTTCATGTCTTATGAGGATAACGCAGCACATCACTCAGGACCAGAAAGACTGTTTTGCTGCAGGATGCATTGGGCTCAGCTGAGTGTATTAATGATTCATGCTTACTTTGCCAGCACATAATGTATTGTAATCATATGGAACCAGCATACAGCGGTACTTGAGACACATTTGTCCAGCTAATAGTTTGACTTCATCTGAAATGCTTCATTGGGTCACTGACCTATTAATTGTAGGCAGAGAGCAGGAGATAATATATAGTCAATACACTCTCAAGGCGGATTCCTTTCTTCACAGTTACCAGGCAACCTCCTCCAGCTCTGCACGGTGCTGCTAATACTTTTCCTCTCTTCAAACTTAGCGATGGAGAGCGTGTGCTCACGAGAGAATCGGAGGGTAAGAGACAAGGCAGAGCATGTTTAAGCTAGATGGCTTTTTGCAAGCATTAAGCAATACACTCCTGTAATAAACAACTATGCCAGAGCTAATACTCAATAAACAGTGTGCTTTATAAGCAATTAGGGACTCACATTGTGGAACAGCCATTTCAGTGGAACATACACTACTACCCTAACAATGCTTAGCAAGATAAGTGTCTTGTTAAAAGCATCATAATTCTCCTTTAAAAATCAATTAACAATTTGGTGCTTGCTTTTTTTGCCTGTGGACTGCTGGGTGTCTTATTCGAATGATGGTGAATCCAGGGAACTGCTTCTTGTGTTCTGTTCATTGGCTGCTGTTTAACCCCAAAAAGTGCCACTAGAAGGAAAGCCTGCAAAATAAATAGATAAAATTACATAACCACAATCAATATCATTTTTTTTTTTCACCCCAAGAGGCAGCTGAAGATGCTCAAATGAGTCAGATAAACACATTTTCTCTGTGCAAAGAAGCCAGAGCGCATTATAAAGCCATTTCCTTTGTGTTTGTGGGTAATCTTTTTAAATTACATTTGTTAATAATTTCTTCTCCAAATTGTGCAAAGATTTAGTTTAGAGAGGTTTGATTGTGGTTTGTGCACAAACAGGCAGTAAGGCCAGGTTGGACAGAGCCTTGGGCAACATCATTTAATGTAAGGCACCCCTGCCCATGACAGGGGGTTGTAACTGGATGATCTTAAGGTCCTTTCCAACCCTAACTATTCTATGATTCTATATAACCCTTTTTCTGAAGATACTGAATATGTCTTCCTTCTCTTCTAAAGAAGCCTGCTTTATGGGATCCCTGGGAAAGAACAGTCTATGAGGACACCAAGCACAAAAAGGAGGATGAGAAAGTCATGGGAGAGGAACACCTTGGCCATGCCTCCCCTTTATCACTAGCTGGCAGGGCACTAAAGAACCAAATGGCCTCCACTTTTCACCTCACAAAGCCAGAAAGGTTTTCATTCACTTCTCCTTGCAAAGGTAAAAAGCCATAGCCCTTTCCTAACTGAGACTGGATACTTTCATTCTTTCTACATATACAAGGTTTGTATTTCTAAGCCCAATCTGCTCTCCCTGAACAGCGGTGTGCTTTCCCAGCCATCAATTTCCTACCAGCCCTTTGTAAATACCTTATTTCTTCCCTCCCTTTAATAATTTAATTAAATTAATTAATTTAATAATTAATTATTAAACTATTAAATCAAATGCTGCATGCAAGAGTTTGCAAATCAAAGCACAACCTCCAGCTGCCTCTCCTCAAACGCTGAGCTGTGCGAGCCATAGGCTTTGCTGGAGGGAAGTCAGATGCTGTTACATGGGAGCTTCCTCTTCACTCCAGCAAGCCCACTCAGCAAACAAGTACAAGGAAAAGGAACAGATTTTGGAACAGGATAAAGAAACATCAATGGATTTCAGTGCGGGGTTTCTGTTCAAAACCCCTGCACATGTTAAGCACGCACTGTGGCTGCCTTGGATAACCAATTCAGTTCATGTGTATTTTTTCAAATGCAAGTAATTGCAGAAGAGTTTGTACAGGTTTTATAACCCTGCTCCATTGTGCTGCTCTCACCGATGAATGTACACTTAGACTGCAGATCCTTGGAGGTGATACAAAAACACTGTGTGCTACTGCAGATGGAACACAAAAAGCGAAGGATTTCTGCCATAGAAAGCTTCATGCTTCTGGGGAAAAGATGGTAAAAGGAATAGCTAAATGCCTTAAAGTCAAACAGTTTATTTCCTCTCATTGCCAGGGCCTCAGATCCAGCTGGCTTTTCCCTGCCTTCCTCTCCATCCCCAAGTGTGCCCCAGAGCAAGGCACATGTGGCTGGCTGAAGTGTTTTTGCTTTACAGAGCCACTTCTCCCTAACTTCTATTTTAATCCGTATGCTGTAAACTCCAAGAGCAATTGAACAGACTGGAAACTGGGAGGTGGTGCAATACAAACAGGGTGCCACTGCTGCTCCAGCTAGAGAAGTGTGAGTCTATGTCAAGGTATACACTGCTCCAATCTAGACAATTCCTCTTGTCCACCTAAGAAAGAATTCTTCCTTCTCAATAAAGAGCTCCCTCCACTTAAAAACAAAATGAATGGCACTGTTGAAGAAAAACCCTGTTCGTACATACACAAGCCCATATAAGTATCAACCCAATAGCCAATATAAAAGCCAATAGAGAAATCTGACTCTCATACTAAGGTATCTATAACAACAAAAGTTTTGCAGGTATCACCTGATAAAACCCCCAAATTAGTCCATCTCCTGGTTGCTTTTTCCTCTATGGCTTTCAAATATCAGGTTTGATTCAAATCACCTCTGACTGGGCTTATTCGCAGAACAGAGAGGAACTCATAGGATTTCTTGGGTGAAGTGAACCTGAAGAGTCCAGGGACCAAAACTGGACCAAATATGTTCAGACCATTACACTATTGAACTGAAGAGAGCTGGCTTCATGCTATCTGTTCCCTGGATCCTCTATGCTATGAATCTTTCATTGTTGCTTTTGCTTTAGATATGGGAGAGAAAAAGAAATGCCACAAAAGCAGTATAAAATGGACAGATGTAATATTTCTTAGGGTATTCTCATAAGACAACCAGCATGCATATTTCATCTGCTCTGAAGAGCCTAAACCAAGTTTCAAGATCCCTGAGCTTTTATTTTAGGCAGGCCAGATCCTGTTCAATATGAATTAAAAGGCTGTTTGGGACCTTGTGAGTGAAAAAGGAAGATTCTCATTAGCTGCAAAGAACTTTGAAGCAATCTTTCGTCTTGTTGCCAAGGTAGTAAAACAAGGATAAGGCATCTTAGTGTCTATAAGCATTTTTGTACTGATTGCCTAAGAAAAACTGCATTTCCAGCTATGGCAAGAATTAAGCTGTCACATCTCATGTCTTTCCTTACAGGGTCCTAGTACCTTTTTAGCCCTGGTTTGCAAAAGGAACGTACATGACTCAGATTCTTGCTTTCTTTGCCTTCCATGGACTTGCTGTATTTAGAGGAGCTGCATTCCACAAGGTCTGAGGGTGGAAATACTGCTCCTGGCCTCCAGACCACTGTAATCCTCAGTCCATTGTTACTGGAGATCCTTGCAGAGAGCGCTTCAGCTGCTACTCAGGCATTGCTCAGGGAAACATCTCACCAACACTGAAGAGACTTCATCTCTTTCAAAGCCAGCCTCTAAGGAGGCAATGGTATTAAGGTTTTTCCATGGTTATGAATAGAACTGAACTAGTTTTTTTTTCCCTTTCCCTTTTGCCCCTTTCCCCTTCCCCTTCCCTTCCCTTCCCAAGCACCCAAAAAGTGTATAAACTTTCCTATGTAAAGCCTCCGTATTCTTAAACAACCCTTTTGTACATCAGAAGGTCAAGTACACTGGTGTCTTCCTGATGTGTGTCTATCATAAAGAATGTTCAATTCTATGGTTGGATACACAAGATGAGAGTCAATTAATTCTAGATGCCTAATGGAGAAGATTAGACATTTCCAGGGCAAAATGCACCTCACTTCTGTTAGCTGTTTTCTTAGAGATTAGTTGCATCCTGAGAAAACAACAATGGTGAGCTTCAGTGGAGGCTATAGATACCAAATCATCCCAGATCAGATGATACTGCTCCCAAGTGCTGATAATGACAACGAACTGATGCATAATCAAGGAAATAAAATAACCCAGATTACTGTGAAATATATATGAAGATGTCACTTGTATTTTTTAGGTTCTGAGAGACCTATTCCTAGAACAGTTCGTTGACACCTTTTTGAGGATAAGAGTTTCTATCTCTCATAGACATCCTGTTATGCCAGAAAAGAGAGGCTGTGACATTCGTAGAATTACAATCTGCTACTCACATAGAATCATAGAATGGCTTGGGTTGGAAAGGACCTGAAGATCATCCAGTTCCAACTCCCCCTGCCATGGGCAGGGGCACCTTGCACTAGACCATGTCACCCAAGGCTCTGTCCATCCTGGCCTTGAACACTGCCAGGGATGGAACATTTACCACTTCTCTGGGCAACCTGTTCCAAAACCTCACCACCCTCACAGGGAAGAGCTTCTGCCTTATCTCCAACCTGAACTTCCCCTGTTTCAGTTTGAACCTATCACCCCTTGTCCTATCACTACAGTCCCTGATGAAGAGTCCCTCCCCAGCATCCTTGTAGGCCCCCTTCAGACACTGGAAGCTGCTCTGAGCTGCTCTCACACAGCTTCTCTTCCCCAGGCTGAACAGCCCCAACTTCCTCAGCCTTTCTTCATACAAGAGGTGCTCCAGCCCCTGATCATCCTTATGGCTTCCTCCTCCGTACTTGCTGCACCATTTAGCTTGGTATAAAGACTTCCTTCATTTTAATAAGGAAGGATATTCATGCCAGTGTTAATCTGATTGGTTAGAGATGAATCTAGCAAAATCGGTAAGTATTAACATTTATTGGTCATTCAAAGTGATCTCAGTCCGTTTTGATAACACACCTTAGAAATTGAAACTAACAGACAAAACCAATAGTATAAAACCATGTTTTTCTGCCAGTCAGAGTGAGCATCCTTTTGAGAGCAATCAACTCTGGATTCAACCCCTCTAACTCTGCAGCATTTAATGAATAGCTAATTATCCTAGACACCCTGTCAAGCAGGAGCTTGACACCTCGAAGAGTCTCTAAGTGAACCCAAAAGATACCTAAGATGAGCTAGCTTATAGTCAATAGGTGGAAATTTGCTCCTCAGGATCTTTATCTCCAATGTAAGGTGTCTACAGGCTCTGAAAATTGAAGAATTTGAAACCCCTATTCTGAAATGACCAGAAAGCAACATCATCCCTTGGGTTTCAGAGGTTTAACTGCTCCTCATAGGCTCCCCTTCCCTCTAATGACTACAGGAGCAGATGGTGACTGTGTTTTTAATATAACACCTCTGTTAACTGTCCAAATAATCCAACTTGCATGTATCTGCGCCCTCAAAAAGATGCAACTTGTTTTTTAAATCAGTAATTACCGGGGATGATGACAGCAAAAGCACTCTGTTCTGCATGTCTGACATAATGTTGTCAGCTCCCAGGGGTATATGGCAGTAGCACAGCATTTGGTGAGAGGGTTTTTTTCATAAGCCTTCAATTGCTACAATCATATCAGAGTTGATTTGTGCCTTCTCTTTTTCTGTCTTCCTTGCATTCCTTCTTGCTATGGAAAAGAGCTGGGAAAAGGAAACCTAAGGCATCTTGCTGCAAACGTACAGGAATAAATCTTGCATTTCATTACTTTTAAATCACACAGTTATTGAGCCCCAATATTATTCTAGGAACTTGCTGATATTTTTACACTTTTACTCATCAGTGCTATGAGTCATGGAAACAACATATGATATAAACTCAAGCAAGGGGTCTGAAACTCAGTTGCAAGTTCATATTATCTTTAACCTGTTTTATAATATCTTGCATGGAAACTATACTGTAAGAAGTACACAAATAGGATTGTATTGTGTGGGTAGTGTTCAGGGTCAGGTTAGACAGAGCCTCAGGCAACATGGTCTAGCGTGAGGCATCCTTGCCCATGGCAGGGTGTTGGAACAGGATGATCTTCAGGTCATTTCCAACCCAAACCAGCCTGTGACACTATGTTTCTATGACAACCACTTCAAAAGTAAAACACGGCAAACCCTGCGTTGTGCTGCACGCTGATAAAAAGTTCTTCCATCTCCCTCCCATTCTGATCCAGCAATATATAGCAACCACTCGGGAAGTCCGTTACGATACCTGAAATGCCAACAGTAAGGAAATCTGAAATGTATGATAAACAAAACAGAGCCCATTTTGCTTGTCATGTGTAAGTGTATGGGGGCTGTCACGTCAAGATGCACATTGAATCACAGGATTGTGGGATGGTTTGTGTTGGAAGGGACCTTAAAGCTCCTCCAGCTCCAACCCCTGCCACGGGCAGGGACCCCTTCCACTAGAGCAGCTTGCTCCAAGCCCCTGTGTCCAACCTGGCCTTGAACACTGCCAGGGATGGGGCAGCCACAGCTTCTCTGGGCACCCTGTGCCAGCGCCTCAGCACCCTCACAGGGAAGAGCTTCTGCCTAAGAGCTCAGCTCAGTCTCCCCTCTGGCAGGTTAAAGCCATTCCCCTTGGCCTGTCCCTACAGGCCCTTGTCCCAAGCCCCTCTCCAGGTTTCCTGCAGCCCCTTCAGGCACTGGAGCTGCTCTCAGGTCTCCCCTTCAGGAGCCTTCTCTTCTCCAGGCTGACCCAGCCCAGCTCTCTCAGCCTGGCTCCAGAGCAAAGCTGCTCCAGCCCTCGCAGCATCTCCATGGCCTCCTCTGCACTTGCTTCAAGAGCTCCACATCCCTCTTGTGCTGCTGCCCCAGGGCTAAACCAGGACTGCAGGGGGGGTGTCCCCAGAGCGCAAGAGAGGGGGAGAATCCCCTCCCTCAACTGCTGCTCACATTAATACTTAACTGAGGGAGACTTCAGAACGCGACTTGTAAACCTCCATTAATAACTCCTTTACATCCTGGCAGTGCCTGTCTTGGCACTCATCTATGAACAAGGCCACTATTATACTGTGACAAGTTTCTTTTCTCCAGAAACCTCTAAAATACCCGTAGGATCTAGAAAAAATTGAGAAGGCAAAAGTGTACCACTCAATATTAGACTCATTATCATATTTAATCCACTATGAATATTGCCTTATTTAGCATAATAACTGCATACATGTCAGCTCAAGCCAGTGTCGGCTCCAGTATGAAATGAGTCCTTTCCTGGTTGATAACGTTGACACAGACTAGTAAATTTCTCATGTTGGACTCCACATTTCATGTTCAGTGTGCACTCAAGTTCCACAATACCTTACTTCCTCAGGCCATTTTTGCCTTCTGAGGCTATTCCAGCAATTGTCAGGCTTTCCCCAATGGGCTGGGAGCAGCTGTGTGTTCTCTAGGGTGAAAACCAGCAGGAAGTACTCTGAAAGTATCCTGCAAGAACACCCCTTGAGCTCCAAAGTCTTGAACAGATATAAAACAGCTTCCACCACATGGCCCAAGGACCAGGGTCTGTCTCTTGGACAAGTCCCAGATACCATGTAGATGAAGCCTACGTAATCCTCACAATCACTTATCTCCCTGAGGACAAAGACCCCATCTGCAAAAGATATGGAAGAGACTACCAGCTTTGCAAACCTTCAATTCAGCTCATGGCTGCAACTCTTCTAATAATGACATGTGACAGATCTATAAAATCATTTTTAGTTGCCAAGACAGCAGTGGAAAGGGAAGGCCAGATTATGTTTGCAAATACAGCTTGAATTATCTTCTCTTTTCTGCCCCTGTGCAGGTGGAATACATTTTGAGGCAAAGGGGATTTGTCTTGGGAGTGAAATGGGGCTTAAATATCCCCTCTAATGGTGCAAATCCAGAAGTCTGGAGAAGAATGAGAAGTGCCTGACTATTAAAGAGAAAAAGGGGAGAAACAAGGAACTGCTGATAATTCAATTTGACTTCAACTTCCTTCCCAAAGTGGAACAAGCAAACAGCTTTACAATACAGGGTGAACAAGCTGAGCATATATATGTTCCTGCTGTTTCAAACAGCTGGACTATAGCCTGCAAGACAGTGGAAGTCATTCTCCTGTCTGTCTCTGGTGGCTTCCCATGTCTGGTTTTAATATCACCATTCAAGAAAGATGTTAGGGCCAATGGGAGCATTCCCAGGGGAAAGTAATGATAATGATCATCAGTGTGATGTATGTGGTTTGTAAGAACTAGTGAAGGAGTGAGAGTTGCTTAGCCAAGGGAGAAAAGACTTAAGGGGAAAGCTTTAACAAGGCTGTTGCAAAGGAGAAGTTTTATTATGTGTCCCTGGATGGTAGAACAAGAAATGATGGCCTTAAATTTCATTAAGAAATTATTAGGGATTTTTATTCTCCAACCATTAATTCAAGCACAAGATGGGGGGAAGTTCAGTGTACCTCACATCCTAGCTCCCTTTAACAGAGCCATAGGCTGGAATGTAGTTGATTGATGCTAAATATCATTACAGGATCTTCTGCCACAGCCACAAGAAACCTTCTGTTTGATTATGAGCACATCAGAGCATCTTATCAGCATGTTGCTGTCTTCTCTGAAGTCCTCCAAAGCTCATACTGCTGCAAGAATCTGACCTCCTAACAATATGGCTATTAACACCTCCAAACACATTTCCCAAGAGTTTTGCTAAAGCTTTCAGAGACATTTTAGATCCTCAGCCTAGCATATACAAAACAGTAATTATTTCCCATTGCTTCCAGGGAAATTAAAATACAGAACATCAGTTACATCCAGAGTTATATTTGCAGCCAGTTGAGGGGGAAGGGGCATTAGATCCTAGAGATTCAGGAGAAGTTCTGCCTGTATAAGGGCTTGAGACAGCCTTTGATGTAAATGAAATAAAAGAGAAATATTTCCCATAGGGAGAGAGAAAAAAAGATATCCAAAATCTTCAACCTAGCTCTTTTGTATCACTGCTCCAGCTACAGTCTCCAGAATTCATTACAATAAGCAACTACTCATACATCATTGGTTTAACATGACAACTATGATGCTTAATAAGGCTAGAAGAAACATCGCTGTGACTCTATTTGAGCCTCCTAAACAATCAGTTATTGCTGAGAAGGTTACACCAATTTTATAGCTCCAGAGCTGATTTGCAATTTGTATTCATCTTTCATTTTGACTAGACCAATTGTGTGTTCTATCTGCATTATCAGCTCCATAAAAATTCATTCCTATCCATAAAAACATAAGATTTCTAATAATGCCTCTCCTACTTTCTATGGGTGTATTTGTGGCTTTATTTAGAACAGAAAGGCAGTTAGGCTGGTTAACTGGATTCTGCCCCCCTTCGCTACATGACACAGCCCATGTACTCTAAACACACCCAGTCAGATTTAAACAGAATAGATTTTATGATGAGGTGGGAGAAATTTGCCTTTGCACCATTTATGCATTCCGAGTAACTGAAATCACTGCATACCAAATGTCTCCCTGTACAGAGTCGCTCTGGGCAGTCAGGGATCCTGACAGCTATGGTCCAGGCATTCTGAAAGATGGTGAAGAACCAAAAGGATTAACATGATGTTTGCAGCCTGATTGAGCAACAGGCGTGTTACAGACTGCTGAGCTAAAGGTATCAGTTTAACCATGGTCTGTCTCCAAAGAACTGGAGTGTGGAATGTCTCGGCGAAGGGGCAAAAATGACAGTATAAAGAATTAAAATCAAAAAGAAGTTGTGGATAAGAGAAGCGACTAATGAGTTTAAGCAATGTCAATACTTTCAGCATCAAAACCAGCCCCAGGACCCTCAAGCACCTGGAATGTCTATGACTTCCAGGTGAGTCTGTGCCTGTAGGTATACTGGGAGACCAGAGCCAGCACTGACTTGCAAAGGGAAGGACAGGAAAACACAGACCTGTCATACAGAGGTACAAATGCATCAGCCTGCTGAATGTCCAGAGGAATGGGCATCACAATCAGTTCTCGTCATTGATTATCCTGGAAATTTGACTGACATTCACTAAGCAAACAGCCATGACACTGTCTGCTCCTCCCAGATGCTTGCTGTATCTTTCTCAGCACAGGTCATGCTCCCTTAGCAGAGGCAGCTGGAGGAAACATATGTTCATGTCCCAGCAGTGCTTGTTCACAGTCCAGTGCCCTAAGAGAAATTCACCTTCATGAGAAGTTTGAGCCAATGCATGTAATGGAGCAGCTGAGGTGGTGCAGGTATTTGGCTCTGGCAGCTCAGCTGGAGGCCATGAGCATCAGTGGGACAGAGAGTCAGCATCATCCAAAAGTGATAGAGAGAGAGACTGGCCCCTAGTATGGTGGGGTATCAGCTTCCAGCTACTTAACACTAAGAGGATTTATGTAATCCCTTTCTTCTTCCTCCCATTCCTCCCTCCCTCTGTCCCCCTCCTTTTTCTTTCCTCTTCCTTCCTCCTGCACCCTATTAAATATTCTGTGCCATGGATGGGGTTTGTTTCATGATTCTTGCATGTAGCAGGATTGGTCAGATTATGTGCAGGTAGTTTAAAAAGATAAAATTTTGTTGCTTCTTCACGGTTGGTGCAATCTAGTGGTTAAAATGCAGGTGTGCTCCTGTTCCCAGCTATCAGCTCTCAAAACGCTGACTAAATCACCTTTTTTTAACATTTTATTTCTAAACCAGGTCGCTATTGTTAACCATGGTGATACAATAGAGCCAGAGTCTGCAAGGTCTTTAACGGGTACAGAAGTGTATTCTGATTAAGAAGCAAGAAGGGTGTAAATCCAGGCTGGATTAAGAAGAAGTGGGAAGGGTGTAAATCCAGGCTGGCACATTAAAGAGGCAGAGAAGCATCTGTCTGATCTCAGCGGGTGGAAAAGAAACTAAAACCTGTCTCCAGGCAGGAGCACTTCCAGGTGAGTCCCACAGAGATCCCTGTCTTGCCTCTCATTCTTCAATGCACAACCCCTGTGAAACCCACTGGGCCATATCCATACTACACATGATACATAAGCAACAAGCTCTTTTTGTTGTGCCTTCTTCTGTGCTCTGGCAGGAGCAATCTCTGCAGTTCATTCCAGTTTTGCACTGAAAAACCACAGCAGTTGTGAGGGGTAACAGGCATTTGTCGCCTGAGGCATGAAATTTAGGCACTAGTGGCTTGTACAGGGCTGGAAATAAATGCCAGCAGTCCAAAGATAAGAAAAGGGGTGGGGAATGGGAGTGATCCCTTCAGGATCACTCATTGCCCTGAAAGAATGACAAGACCTAAATTACCTTCTTCCCCCTTGACTCCTCCCCATATTAAACTGTGAAGCAAACATTTTTGTCTCACTACTTTGATCTATTTACAGCCTAAAGTCTTTGTTGATCATTATAGTTGTGGGCTCCTGCCTTAGCAAATTCTTACTTCTTCATCCCCATCTGCCCCAGCACCCTCCTCCTAATCCATTCCCCAGTGCTCCTCACTAAGGTAGGTCCCTTCATCACCACATGCATCCTATTGTCACGTAGCTGCCCTTCTAAGAAGACAGTTCTCCAGCTGGGGAGGCAAAGTGGGATCTGTCATAGGGTGGAAACAAAGTCAGAAGGAGGGCTTTTCTAAGAAGGCCCTGGAGTCAATGACTCCTCTTGCTAATCTTCTCAATTGGCCAATACAGAGGTAAGAACCAGGAAGGATGAATCAAACCAAAGCTTCAAAATGGCCTTTCCATATTATTCAAGGCACCCTCAGAGTCCATAACTTGTGCTGAGTTTTAACTTGAAAAATTCCCTAAACTGCCACTGCCTGAGTCTGAGATACTATGGTTTTACATGCCCAGATCTTAAGGCATCCTGAAGAAACGTCTGACTACAACCTCCCCTCTGGGTAAAGGAGATTCTGGGGAGCATGCAGTCCATTCCCTGCAGCTGCAAGGTGGACTAAGTGGGACTTTAGTGGGACACTAAATCCAAGTTTCCTCCTAGCTACTGCTGGTTACATTACATTTACCACAGGCCATAAAATAGCCTTAAATATTTGAAGTGTCAAATGTAAGCATCTTAGCAAATGGGATATGAGTTTCTTCATCCGCCAGCTTCCAAGTAATATGAAAGAAACTGAAAGCAGAGAAACATTTTTTAGGGCCATAAAGCATGTCAGGACATGGTTATTCTGCTTCACTTCATTAAGAAACTGTGAGAAGACGTATCTGGAAACAACTAATACTTAGTTATCTGAACGAGATGCAGTACAAAGTGTGGTACATAGATGCTCTCCAAGGCAGCTTGCACACATAGAATCACAGAATGGTTTGGGTTGGAAAGGACCTTAAGTTCAGCCAGATCGAACCCACTGCCATAGGCAGGGACACCTCACCCTAGACCATGTCACCCAAGGCTCTGTCCAACCTGGCCTTGAACACTGCCAGGGATGGAGCATTTACCACTTCTTTCGGCAGCCTGTGCCAAGGCATCACCACCCTCACAGTAAATGACTTACTACAACATACACTGCCCTCTGTGAACGGGAGACTTCCAGTGAGAAAAAGATTCACATTTTCTTTCCTTTTTACTTGTCCTTTACGTTATAGCTTAAGCCAGTACAGATTAGCACCTTCATTTAAAGTGTATCAGCTTTCCTAGAGAATGCATGTCTACATCTCAAAGGCACTGCCAAAACCACTCAGTTACAGATATTTCTCTGGATATTTCAGTACAGGAATTAGTGGATTATAAATCTGAACCCTCCTCAAAGATGTGGAGTTTAGTTCTGCCATAGTCCAACCAAGAAATTGTGATTCGCTGCCTCAGTTTCCCCACGTACGGAATGAGGACCATGTTACCTCTTTGAAATGTGCTAGGGGAATCCACTCATAAAAATACACTGTAGAAAATCAGGAGTTATTATTATTATTATTACTATTACTATTGCTGTTATTAATAATGCAGTGACCATGCAGTGCTTTAAACTACAAAGAATCGTGGACAATGGGGACAGAATCTTTGCGTGATGTTCCCAGTATTGTGAAACTCAAAATGTGACACCAGAGGTAGCAACCTCTTCCATGAAACAAATGGATGAAGGAAAACAACTTCCACTTCTGTGATGCAACATTCCAGAGCAAATATTGACAGCTGCTGAAAAATGCCTTTGGCTGGGTACTGCTGAGATGTGGTTTTGTTCAGTTCCTGTTGCGAGGATAGTGTCCCTTTCTCTCCTTAACTCCCTCACCTTCCCTAAAATCCTGTTCTTAGTTTGAAAATACATAATGAGGAATAACCATGGGGAGGAGGTGGACGTGTGTCATAGGGAGGGGGAATGTTCAGCATTTTTGTCTCAGCTTCAGCTGGAAAAATGATTTTAACACATCTGAAATAGCATAAAAAAAAAAAAAAAATCAACATTACTAGGGAGTCTTTGCTAGCTAAGAAATAGGAAGCAGCTCCGGAGAAGATATATGAAGCAGTAAGAAATGATTTACTTCCACGGCATTTATTGTTTGAATACGAACATACACCCCATCTATTTTCATTTGCCCCAGCATGCATGGCAGTCCTCCCTGTCGGAGGATGACATTGTGGCATTTGTTGTCATTCCCTCTAATATATCATGAAGAATAGCTGCTCACAGCACAGTCCCTGGGCCTGGATTGAGCGGATGGTGAAAAGTGATCCACTTCCAATGCTAGCCCTGATAATGGGAGCTCTCCATCAAGCTGCCATTTTATGGTGCAGGGCTTGCATGGCTCGCAGGAGCTCATCAGAAGTGGTCTTGCAATCGTCATAATAAAGCCCAATAAATGCTTCCCAAATAACTCTTTTCACTTTGTGTTCTCTCATATTGTGGCACTTCCAATTCGCAGCCTTGTTTCTGAGCAGAAGAAGTAGAGAAAGAAAAAGATGCAACATCTGCTATGAGCACTGCTGTTGGCAAGGCTTTAATATGATGCTGACTACTCAGAGTAGATCATGGAGCCTTGACACAGCTGGGGACATGACAATTTTGCTGAGATGGGGTTTTCATTGACAAGCCTGGCTTGGAACTTTTAGTGAACTAAAGGTTGACTTCATCTTGCTCCTATTCAGGTAGATACTAGGTAGAAGAGGACCCCAATGTGACTGATGACTCTAATGGAGAGAGCCTTAGACTGTTACATTTCAAGGCACAAATGGTGCCTGGAAATCCCTAAACTCCTTCCCCCATCCAAACTTTGTGGGACATAAGTGACATAAATGCATACACAGACTTCCAATCCTATGTGAACCTATACCTGGTACGTAGTTTGGAGCAAGTGCCAGCACATGGCTCTTTCAAACCCTCCCCAGGTCCAAAGGAGTAGCTTGCAATACCTCAGTTTGCTTCACAGTGGGATCCAGACCATGCCAGGACACCTGGATGCAGTGGAGCCCTGCACCTGGGGTGGGTGAATAGGGAAGTGTTGATGTGCCTGAAAAGGACTCCAGTTTTGGGTAGGTAGGGATACTAAAGAGAGATGTGGGGATGTACAGAGTTGGTGTTGGACGTGGGGGCTGCATGAAGCTGGGAGGTAGACTGTCAAGTAAGAGTATAAACGAATCCTCTTAAAAACAAGAATACAAACCCCACAAGGTTTTCTATGTATTTTCCATATTTTCCTTGGAGCTTTGCATTGTTTTAGCTTTGAACTCTTCCTGGGATCATAAGACTGAATTAAGCCCCACAAAAGGGCTTTTGAATCACATTTGAAGTCCATTACAATTACTTTGGATTGGGATCTTCATGTTTTTATTGCATGACTTCACCTGTTTAGTGCAAAGTGGTTCTGGAAGAAGAAATACTGCAGGCTATAATAGTGTAACTATGGGTTTATTTTTCTCAGTCGTTTCATTTCCTCACCCTAGAGGCATATTTCTATATGTTAGATTTTGAGGGAAGCCCTAAGTTTTATCTCTGTCTCCTAAAAAACTTCTCAGTAATTTGACTACAATCACAAAGGCAAGTCATGTGAGGAGAAGAACTGACTGAAATTAGGAACGTGATGTTCTTAGTGGAAGATAGGCTGTTGGGCAAGTTACTGTTGGGTAAGTTAAGCCTTTACTTGCAATCTAAACCAAAAAACACCCTTCACACTTTTGAGAGTCACTAGGTCAGTACTGTACATGTGCAGTGGTTTTCTTCCTTTGGTTTGAAACTGTTCATCCTGTTCCGTTGCTCTGATGGCTGCAACATAACATGATCCACTTAGAAAATACTCCCTGAGGAGTATTCAGATAAACATGATAAAGATTCTAATGGCTACATCAACAACTGCTTCATTGCTTAAAATATCTGGGAAAAAATACCCCATGTTAGGGATCTACATTAGTATTTTCTAGAAAGGAGAGAAAGGGCTTCCTAGAGAAGGTGTGATTGCTCTTCCCTGGCATATTAACTCTTTCAAGGCAGATTCCCTTCTAAGAACTTGTTACTGACTCTGCTTTTTCTTGTTAGTTGGCCAACTCTATGAGCAGTCTGTATGTCCTTGGAGGTATGTTTTGTTTTGTCACAGTGATGATTTGGTCACATAACCTTGCCTAGCCTTTGCTGCACTGTATTAATATCATATTTAGCACAAGACATTATCATCATGCACACAAGACAGTAGCAGCACTCAGTTCTTTTCCATTTGAAGTTGTGTCTGGTTTCAGTAAGGCTTCATTTGGCTGCAGCTGCATTCTCTTAAGAAGTTCCACAAACATTCATCAAGCTTTCCAGTTTACTTTTCCTTTCAGAGAACTAGCTTCTCAGACGTTTAAAGTATATCTATTGCAAGGAGATGCCCCAAAGCCACAATCAAGACAAAGTTCATTGTCCATCCTGGCCAAAAAACCTGAAAGAGTCACCCTGGTTATGACCAGAGATTGCCTTCTTCACTGCAATGACACATTGCTAGCTCATGCTCAACTTGAGCATCCAGCAGGAGTTCTAGGTCCTTTTCTGCCACCTTTATACCCAAAACTGTAATAGGAACTCAGACGGCCACTTCACATGAATATACTGCTATTGCAGATGCCAAAATTAAGGTGACTTGCTGCTTCTATCCACCAGTAAATTAAATTGCTTTGTATTGAGCCACATTAGATTTGTACTCACCAGTGCCAAGGTACGGATCTACCAAGGATCAGCTGAAGCATCTTGGCACTAATATCACCCCCACTCTAACAACAGGGACCAGTAATTTCTCCTTTAGTTGATCTCTCCATATGTTGCTATCAACAAACATGATAAAAAAAGGGAAATATAGCCCCCATTTTCAAGACAGGGAAAATGGATGACCCAGGGAATTACAGAGCAGTCAGTTTCACCTCTGTGCCTGGCAAAATCTTGGAGCAGATTCTCCTGGAAGGCATGCTAAGGCACATGAAAATCAACAAGGTGCTTGGTGACAGCCAGCATGGCTTCACTAAGGGGAAATCCTGCCTGACCAATTTGGTGGCCTTCATTGATGTGGCTGCAGAACTGATGGACAGGGGTAGAGCAGTTGATGTCATCTACCTGGACTTGTGTAAAGCGTTCGACACTGTCCCACACGACATCCTTGTCTCTACATTGGAGAGACATCAATTTGATGGATGGACCACTCGGTGGATAAAGAACTGGCTGGATGGCCGCACACAAAGAGTTGTGGTCAATGGCTCAGTGTCCGGCTGGAGACCAGTAACGAGTGGGGTCCCTCAGGGATCGGGGTGTTGGGACCGGTCTTGTTCAACATCTTTGTCGCTGCCATGGACAGTGGGATTGAGTGCGCCCTCAGCAAGTTTGCCGATGACACCGAGCTGTGTGGTTCGGTTGATCCGCTGGAGGGAAGGAATGCCATCCAGAGGGACCTCGACACGCTTGTGAGGTGGGCTGATGCCAACCTCATGAGGTTTAACCATGCCAAGTGCAAGGTCCTACACCTGGGTCGGAGCAATCCCAGGCACAGCTACAGGTTGGGCAGAGAAGAGATTCAGAGCAGCCCAAGGAGAAGGACTTGGGGGTGTTGGTTGATGAGAAAATGAACATGAGCCAGCTTCAGTGTGTGCTCGCAGCCCAGAAACCAACCGTATCCTGGGCTGCATCCAAAGGAGCGTGACCAGCAGGGCGAAGGAGGTGATCCTGCCCCTCTGCTCTGCTCTTGTGAGACCTCACCTGGAGCATTGTGTGCAGTTCTGGTGTCCTCAACATAAAAAGGACATGGAACTGTTGGAACAAGTCCAGAGGAGGCCACGAGGATGATCAGGGACTGGAGCACCTCCTGTACGAAGACAGGCTGAGGAAGTTGGGGCTGTTCAGCCTGGAGAAGAGAAGGCTGCGTGGAGACCTTAGAGCAGCCTTCCAATATGTGAAGGGGGCCCATAGGGATGCTGGGGAGGGACTCTTCATTAGGGACTGTAGTGATAGGACAAGGGGTAACGGGTTAAAACTTAAACAGGGGAAGTTTAGATTGGATATAGGGTGGTAAGGCCCTGGAATGGGTTGCCCAGGGAGGTTGAGAATACTACATCCCTGGTGGTGGTCAAGGCCAGGTTGGACAGAGCCTTGGGTGAGATGGTTTAGTGTGAAGTGTCCAAGGCAGGGGGGTTATAACTGGATGATCTTAAGGTCCTTTTCAACCCTAAATATTCTATGATTCAGTCTTTTCAGATTAACAAAGAAAATGCTGATTCATCAACAGTCCATTTTCCCACGCAATTTGTTCCTTGTTATTTAAAATGAACTTTTGAACACAGGCGATGAATTTCTATATAAAACCAAACCAAAACCTGAAGCACAACACCTGAAAGTTAACATCTTTCAGTGGTTAACAGAATAAATAAATTGAAGAAAGGCTGAATCATCCTAAAAGGCAGTGAAAAGGAATTGATTTCGTGTTTTGGAAAAGAAACAGTCCACTTGAAACAGTTACAGCCAAGGCTCTGAAAGAATGAAATTGCTTCACCTCTGCTCGAGGCTGTGCGAGCTAACATTCATAAAGCCCCTTCTCTGCCAGCAGACGCCTTGTGCTGTTCTGCATGGGTTCATACTTGCAACCCTTCCGCATGACAAGATGACAGCTCCAACTGCTGCACAGAACTGCTTAGAAAGAGTTGTTAGAGGGAAAAGCCTTTCCTGGACTCCAGGAAAACGCTACTCCAGGCTCCCTTCATTTAGCCTGATCATCAACAAAGCCACCCATTTCCCCCAAAAGCCAGGATGATTTTTAGCCTGGAATTCAATGTTTTGGAAGGAGTACCAGTGCTAGGAATACTGAGCAGGCAACAGTCTGAAGACATGTGGGTGTTGCTTAGACTTTCTCCATTATAAAATCAGAGATAAGCAGCCAGTAGAAAGCCATATATTCTGTGATATATGAGATGTATTTCTCTTTCTTTCCCTCTATCCCATACCATCCTTGGTGATTCTAGCTTTCAGATATAAATCTTCTAATCCCTTAAACTGTAATCGGTTTTTTAGTGCACGTGGACAGTTCATGTCATCCGAAAATCAAGGCACCCCAAATCAAGAATCAATAGTTGACAGTGTCAAAATGGAGACATGGAAACCATGGCTAAACTTGAGGTTCTGACCGATGAATTTGTGCAAGACAGCTCCTGCTATAGTGGCAGTATTATTCTTCTAAGTACACATTTACTTGTAGGCATATGAAACTCCATAGAATGAAAAAGAAATGGAGGGGAAACAGTGCCTACATAAAAGACTGATATTTGGCATATTAGAGCATTTAGTCTATGTGAAAGCAAAATTAATGTTAGTAACATTAATCATAATGTGCTGAGTGAATACTGGAACCTGAGGCCACACTATAATGCACCTAATACAAAAACCTTAAAAGAAAACATGCAATCACTTCAAATCATAAGGCACTATGATTAGAAAAAGTGGTTTTGACAACTCTGCTCCAAATTTAGAGACAACCAACACAGTTACTCTAGTTTCAGTGAAAACTCCCTGGTTTTACACCATCGGCAACATGGTTCAGAGTAGAATCCCTAATAGCGAGTAATCGGATATCCAGTGGGCTTTTTCTCACCATGTTAGGATCCAGACAACAAAGTGTGTTAGTGAGATGAGATGAGGCTCGTGAGACTCAATGGCTGCCCTGCTCACCCATGGAAGATGTACCATAATAGTCGTGTAATTACAGACAATTTTATAGTGTCTTATTCCTCTGCTTATTAAAGTGAAATAAAAGTCGCTAGAAAAAAAGAATATGTGTTTATCTTTTCAGAGGGTGTCATCACTTCTCTGTCTCTCTTCAGTCCTTTAGTTTCCTACAAAAGAGTAATTTAGAGGCTCATAACAACACAGAAAATTACTGACTGAAAGGATTTTATTATAAATTAGTAGCTGAACCTTAGAAAGTGTGTGTGCTCACACCATCACATGCTCTTTCAACTGTCCTCTTCTGTTAGTTTGCTATTTATTCTACATATACAATTAAATAGAGGACAAATAAATACAATAAATAAACTCCATACATGTCAAATGCCTTGTCTTTTCCTTGTCTTATAAATTTCTTTTTCCTTTCTGCTTATTTTTCTATGCTTTTCCCTTGTTAAAAATTTACTTGCCCTTTGGAGAGCACCAACCCAATCAAGGTGATGACTGTTTTCTCCTTGTACAGCAGGTTTGATCTGGACATGATTTTATATTCCCTGTATCTCACATTACCTCATGCAGACCCTTATTCTGATGGCTTCACAGGTGGATTGAAGTAGCTTAACAGCACGTAGGTTTCAGAAAGAGAAGGAAGGGTGAGAAGAGCAGAGATGCTGAAGGAGAAGCAGGGAAAAGGGGAGCTTTCCTCAAGCAAGATTTCACTGTTGGCAGCAAGGTTAGCTCAGCTGCATGTGGGACCTCACCCTCTGTTTTCAACTGCCAGGTTATCATTTGCTTTGCTTAAATTGCCTGGAAGAAGCATCATTGTCATGCTGGTCCAGAAGCACTTAGGTGCTTGGTGGCCAGAAGCACTGTAATGTCCCCATTGTTTCCAAACTTGGGACTTAAAAAAGGGTGCATGGATTAAGACAGAGACAAGAACTCCCTCCTAAGAAAGGGCTCTTGCCTCTAGGGTACTGCTTCATCTAACTGATTTTCTTTTTGACCTTGATATCAAGAGGACCTGACCTTTCTGTTCAGGAGGAGTGGGTACCGTCTTCCTCCCAGAAGAGCTTAACGCAGGTAATGAAAGTCCTAGGAGATGGGGGGAAACAGGGTTTTGGATCACTCCACTTTGCAAGGAGAATCAGTCTTCTATATCTTGGAGAAGAACTTTATGTTTAAGTGGTGTTTGAAAATCATTTTATGGGCATCTGAGTCCTGTTCTCGGGACCATGTACCAACAGCTTTATCAGGGAATACCTGATCACTGATCCATACCAGGCTTCTTTATCCTTCATGTACCGCTCTGTCTGGGTAGTCTGGACGTGCAAAAAGACACAGAATTAAATGCAGGAACAGTAAAATCACAGATGGAGGCACCTCAGGAGTTTAGGTGCCTTCAAGGTCATGTTGCAGCTCAGAAGATGTTTCCAAGGTATGATAGTGCCAAAGCTGGGGGTCTAACCCTAGATTCTAACTGAAGGATTTTATCCCTGGATCATGTCCTTTCTGCTTGAGACCTCCAGTAGTAATCATATTTGCAAATAAAATCATCCGTCATCCCTCCCCCCCGCCATTCTGTCAGCTGCAAAATCCATCCCAAAATACCCATTGAGCATCACTGCTGATGCAGAGTGGCTGTTACCTTCCACCCCAATAGCTGCAGAAGGATCTCTTTATTTACAGTTTCTGAAGCACCTGGGGTTTTGTGCGGATGACTGACACCACACAAATGTACATCATAATTATTGTCATTCAGACTGGAATCAGCTCTGCCGTGGTTTGAGGTTTAGTAAAATAACATGTTCCATTATGTGGCCATGTAAAATTTTTCCATGTTTTCCTTTTTAGTCTTTGTTTTCTGTCACTGTAAGACACTTTTTCTCCTGCAGACACTAAGCTTTATTCTGCATGCCATTTGAGCAGTTGCTCACCAGAATGGGGCTCATAATTTCTAATTACATTTAACCAAGGTCTTTACAGACAAAAAGTTTTTCTGTATATGTAGGAATTTTTAAGGAAATATTTTTAAAGTTTTGAGAAATACATTTTCTTTTTGTACTACTCAGAATGTGCTTCTTTTAGAAACAGCAAAGTATTAAACTGCATGTTCCTGGTGGTGTATGGTCTGATGGGACTGGTATTTTTAGCCCTGTTTTCACCAATGTAATGATCTCCTGAGAAGATTGTGTTTTCACTAAGGAGTGATGCTGAATTCCCACCTGCCAAGCAATGTGGTGTACCCTGGACATTACCTTACCTTGTGATTAGCATGTAATTGCTATGAGCAGGAAGCCTGGTCGAGGAGAGTGAGACAAGTGTGAGTATTTCTGTTTTAACCACAGTTCCTGTAAGACCACGTGCTGCTGTGAGAAAGCAAAGTTGAATGTTGACATGATTCAAAATGAAACCTTTCAGCGAAACAAATGGAAAGGTTTTGATTTCAGGCATGTCAAAACATTTCTCATCAGCTGAAAATGTCAAAAAGAGCATTTGACATCTGTTGTGTTTTGACCTTTCCAAATTGAATTTCTCTGTCACTCCCTTGTCCATACTGTAAAAGGAAAAACACACATTTCTATTGTCCTGATGTGGGGGAAAACACAAAACAAAGAAATAGCCAAAGAATTTGCCACGGAAGGATGTTGTTCAGTTTCACTTAGCTCTTTATAAGCAAGCTTCATCTGAACTGAAATACCCTTTTTTCTTTGGGTACCTGCAGACAATTTATACTAAGCTGAGCCCTGCAGGGGGATGCAGTAAGGAGCAGGGGATAAAGCATTGTGTGATCCTGGGACACTGAGCATCTTGCCTGGGCACCCTTGAGCTTCCTTGTCTCTACACACAGAATGCAGCAGTAAATAACTCTGTATGTTCCTGAAGCACCTGCATAGATTATATATTTCCTTTCTTATTATTCTCTCCCTTGCTGCTATCTCCTGTGACACATTGTCTAGTATATTCTTTGTATATCTAGTACAAAATCGAATAAATGTCCTTTAAGTTCCTTTCATCTCAGCATCTTCATTATTTTCATGTCAGAAGTGTCTCAATGAGGAAATTCAAGTTTGGGTAGCTCACAGACATTTCTTTCCACTCATAAGACATGAACAAACCATCTGGCACAGTTAAGCCAATCAGTATGATCCTAAAACAAAGATAAATGCTGCTGATATTGTTTCATTGTTTAAAATAGATATTTTTGGAGCATGGATTGCTTCAGTTCAAACCTTCCAGCTCTTTTCTGTTAAACCCATATATACTAAAACATTCTCTTGCATATCTCTATATAGCCTTGAGAAATTGTCCTTTTATAAATAATACACATTAAATATATATATAGCAAATACCTGTGTGATGTGTATCTTAATTCTAAAATCCATCTAAAATAGCAGTGAAGACAAACATGAATCTCCGTGCCTGGTGGTTTCTGACTGTAGACTCAATTAAAATAGTGTCACCATTCCTACACCTACACCTAAAGTTGCCCATGGAGAGACAAAGGTCTGAACCATCCTGTGGAAGAAACAGTTGAATCCCTGATGGCTTGGAGGAAAGCTTGAGCTGACTTTTCCTTGGGCTTTTTTAGCACAGGAATCGTTCAATGATACTTTGTGTTCTCCAGTCAAATTAAATCCCAGGAGATGGGAGGCTGGGTGTGATGCTCCTTCTTCACAACAGTCTGGGGAGAGGACTGTCTTCTTTCTGAAACCGGGTATTTCATTCACCAAATGACTCTGTCCTTCCTGGGGACTTGCAAGAAAGGGTGATCCCTGGTAAACAAGAGAAACAAAGCTGGAGCTGAAGTTTCTCAGCTGGAACTAAATGGATGTGCATTTTCTAGAGGAAAAAGTTCTTATTTATAAGCCAAACACGGATTTCAACAGGGTTGAAACCCACTGTTCCAGGCTGTAACCTACCCTACCAGAACTGATGATAAGGAAAATGGACTCTAAATACGGAAAGTCCTTTTTCTGACTGCGCCTAGATTTCCTCCATGTTTTTCTTTAGCAACTGGAACAGATCACTGGTTGGTAAAAATTGCTTATCTAGACCTGTAATCCTTGTTCTATACAGTTACATTCATGCAACAGGCTGAGTGGCTCCAATGGGAAGTTCTCATGAATCGGATCACTTACCATGAGGCTGTGGCACTTGTTTCTGATAACTGAAGGAGATGTTGCATAAAAGTTCACATCCTTCCTCTGTATCACTGGCAGATTTCTCTGACTAAGTCTAAGAAAATATATGGTGTCACTGAAAAACATTAACACCTTTCCCCATGTGATCCAGAATTGCATGACGATCACAGCAATTTCCTTTTCTGTATCAAGTGGTGTTAATATGGCCAAGGGACCATGCTGATTTACTGGCTCCCATGAACCCATCACAGGCTCATCATTCAATAGACTCTGCCTTTTATATATGGCCACTGTGCTCAATTAGTAATACCAAAAGAAAAGTTCAATTCCATTTTCCCCCTCCACTCTTGGAAAATATATTACATGAAAGGATTTTATCATGTGCACTGTGCATAATATCATGGACTGGATGTGATTAAATCTGGATGGTTTCTTTATTACCAAACTATCTGACATCTCCAATGATGCATTAGTACCCGGAAGAGATCCATAAGGAGAAAGGATGTGTATTCAACATAAAAACATTCCAAAGCTTTAATTAACTTTTATTGGTTTTACAGAAGTCCAGAGAGCTTGGATGGAAGGAGTTACAAAAGGAGTTCTCAGTTACTGCAAAGCAGGCTGTGCAAAGTCAAGGGTATCATGTAGATGTACATGCAGACAGGTAGATGGGAATTCGAGGCTTTTCTTCTGATTTTCCTCTGAGAAAATGACTTGTGCCTATACCTTGTAGAGAAGATTCCTTTCTCCTTAGTGCCAAGGCTTGTCAGGTTTTTCATATAGAGTTGAGTCTGGACTAGGACTTCACACATGCAAGATGACACAAAGCCTTCATGGATGAACAATGCTCTCTTAATAAAAGACATAAAAAGGAGGTGTACAAGAGGTGGAAGCTGTTCATCATGGAGAGAAAACTCAAGGGGATCTTAACAGTGTCTATAAATACGTGATGGGGAAGACGGCACTAGGCTTTCCTCAGAGTTGCCCAGTGAATGGATAAGAGGCAAGGGAAGCAGACTGAAGCACATTCAATTGTTTAAGCATAAGAAAATAACTTTACTGTGAGGGTGATTGAACACTGGAACGGGTTGTCTGGAGAAGTTGTGGAGTCTCCATACTTGGAGATATCCATAGAACTACTGAACCTGGTGCTAGGCAAACGTGTGGTAGCTGACTCTGCTCCAAAGAGGGGAGGTGGACTGAGATCACTTCCAACCTCAATGATTCTGTGATTATGAGGGATGCAGAACTTATCCCAAATGGACTGCTCTCTAGCATTGACAGAAGAGTCTTCCTGCAGCATGGAAACATTCTCTTGAAATACCATCTCTCAGGGGATGCAGAAGAAAGGTTTGGCCACTTAAAATGTGCTTACAGGAAATGGAGTGATGCTTAAGGATTCTGTTTCTATCAGATATGCTGTGTGCTGCAGTTCCACTTGCCTTCTCTGGGCATCTGCTCCTGTGTGATTGCATTTTTGTTCTTTTTCAAAAGGGCAGATGGCTTTTTTTTTTTCCCCTGTCTGCATAATTAAACAAACACAAAACAAACTCATCTAAAGATACTAATTAATTCCTTTTCCTAATAGATTGCAGGCAGCCTATTAATATTATTCACTCCTGGGACTATGAGTCTCTTAGCAAGAGCTTTCTCCATTTGCTGCATTTCCTTCTCCCATGGTGACACTGAAGTGATCCACCACATCCTTTTTCAACACAGTCATACTGGAAGCAGCTGTATCTAGTCCTGTATTAGGGCAGGTCTTGGTCATAAACTGACCATCCTTTTCTTCATTTGTTATATACTATCCAATTTGGGTCCCCCTGCCACACTTTCTAGCATTGATAATCTGTATCTGAGCGGGATGATGCTGCTTGGGTTAGGTAATGGCTGAGGACTGGGATTTTCCTAGCTCCACACACATTTACATCTAGTTTGGGCTGTGATATTCTTGGAAAAGGTGTGACAAAGGAGATGAAGTTTAATTGTTCTGTTTTAAATATACATACACACACACACACAGGCATAAAAAAAGGTGAGATCAAACATGCCTTTGGATGGCACCAAGTGATTGTCAGCTCTGTTATAATTACCCAATTAAAGAGGTGATAATGAACCCAGACTTGAAATGCTGGAGGGCGAAAAGGAGGGTGTCGGTGGGAACTCAACTTTTGTTTTATCCTAAATCTTTATTGTAAAGGAATCACCTGTCAGGAAGGCTGCTGAGGAAGAGCATTTACTCACTGCAGTGCTGTGATCACAGAAACACGGGGTGGGGGTGGATGTGTGTGTGTGAACAAAAGCAGCAGTGACAGATTCAGGTAAGGCAGTCTCCAGCCCAAGAAACCCAAGCAATGGGAGAGCTCTTAAAGGAGCCCATTTATCCTGGGGGCAAGGATGTGAAGCCTTAGCTGAGGGCTTTAGATGGGAGCTGTGCTCTCTCCAAAACCCACTAAAAGTGGGTTTAGTGATTAGGCTGATGTTTTTCAATGTGTGGGACAAAAAAGAATCCATGAGCTGGATGTTCACATGCTTTTTCATAGCAGCTCTGATGGAAAGAACCTCAGGTAGATGGTCACCCCAGCAGCCTGAAGTGTAGGTAGGATACTGGCTTGTGCTGACATGAATATAAACAGGAGGTCATGGGAAATAATCTCCCCTTTTTACTTGGAATTTGTTAGATCCAATCTAGATTAGTGCCTCTAGTAATGGTCAAGAAAGACACTGCTAAAACAGAAGCCAGTCCCATGGCGGTCAGAGCTGGAGTACTTGCCTTGGTCAGAGAGGCTGGAGGGAGGCTTGTTCAGCATAGAGAAGAGAAGGGTTCAAAGGGAATCTCACTGCCACCTTCCAGTACTCACAAGGAGGTCATGAAGGAGACACAGTGAGGCTTTTCATGGAGCAATGTCATGGGTAGGCAAGAAAATGGACAGAACTTAGTTCTGAAATAGTGAAAATTCTGACTAGTTGAAACCTCTCCCCCTTCCCCATGATGTTAATCAAACATTGAATTAGGGACCTGGTGAGGCTGTATGTCTCCATCCTTGGAGGTTCCCAAGACCTGGTTGGACAAAGCCCTCATTAACATGGCCATATCCCACATCTGATTTTCGTTTGATCAGCAGTTTGGACCAGAGACCTCCTGAGGTCCCTTCTACCTGAGTTCTCCTGTATTTCTATAACACCATGTCAAATCGCACCTCCTGTTGATGAGATCCAAGCCTTTGGCTTCTGCTCTCAGCTGTCACAGGTGTGCCCATGTCATGCAAAGACTGTGAGAACACATCACCCTGCTCTGGATTCAGCATGTTGGCAGGTTTATGACAAGCTGGCATGAGGGCTCATGCTGCTGGGATCCTCAACTGCAGCTGGTCCTTTGGTACTTCATTGCATGAGTTGCAGTGGCTCTTTCTACACCCCATGACATGCTCTCTGTCATATAGGCTGTTATGTGCTGCTTATCCTTTTGGAAAGCATATGCTTGTGCAACTTGATGTATAAACCACAAGACCAAAGCCAGGCTACATGAAAACACATGATAAACCTAGGGTATATTCCTATTACCATCTTTCAGGATCCCAACAACCACTTCTATAATCAGTCTATCCAAGTATTGCATCTCAAAAGTACCCAACCCTTCATTTTTCCTCAGCTTGATCCTTCTGGAAGACTATTTCTGTGAGGACTACTCACTTTGGGACTATGAACTCCATCAGCCCTCATTGCTGTCTCAATAAGGAGTGTGGTTGCACTGGACTTCACAGGCCCACGTGAAGCACCAGACGAATCAGATGAATCCTCCCTTCTGAGAGACAGAGAGGAAAGCATGTTATTAAATTCCTTCAGCTTTTAATGTGTGCAAAAATGTATTTCTTTTCATATGTTCCTCATTGCTGGGTTTCAGTCATGTTCAAAGATGACAAAATGAAGAAGATCAAATGATAAATCAAAACAATAGTAACACAAAAGCCTGAGGGATACAGAGCTGACAACAGATGATCACAGAAGAAAGTGATCAAATTCTTGCTTATTCCAGAAAAGCCAGCCTTAACTAAGAAATATTTGCTAGATATGTGTATAAATGACACAAAAATTTTAGATGGATTGTTTTTACTGGATATTGTATGACCAAGATCTCAGTTTATTAAAATTCCAACCAGCCTGTTCATCATTTTCCAGGCCGATTAGTACTAATATACATATATAAATATCTTACAATGTGTTGAACAAGGCAAAGACCCAACAACTAACAAATCAATTTCTTATTAGGTTACACCAGAAAATGGAGTGTCCAGAAGTGTTTGCTGTTTGTAAATATTAAGTGCATCAATCTTGGTTCCTTCAAACAATCAATTTCCCTGTGAAAGGAAGACAAATACTAAAGAGAAGGGGAAAAAAAGGAAAACAATTTGTGAAACCAGCAATAGCATAGCAGTTTGAATCTAAATCATTGTTGTTCCATTGTAGAGAATACAGTTATCCCTTTTTTCCTTTCTTTTCTTTTCTTTCTTTTTCTTAGGAGCTGCTGTTGTAGCTCATTATAATGACAACTGGCTTAAAAGTGTTAAGAGGAAAAGAATCACTTCTGAAGCACGTTTTGAAGTGGGTTAGTTAATACAATGAGACTCTCTGCAGTTATTTGCTGGATGATGGATTGGTTTTGGCTTGTGTCTGCTCTGTTGAAGGGCTTCTTCAGCTCTCATGAGGGCAGTAGAGGAGTGAGGGAAGAAGGTATCTTTGCTCTGGGCAGTCCTGGAAGTTGGCAAAGCAGATACAGTGGTGGATGAACAGTCTCTATGGGAGCTTTGGGGTTCTGGAGATCATGCTACCCTCTCCTAAAGCAGCATCTAATAAAACAGAATTAGAATCACAGAATGGTTTGTGTTGGAAGGGACTTTAAAGCTTATAAAGTTCCAGCACCCTGCCATGGGTAGGGATACTTTCACCTAGACCAGGTTGCTCCAAGCCCTAACCATAACCACAGGCTTCTGCAACTACTGTCCAGCATGGAGAACGTCTCAGCCTTTAACTCTGCTCCTCTAGAGGCACAACTCTTCTCATGTTGTTTTTCCCAAACTCCACTTGCTCCTTTCCACTGCAAGATGGACCATCCAGCTCCTGCATCCTTATCTCTGCTTTTTTGCATCAATGTGTGCACTTGTCAGCTTTGGGATAGATCATAGAATGGACTGGTTTGGGTTGGAAAGGACCTTAAGATCATGCAGTTCCAACCCCCTGCCAACAGCAAGGACACCTCACACTAGACCTTGTTGCCCAAGACTCTGTCCAACCTGGCCTTGAACACTGCCAGAGATTGAGCATTTACCACTTCTTTGGACAACCTGTGCCAGTGCCTCACTACACTCACAGTAAAGAACTTCTTCCTTATATCCAACCTGAACTTCCCCTGCTTCAGTTTAAGCCCATCACCCCTTCTCTTGGCACTACAGCCCCTGATGAAGAGTCCCTTTCCAGCATCCTTGTAGCCCTCTTCAGATATTGGAAAGCTGCTCTGAGGATACTTTTCAGTAATCCAGCATGAAAATGATATATCCAGCATTCAGCCTGAAAATGACACATCAGCTCCATGGACAATCCTGAGAGGGGTGTTGTGGCTGGAGTCCGGTCCATGACCATATACCAGTGCACGAATATTTAAAGAGCATGATTTGGTGTTTTGCCAAGAGCTTTGCTTACCAAAGCAGGCGTCAGGCAGCAGGTGGGAGCTGGATGACTAGCTGAACACTGATGGAGATGGATGTGAGGTTTACAGCTGTGTCTGAGTATTCACTACAGTGCAGCTGCTGGCAGCACAAGGCTCAGAGCCTAGAATGGACCAGGGTCCTTTCAGTAGGCAACTGTGAGTTTTCCAGGTAGGCTCCTTACAGCTAAACTACTTTTAATGTGGTAAGAATGTATTAGTTGGGCTTCAAATAAGCAAATAGTTGCCCATGATTCCCAATACCCCTGTGCCTCCTGTGGCACCACTCCAGTTCCAAGCTAGACACCTACTTGCACCCCATTCATATGCCCACTGAAGTATTAAACCTTGCTTATGTGGTCCCAGATTTCCTCCTCTGCCTTCACTGTTTCATATTCTTTTTCTTCATCTGAATCTCCAGCTGATATTCCCAACCTCTTCCTTCCCTTGTTGTTATTTCTCTTCTTTACTGCTACTCCTCTTGGTTTGGTTATAGTCCTTATTATTAACAGAGTAGAGACCAACATCATCTCCAGGATATCTCCTTTTAACTCCAGCCTTAGGTGACAAACATTGCCTCTTGTTTACAGCCCCACAGCTGTGACAATGCCTCCCCTTGAGTTGATTTGAATGAGTTTTGCTTCAAGTAAGATTTCCCAAGAGATGCTAGGAAGCGTTTCTCTAACTATGTCCATATGAATAAATGCCTATTCAACTGGACACACACTGCGCCATAACAGAGCCATGGGCATTTCATACTGTCTTGAGGGGAAACGTGTCTGCTGCAGCAAAGTGAGCAGAGCTTGAGTTGAGCTTCAGATGGAACTGGGAAACCATGCACTAAGTAGTTAATTGGCTGAAGGACTTTGCACTGTATTGGCTGCATTTAGCATATAAACTGACCTTCATTTGGGAGGGAAAGGAAAGGGAAAAGGGAAAGGGAAGGGAAAGGAAAAGAAAAAGGGAAGGGAAGGAAAGGAAAAAGGGAAAGGGAATGGAAAGGAAAAGGGGAAAGAGAAAGGAAAGGAAAGGAAAGGAAAGGAAAGGAAAGGAAAGGAAAGGAAAGGAAAGGAAAGGAAAGGAAAGGAAAGGAAAGGAAAGGAAGAAGGAAAGGGGAAAGGAAGAAGGAAAGGAGAAAGGAAAGAGAAAGGAAAGGAAAAGGAAAGAAAAAGGAGAGGAAAAGGAAAGAAAAAGGAAAGGAAAAGGAAAGTGCAGTTGTTAATCCCAGTTTTACCTTCACTTATCCCAGCATTGCATTGACAAGAGGCTGACTGGTGTTACTTTGTACTCAGGAATACTGTTCAAGCATAAAATCAGGAGTGAAATCTGCATCACGTCTTTCTTTCATGCTCTGCCATGTCTTCAGTTTGTTTTGTTGTGAAAAGACTGTGTAAGTCACTGAGGAAGCACAAGTATCCCTTTTTTACACAAAAAACCCCACATGTATTTTGAGACACAGAAACCTACTCACAACCAGGAGACTTGTGACTGGCCAATGTAACCTGAGTTCACCCCATCTAGAAGCTGTTCTTTATGTCATGTTTCAATGCAGTGACTCATCCACTTTGTGGTGGGCTGTTCTGGTCCAGCACATCTTCTCCTCCCTTTTTGGTTTACTCCCTCTACCACACATACATGGTTCTCATAAAGCACTGTTGAGAGTAAACAAAACTTGTTCAAGTCACTATTGTTTTGCTCTAAACTTCTTGGGGAAAAAGATAATTCCTGGCATATTGAGGGGAAATAAACTGCTTTGGGGCTCTCCTGGCACTTGGGGTTTTAGAATATTTTCTGATAGCATTATGCAGAGAGGTGAGGGGCTTCTGTATTGTGAAGCAGAACAAAGATAACAATAATGAGGGCATGAAATTAGCTTGGCAGTATGAGCTCTGTGATCCTGTGTAGGGTTTTCAAAGAGGGTGAATTAAATTGTTGCCAAAGTCAGTATGGATGTAAGGATTGAGTTGGGTAACAGTAAGGAAAAAGAAGTGAGTCCTAAAGACACAGGAGATAATGGCTTAAAGAATTTTCTGTACTTAGGGGATTGCTCATTCATCTGAAAAAGTGTAGAGAGAATTATGACAATTACCTAGGAAATGAAATGTGTGTATATATAGTGAGGGTGAGAATCTAAACTGATGTCAGGGAAATCACAGCAGAAGAATGAGTGATGATTAGAGCCTCTCTTATTCTGCAGACCTGCCAATATTGCATCTTCCAAAAGCACAGTGATAATTTATGCCATTGAAGAATGTAAAGGACCAGATTTCTTCTGTGTGTAATGCCAGGAAGGGTCAAACAAGACTACGTACTAATGCTTTCCTGAATGGCTTAGTCTCTGTAATTCTATGTGCAAAATGTCTGTGGTATTTAATCAGAGCACAGGATCAAGCTTATTATGTCTCATTTTATTTATGGCAAAATTCAGTAATGCTATTCAAACAGTAGTCTTCAAGCATGAGTTTTTGTGCACAGGGAAAAGAAACTACAATTTGCCCATAATATTCTTTTGTTCAACAGGACTCTGATTTTTGGAGATACACTCTTTCAAGGGTAACAAACATTGAGCACCTTCCAAAAGCTGACTTTCCAAAAGATCCCACCTTTCAAACCCCTGACATCCACCTTTTTACATGTCTTCAGATGAAAACGTACGGAAGTGCTTGAAAAGCTTTACAAGAAGAGCTTGGGCACCTGATTCCCACAGAAACACATTTGATGTTGAGTGCCACTCCCCTTTTGCATTTGCCCACTTTAGCCTTCCTAAAGAGATTATAATGAGTGATTTTAATATTCCAATCATGCAAATCTTCCCCCAAGATTTCAATAATGCCAACAAGGTCTAATGTGCACTCATAAATGAGCTATTCCAATTCCAATTCTTGTTTATTACTCAGACTCCCATCATTAGAGTATAGGCAATTAAAGAATTTTTTCTCTTCACATCCCTTGGTGCCTTGATTAATTTTGTTCTTGACATCTTAATTTCATGCTAAATGAATGCTCATGCGTCCCGCCCTTTCTGCTTTCCCTTCTTCTTAGTTTAACACTCTCCTGACTAACTCAGTTCAACACCTTGAAGACTTCCCTGTGAAAATGGAGACCATTGATACTCGGTGTCTTTATCTGCTCACCAAAGTAGGTCATTGCATTTCTTATAGCCACAAATATCTGCCTTACTCCACTTAAATCTAGCAGTGTTTCTTTTCCAGAAGTTTTTGTCTTGCTCTGTTTGTTGTAAAAAAGACTTCTGGACAGAAGAGCCACCTGCAGCATACAGGAGTTCTTCAGCCACCTTCAGTCTCTCATACAGATTGTGAAGTGTGCACCACCAGCAATGAGAACCTCGGGCACCATGTGCCCATTCACCCTTGCAGTAGTACATCATGATGTGTTTGGGAAGAGAACAGCAAATAACTTCCTTGTCCCTGGGAAATTTAATTTCATTCTGAACCCAGTGTCTTTGCCACAGTTGATGGGATTTGTGTGATCAAATGTAGGCACATCAGAGGGAAATATCTCCATCTCTACCTTTATAGTCAGAAGAGAGAAATAACGCCTTCTAGGGATAAATAAATCTGAATTAGAGTAGATGAATCATGTCTGGAAAATGCCCATTGCTTTCTATGGGCTAAGATGAATACTTCAGCTGTAGTTTTCTGTAATTGAGACCTATAAAGCACTCTTGGGGTCATTTCTACCCCATGACAGAGCACTGCAAACAGTATTTCAGCCTTTGTGGTTTTATTTGGGGATCTATGCTCTGAGATGTGTTCAGGTTTGTGTATGTACACTCAGAGAGTTATGTTAGGCACCATATCGAAACACAAAGGCAGCATCTTCTCTAGGGAAACAGTAATATAAATGAACTCTATTCTTATACCTTTCCTGGCATGGCATAATGCACAATAACTTTAAAAACATTCTAAACCTCTCTTCCAGCTTTGCAGGTCGTGACTGTTTCTCAGTCTGAGCATTTGAGAGGTTGAAAAACTGAAAATACACCATACACAAAGAATACTATGTTAAAAATAGACCATATTCCACCACTGGTATGCAACTGCCACATGCATGTACTTGTACCAAACAGGCTCATGCTCTTAGAGCATCTCCAAGGCAGGCTTATAGTTCTACTGGTAGAAACCTGTTGTGGGATGTAGCTGTTGCCATTGAATAGCCATATAATATATATAAAATATATATATAATATAATAACATATATAATAATAACCATTTGGGGTGCTGGGATAGTGCAGTGACAAACATACACAGAGGAGGAGCAGCTTCATGGAGACAAGCATCAGTGTGGGACATGTCCTTAGTGCTGCCTGCCTGCCTGCCTGCCCTATGTTATTAGCCCAAATGTGGAAAGAAGCAGCTTGAGCAACTAGTCTGTGTGTGTGGCAGAGGAGATGTATGTGAGCCACTGGTGTCCTGTTGAAATGCATGCTTCTGGGATTGCTGCAGCAGATTAAGTTGCCATCCTGAACCTGTGATTTATTTTGACCTGATTTAATTTGCGCAGGTGCTGATTAGAAGTGCCTGCAAAGTCTGCAGCCATAGCTCAGCTAAAGGGACAGCCAGATCGCCCTACATCTGTGGTTCCTTGGAAACAACCCCTGTTTCCATCTGGATGTTTTCTTTAAGATGGGATTTAATGTTTTCTTTTCTGAATTTTCTTGTTTGGGGCAAAGCAGATGTTTCTGGAACCATCTCACAGAAATACAGCTGGTAGAAACAGAGGTTTTAAACCATTTCAGCTCAAATTCAAATCAAATACAAACATGCCCATGATAATTTGTTTCTTGGCCCTAAGCTTTTCTATTTTCTCTTAATTTAATATTAAAACTTCTACAGGTGAAGTTCAAACTGGAATCTGACCTGTTTGCTCTAAGGAACACAGACTTGCAGATGAATCTCTGGAGACCTGAGCCTAGCTCAGCTCATGCTTTTTCAAGCTCATCTTTCTGGCATTAGAGATGTTTCAATGAGGTAGGATTCATCTCACCTAGCTTTCAGTGTGGGATTTAGCTTGCAGATTAAGATCTCTAAATTTCAGTGTCTCCATCTATGTGTTTCTGTGCAAGTTGTGGCTCTAAACTCAAAAGACAGTCAATGTAATGTGTGATGACATCCAGCTGCCTTAGCATGGAGTCTGGTGTTGGTTTTGGTGTTTCGGGGTGTCCTCCTTACCACCAGCAACTTTCTAAGAGTGCAAGTATCTCCCCTAAATCGCAGTTGTATCTTATGCAGGCACCTCTGATTCCCCATAGCATTTTAGGTGGCACTGCATATCCATCCATTGTTTGGGGTTAAGCTAAGATTATTAGGAAAACAGCTCTTTTGCTAGCTCTTTTCTTGCAAAAAGAGCAGTGATATTCTTTTCCTGTGCTCCTCTTGCCTGTGTGAAGCTCATGAGAGCGCTGAAATTCCCAGAGTACTCAGACCTCATTCAGGATCTGATCCTGGCTGGATCTACAAAGCATGCAGTTATTAGCAGATCCTATTATATCTGCATCTGTGGTCATGAAGGAAAAAGCTCCTGGGACCATGCACACAGCAGAACTGTAACAGCTGAAGAAAGATTACAATAAACACATAGGAAAATCAATGCGGACAAGGGGAACACTTGAGCCTTTCCTAAACTGGTTCCTCCGTCTTCAGAAGTTAGAGATGCTTTGGCAGTGTAACACTGGAAACCACAGGATTGAACCCTGGAAAACTCTTTTTAGAGCAATTAAGTCAAACTGTGCTACATGGTGTTAACTTAGAATTTCAATTAGTGCATACAATTTGCTATCAGCTCAGGCCAAGTCATTTTCATGAACCAAAGCTGCTACTTGTTTGAACAGTATGAAGATGGAAGCAATTTGTTAACACTCTGATTTAATGTGATGACTAATGATTTTCAGAAGGAAGTATGGATTGGGTTTGTCAGGCTGATTATATCTGAAGCATGACTGAGAAGGGGACTGGCCATTTCAGCTACGTTGATCAATGAAAATTCTCAGGGACCGAGCTGGTCCTTAGCATTTCCAGGGTAAATTCAACATAGGAGCCTTCCAATATCTGAAGGAGGCTACAGGGATGCTAGAGAGAGACTCTTTGTTGGGAACTGTAGCCACAGGACAAGGGGGAATGAGTTTAAACTGTAACAGGCATAGTTCAGGTTGGATATAAGGAAGAAGCTCTTTACTGTGAGGGTGGTGAAGCACTGGCACAGGTTGTTCAAAGAAGGGGTAAATGCTCCATCCCTGGCAGGTTAGACAGAGTATTGGGTGACAGGGTCTAGTGTGAGGTGTTACTGCCCATGGCAGGGGGCTGGAACTGGATGATCTTCAGGTCCTTTCCAACCCAAACCATTCTATGATTCTATGATTAGCTAAGGGCAGGATGGGCATGTTTACTTGTCCAAGGCATTTTGAGTTCCCCCCTCCTAGGGGTGAGTCCTGTTCCTATTCATATGACGCAGTGATGGCTGCACAACTCCCTCATTCAAATGGAGACTGCATTCCCCCAAGCCCACCCTAGCACTTGTTTTGGCATTCACCCCCTGGCTATGGACACCCTGCACCCAGTTTATCTTGTTTTACCCTCCTGGGAGAGCTGCTGGCTTTGCAAGTCAACTCAAGAGACTGGGGCTTTTCAGCTGTGGGGTTTTGTTTTGGTTCAGCTCTGCAGGATTGTCATTACATCAGTGGCTCTTGTCCCAGTTATTGTTGATGGCTAACCCTACATCCTGCAGTGCAAAAAGAGAAGTTTGTGTGTGGTGCCCAGAAGGTCATATACCCTTCTCTGCTCCCTCCCTTGGCCAGCAGTTTTACCATGACTCATGTCAATATTGACATTTACCAGGGACTTGCCTTTGTGCTTTCATCCCCATTGAAAAGGCTTCATGTTTTTCTTCTGGGTTTGCCCAGACTTTTTCCTAGCTCTTTTCTTTTACACAGCCTTTCTCTGAAAAAAAGAAAAACCCTTTTGTAAAGGCTCTTATTTTTCCTGGAAATGTTAACTCCCTGCACAGATATTCTGGGAACTTTTCACTGTTCTTTTGCTTCGTGACACAGGAAACTATAAGAGGAACATTATCTCTTCGAGGCAGCAAGTCATTGTACTTGCTTCTAAAAGCTGATCTTGTTTTGTTTAACATGCTAACTACTTTATGCTGGCAGTGGTGCGCTGGAATACGCTTGCTCTAGCTGAGTTGCACTTGCTTTCCTTCCTTTTAATGCCGCTTCTCAGGTTGCCCTCGCCATGAGCAAACCTATCAGCATCTGGCCAGTTCATAATGACTTGTTATGAAATAAAAATTAATCAAGCACTGAGATTATTGCACAATATTTCCCAGGACTTATTATCAAGTGTGATTGAGCAGACATCTTTTTTCATGAGGGTGGATTGCACTTGGGTTGGAATTAACTCACAACAGCTGCTTTATTACTGTGATGTATTGTTATTTATGTAGGATGAAAGATGTGAATAGCACTAGAGCACAACAGATCTGTGAACAAAGGAGTTTACAGTCTAATGGAGAGGCAAAGCTGGAGCAGATGACAATAGAAAAGGGAACGGGACATGTGTGTTGCTGCAATTCAGTCCATAAACTTTAGCAGAGACTTTGTTTCTCTTAGCCTCTTTTTCCTTATTTAAGGAATAGTTATAAACAGTGTTATCAAGTAGGTGAAGCGTCCAGAACTTTGTCTTTAATACCATTTAAGTGTTTTCTTGTTTAGCTCTCTCCCTGTTGACCCAGTACTCAGATACGGCCAAGTTTCACTCAGCTGAGGAGCCAAAGAAAGCAGATAAAGAGGCAAAGAGGGATTTATTTCAGAGAAACATCAAGTGTATTTTCACCTCAGAGACACAATGATTTAGTACAAGAGTGAATATTAAGCATCTTAAAATACAGTGAAGTTTTATGGTGATCTTTGTTCTGAAGCCGCATTGCTCAACTACTAGCACAAATCCTGCAAGATAACCGAAGGTGTTAAGGAAGTAACTGGGAAAAAAATAAGACAGAAAGACACGTATCTTTCAAAATCATAACTCCTCCAACAGGAGTAAACTAACCTGCAAAGGGAGAATGAAACCAATAAATACACAGTCACATCTTTTTCAGTTGTAACTGAAAAGGGTATCTGGTGGCCCTGCCTAGAATGATGTACATGGGGTTTGGTTTGCTGCTTTCCTAAAGCACATACTGGTCTTTGACTAAAAGGGTTGAAACACACTGTGATAACGTACCAAACCCTTCTGTTTGCTGGAGGGGGGGATATGCGTGTGTACCACTACTTGTTATTGATGGAAAAAGTGTAAGGGGAGGAAGAAGGTGACATTTGGTTTTCAACGTGTCTGGGTACCAGAGTCTTGAAGAATTTGGGAGCAAGAATTATAACCCCTGAATAGGGAAAGGCTGGATGCCAAAAGTGATTCAGCCCAAGATGGATTTGTGTGGAATAGGTCCTCTAATTCCCACAGTACATTAAATATCCTTTTCACTTGTGATAAAACCCTTCCAGATCCTCTCACTCACTACCTCACACCCCAATATATTCACCTTAGCCTGCTACCAGTTTCAGTGCAAACTGTACCCTAATGCTTTCATTTTTAGAGTGCATTTCATGGTGTCCTTTACCCAAAGAAACACCAAGGGATCTGCTATCAGGTATACCTTGTCTTAGCAGAGTTTTAGCTTTTAAGAACACTTTAAACCTGCCAGGGACAAAATGAGATATGAAGAACCAATTTCAATTGCAGTGTGTGAGGTGGTTTCCCAGCAACAGGAGTATTTAAAAACAACATAAATTAACATACCTTAAAAAAGGCAGCAGCAACAGACACCGATTTTTACTGTGTGATGTTTTGTATTCATTAAAACATAGTTTCTGAGCATTGCTTCTGCCTCAAGGCACAACCCCAACTCATCTTAACATCACGTTTCTCCTTTCTTCATGGAAAAGTACTTAGAACTTTACAAAGACAGAGAGGAAGAGAAAGTAGAGGGAAAGGCAGACTAGACTGGTAACATAATTGCTTGGAGCTAAGCTATTGACTTCTGCTAGAAGAGCAAAACTCAGTTGCTCTCTCAAGGAATAATCCCTTCTCCTTTAGGATCTAGCTCCCTTTTTGAACCATAAAAAGAAATATTGCATCTTAAAATTGCCTTTCCTCCCTGCTTTTGTCACCTCCACTGTACATCCCCCCCCCTTCATATTCTCTCTGGAAACTTTACTTTCTCTCCAAAGCCTCTGGTTTGGCAGGCAAATCCAGGACAATCGGTGTTCTGTGAAAAAGCTGTTTTAAAACAGAGTTTTTAAATCTCAAATGCTGTGTCCTTAAGCAGGTAACACAGATTTTACGTGAAGGGAGGGAAGGATAGTGTTAGCAGAGACCTGTAAGAACCACAGCATCGCAGTAAGCTGCAGTACAAGAAGAAACTGGGACAGGATTGTGATTTTTATATGTCCTTTTTACCTTGAAGTATTTATAGTATTTGAGCTGCTCATGTCCCTTAACACCTTGTACCTGATAACAAATGTGTGGGGCAGTGACATCCCCTTTGTACAAGTCTAGGGGAGGCCAAAAGTAAAGAGGCAGTGGTTTGTGTCTCACTCAACCATAGACATCTATAATGCAAATACTTACATGAAGGCAAGTCCCATCCCAGATATGATACTGGGAATACAGGATGCTGAAGTGACCGCCCCTGCCAGGGCATAAGGACACAAAATTGCCTGCAATGAGCCAGAAGACAAAGCAAGCCCAGTCTCTGAGAGTGGGAAAACTAGATGCCTGTGGTAATATTCCCAGGTATATCTAAAAATGGAGTTTAACTTTGAACTGCTTAAAGCAAAGAGTTTCTGGACAGCTCAAAACCAAAAATGAAGCTTCAACCTCTGAAATTTATTTCCCAATGTTTTTTATCCCTCCAAAGAATTTCTTTTCCTTAGAAAAACATTATCATTCTCATCCCAAGTTGGACCAGAAAAGCAGTCCCATGCGCTTGTATGGTCTCAGTATATACTTTCCAAGGGGAGAGATCAAAGGCATCTGTTGCATTGTAAAATCAGCAGGACACAGATCACTAGCACTGCAAGCACTGCCTTGACAACATCAATCTTTTGGGATGTGCAGAGAGAATTTTAGTTGATCTGCTTTGTCTGGGCTGCTAGACATCCAAGATTCCTGTGCACATACTGAAATTCCATTCTTCCCCCTGCTTGTGTGAACAGCATTTCTGAGTGAATAAGGGAAGATATATTAAGAAAAGCTGTAGGAGAATGAATGTAGTCAGAAAAGTTGAGACTATAAATATTGTTTCTTGAAAGGTTGCTGACTGACTGATGAAAAGCTAGGGGTAAGGTTTATCTCCCTGCATCAGTTTCAGTAGCAGGATGAAATTGTGTGCCATACGGTCCAGTGTTGAGTAAATGCACTGGCTTATACCCTCTCAATTACTGATACTTTTTAAGCTGTCACAGATTGCTCCAAGTATGAGCATCCAACAAGGGTTTGAACCACTTGCCTATATGTAGGAGCCTTGTTGCAGATGAAATGATGCTTGAGGCATCCTTGGCATGTGTTTGGGACCTACAAGAGCCCTGTACTGCCTAGAACAGCAGCTGGAGGCCAAACAGGACCCCCCCAGTTTCACTATGCACCTGTGCTTGGGCAACTGGATTGAATCCCCCAAGGTGAGAGTCTGAATCCTGCCCTGGGATTCTGTGTTCGTTCCAGAGGTGACCTTGGAGAGGATGAAGTGGCAGCCAAAGAAGCTACAGAGCATAACGAAATTACAGAGATAAAAGTGGATGTAGACAGCTGCCTTTCCCAGAGCAGAGAAGAGACCCCAGAGGGACCTGTGAGCTCTGATTCTCAAGAGGCGAGCAGTCAGCAGAAAGCCACTGAGAATAAGACATTTGCAAGTTAAATGTATTGAAATCAAAAGTGAAGGACTTGAAGAACAGGTCAGCAAGAAACTAACTTTATGGGTTTCTTCTTTAAAACAAAAGAAGATACTTGAACTAACTGCTGCCATCCCTCCTTTCCAACTTTAATGAGTCTATGATTCTGTGATTCTTTGTCCCCTTAGTGATGCCAATTCTATACAAAGCTGCCCAAATACTGATGTTTCATTCATACTGAGGGGCAAAAACACCTGTAAAACTTTCTGCTTCTCTCATGTCACCTTCCTCGCTTGCTCGTGGTCCCTTCTGGTGTTTGTATCTCTCTGCAGCTGCAGTGCAGTGAGGCAGAGCAGCTTTCTCTCATAATCAGTTTTTATTCACCATTGACCCTTAGGCAATTTCTGAAGTTGAATTTTTCTGTAGTTCCAGCCATCCAAGCCTGGAATTGAATTTTCGCAAAGATTTTTAGTCCAGAAAGGGAAAAAGTGACATAAAGCAGGGGTGTGAGTTTTCTCAGAGCCATGGCATTTGGGTGAATCAACCACAGAATTATAGAAGGTCAGGTTGGAAGGGACCTTGAGAATCATAGAAACATAGAATAGTTAGGATTGGAAAGGACCTTAAAATTGCCCAGTTCCAACCCCCCTGCCATGGGCAGGGACACCTCACACTAAACCATGTCACCCAAGGCTCTGTCCAGCCTGGCCTTGAACACCAACAGGGATGGAGCATTCACAACCTCCCTGGGCAACCCATTCCAGTGCCTCACCACCCTAACAGGAAAGAATTTCCTCCTTATATCCAATCTAAACTTCCCTCGTTTAAGTTTTAACCCGTTACCCCTTGTCCTGTCACTGCAGTCCCTAATGAAGAGTCCATCCCCAGCACCCCTATAGCCCCCCTTCAGATACTGGAATTCAATTACTTCTGAGATTTTTTAAACATGGGCTGTTCTTATCCAAACCCATGGGAGTTACATTCTTTTGATTCTCCTCCCCATCCCTCTGGGATCCGAAGGAGGAATAAGAGGGGGGAGTGAGTGAGCAGTTGTATGGTTCTGAGTTACTGGCTGGGCTTAAACTACGACACTTTATTAAAGAACACCTTAAAGATCTTAAGATAACCACGGTGAGAGGAAGCCTTACTCTTTTCTTTTTAGGAATTAGTCTGCCAGTCAGTGTGGAAAAAGCATTGTTACAGGTAAACAAGTTGTGGTTCTTGTGGATCTTCACAGGAACATAACAGAAGTTAAAAGGTGGCAAAGCACAAACCAGTTTGAAAGGCTGAATTCTCACACTGAAATTCGTGAGACACTTCATTTCTCATGGGCATATTCATAGAGCAGGAGAGTCGGCATCACCTCTTCGCTATGGAAGAGAGTGATGGACTGCTGGAATTGAACCCAAACCCCTGCCTACAACATCCCCAAACCACTTCTGCCTGTGCCTGCTGGTGGGGAGCGTGTCACCTTGTAGGGATGTGGAGGGGACCTGTGCACAAGGAGTGAATAGAGAGAAAGGACCATCAAGTGGGAAAAGATGAGTATTCCCGCTCCCAGAACAGGACAGTGTAAGTTATTTCACCCTCATCCTCCAAACAATAAAGCTCTTTTTTTACCTACAGTGCTGAGAAGGAGTTAAAAATACCGCAAAGCTTGAAAAAGACATAAAAACCCAACCCAGGACTGATGTTGCTGTTGTTTGATCTTGCTGTTTAGGTGAGTTTTGATCTCTTGGTGTAACTAAGACAAAAGATTCTTATCTGTTGAAGTCGGCATTGCAGGGGAGCAAACAGCACATCAGCTGTCTCAGCTGACTGACTAGAAGATGCAGAGTTAAATAGACCCATATTTGCAGCCTCTGGCTTCATTAGTAAATTACTGCATAATGAACCAGCACATAGTAACTTTCCTATTTTCTTCCACAGCTAATGCCCTGCTGGTATCTCATCCATAGGCTTGTTTTACAGCGCAGCCAACCTGATCCTAAGACAGGCAGCAGCCTGGTCCCTCTTGGGACCAGTGTGAGCCGAGCTGTACTTTAAAAGTGGAGCTGGAAAGAAACCCAGCACTGGTGATGCTGGAGAGAAGCGTTCAATCATTTAATTAACCCTGATAATGTTTCAGAGGAAGACCTTAATGGTACAATCAATAACTCCTCCTGTGATCAGTTTGTTAGCCAGTCTGAAATGTTCTAGTTTTAATAGGGGACTCCCAGGAGGATTGTGAACTGTTATTTGTAAGCAGTAATTCAGGGTACACATAAAACAAGACTTCTGTTTTTTTGTTGTTTCTTTTTTTTTTTATGTTTCTGACAACCATAGTCCTCTCTTCTCCACCAATCTGGCATTTCTGAACAAATTATTTGTGTATTCAGTCGTGTCCTTACTGCTTTGCGGGAAAAGAGTCTCTGAGTTCTTCAATGTTACAGGCAGAGCTGATAGGACCCCACATTCAGTTCTGCTGTTTCTTCAAGGGCTTCCCTAAACTCTACTTCTGCTTTAGCTCTAAAGCCATGTAGCTGTAATGTGATGGCACCAAACACAAACTTCAGTAGCCTCCATGGAGTCCATTATATCAGCTTAGCTACATGTCACTTCAGTTCAGGTTCCTATCTACCTGGAAAACCCCTTTGAAACATCTCAAGACAGACTGTGCCCCTTTGCTGTTGTCATGGTCCTTTCTCCCTATTTATTCTTTCTTTCCTCCTCCTCTTCAACAAACATTTCTTAGTAACTGAGATGAAGTTGACAGATACAGCTTAGATATAAGGCAGAAGGTCTTTATTGTGAGGGTGGTGAGGTACTGGCAGAAGTTGCCCAAAGAAGTGGTAAATGCTCCATCCCTGGCAGTGCTCAAGGGCAGATTGGACAGAGCCTTGGGTTACATGGTCTAGTGTGAGGCATCCCTGCTCAGGGCAGGCAGTTTGGAACTGGATGATATTAAGGTCCTTTCCAACCCAAACCATTATATGATTCTATGGTACCTGCTTGGGTGTTAAGGCAACCTTGAAACCCTTTAAAGAGGTCCAGATCTTCCAGGCACAGAACAGCACTCCATTCTTTGAAGGCACTCTGCCCAAAGGAAGGTGGGAAAGGGGAACCTACATGGTAATATTCAATATCCAAGGTGAATGCAAACCAGCAGAATGATTTCTTTGTTGTAGCAGTTTCTTTCAGTTGTAAGAAATAGGAAGGCTCCCTTTCTGCTTTGCTGGGTAGAATTTTATCTTCTGGTTTTGGCACTTATTAATTTTCCACTTATTAGGCTGCCTGTGAGATTTCCATTGTTGGGGCTTTTTTTTATTATTATTTCAAAGATCAGTGCTTGTGGAGTTTTCATTGTCGCGTTAAACACGCTGAGTAAATATAGTCCCTGAAACTGGAGATTTTATCTGGGAAACTCAGATGAAATTCCATGGCTGACAGTTGTTCAAACGAGCCCTCTCTGCCAGACTACAATAGCAAACGATATTCTTCATTCCCTTTACCTTCCCTTCATTATTCATTGGAGAGAAGGGAGGGAGAGAAAAGCAGGGTCATCCTGGCATTACATTTATTCCGCTGCTATGACTCCAGTGCACACAAGCAACAAAGCATTCACTTTGAGCACAACACTTAGCAGTGAGATTACACCTTGGGTATAATACAATACGTGACCTGTTCCAGGTCGCAATGACTTGCCAAGTCAGCTAATTTCTTTTCCTTGCCCTTACACAGCAGAAGAGTGTGCAAGAAGTGAATGGAGGAGACTGTTTCCTACCCAGAAGTCCTCACTCTTGCTGGCATCAGCTGAGATAGCCTGGAGTTAATGTACCTGAGCACTGGGGCAGCTTTCTAAGGGATGTGCTCTATTTTCCGTGGCATAAATTGCATTGTAAGGGGGAAAGCAAGTTCAGCCTCGTCTGTTAGTGCAGTCTTCATGTAGCTCATAACGAAAGCAACCATGTTACTTTTAGGAAGAGCTGAATTACAGACAACTGTGGGTAGTCAAGGTAGAATGCGGGTAACACAGCCCATCCTGAGGGCACAAAATGGATTGTGGCATCCCATGAAGAGCATGAGGCTTTGAGCTAAGGAGATCAGCCAGTGTGAGCAAGAGTGTTTAAAATGTGAGGAGGGTCTGGGCATGGGAGTGACTCAGGTTTACCTTTAACAACTAAGGAGGACATCCACTTAACATCATTATATCCAAATACAGCATTCCTTAGCTGATGTGCTCAATTCATGTAAGAGATGGGGCTTGAGGTGCAATGGTAGGGTGGTAGCGTCTCTGTGGGAGGTAAAGCTTAGGTACTCAAAGCAGCTTCACATCACATCTATGGGCCCGACTGTCATTTGCACACAGGTCTCTCATTCTTCAGAACATATTAGGGCTTCAAAGTACATGGTAGTGACTACTCCCTTGAGGCTCCATCCCCAAGAGTGCTAAATGGCTTTCACATGAAAGAGAACAGGGCTTTGCCAGGCTTCCAACCCTTTCCTTTTGTATTTCACCAAACCCACAACCACACAGCCAAGTGACTGGAATTGAACTGCTTCCATGACCTCTACATGAGTGTAGTAAAACAGGAAACAATTCAGATAAAAAATGATGTCTGTGTGATGGATTACAAACAACCTCATCAGAGAGATGAGGTCGTGGTAGAGACAGGGAAGGGTATCAAACATTTTGCCTCCTTGTTCTCATCTCTCACAAAACATGCTTTGAGTGTTTTCTTAACAGGGACTGCAAAACTCAACACATTAATTACGACTGTAATCCAAAGCTAAAAGTATTGAGAAACAGTGCTGGAAAACCTGGCTCTGGGTGTGTAGTACGGTAGACCCCCAGGACAAAAAGCCTAAATTACGGAGCATATCCCATAAAACAATGTGAAGAAAGGCTCATTGCCAACAGAGCACTGAGCTAGCACTTTCAGATAAAGCTTTTCTAGCTGTTGTTTAATCTGTGGCAGAAGTGTGTCTGTGGCATCGCAGATGACAGCACGCGTTCCCAGTCTGAGATGGCAAAGCTGTACACTATCAGGCTGCGGCTAAGGGCTTCTGTCTCCATCTCCAGTCCTTTCACCCAAAGACCAGCATCTCCTCTCAGCAATCTGTCCATGTGTGTCTGAAGATTCTTTACAGTGATATCAGTAATATCAGTTCCAGTTAAGAGGTCATGAAATTGAGGTATCAAGGGAGATTAAGTTGCCTAAAGACTTCTGAGAGGCCTAGGAAAGAGGAATATAATTGAGGTCTCTTGTGCCCAGCCCCACGCTCTGTAGCTGCTCTGTGGAGCTTAACATATTAACATACATGAAAGACTTTGTTGGAGCCCAAACTCTTCGTTACAAAAGCTGATGGGGGATGGATTGTGTGATCAGTGATACACGTTCCCAAGCAATGCATGTCCCTGGGAATGACAGTGTAAGCAGTCATTAACTCATCTTTGCTGTCCTGGCTCAGATTGTGCTGGGACAGATCTTCCCAGACCCCAGTCTTAGAATAGCCTGGAGAAGACCTTTATAGGTCACACACTAAATGTTTGATGTTCTAGAAGTCTGTATTTTCCCATATGCATCACATTACATATATACTCAGAACTGCCCGCTGAAGCTACACTGTTTGGCATCAGGCTGTGCTAGGGTGGCTCTTGTCTAACCAAGTGAGATAGCATGTGCAGGATCAGTCAGTGCCTCACTGCAGTCAGTTGTGTAGATATAGAATCGTTTAGGTTGGATAAGACATTTATGATCATTGAGTCCATGACATAGATAGATGATATAGATATATAGATATCGATAGATATATAGATGTATAGATACAGAAATAGAGAGATATAGATAAATATATAGAGATATATAGAGATAGAGATAGATAGATGATAGATAGATAGATAGATAGATAGATGATAGATAGATAGATAGATAGATAGATAGATAGATAGATAGATAGATAGATGATAGATATCTGAACTACTTTCTCAACAGTGGTTTCAGCGTTGAAGTGTTTGGGGTCCACACACATTCCTCATTTGCTCTTTATTCCATGGCCACCACTCAGCAAAGGCATTCCTCCCCACCTGGGTAACCAACCTGTAAACCTTTCTGCAGGCTGCCTGGGGAAGTTTTGCCACTCTTAAACCATCCCAACCTTCTCACTGTTCCCCCACCCACTTTTGGATCTACACTGGAGATGTTTACATCAAATTTACTTTAATTCTGTCCCTGAGTGCTTGAATAGAATGGGAAACAGTTCTGAGGAGTAGAAATTTGTAGCAGTACTACTACTATTTGTTTGTGTACCTTTCACCCTTCTGCTAAATTGGTTTTCACTCCAGCTATATTTCTTTGAATGTGAAGGGTTTCCTTTCTCTCCTTGCTTTCCTTTTGGTCCTATCCTCTATTTAAAAGCAAAGTCATCAATAACTTTCAATGAAATGTATTTGCTGCAACTCTCCAGGATAACACAGTTTGAACGTTCTGATTGATTTATGTCTATGAAAACCAAATTGCATCAGCCGTTCATCTGTAGAAACCTTTGTTTTCTTTAAAGGTATGAGCCCTGTGCTTCATTAGTCTCTCAAGCTTTTCCTTTTGGTACCTGTTGTGTTTCACACATTCTTATAAGCTGTCTGCCTCTAATAAATGAAATTATTCTTCAGCTGTAAAGTGTTCCCATAAGCAATCAAAGAAATGTTGCCTTACAGTCTCTGAGAATAAGCACCATCAGTACCATTGTCACATCATCAAGATGTAATACAGCCTGGTTATTAGTTTTCTGCTACTCTGACAGCTCAGAACATCTCTAAAAACCCAGTGCTGGAGGAATCAAGGAATTGAGGATCAGCACATACCAGTCTAAGGTGCCTAGCACTGCTATATTTACGGCTTGTTGTTAGACAGAAGAGTGGCTTGGTTCAGCATAAGCTTCTGAGTGATTTCACTCAAGGGTAAGAAGCTAAAATAGGATGAATTAAAGTGGAAAACACATGTAGATTTATTATCATGACTTGGAACTACCAGTATGAGTTAGAAGATCTTTGACAGCATCTTCAGGGAGCTCCAGCAAAGTTCAGCTAAATATCCTTTGGGATCCACAGGGAAGTGGAAACTTGTTGTTTACTTCTGCTCTTATTTCTTGTTCCAAAGAGAGAGAATTGAAAGGATTGTGTATTTCCCAGGGCATCTTCAGGTCAAATAAGAAGACGAATGCAGCTGTGCACGCACTCTGGTCTGTTCTTGTCTCTCACCTACCATGTAATCCAGAGGAAGAAGATGGGCTAGTTCATGATACAGAGCATTATTCAATTTCATATGTAAGCAGGCTGCCAGCCCCCTATTTTCCCAGCACTGATCTAATGCCACTAATGGCAATTTTGAATTCCTGAGGTTTTGATGCATCTCTCCCAAGTTCATGGCAACATTCGGTAGTAAAGTTTGGGATTTGTCACCCTTTGCTTTCACCACCTTTTCCTGAGTCTGCACTGTCCAGTGCCATATTTATTCATAAAGCTTTCTGCTGTTATCCATGTTGCAATCACTGCAACTGTTAGTGCAAGACACCCATGAGAGACATGTGATAGCTCAGAGTAGGTATGAGTGGAAGAAGCCCCATGAAACCAGATAAACAGGACAACAGGTCAGCGACAGAGGAAGAACATCACTCAGAACAATGCTAGGCACAGCACAAAGTTGTCTTTCACATTAAAATAACTTTTTTCTTAGCTTTAAATTAATTCCATCTTGGTGATCCTTATTTATATCCAAATCTAACTGCCTTTTTCTTTTCAAATGGCAGTGAGGCACAAGGGAAGCAGAGAGGACATCAGCATTCAGAACTCCTCTCTACTTGCATGTACATTGCATTGCTAGAATTAACATTGTGTCTGGTTCATTCAGATCAACTTTGTAGTCAGATTATTAAGTAATTAAAGTCTAGATATATCTCAGAGGCAATAGAGAAAATCCCACTGACTCCAATTTGTACTTTTGTAACCCATCCAGGGAAACAGCAAAGAATCAGATGGCTCTGTTTATTTATGGGTACATATATATGTATAGAGGGAGAGCAGATAGCAATTCCTTTATTTCCCAGCCCCCGTTTCTGCTTGGAAGCTTATTTGCAAACACACAGCCAAAATCCTATTCAGAAATTGCTTATTGTGTTCATTGTTCCAGAACACATAATAGCAAATTCAAGCAGGAACTGCTTTAGTGAAGCAGGAATAGTTTAAGTTGCTCAAACAGGAAAGGAACAGGAAAGCAGTAAATAAATGTCACAATCTAAAGGCTGCAGAGAGCCCAAAATCACTTTGAGTCTTCCATTCTTGTTGAGCTATTGTAGCACCTTTGGTATGTCATCAGGACCTGAGCTTTAGCCACTATTCCTAATACATGGGCTAGATCCTCCTAAATTCTGCACCAAAATTCACACTGATTTTATGGTAACTGAATTGGGTTTTCCAGGTCCATGTGCAACCAAGATAAAGAACTCCCACTATGTCTGTGTACAGTGGCCCAGCCAGCGTCATCTCTTCCTTTAGAGGAAGAACATCTAAGGCTTGGTTAACTGACTTCATTGAACAGGTATCTATTGTGTATGGACTGCAACAAATCAGGATGGGATGGAGAGGCCATGCAGAATGGTCAAAATTCCACTCTTCCAGTGACTTGGTCAGCAGCACAGTTACCATAGTATTAGACAGAAAAGGAAAAGAGTGCTTCAGGTCACTGCTAAGACACTTAATGGGTGACACCCCCACCTAGGAGCTCCTGGGCTGGCAGACAAAATGCCAGTGTAGTCTGTAGAGGTCTGTCTGGCCAGATTTCCTCAGAACCATGGTTCTGTCCAGAACCATTTATTACGGCACCCAGCCTGGTTCCCAGAAGCGCACAGTCTCCATACCAGGCTTGTGAGGATGACTCAGACGCCTCCAGGGCATCTCAAGTGATGACAGATGCCTGTATCAAGGCAAACGATTTGAGTCTTCAATATTTCCCTCTGTGCTGCTTCCATCTAGTATCCCCTTTCTCACATCATTTTGTTTTCCTTGTATCAGTGGAAAGAGCTCCAGTCTCTATGAGCTGCTCTGGTTAAAGCCATTCATGTGCTTTGGTTCCCTGGAGTGACTCAGAGAGTTACCTTCACAATGGAGGAACACTGGGAGGGTTGGAACTGGATGATCTTAAGGTCCTTTCCAACCCTAACTATTCTATGATTCTATCAGGACATACACTTTGTGCTGACCTATTCCCCCAGCAGAGCAATTAAAATATGAATCATGAAAAAGCAATATTATTTTAAAACCACAGCACAACCCCTGACATAAAACAGCACCAGGAATGGACTCGTCAAGCACTATTAGTTTTTCATTTCATTTTACAATAGAAACAGGGAAAGGGGGAGTGTTTACAAGCAAAGCGGTCTGTTCTGTAGTCAAAATACTGCCTGATGATGCTCTGGGACCAAGCAATTAGCAATGATCAAAGAGAGTATTTGTCATTATAAAGTTAATGGGAATAAAAATATCACTATATTAACATTTTTTGCTCCTCTGTTTTTCCCCTCCATAAATAAACCCTTAATTTTCCAGTATTTGACAACATAATCCTCATCACTCTAGTTGTTTTTCACTGGGAGCAGAAGGTGCTTTTTGTCTAAAAGCTAAAATAAAAGATGGAATAAGCAAAATTCTTGTATTAATCCCATTTTCCCCAAAACTTATAATTTAGTTTTAAAAAAGGCTCAACCCAATTTTGGGTCAGATTTTCAGGTTGCACAAGGTGGTTCATTCAATTACAGCAGGAAAAGAGTAATTCAGAGCACTAATTAAATACGCTGGTATGCAGATGGTTAATTGGATTAATAATTACCTTGCATATGTAAAAAGATGGCTTCTGTTTGCACAGGCAATTTTTATCAGGGCTCTCCTGGGATATAAAAAGAAAATCATGCTAATAAATGATTGTTTCAAGGAGTAAGATCATTTTGCCTTGGTTGTCACTAAACTTTAGAGGAAGAAGCTTTCTGCTTCCATCAGAAAGTAATTTAAATGAAGGCAAAAAGGTTCTTCTTTCTCTTTTTCTGTACACTCACCTCAGTCACCCTAGGGAAGAGAGAAAAACGAAGCACATTGTAATCTGCAGAAATCAGAAGACAATGGAAAAAAAATGTGGTTTTAAGCATTTTTGGGGGGTGGGAACAAATTGCCATGGCAACTCTCTAAACGGATCTGTCTTCAAGGAAATCATGCTGTTCTCTTGAAAAGTGCGATGCATAATACAGCGAGCACTTGAAAGTTCTCTTTGAAAGGCATGTGTACAGGAAAATCAGAAATATTTTATAAATTCAAACTTATGAAACATTCATGCTGATTCGCTAACGTTTCACATGGCAATTACTCTGCCCAAAGGAAGGAGCTGAATAACCTTGCCGTGTATATGTGCAATTTAAAGCTTGCTTTGTGGTTGGACTGATCTGGTCTATCAGCCCCTTTTCTTGTGCTTCGCAAGCACTCGGAGTCTCTCGCCATCAATATGTAAGTTGCTGCTAACTCAGATGGTCATTAAATCAGAGCCTGAAATATTTAACCCATTATACCCTTTCTTTTTCTGACATGTGGTGTCAGTCAACATTTTCTTACCAGCAGCAGCAGTGGTATCAATGTGCTGCAGAGAGTGGGATGACAGAGAGGACAATTTGACCTAAGAACTACTTGGAAAAGCTGATGCTCTTATTTTAAACCAGTCAGATGGTCTGAGGCATCTGGTCACACTGAAGTTTATATTTTGCCCATGGAATTGAAGGATTCTCATCCTGGCAGAACAAGTAAAATGATCCTCTACCCCTATTAAGATGAGTATTTTCTTTGCTATAGGATATTTAGCTCCTAAACCTCTGGCCTGAAACAGTAAGTTAGAGCCTGACCAATATAGGAAAAAAAATCATGAGCATTCAAGTGCATCCTTGAGATGGAGCTGCCTTCATGCTTTTTTCTTGACCTGTTGGTTGCTTCTTACTGCTCCTGGCTTCTTCTTCTACTGTTTTGATTAATACAGCCCCAAAGACTTGCTTGTATTTCAACCAGATTAAATATAGAAATAATCCTGACTGCAACCAAAATCAATGTCTTCCCCATAGCCATGTGCACCAGTTCAACTAAGTTCATTTTAAAAGGTCACCTTAGACTGACATGCTGCATAGAGCAGCGCTGAGGATTGTATTCGTGCTGTCACATGTAAGAAACACCAAATGGAGGAGCAGCCGCTCCACAAGCCACCATCACACACTTCAGAGAGCTGAGGTGGTGGTCACTATGCCCAGTCATAGAATCATAGAATACTTAGGGTTGGAAAGGACCTTAAGATCATCAAAAGTTCCAACAGGGCAATTAGTTGTGGTTTCAAATACTGGAGGCAGTTTGTGAGCAACTCAGTGATTTACTCTTCCATGTGTAACTGTCTAGGACTTTTCTAAGAGCAGGCAATGAGTCAGTTGTCTGCTCAGCAGCTGTTCTTTGAAGGAGAATGATCACAGTAGTCAAAAGGTGTCACATTTGGCAGGTGGATCACTTGATGGGAACGGTTGGGACTGTGAGTACTGGCTGCAGAACACGGATACATCTCATCTTGTGCTATCTCACATAAAAAAAGTGCTATCTCATCATCTTTTTATATTTTTTTGAGGAAAAAGGAGATACTTTGATGAAGTTTAACACAAATGGGCCTTAAGGAGAAACGTAGAAAAAAATTACTGCTAATGGTAGACAAAAGGACTATAATACCTGTCAGGGATAATAATTAATGCTGTATCTAAGGAAAGTCTAAAGCTACAGCCAGACTTCACAGCTTGAAGAAGGGCTAAGAAAAGAATACAAAGGTCTGAAAACACATCAGCCTTGGAGGGAAGGCTGATTCTAACTCAGACTTGATGTCTGGAGCTCAGTCTACGTCCCACCATGTATGTGATTCTCTGGCCTCTTCAAAAGGTCAGATGGAGTGATTGTAATGAGCTCTTCTGTCCTTCAAATCTATGAATCTTCTATGATTTAAGAACTGGATCATGGGAGAATCAAACCCCTGCAGTCCTTTCAGTCATTGTTATCGTTGGACCAGCCAAAATCTGAGTATGGGTGCCCCTCCCTCCCACTCCTTCCCTGGAATCAAGCTGTTTACAACTACGCATCAAACACCAGCATGAAAGCTCAGCATTGAAACAGAAGCACACACCAGTACCACATCACAGAGGCAAATTAAACAGCTGCTGCAGTGTCTGGGTGCTGGGAGCCATTGCAGTGTACAAGATGTTTGCGATGGTAGCACTGGGTATGAGAAACCAGGATGGGTACAGTGATGTCTGTACCTGTGGTGGCCTCTCCTCAGTGCTGGTGTTAGAATTTAGAACCTAATCTAACCTTATCTGGAGTCAGGACTAGCTCTTCCTTCAAGGATGTAAACCTTCCACCCATCATTTTTCATATGGATGGGGAATTTAAGGCTGTTTCTTAATGCTGCAGAATAGCAAAGCCAAGCCTAGGCCAATGCAATCTGAAAATGAGGCCTCATGCAGGCATTTGGACTCTCTCAATAGTCAGTAGAGAGAAGCAGTTTCAGAGGTAATTCATCACAGCTCTTCACAGGGCACGGATTGGTCCAGGAAGCTCCACCAACTGCAGAAAGAACAAGCTTAGCATGGATATCCACCTGTTAAGTGGCAGGAATCAGTCAAGAAAAGCCCCATCCTTGCTTTCTATGGTTAAAAAAGGTCATGGGCAATATTGTTCCACTGCATGATCTGACCAAAGCTGCAATAAGGTGGTTATTGTTGACCACAGGCAATGAGACATGTAGAGTTATTACAGAATAGGTGGAAGTCAGAAAGGTGACTGCTAGTATAAAGTCACGGATAGATCAGCTGAGAACTGGCATTGGTTACCTACAAATGTAGATACATTACTGGGTGCTGACACTTCATTCAGCACATCAGTTAAATGCCATTGCAGGTGACAAAAACTGTCCTTAACTCCATTGCTGAAGTGGCCATCAAAAACCTTGCTCGTGCCTTGTCGTTATTACAGTCATGCCCCAAGCTTCATGAGGGACCATCCAAATAGAGAAGGTTAAGAGGTAGGTGATGATGGCAGTAGCTGTCCCAAGCTGAAGCCAGTCCTGCTGTGCCTTTGCAGTGCTTGGCCACTGAATTCAGCAGCATGTAGACCAGTTGGATGCTCATCTGAGATGACCACAGGAAGAGATGCCTTCCTGATATCTAGGATGCTGGTGCAACCCATGATTTCAATGGCTCTGCTCCTTCTAAAGATGAACTGGCCTTTTCATTCCTCACCAAGCTTCCAACTATCTTAGGAAGAACAAAACCCCAGCATCTGCCACCTAAACCCCATCATCTGGTGCCTCATTTTAATCCCCTCTCCTTACAGAAGAGCTAGCACTGAAGCCATCAGCAAAACTTTACATCCCTACTGTGCAGTTAGAGGAAGGAAGGAATTACTTCTCTTGTGCACATGTGCATGTAATCCTGTTCCAGGGCAAAATTGTGCCACTGTGTGTGTGACAACAGTCCATACTTTCCCTGGGGGATACAACGTCCCATGCAGTGGAAGTCCCTTCCTAAAGCCATCAGGCTTTGGATTAAGGCCATCAGCCTCAGAAACATCTCCTACTTGCCTCTAAGTGAACACACTTATCCTGGTTTCCAAATAAAACAGATTATAATTCTCTAATTTCTGTTTTCCATGGACAAGTGCAAGGGTGTCCCTCCAGGAGACAGTCTGTTTCTCTTTCTGCCCCATTAAGACTCCAAACCTGCCACGCTCTTCAAAAAGAAGGAGAAAAAAATAAATGCAGAGGTAGTCTTTATACCCCTGATCTCAGCTGCTTTTTTCCTTGCAGAAGACCATCTTTGAGTACTCTGTTATTGAACCTCCCTGTTTAATGACCTTTCTAATGCACTGCTATCAGGTAGTGCCATCTGTATTTGGGCAAATGTGCTCACTCGTGTGTTTACTCGGCATAAATTAGCTTTATTTAAAGTTTAATGGAAGTTACGTCTATTTGGACATCTGTACTTAACTGATTACTGGCCGCATTGGGCCGCCTGGTGGTTCTGCATGAGCTTGCCAGCTGCTATAGAATGATAAGAGCCTGACATATGATAAGAGCCAGCAACAGTCACAGTCAGGGAGTACTGTACGTATTGTATTTGTATATATTTCAGAGCTGGCAGCTAATAGCAGTATAAAGAAGCCCACCCGCTCCCCCCAGCTGCCTCCTCCAGCCCCATGCATGTCTCTGCTGTCAACCAAAACCTTTCCAGAAGCACATAAATCCCTCTCCCTTAGAGGGGGAGTGAACTTCTTTGTACATACCATTAAATCCGCTTATAGTTTGCTACCTGTTCCACGCTGCAAAATACTTCTGTCCGTAGGAAGTCAGAGACCATCCCTATTCATCAGCATCTGCAACTGATTTGGAAAGCTGCTGCCATCTATAGATAGGTATGAGGATTTGCTAGCACAGTTAGGGAAAAGATTTGCGAGACGGCAACAGAACGAAGGGGAAAGAAGGGAAAATACATAAAGAGATGCAGGTGTCTGATTAGCAGCCCCACTGCACTGTACTGTGGGGTCCATCTACTCTCTGTGACAACGGCTGAATGCAGAAGTAGCAGGAAACAAATGGGAGAGAAAGCTTCTTCCTCACTCCAGGCTTCTAGAAGCTGGGTTTATGCCCTACAAAGATGAATGAGAGTCTGTATTCCTCTAATGAGTTTTACAGTCTTAAATAAAAAATAAGCCAGCCATGGAACTAGATGCTATTAGCATCCTTCTAGTTCAACATCTCTTCCCAGTGATCTTCAACCCTTACATTCTACTGAAAGTTGAGTTGTGCAGAGACCTCTGCAAAAAGAGAAGAGGCTGCTGTTATTTCTCACTTACCCTTCAGCACTGTCTCCTACTCTGCTCTATACTGTGCCCAGTTGTACAAGACTTTGGTGGGACTGCCTAAGCAAACTTAGGCAGCCTAATCTTTTTATTATCTCTATGGATTATGTCTGCACAGATTCCTAGTGCTAACAAAGAGAGTAAAATGCCACAGCAGCCTGGGCATTAGGGAGGATCCATCTCATAGAAGCCCGGAATTATAGAATCCCAGGTTAGAAGGGACCTGAAGGATCATCTGCTCCAATCTTGTTAGCCAAGCATGATCTAGACTAGATGTCCCAGCACCCTACCCAACCAAAGTCTGGAGACTTTCAGGGAAGACATTTCTTCTTTGTGTTTAAGTGGCTCTGGGATCTTTAGGCAGATTTCTGTCAGCAGGTGATGGTGATGAGTTTTTCTGAGTGGTTCTGCATGTGAGCATAGATAAGTTTAATGACACCAAATGTAACTTAGAATAATTGAACAGGTTGGGTTGGAAGAGACCTTAAAGATCACCTAGTTCCAACCCTTCTGCTATGGGCAGGGACAGTTTGCCACTGATTTTTTTAGACAGTGAGAGAGAGAAAGCATTCTGTGTTCATCTGGGAGCAAAATATTTAATAGCATGGTGGGACAGAAGCACAGCTTGGACTGCTGCTCCATGTGAGGCACTGTGATTTCTGGTATGTAAGATGACGGCTTACTTTTCCTTGAAGTCTAATGGTTAGACTTTAAGTCATGGTTTAAGCTGAACTCAGCAGTGCATTGAATCTCAGCAGTGCACTTAGAGGCTGCCCCATTGTATTGTAGTGCCTTAGACAGTGAATCTGTCTAGACAGGTAACTGGTACACTTGAGTTAATCAGATCTTCACTGCTGTTGCCCCTGGTGGGCTTCCTGAAAGCACAGCTGTGGAGCAGGACCTTGAGAAGTGGACGTAGCCAAGTCAACACTGTGAAAGCTCCTTGATCCTTTACTGTCGCACACAAAATCTACTGCAGTGTTGTCACAGAAACTGGCCAAGATTTAATGAAAATTACCCATATGATAAAAGTAATATTTTTTTAATGATTTCTCTGTCTTTCAAGGAGATGAACAGGCTGGAACATACACCCAGTGGTCTGTGGATCCAGGGTTTCCTTCTGGGCGTGTTATTGCATTGATTTCTATATGCATAACATGTTCTCAAAAGCCTAATATATATTATACAGCCTTCTAAAAGTACAGCCAAAGCAATAATCTTATTCAGGCTGCAAAGCCAGGCACTTAAAAGTTAGGAAAGGATATGGATGAAGAATAGGCAAAAAGTACTTTGGGCAGAGATCATTCTGACTTCAATATGAGTTTGAAAAGAGCTCGACACTAAAGACGTGGAGATAAAAGCCTCTTCCAAAACCTGAGCAGCATACACAAGGCTCAGCCTGTTCTTCATGTATGGCATAAGCTGTCATGACATGCAAAAATGCCTTACAGCACGTATCTGTACTGAATCTCAGCAGGGCACTTAGGGGCTGCCCCATTGTATCGTAAGGCTGGCATCTCAACAAGTGGCAATTTTGAACTTAGACTGATTTCAACCTACATCAACAACGGTTCTGAAAACCTCTTGTCCAATGTAAAGCCACATTTTGTGCTGGACGGACACAAGGCTTTATCAGGTGGGAGTGTTTGTGTAGGCACTTGGAGCCCAGGGATGTGCAAGAGGGATGAGCATAGCTCCTGCACTCAAGAAGGGTAATAACATGTAAAAGAGGCAAAATTTCATATCCTCTTCCCATTACCTCCTCCACGTCACCAGAATGAGTTTGCTTGCCATACTGCTCCTGTCTGGTTGGTACTGGATATGCTTCTTTAGATTTATGAACAATTATATTGTAATATGAGCTGAGATTGAACGCATTAGACCAGAAATGTTCCTTTTGCAATACCTGTATGTGCTGCTGAATAGTTATCAGTTTTGCTTCAATTCCACATAAGTCCATGGAAAAGCAAAATGAAATAACTCATTAAGGGTGGCAGCATGTTAAGCTATACAAATGTCAACAATCTTGGACCTCTGCTTTTGGTTTGCTCCCCTCTGTGCCTTTCCTCTCATTATCTATTCTTTGCCACACTGCCAGCTGAACTGTATCTTGGAAGATGGAGTTTATCTGGGAAAACTATGACCTGGAAATCCTAATTTTTTTACTAAAAGCTACTTTGTGAGTGCAGATACCAACTGTCACAGGTCTACTGGAGCCAGTAGAGCTACTCTGATCAACAATGTGTTGCAGGTAATCAGCCTGTATTTGTCTCATACCATAAGGGCTAAAAGAGACAAATGATGCAATGGACAAATACAGATTACATGTGGTTGGCTCCTCTTCTTCTACCAACACAGAAAATAACTTATTTACTGTTATGATCAAGCTACCATATGTTGTGTTTTCATCATATGGCTGCATGTAGTGATAGGTATGTTTGCATCGTGAGGACTGTAAGTCTGTAAATACACCTTTTTATTCTATGTTAGTAAGATAGTAGTCTGATGTTTATATCATCTGTTTTAATCACCATAGTGGGATTGGTGCAACACAAGCACAGTCAGAATGCTGCATAGGAAAATACAAAACAGACCTGGAAAATGTGTGTGTGAGAGAAAGAGAGAAGGCAGAGAGACCTAGAGATGAAGAAAATGTTTGTGTATATACACACATGAGCACAGGGGCCAGATTTCTGCTGTCATTTACGATGGTATAAAACTGGGTTTACCCTGCTGAAATCATGACAATGACCTGTGAGTAAAATAAGGAAACTCATAATAGTGTAACAATGTAATTGGGTTTTGATTAGTTAAATATGTAGACACACACACCCCTTCATCCCCTGCCTACATTCCTGTTTAATTTCTCAGCAACATGGGAATGAAATCTGTTACTTGATGCTTATTATTCTTGGAACATATTCTAGAGTTACAGGTATTGGGCAGTGAACAGGGTTATTTTTGTTGAGCCCCTGATGGGGTTTAGACAACACGTAAGGAAAAGATCTGCAGTTTCTAGAAGGAATAGAAAATTAGTTGGTCCAGATTGAATTAGTTCAGAGCACCTGAAGATCAGAGCATTTCCTGGAGGCATTTTCAGGTCCTGTGCTTTGCATGGGGCAGACTGGTTAATTGTTGCCATGTTGTTCATGGGTATTGGTCTTCTGGCAGCAATTTCTTTGCATTACAGCAAGAGGAATTATATGTAAATCAAGCTGTTGGTGCTTTTTGTCCTCAACTAAACATAGAGGATTTAATTAGCTGTGGACCCAAAATCCAAACCATTTATACCTCTGCTTTAGTTTTAGTATTTTAGTTGAAATAACAACTCATTCTTAAATAGCTTAAATGAAGAACTTTTTTTGTCTCTATGAATTTAGCATTTTCTGATTTAAAAAATTAATTAAACTGTGATCTCATCCACCAGCATTAAATCATACAAAGCTTATAGACTTAATCAGAAAAAGCCTTGTATTTTGGAGCTACTATGAAACCTCTTTACAAATAAATCTGTGTTTTAAGCCAGGGATGTTTGCTAGGGAAAAATATTTTTGCTATCACTGAAGAGAATTTATTATTCTTAATGTATTCAGAAGTCATAAGCTCCTAAGTTACATTAATAGCTTAGAAGTGATGATATTTTTCATTTTAAATATTATTGTATTTTTATTTAGCCTCTTTTTTTTTTGTTTGGTTTCTAACACTCGCATTCTTCCATTTCTTTTCTCAAGATACAAACTTGTCCGTTATAAGAAGTAATCCAGGACTCTCACTCAATCAGATGTCCCCAGGGAACCTGGGATCTAAGACCAAATTACTTTTATATCACCATCAGAGTCACTCTACCATCTCTTGAGAATTGCAGCCACATCTCAGTAAATGACAGTTTCTAGGCCATGGACTGCAAATAATCTGCTCTCCAAAACCTGCTCACCACATTGACTTGTGTTGACTTTCACCGACTCATGTGAATGCAATGATCTGTCACTAACAGATAATTCGGGTAAGAGACCAAACAGTGCCCTTTGGTAGATGGTGATATTCTCCAGCCCCATTTCTGGTTGCGCTCTCATTATACCAGCCATTTCTGCTGTTGTCTTTATGGCCTGTACCAAACCTGCATGATATTGGTGCCAAGACAACGGAGTAGCCATAAGCCACAGTGGGATAATGGAATCTGACTGCTGCCACTGGGTTAAGGACTGAAGGTGGGAAGACCACAGCTATTGCTGGGGATGGTCCCTCCCAGTCACCTCAGCCTCAAGCAGCCTTAGGCTCCTCATCCTCCCTCCTCATCCTCCAAGGACACAAGCTGAACTCCTTCTGAAAACACCTGGCTACAGGTACAGTGGTTAGGGATGTGTCAACCTTTGTGTCATGGAGAAGCAAAGCAGCCCACACACAACATGTTTTCTAGTATTAAATTTGAGGTTGACTCACTGTTGCTTTGCACGAAATCCTGATCCTAAAAGCCAGTGGAAACCTTCTTCTGGGGCACAGTGGCATCGCTGCTGCTTTCTCCTAGTGCTCAATTCAGTCGTGTAAGCAGAGTACCTAGGAGCATACAAGATGTACAAGGAGCCCACATGAGGCTTGAGCTGAGATGGGACATATGTGGGACCTATACCCTTCCAAAGCAGCATCCAGGGAGCATTAAAACTCTTACCAGATGCCTGTGTTTTTCATGTCCCATATGAAATACAGATATACATTCTTACATTATAGACCAAACTTTCCAGTGTAAAACACTAAGATTTACCAATATGTTTTAGATCAACTTCAAAACCAGAAAACATCTGCCTCTTCCCCCCTCCTCCCTGCCCTGTGTGGAGTATTGGCAGACATGGAGGTATTCTTCGATTATAAGACTGGTGGTTCAAAGGAGGTTTGTAGACAGAGTAATGAAGCATCAGGGCTGTTGTTCCAGCAAAGACATCCTGAGATCTCCCAATAGAGAATGCATTCCATGGAGAACGCTTCATGCTTGCAGAACTGAATGAATGCAGCACTTCTTCCTGGTTCATGGATGAAATTTGTTCTATTGAACAGTTGTCAGTGGAGGCTAGTTCAACACCTGCTTCTTCTGTGGATCTGCTCTGTGATCTGGTGCAAGTCTCTTGGCTTGTGCTGTGCATTGGTTTGCATCTCCATTTAATGGAGGGAAGGATATGAACCTTTTTGAGATCTAAGGAGTGAACTTGCAAGGTAAAAGCCCATGAGCAACTCACAAAATTATTAGAATTAACCCTATTTGAATCAAGGAAATCCTCTTAAAAAGAAGTTTAAAAAAATCAAATAGTATTTCTCAATCTTTTATTCCTATGTGACAAACCTCAGCTCTTTCTGTTCAGTTCAGTTCAGCTCAGTTCAGTTCATAGTATAATAGTTCTTATTCTATTTGCTCACTGAGTAATAGAAAAGTGTTCATGAGCTGTAATTAAAAAGCAAATCCACAAAGGACTACATGAAGAGTGCTGAAGGATCCTCGAGAAAAGGTGTAAAAGAAATCTCCCATCATTTGAGTGCTTCACCTAGAAATGTTAATAAAGCTCTTCAACCGAATTCTGCTGCTTATGGAGGTAAGTGTGCAGGTAGGTGTTTGTATGTGCAGATGTGCAAGATATACACGTGTTTGTGTGTACTTGTATTTTTTATTCTTGTAAGAAAGACTTCCCACTATTGTTGAAATACCAAAGCATAAGTTTTCCATGATTCATTCTTCCTCTAAAGAGAGTTACTTTTTTGATCAATCCATTTCTAAGACTGAAGATGAGGAAGGTTTAATTTTATTTTTTTTTTAATCCAGAAAACAAGGCAAGAGTCCAGTGTTGAGAAGATGGGCCCAGGCATTAGAACACTTGCTTCTCTTCTTTTACAGCAGAGCCGTGACAGACACACTGGCCCCATTGCTCAAATGCTCAAATGAAGAGCACTTATACCATAAACCAGTCTTTTACTGTAGAATAATGGATATTCTATTTCCTTTATAAAGATAGAGTCATAAGTTCTTACAATATCTAAACCATCTAGAATGTCTTCTGAAAGCATCTGACAACCTCAGGGACCACAGTTTTACATGCTGTTTTGACCACCCTCAACTGTTGCTGACTTCAGTGTCTGTTGAGAGCTCTGAATCTTGGAAGAATGCTTGTTTACACAGAATCATAGAATGGTTTGAGTTGGAAGGGATGTTAAAGATCTCCTAGTTGCAACCCCCTGCCACAGGCATGGACACCTTCCACTAGACCAGATTGCTCCAAGCCCCCTCCAACCTGGCTTTTGTTATCTTTTGGGGTCATATTTTATTATTTTATCTTAGTTATTACAAGATAAGAAAACAATAGCATTTTCACTTCAGTGGTGATCAGTCTAGGGTACAAAGCCTAATTCACTTTAGGCAGGTCTATTCAATAAGAAGCTGTAGAAGCTAATCGAGGAATCTGGAGTAACATTGGTATATGCTCTTACATAGCTGTTTGAGAACTATTCAAGATAATGGATAAAGTTGGCAGAAAAACAATTGCCTACACACTGACCATGAGTAAGTGTAGGCCCACGGTTAGGTGAAGTTGGCTGAGCATCAGAACAGAGAAGGCCTGCAGTAACTATAGAGAAAGGACTCAATGTCACAAAATGAGTTCTGCAGTCCCAATGTCCTTCTATTTGTATATCTGTAATACTTAGCAACTTCAAGAAGTTATTGTTTCCTTACTATAGACATTATACAAAGAAGAGGTAAGAGAGAGCCTTTCACCAGCTGATTCTTTAAGCAAGAAATGCACATGATTACTCTGGACTTGTTCTCAAGGTAGGAAACAGGGTCATGGACGTGACCATACCTCTTGTTGCTTCACTCAATGACTCTCAGGCCTCTGTTGGACGCTTGTGCACATTTTGGGCTTCACGCTGGTGGTCTTAACCAACTTCAAAGGTGAAGTACGGTGAAAGATCTAGGAAGTGTGGCTTTCAAGAAGAGGAGGAAAATAACATTATTTGATCTATAGAAGACACAGCTGAAGGGGAGACTGATACCAATCCTTAAATACTCGAAAGTGTAGAATAAATTTATCTTTTGAATATTACTATTACTGTAAAAGCAGAATAAACATAAACCACTGGAACATACAATGTCTGGGGAACAGTCCCTGCCTCTTGAGAATTTCAAACAGATTAGACCAATGTCTGCCACAATTAGTTTATATGCAGTGGACTTCTTAGGTGCTAATGGACTAAATGACCTGTGAAGGTCTTTTATTGTCCTATTTTGTACCTTCTTAACAAGACCATTCACCCACAAAGGCCTGAGTTCACACATATTTAACTGAATTTCACCCAAATTCCTCAGTCTGAGAGCAGATGTCACAGCAGCAGTTGGAAAAAAACGCCTGAAGGATCTAGTGTGACACTACAGGAGTGTAATGAGGGAGTTAATTAAAGTTACAAAATATTTTAAGATCTTCAGAAAATGCCTTATCTAGCAGAAAGGTATTATTAGTGTGTCACACGAGGAGCAACTGAGCACTCCAGCAAAACACAGAATACACAATAAAGACAGAAAAGCACCAGAAACCTTGACAGTGTAACAAATATTGAATTTGTTGACAATGAAAGAGGGAGGGGGAAGATTAGAAACACATAAAAATGTCTAAATCACTGAAAAGCACTGATTTATTGCCAGTAGCCTCTTTGAGAAGGAATATTGCCAAGCAATCCAGAGGTAGTATAAATTATGCAGAGCAGAACTCTTTGGGAAATAGCAGGTGCCCACCTAGTTAATAGAAATAGTGAATAAAATTTAAAAAAGCCTCTGTTTGACTATTTATTAGATTTTTCTGAAGATTAGAAGAGCAAGTATCTGGCCCAGAATGTTAACGATAAGGAGTCTTCATGCAGTTTACCTGTCATATAAATAATGGATTGTTTCCCTTTACGTGGCTTTTTCAGTTTATTAGCTGCTTCCATTAGACAGCAGCTATATCCTGAGAGATCTGCAGGGATTTGCCTGTAATAACAGCACAGCCTTCACCTTTTTCCTTTTTAAATTAGATTTTGATCCAGGTTCACTTACTTCTGGTGGCACAAAGGAGCCAGGATCTGTCCCAATGGGAACAGATCTGCCTCCCATGGGAGAGTCACCTTGTAGCACTCTGCTGTGCCCTGATTTAGGAACTCATTGGGCAAATAAAGCCTCAAAACCCCAGCCCCAAGCAAGTTGCAGGTCATGGGGGGCAGACAGGGAAGCTGCAAAGTTACCTGTACAGAGCGGGTAGGATGAGGTATTTCCATACAACCAATTACTTTCTGTTCATATTCCTTTTCCTGGTCTCGCCCCACACACCTCCACAGGATCTTCAACAGCCTTGAAGGACATCCCTGTTGAAATCTGGGCTTTGCTGAAATGTGAGCATAGGGAAGAGAAACCTCAACCATTCAGTTAAAACAAGCCAGTTGAGTGGGAACAGCTTCTAGTCAACAGCAAAGTGATATAGTGTGTAAACCTGACAGAAGTGATCTATGCAGCCACTGAGAATGTTATTTTAATGAATTATCCAATGCAGTTAAGAGATGCTTAGAAAATTAATGGGTAATGTACCTAAACTATGATACAGAAAACACATTTAACAGGGTGATTATCTGGTACTTTTCTCCAGAGTGATATTTTTGCCATCTTTTTATCCAACTTCTTTTAAGTACCATTGCAACAGGACAGTAATAACACTGTAATAACAAAGAATATTAACTCTATTTAAGAGGACCTCTGTACATATTTCAGTGTGTGTGGTCAATGAGAAACTTGTCAAGGACTTGCCAAGTGTTAATTGAGTTGTACTTTATCTTGGTCAAATATGGCATTCAGCAGTCCTTAACCAGGATAGAGCACTGTAAAGAACATCAAATGGAAGTTACAGAACGTTGATTTGCAGCAAGTGAGAATCTGTTCCTGAACTTGACTCCAGACATCTTTTACACCTGTACATCTCTCGTTAGAAGCTAACTTACTTGAAGACCAAGTCCATGCTATGTTAACAGTTGTCTCGATGCTGAAGCCTTCTGGCCTTGTTCCTGAGTTTGTTGGAAGGGGAAGAACCCTGTTCATCACCAGCAAGTGGGGACCCTAATCAGTCACTAGACTCAAACAGTACCTTCAACTGAAGTGCTGTCCTTTGTGTTAAATTACTGTCTGCAGCTACAGTTAAAAGCCCATCTTTTAAAGGGCACACAATCATCTAGAGACGGGGAAAAATAAATCCCTTGGCTGGGTGTCAAGGTTTTACGTGCAAACCCACTCTTATCTATTCAGCTTGCTTGGTTGTGCCTCACCCTCCCATCCTCACCTGTCTGATCCCCCAGCTGAAACCAAGCTCCCAGCAGCAAGGGGAGTCATACACATCCCTCAGGGCTGATAATATTCTTGGTTTGGATGGCTCATCTGCCTGGGCCAACTGCCTTCTGTCAGGTCACTCCGATCTACCATTTATTTCATGGGAAAGAGATATTGCAGCTGTGACTGATCAGAAGAATCAGAAATCTTCCTTTTCTAAGCTAGGAAGACCAGAAGGGAAAGAGCAGAGTCACATATGTGATCTTCCACAATCAGCTATTAACAGGACTGGTTAAGCCATCTGGTCCCACCATGATAAGGTGTTGAATGTGGAGCAAAGGGATGACCCAGAGGATGATGCTGCTTACATTATGCCATTAGATTGATTATGTTTGGTCAGAAGGCATGTCTTAATTCCTTGGTGTCCTTGCCACAGCTCCCAAACCGTTCTGCAATAAGGTTGATCCAAGCAAGCTGATCATGTTGTACCATTTATATGATTTGACCAAGTCTTTTTGCAACCAAAACATTCCCAGGAGCTCTTATCCCTCCTTCACAGAGGTCACAAAGCCAGGTGTGTGCATTTAATAGCAGCTAAACTATGATGATGTTCAATATGGAGCCAGGGACAGCAATGGATTTATGGAGCAAAGGCAAAGTCACTTCCTCCTAAGTTTTTGGGCTCTCTCATCATATTATCTGAGCTTACTGCAACTGTTAGTTCACCTTCCTTCACCACCATTTTTCTGTAAAGAAATGCTATGAAATATGTCTGGTTTACAGACTGAGGACAAATACCTGAACCCATAAACTCCTAAATCATACAGATTTCTACATGTTGCCAGATTGATACTCAAATATGTCATCCAAGGAGAAAGTAAGAATCTTCTATGGCAGAGCCATTAAGGGGAAATCCAGCAATAGGTTACTGTCTGCTCCACTGTTCATCACAGGGCATTAGAAATTTATCATCCGGGATGCTGTTTTTCCCACATGGAGAAGACCTGGAGGAAGGATTGTGTCCAGGCTTGGACTAAGAGTCCTATACTTTTGCTCAGTGTCCCATCTCCCTCCCAGCTCCCTCATCAGCCATGAAGCACATCTGGAGTGACTGCAGACATTCCCTGTTCAGAAAAGAAAACCCTATAAATCATTTAGAAACATATTACTAAGCTTATTATGAGGCATTTTAACAAATTAGAGCTAATAGCATAGCTTAATAACAAGATTTCTGTAACAAGATATTAACCCCACATACATCACCATGACTAGTTAGCTAGCCGCTGCAAGAAGAGGTAAGGATGATTGATCAGCTTGCTTTTTAACTCTTCTGATTATAAAGAAAGGCAGCTTGGATTCAGAATATTAAACTGCACTATAAAATACATTATTAATATGTACAGCAACCTTCTTTTTACAGCCTTATGCTGGTTTATTGCTACAGTATCCTTCTGGATGTGACATTAATAAAACTTGTGCAATAACACAGCCTCTAAATTGGTAGTTATTGGTAATGAGGGAGCGATTTAGTTGTGAGGTTTATGGGCAAAACTGAAGGGCCATTATTAGTGTGATGGTTGATTAATTAGTGATTATTCACTGTCTGGTTTGTGACCCAGCCCACTGTTTTGAGAGATAGTCTCTCGACTTCCACCCTGGCAGTCTCAATGATGACACTCCTCTGCCAAAGCTGACAGTAGATCAGGAGCTTCTTTAGCATAGAGAGATGCTCCATGGCGATGCTGAGGAACTGGTAAAAAAATAAAAGGAAGAGCCGATAGTGACAGCTTGGTTTAATAGAATCATAGAATGGTTTGGGTTGGAAAGGATCTTAAGATCATCCAGTTCCACCACCCCACGATGGGCAAGGATGCCTCACACCAGACCATGTCACCCAAGGCTCTGTCCAGCCTGGCCTTGAACACTGCCGGGGTGGAGCATTCACAACATCCCTGGGCACCCTGTGCCAGTGCCTCACCACCCTCACAGTAAAGAACTTCTTCCTTATGTCTACCCTGAACTTCCCCTGTCAAAGTTTGAACCCATCGCCCCTTGTCCTACAGTCCCTGATGAAGAGTCCATCTGCAGCATCCTTGTAGATATCCTTCAGATATTTTAAGGCTGCTCTGAGGTCTCCACGCAGCCTTCAGATCATTTCTTCAAGAACATTTTATATGAAGGTGAACTTTCTGGACACTCTGAAGTTGTCAGATGTGTGGATGAAACTGCCCAGAAGAGCAGCTAATGTGCAGGACTTCACTTTCCCCTAGGAATGTCATCCCCATTGTTACTAAAATTGAATCTGCAAACTGCGTCCTAAAAAAAAACCCAGGGCAAATATTTTGGCTTTTTAGGTGACATTTTCACCCCATGCAAAATCCATTTTGATAAACTAAGTGTGATTAATGACCCAATGGCATTTACATTGCATTTGTGAACAGGCATCATCATCTTCATCTTCTTGATTTTTAAAGAACTATTTTGAGCAGTGCTCCTTGACCACAGCAGCAGAAGCAACAATTCCTACTGCATCTGGACATATTCCCAGGCTATTCTAGCTGCTAAACCATGAACCATTTTCCTTAGTTATTAAATGCTTTTAAGTTAATATCAGTTTTACTTCATTTTAATGCAAAGGCCTGATCTTGTTAAGACTTCTATGAATAAAACAACAAACCCAACGTTAACCTAGAACATTTTAAAATATTTTTTAATGCTTTTCGTATCAAAACCTACTATTTCCTTCTTGTCATTTGAGACATGATGTCACCAAGGATACCTGAATGATCTTTCATCTGAGAAGGAGTTCTCCAAAAGGTTTAAATCCCTAATATTGCCTCTATTCTCAGCTGTAATGGTTTCAGTTCCATCAAAAACTGTGAAGTACTGATGGCAAACAATGAAAAATAGTCAGTATTTACATGATGATTTGTTCACTGCAGACATAATTTTCTATGGAATTTGGTAAAGTTACAGCTGAAGTTTGCTACTGACCTAAATCCTCCCTGAAGATACGACCAGGGTTAGTATGTCTCGAAGTTTCACTCTGTTCACGGAGTATAATAACTCTTGGTAAAAAATCTCGGTAATACAGTGTTTTTGAAGAGTGGTGACCATCTGAGGAGGTCAAGAATAAACAAGAATTAACAGTAGAGAGGAGTCTTTTGGTGTGTTTGGCTCTAACACATCAAGCTAAAATGAAGAGAGAAAGCCGCAGGCTGACTTCATCCCGTGGTCAAGAGGCCGCACGCATATACTCTCATGTGAGAATCAAGGATTCTTACAAAGCCCTACTCAGCTAGCAGTCCATTGCTCCTTTCAAACCCATAACCCCTTTGGCATGACACAACAAGGTGACCAGCAACTACTGAGAATTTTCATCTTGTCAGATTACTCTTGATCATTTCTTTAGGTCTCATATTTTATCAAATCTACCGTTCATTTAATCATAGGCTGTTTATTAACCTTGCTCACACTTTGAAAATCAGGAAAGTAAGATTTGTGAAAGCATAAGCTTTTTTTCCCAGCATTACACACTTAAATTCAACTGTTCTGTCTTGTAAGTGGTGGAGTTGAGGCTAAAGAACAGTCTGAGACTGACTGCATCAACATTCTGTGTTTCTCACATACCCCACAACACATGCACACCCCAGTGTGAATATGGACCTCCTGTAACCTGTGTTTAAAAATTAATTAGTTTACTTTTATACCCCTTCTTAAAGGACCTTACAAATCCAGAGAGACTGAAGAGTCACAATCTATTAACATCTTCTCAAAACATACTTATCATCTAATGCTCAGATATCCATCGCATGTGACAAGGGCATTTGGGTCCAAAACATGAATAGCTGCCAGTCTTTATTGCCTTATCTAGTATCTGAAGGAGGCCTATAAGGATGCTGGAGAGGATCTCTTCATCAGGGACTGTAGTGACAGGACAAGGGCTGATGGGTTCAAACTTTGACAGGGGAAGTTCAGGTAATATATAGGAAGAAATTCTTTACTGTGAGGGTACTGAGGCACTGACAAGAAGTGGTAAATGCTCCATCCCTGGCAGTGTTCCAGGCCAGGTTGAACAGAGCCTCGGGCAACATGCTCTAGTGTGAGGCATCCCTGTTCATGGCAGGCAGTTTGGAACTCGATGACCTCAAGGTGCTTTCCAACCCAAACCATTCTGTGACTCTGTGACCCAACCACTGAAAAAACTCTCTCGTTTTCCTGAAAAAGACAAATCATTTCACACAACACATTATTTCCACTGCTGTTATGTCTTCCAGCAAATCTGACTGGCAAACCCATTTCCTTTCTTCTCATGCAAGCATGATTGAGATGAAGCCTTAGCAAGGCCAACAAATGCCACAGCAACAAGCTCGTTCCAGAGGTGTGTAGTCTTTCAATTAATCCCAGGGGTTGGAATTACACCAGATTGCACAATTTTAAGAGGAGAAAACAGTTTCCCTGGATACCAGGTTTTCAGTCCCATCTGCTGAAGTGATGGCACACAGAGGACAATTCAATCAGGAGCTTTCTGCATGTTAAACAGAATGATGCTATTTCTTCTCTGTTCTGTAGCAAAATTATCAACTTCTCTTCCCTGTGCAAAAAAAATGTGTGTTAGACAGGTACAAGAGAAGGAAGCCTCCAAACAGAGGTTGTGAAGGAAGGGTATGACAAGGGTTAGATTGAAATGCATGTTTTGTGGCTTTCAGACAGTTTCTGTGTTAGCTGCAGGCTCAGGAAAGGGTGTTACTATTATTGTGCATTGCTGTCGAAGGCAACGGTGACTCTTTTCAGCCTTTTTTCTGAAGACATTAACAGTTGCTGAGTTGTCAAAAAACCCCATGGTGCAATCTCATGGGTTTTGAAATCTGAGATGAAAAAGCCATAGAGGGAAGTTCAAAGTGATGAGACCCCACCACTTCTTTCTATCTGGTAGAGGCATAGCGATACACACTGGTAGGGACTGTCTGTCAACAAACCCAAGGAAGACTTGGCTGAAACTGATATAGGCTGTTTTAAATCCTTTGTCATCTCCTTCAAAGTAATCTTTTTCCCTTTCCCATTTCAACTGTCCTCATATCAGTCCCTGCAAACAGATTAGATGTCAGGAAAAAAGTAGATAAAGCTTATCCAGACCTGGGGCAGAGGATGGACCAAAAGACCTATGAATATCTCTCTAGCCCTGCAACTCCATGAGCCAGCAAATTCCTGAAATCCATTTAACTTTAATGGCATAACTGATTTGAAGTTGATTAATTGAAATCAATGGGAGTTTTAAGTTCTGTAGTCAGTGATGTCAAAGTCAAGACCAACATCTGTGGTAAACTCTGATGTTTAAATGAGAGATCATTGCCTTGGAAACAGGCAGAAGAGCCTAGAGGATTTCAGATATACATTGCTTAGGTTTACAACTACACCAGGTCAAGGGAGAGGGTTCTGCCCCTCTGCTGTGCTCTGAGCAGACCCCCCCCTGCAGTTCTGATCCAGCTCTGGGGCAACAACACAAGAGGGACGTGGAGCTGTTGGAGCAAGTCTAGAGGAGGCCATGGAGAGGCTGTGAGGGCTGGAGCAGCTCTGCTCTGGAGCCAGGCTGAGAGAGCTGGGCTGGGTCAGCCTGGAGAAGAGAAAGCTGCAGAAGACCCTATCCCCATCCCTGGCAATGTTCAAGGGCAGGTTGGACACAGGGGCTTGGAGCAAGCTGCTCTAGTGGAAGGGGTCCCTGCCCATGGCAGGGGTTGGAACTGAAGGAGCTTTAAGTTCCCTTCCAACCCAAACCAGTGGGATTCTGTGATTGCTTTGCTTACCTTCAGGCACCTTCCTAATGTTGCAGTTGCTCAGGCCATTGCTCCAAGTACCTCCTCCTGATCTTACATGAGATCGCTGTTGCATCTACCTCTGAGGACCACCTCTCCTGCTGCCAGAGCTGGCCTGAGCACACTTGGTTTTCAGAGGGAAGCTGACATGTTTAACACTATCTAATCTTATTCTCTTCCATGCTGCTGAAAATTGAGTTCATCATGTGTCTTGCAGGGTGTCCCAAAGTTGAGGTCATTGGTGGAAAGAGTATCTTTCCATCCTCCAATGAACAGAGGAAATTGGAAATTCATCATTTTGAGGATTTTGTGGCCATAACCAAAAAAAAAAGAAGCAAGTGAGCCCATGTACACACAGCAGCCTCTGAAAGTGCAAGGACACCACATCTGTGGAGCAGTATGTGAGCAGCAAAGGCTAACACATTCAGAAAATGCACAGCTGTCAAGTGATCACATGTTGGAAGTAAAGAGGAACAAAAGGAGGTTGTGTTCAGCAAATCACCAAAGAATAGCAAAACTCTAAAGGGCAGTTCAGCATCAACAAGAAAGGACTCCCTTACACTCAAAAGATACATCTCTGCGACAGGAACTACAATGCAGTCTTTGGAGCAGCTACAGACTGAGATGTGAATAATGGAATAAACAAAAAGATTCAAATGAAGCTTCAGGAAAGGAGTTGAAAATCCAAATTAGTCACTCTGGCAGACTGCCTCCTCCCCTCCCATAGTACACCACTCTTAGGATAATCTTATTGAAGTCAACAGGATGATTTAGGAGTAAAGGGACATGAAAAACAAAGAAGGCAATCAAAATATGGCCTTTTGTTTAAGAGGAAAGACGCCAAAACGAGCTAAAGTGAATCTGAGAAGGTTAAGACTGATGAACAGTCATCCAGAGAGAAATGTATCATGCTAACAATTTTTATGCAGCCTAAATTCACTCTTTAGTTCAGTATATTTCCAGTATAAAATATAATAAGAATGATTAATAAACAGAAAACCTTAACAACCAGTAGGACCAGGTTTTGGTGCTGTTTTAGTTATTGGCTTTTTTACACCATACATACAATCAATGGCTAGGGTTGGAAAGGACCTTTTACATGTTTTAATGAGCCCAACAGTTTAAGATGACTGGTACAGATCTTTCAAACTAGTAGAGCTAAAGTTTCAGAGGCTGTTACAGTGACATTTCAGTGAAGTCAATCAAAGTTGCTTTTCGGCATCCAAATCCTACCTGCAGATCACACTCCTGCATCTTATGAGCTGAAAGAAGGAGCAAAAGTGTGAGATTTACCTTCCATATCCTTAGGCAGTCACAGTGCTGACAGCCCCATCTGAGCTAGTTGTCTAAGCTACATTGTGATCAGAGAGAGGAAAATATTTCTATAAATGTGATTCATGCAATCTATCTAAACATCTACATTAGGATGAGATGACTCACACCGTGTAGATGACTACAAAGGGAGTCATGAGTCGCGTGGGTAGCAATATCTAGCTTTTAGACAGTCACCATTAGATGAGATGAAGCTCACACCTAGGGTTCAAAAACATAGGTACTTTTTTTCTTCCCAAGGGCCTGGTTTCATGCTGCTGCTGCCTTTATATGGCAGCAAGACAGGGTTTAAGGACTGCAGAGTTTCTGTAAGCCTGCAGAATTTGTCAAGAAAGCAGTTGTAAATCTTGGGATCTGATACCTTTCCATCAATTCTAGCTCAGCAGCTGCCCAGTGACAATCTGCACACTAAACCAACCCCATGGGGTACCAGCCATCTTCTCAGTCATGAACAGCATCCTCCAGAATCGAGTCATGAACTGCTGGAGATGGATGTGCTCAAACATAAGGCTGTGATCCCACTGAAACTTCTCTGTGTTATGAAACTTCCCTATCTAGTTTGTGGATCATAGAAATGCCTCAAAGTTCTACTCAGGTTTTAAATTACTCTGTATTTTCAGAAAAGTGAAGAGGACATTCCTGTGTTTCAAACCACCTCATTCTTGTGTTAGGAGCAAAAGCCATCTGATAGTAAGGAGAACTAGGGTTTAATTCATACTGTGCTTTTATTCTCCACTGTTCAAAAGGGAATTACGGCTACTGCATACGAAAAAAATCCCACTAACTCAAAGAATTTAATAAAATCCTCCATTCTGGCTACAGGACACTCCTAGAACATAAAGAAATTGCTGGTTACCCTTTCTAGTTCTTTGGTTTGGTAAATAGGCATCCGCTTCACAGGCACGTGTATTACATGTTTGCCTTTTGCCTTGTCATCCAAACTGAAGGATGTTTGCTTTTTTACTTTTCTTCTTCCCAAAAGAGGAACTGAACTGCCTGTGAATGGATTCTGGGTTGAGAAAAAACTGTCATGACACAGAACGCTTTTAATATAGCTGCCTAAAGGACCTGAAATGCTGCAGGGTAAGGCACTGTGCAGACATAACACAGAGGCTGTCGCTCTCCCAAGAACTTACTCTGGTTTTAGCAGGACTCATAAGTGTGTACATAAGATTTAAGGACAGCAATAAGCTCATTTTCACATTCCCCAAGTTATTGCTAAGTTTGAATCTTCCAACATAACTATGTAAGTAAACACTCACTTTGGATTTTTGTTGGCTAGACCAAGACAGCTAATGTGGGTGATAGTCCTGCTTCAGGAAGGAGATGGGACCAGAGACATCCTGAGCCTCCTTCCAACCAACATTTCTTCCTTCCAACCAATCAATCATTTGCCCAAGATTAGAACAAAACCTCTTATTTAAAGAGTAAAACCAAATTTGTGCTATTTCACTAGGCAAAGGATAAAAAGTGGCCCAACTGTTGTGTGAGCAGATCACAATGGACACTAAGCACGGGGCTGAGCACAGGAAACTGTTTTGGAGAACAGTGGCATCTGTTTTAGTTCAGTAACAGCCAGGGAAATCCATCTCTGTGACTCTAATAAATCCTTTTGGTCCTAAATAAAACACATTTTATCCAAAAGACTTAGATAAAACCATTTAAAGTGCTTATTGCTTTGCATTGCTCATCAGATGTTCTGGTGAATGTAACAGTTTTATGGTAAGGGACTATATTTTCCCAGCCTGGTTAATGAAGGAGAGGGCAGAACATTTCTTTCTAACCCAAAAGACATGCTCTTGTTCTCCATGTGAAGGTGTCAGGAAACCCACTGGGTCATACCCTCCTTATCACACATGTACACAACATACACACTCATCCTGCTCTCTGTAGGCTGCTTTGCTGCCTGGGATTTCATCAGCTCCAGGAACATCTCAAGACCAGAAGAAGGGCCTATAAGCTCTGGGTTTGCCTTTGCAGCACAGAGGAGAGTTGGCAAATGGCCCAGGCAATCTGAATAAGGAAATAAAATGGGAATCCCTCAGGGAGAGTTGAATATTCAGATTTTTTCCTATATTTGCACTGCTCCATATGGAACAGGGGCAAGGCTGGGGTGGGATCAGCCTCTGTGAACCTTTTGGTTGGTCCTCAGCATCCTTCATCTCCATAGTCAGAAAATATTTGCCTGAAAGGTTTAATTTTTTTCCACTGTTAAGGACTAATTACTGCTTTTAGCAAGGAGTTCTATGTGGTTTAAATAATCTAAAGGGAGATTCTCAGGGCGAATTCCAGCTTGGAAAGGTCTTATGGTTGTTCATAGTCAGACAGGAAAGCTTCAGTTATCCCATTTGAAGAGGTCTGTCCTGTGGGATGCTCCCTCTCCTGGAGTGGACATTGATTCCTTTTCCTGCCATCTGGGGGCTTTTAGTTTGCCACAATGTGAGACTGAAGGGAAAGAAGCAATTGTGATTTAGTTTTCATCTTTTATAGGATAAGCAAAATGTCTCCTGTCTCACTGGGGTACTGATGAACCCTGGACCACAAGAGAGTGCGTGACAATCATTTACCAAAAATACTATGTAATTTTACCCCTTTTTCATATGTGTTTGAATAGTTCAGAGTACCTAAAGTTTAATTAAGCAGTTGCTGCTTTTGTGTAAATACCTGCCTCATAGTATCAGTGTGATGCCTGAGATCAGAAGCTATCAAAAAGGGAAAAACACTCATAAAATATGAAACCCACTTCCCCCTTATCACTGAGCAAACATCCAGTTTTGCTCCAGGCATTGTAATTTTTTGTCTCTTACCTCGTGTCTGCTTGCTAAGTATAAATAGCACATACAGGGTGTTGGTTCACTGGCTTGAAATTGTGAGATGTAAAAGATTTTTCCCATGTACAAATGTATTTTGTGAATGCCCAACTGAAAATACTCCTTAATAACTCCCTTTTGATCTGGTTTAACCTGCTGGACTTCATGCCTGCTATCTGGCTCATCACATATGCTCTTTGCTGGCTCAGAAGTGAATTAATAAGATCTTAATCCCCTGTTCCTCCCTCCCTTTCCTCATGGGACGCAAGGAAAACCTCAACATTACTTGCCAGTGCAGAAGCTATGGAAGGGAGATGCTTATTTCATGAAATTCCACAGTTTTTACTGGGGAGGCTCTCTGTCCATAGTGCAGAGCAGAAGGTACCCAAAGTGGAGGCTGAGGCTTCAGACCTTCATCCCAGACATAAAGTGGCTCCAGTAGTTTGGAAGTAGCAGCTCAGCTTAGGTCTTGTAGAAGTCATGTTCAAACAGGAGAGAAACAAGCTAGAAAACCTCTAAGTCTCTGGGTCCTGAGCAAAGACAGTGGACTTGGGATGACCTATTAATATACACTATACAATTAAGCAGTTCCCAGGATTTCCTCTCCTTTCTGTGCCACTGCCTCAAGGGAAGGAGCAATGTCACTCCACCTTATTAAGGTCTTCACATTAGCAGTGTATTGTTTACAGGGAGTGAGAGGCAAATAAGACCCTTGCAGCTAACTGCCATTCCCTTCCCATTCACAAGCTGCAGAAGTGCCCATGAAGACATCATTGTAAAGTCAGTTTTGATAATGCATAATTCAGTGCCTCCAATTTGGCCCTCAAGGCAACTGTGGTATTTTATATAATGGCTTTACTCAGGAGGGGGAAATTAATTGCATCTTCCTAGCTGGTTGCCCAGAGCTACAACTTCATGTGCATGAGGCAGACTCCCCCTTAGGAGTCCTGATTTTTGTCAGAACAATCTGAAATTGTCTCCATGTCATTTATTATTACAACAACAACTACCGAGCAGCCTATATAAAATACAAATCTAGGTCCATTTAAAACCGATATGCTTTATTGCTGCTACAAACAGCATGTTTTAATGGAAGGGATGAAAGAATAGATGGCTGTGGTATTTGTCTGGTGTAATTTTGGTACACTTGGCTATAGATATGGAAGGCTCTGAGGAAGACAATTGTGGACATATCGCAAATGGGCATTCTCTTACTTATTCATTCCCATTTTCATTTGGCCCATGGGGCTTGTAGGGAAATTAAAATGGCAAAAGCAGAACAGGAAGGCTCAAATAACTCCTGCTGCCCAAGCTGTCATATACCAGTAAAGCCACTCACCTAACAAAGGATTGTTCACACAAATACTCACTGCTGTCCACACAAAGAAACATTATCCTGCCTGGGTAGTTCAGTGAGGTGAGCATCCATCGGGGTCTAAGGAATTTGAAGTTTAATACACAAAAGAAGAAAGTTGAGCCCTCACTGCAGCTGGGCTCCCCATGTGCAAGGTGTTGTACAGAAAGAGTACAGATAGTACTTGCCTCAGACCTATGATGAAGCTGCTGTAACTGCCTTTTTCTTCTTCACAGAAGTTTTTGGGAGGTGCTGAGCTGTCAGATAAGGGCTCCATGCAGCTTGCATAACTCAAGACCGTCAGTCCCACTGGGAGGCACACTGCTGTGTGTCCCCTCCACCAAGCTCTTCACTCAGTACCAGCATAGGTGCTCTTTATTTCCCCCACCTTTTCAAACAAAGTGTTCCTTTCTTTCAAAATGAATTGGAGGAGTCTTTTCCGTGATGCTTCCCTGGGGTGTTTCATCACTTTTTCTCTAGGAATGTCACTAAAAGCATGAGCTCATTTTGCTGTGTGTTTCGTTTAACCCAAGTTACTACTTTTTATAAGAAAATGTAATTTCTTTGGTGAAGGTGAATTAGATTCTTCTATAACGTGTGGAAATGATGGAGCCTAATTTGCCATGTCCTATGTCCTCACTCCTCTTCACCTGTGGTGGACACTAGGTCCCACTAAAGCTGCTCTATCACTCCCCTCCTCACTGGACAGGAGAGAGAAAATGTAATGAAAGATTTGTGGTTCAAGATAAGGACACCAATCACTGCCACGAGCAAAACAGACTCAACTTGGGGAAATGAATTTATTTTGTTGCCTATCAAATCAGAGTAGAGTAATAAGAAATAAAACTGCACCTTAAAACACCTTCCCCTCACCCTTCCCTTCTTACCAGGCTTAACTTCACTATTGTTTTATTCCCCAGATGTTTTGCCCTACAGTTCATTCCAGAGGGGTCGTTTCAGACAAGTAAAATCATCAGCCCTGTAGTAGTCCACAGCTACAACTCTTACATGGTTAGTTTTCACTCTGCTGACTTTTACATTAGAAAAACCTTAAATGCATGGATTCAAGTACCCCTTTATCAAATGTGGTCAGAAATGTCTGGTAGGAAAGGAGAGGTATTGATGACACTGGGTGGACAATAAGAGGGAGGATGTAGAACATGATCATTTAAATCTCTAGTAACAGCTAGAAAGAAGGTGGAACCATCTCAGAATGGACTCCTGGATTTCTTATTAGGAGGTTTATTTCAGTTTTTACTTTTCATATTCTACTACAAGTCCTGTTTCTGCCTTAATCTGGCATGAGGATCACCGAGGTGCAGGGTAGTCAGAGCCTCCAGATACCTCTGTGTTTCACACACAAATGACAAGAGTTGCCTGAAAACCAGCAAACTCTGTTCATTTTACCTACCAAGAACAGAAGAAAACACCTTAACTTTTGTAGGCAGATTGCCAAAATGCAGGTTGGAAAGCACTGCATACCTTGCATACTGCTGTATGAGCTAACGAAGCTCAGAAAAGGGTCATAAATCCCTGCTTATGCCAAGAAGACGGCTTTGTGCAGGTGTGCCAACAACTGATTTAACACGAGAGATGGATTTGAGCAATGCATGTGAGTATAAACTTGCCCTCCATCCTTTCGCTGAAGACCTTTCCAATAAATGGAAATAGAAATTGCACAAATGGAGCAAGGAATAATAAAATAAATGAAACAGTCACTGAGACCATCGAGGTTTGGATAAGCCTTGTAAGAGCTGAGCGAGGATAGCAATGAGCTGCAACAATAATAAAGCCTTTTATTGCTTGCCTCTTCCAAAGGTGAGATGCTCTCCTGGCACCACAGTGTGCACAGGCTCAGAACTGCAGCACCATTACACGGGGTAGCTAAAAGGGTTCCCTTTTTCCTTCTGGCACACACATATGCATGCAGAAACTCACATACACCCTGCTGTACCACTAGATGCCTGATGATGTCCTGCCAAAGCTCAGGAGGTTTATACCCCCAACTCCCCACTTGCACTTGGCAGCGGCTAGCTTGGGTTTCTCCTCTTCTGCAGTCCTTTAATATGGTGACTCGTTGCTTTGGGTTTAACGAGGCCAAGGGCTGCAAGATAAAAGCATCTATATGAGTCAATCCAAACATTCACCTCTGCTCTGACATTGGCCCATCAGCAAGACACAAGTAATGCAATTGGAAATACCCATTTAATAAAACATCCATTTTACCTGATACAGTGACCCAGCTTCTGGCACACTAGCAGTTTAGGGATGCCTTGAGCTGAAGAAAGCATCTAAGCTGTTTTTACGATTACTTATAGAATGACAGAATCATTTGGGTTCGTAAAGACCTTTAAGATCATTGCGTCCAACCTTTAACCTAACACTGTCAAGTCCACCACTTAAACTGTGTTTGAAAGCATCACATCTACATGTCTTTTAAATACAACCCAGAATGGTGACTCCACCACTGCCCTGGGCAACCTGTTCCAGTGCCTGACAATCCTTTTGGTGAAGAAATTGTTCCTAATCTCCAGTATAAACCTCCCCTGGTGCAGCTTGAGGCTGTTACCTCTTGTCCTATCACTTGTTACTTGGGAGAAGAGACCATCCACTTCCTGGCTCCATCCTCTTTTCAGGTAGTTGTAGAAAGCAGAAAGATAAGCACCACTAGGGACCCCTGTCGTGTGTCCCTGGGCATGGCAGGGGGTCGGAACTGGATGATCTTAAGGCCCTTTCCAACCCAAACCATTCTATGAGTCTATGATTGTGTGTGGTGCTATGGAAACACCTTTAACCAAACACAACACATATTCCAAGAGAGGGACAGAAAAAGAGGTGCCCAGATGTGCACAGTGCTGTACCACATGCCAGTGCAGAGCCTGGGGCTAACCTCAGGAAACCTCTCAAAGCCCACCCAGTCAGCTGGGCTAGGATTTATGAAGAGAAGGATAATAATGTCTGACAGAAGACCAAGGGTTTCTGCTTGTGTGTGAACAACTCCATTTTCACTCCAATGAACTCAGATCTTAGGCTATCACCATGCCCTTGGGCAATCAGTCCTCACGGCCAGAGCTCCATGGTTAGCACTGAGCTAGGATTTGCATGGAGGCTTGTTCATGTCTAGAATTGACTGATCAAGGTCCAGTCCTTTCTCAGCACTGAAGGGACTGTTAAATCTCAAAGACATGACCTCAGTGTTTCCCTGGACAGGACAAACCTCTAAACTCTTTAAGTGGCAGAAACCCCAACCTCTTATCCTTTGCCTTTCTTACATCTGAGACACGATGTTGAACATTTCAGATGTGCAAGGCACTGTCTCCTTGTGGCATGTGAGGGACTGGTGCCACATCCATGAGACGTGAGAGGTTTTCTACTCCAGAGGTAATTCCTCGGACCATGAATATCCCTCTTCATTCCTACCACAGGTGCTCCAAACCTTAGTTGCACTGGTCCCACACTGGACATAATCTGGCAAATCCAGAGGTGTTTCTTCCTGCTAGGAATTATGAGTCTTTCAGAGCTTTCACAGAAGGAAAATGGATGGAAGTAGATGCCTAGAAAGCGTGCATGGGAAAGGAAGAAAGCTCAGCTCCCTACCAAGTTCAGCAGTGGAAGCACCTTCATGAAACATTCATGCCCACTTTGAATGTTATATAAGAACTGTTAGCTAATGATTCATGCCGTGTGTCATTTACTCACCAAGTGCACAGATTGTTTATAAATATGTTATAGTCTATCTTTGGAAATATAAACAACTGTAATTAAAGACTCCTGATTTCAAGCCTGGTGAAGTCAGTTAAGCGTGGCATAATGGTTACTGAACGCTGTTTTAAAATACCAGCTGAAAGGTCTTTACATATTCATGCGGATGTTGCTTATACCTTGCTGTGGGGGACTGTGATTTGTTTTTCCAGCCACTGTGTTAAAGAAGGGCTTTAGAGCAAGGGTGCATCTTAAAATGTACATTAGCTGGAGCTGTGATCTTCAGTTTCTGTTAACGCTCAGTAATCTGCTCAGCTTTCTGCCCTAGCCATTAGGACCTGTTCCTTCTCCATAGCCAAGACCACCTCTGGATGTCTGATTCCCACCTTTCTCCAGCTCTGTGGCATGGCTGAGCTTCCCAAAGAGCTCTGAGGTGAACAGCATCCGTGTTGTACGCAGATTGTACTCCCTTGAGAGTGTACGTAGAGATAAGGGTGCTGCTCAACTGTTCCCATGTCTAGGACCTGGTGGCAGAGCTATATGAGCACTGAAATTCTCAGTTTGAAGCCCTGATGGTCCAAATAAGAAGTGGCTATAGCTGCATGTAGGTTGTGTTTTGTTAGATATTCCTTCTCTTTAAAGAAAGGGATAAAGAAGCAGGAATATTAAGTAAAAGTCTGCATTTGAAGCAGAAGGAATATTAAGTAAAAGTCTGCATTTGAAGCACCATGTTTGAGGCACAAATGTTAACAAAACCAGGCAAATGACAGAATTGGTCTCATACAGAAAAGAACAACTATCCAGATTTAGGTCAGGACAAATGGGACCATAAAAATCAGGTAGAAGAGGAGAGACAGGACAAGTACTGCAAGACCTGGTTGGTGAGAGGCACAGCTGATGGGCAGGGAGGCACATTTCAACTCTTTGTCCTCAGACCAGGCTGCAGCATTGGAAGAGGAGCTTGCAGGAGGAATTTAAGGAGGTCAGTAATGCTTTCTGTCTTCCTCTGTGCCACATCCAGGGGTGGAAATCCCTCAGCAGAACTTCAGACCCCATTGTTACAGGGACATCTACATCTTTCCTGTGTTGGCTGTCCCCTCTGGGCAGCTGAGTCCAAGGCTGTGTGCACAATGGCAATCAGTCAGAGAGAGGAGATTTCAATTTAATTTCATTTCAACCTCTCACCCGAGCTGTTAACACTTGGGGAAGGCTTTTAATAAAATGGGACAAGCGGTGATCTCATTTGCCATAACTAACACTGTCTTCACAGATGCACCATCTGATTCTAGGCACAGAACAGAGGATTATTGGATTAATTCTAATCCCATAATTGATTCATTCTGGATTTATTCTGCTTGTAAAGCAAGATAAGATCTTAATATTGTGCATTCAGCACAACTACCACTTGCGTTTCGGAGCAGCCTCTGTGAGTGATTAGCTCATAACACATCCCTGCTTTGGCACAGCCCCAAACTACAGGGAAATTTGGAGCAGCATCCAGACATCACATCTGGCTCTTATCTAAAGGAGGGGCCTGGCTGTTTTCGTGGCCATTTACCATTAAAGCACTATTAAATTCTAGAGCTGGACACGAGTATGAGTTTGATCATGTACAGGCCTGGAGGTAGGCTGTGGGGATGGACACACAGACATGTTGACTGTTGTCAAGATTAGGACTTGGACACAGTTATTTAGGTATCACTGATGATATGGAAGGTGTTTCTGGCTGTTTAGGGAAGAACCTGCCAGTGTACACAGTCAGGACATGGCCTCGGAGCATGCTGCTGTGAAGTGACTCCTGTCTCACCCGTGCCACATAAACTATGCACCTGAGAACCTCTCATTGAACCAGCTTGACACATCTCAGGGGAAGGATAAGCAGGATCAGCTGTCAAAATGCATTCCTGTAAGACATTTCAACAGGTCTGTCATTCATAGCACTCTTTTCTCAGCCTGTAGCCCCTTGTCCTGATATGTTTGCATCTAAGCTTTTTGAGAAAGCATATGTCAGTCTGTTTTAACAACACCTACTGCAGTTGGCATAGGCAACAGTCACCCAAAGTCTTTCTGAGAACTAAATCTTTCCAGCCACATGGTTCAGCCTCAGTGAATGTAGATGACTGAACTTCTCTCAAGGTTAAGAGCCAGGTAAGAGAAGCAGCGTGGAATAATGTATGTGAACAATGAGACACATTTAGGCTCTCATCCTGGCAGATGGTAAAGTTTCAAATTGCCCATACAGGTGTGCTTGATATCATTTGCAATGCCGTGTACCTTGTTCATGAAGTGACATGTCTTGAATCCTCCAGTTAATAGAAAGACATGGGAACAAACATCATTTTTTGCCTGGACCAGCAATGACTTCCGTGCTGGAAAGGGAGAGAATAAAAAGCACTGTGTTAAATCTCCATCCATTCTATGGCTGCACCATCTCTTTATCTTCTCTTCATCTCTGCTTGCATCCCTCCGAGATGAATTACATTTGCTCAGCTGACATTAGCACCAAGCTTGCAACCCATGTTTTAATAAAATGACTTTGCCCCCTGCTCCCCTTCTTCAGATAGATTACTCCACTATTTCAATTACAGTGCTGGTAATTAGAAATGTTAGTGAATGAATAGTGGCTTCATTTAAACAGAGGCCAGAGGAATATCTTCTCCCTCAGACAGATCCCCAAGCATTTGAATCGCTCCTGAAATGCTGCTCGAGGCCATCAAGAAGACCATCAATTGCTATGAGATGGCTTTTGAAAAGATGCAGTGTACCTGGCATGAACAGGGTCTGGCAACTGGAGATGCCATTTTCTACCTTCTCTTCTCCCCACATAAAGGGTAGAAATAATGGTGACTGCATAGGGATCAGCCCTTTCCACACTCAGCCTCTACACTCCCCCAAATAACATCCAAATTCAATCAGTGAACCTTTTAAGGGGTTTATGGTGTTTTCCACTTAATTTATGAGTGTAGGATTCAGAAGCAGTAGTCAGGAAGGACTTGGAAGCTGGAAAGGAGTCTTTAACATAGAAGAGAAAAGTAAGAAGGCTTAGAGGACAGACATGGTCCCTGCCCATGGCAGGGGGATTGGAACTGGATGATCTTAAGGCCATTTCCAACCCTAACTATTCTATGGTATCTGTCTGTCTCTGTAAGTCTGTTTGACTGCTGTAACAACTGTGAAGGGCACTTCAGTGGACAACGCTGCTTCTGTATGGGACATGCAGCTACTTGGTTGGACACTTCATATCCCTAGGTGAAAGGTTTTAAAGGCACTTCTTTGTCTTGAAGAAACAGCATGTACATGAACCAGAGGGAGCTGCCAGCTTCCACAGAACCCCATTTGACAGGGAGGAACCCAAAAGAAACAGATGTCTGATGAGGTCTTTAAACAAAAAAAAAAGACTTTTTTCCTCTTTTTAACCTAATATTTGCCTAAAATAATAATTTTGAGGTAACTGTGCTATAAAATTCAAAACAATTGCAGTTGGAATTAGATATTTCAGTGTTACTGAAATTAATTCTTATAATTCGATTTTAATATTACTTCAGCTGTGATTTGCTATGGGAAGCTTCTACACAGTACAGGTTGGCTCCAAATCACATTGATTCCTTTCACTGCTGAGGGTTCAATGCAGATTTTAAGTGGCACCTGCTGTGCTGATATCCTGGACCAGAAGAACCTGCTGCTTCTTGATCATGTCCCTGGTGCACCTCTTTGCACTTATGCAGGATGGCAGTGCAACATCAGTGCTGGAAATAGCAATGGGCTATAATGTATGTGTTCTCTTTGTACTTGTTCCTCTTCTCTAAGAAGAAGGACCTCACTAGATAGGTAGAAAACAGGAAAAGAAATCAGCTGAATTTTCACATAGATAGAGATGTTGACATCTAAGATCAAAATATTTTTCAGACTGTCTTAGATTAAATTCCTGGTCCCCATGAAGCTGTAGGAGCATTGTCAGGAACTGCAGAGCAGTTGGTGCCAAGGAGAGAGCTTCAACATAAGAAAATCTCTTATGAGGTTTGACACAAGTGTGCAGACATAATCTCACAGTGCTTCACTAAGGGGAAGATTAATCATTTGAACTCTTAAAGTGGTATTGTTGGAGACAGATTCATCTCAGCTAGCATCCACGCAGGCTGGATCCATTAAAGACTCTGCCTTCAAATGGCACGATTTTAACTGTTCATCCAGCCCCAGACATCGTGTTAACACATCTGCAAAGTTTTGCTGCTATTGTCCTTTGATCAGGACACTTTTTATGAGTGTTGCTTCATGGAGTCTGAATAAAAGCCAAGTAACAAACACTAAGCATGTGTGACTGCAATGTGTCTTGCTATTCAGATGATGCTACTTCAGACAGAAAGGCGAGGGGAAAGATAGAGAATGCATCCCAGATGACAAATATTGGCAGAAACCTTGCAACTTGGACAAAGAGTATTGTCTTTTTGTCACTACCATGCAGTGAATATAAAGGCCATGGGTACAATACTAAGCCTTGATCTCACAAAAACTTCTGAAAGTAACTGAGTACACAAATACATTCTCATTAAGTACATGCCCATGGCAGGGGGGTTGGAACTGGATGATCTTAAGGTACTTTCCAACTCTAACTATTCTATGCTTCTACAGGTTGTCTCATGATTACCTACTGCTCGCAGCTAGCATCAGTCTCTTATGCTGGTTGTGTAGGTGCGCATTTTGGTTTATATCAGCTCACCAACTCCATAGACAAGAAGCACAAGTGGATTAGCAGCAAGAGACATGATGCTGTGTCTGATGATACAAAAAATATCAGTGTTCAAGCTGTGAGAATTCCCACCCAGGTGGACTTTCTGGGAAGAGTTATTTCCAGGAGGAAATATGTATGCATTAGCAAGAGAAAAGATTGCTGCCATGAAAGCTCCATCTGACATGTAGCACGCAATGCACCCATGATTGTGTGCGTCTGACCCAATGACTGAAGATGCTTCAAGGTCTCAGGAGGCTACTGATATATATGTGTCTTTTGTCTTCATTGACTTTTGTGCACACAGCCCTGGGGTGAGAATTTGGTGGTTAAGGAATATGTAGACACAGAAGCTCTTAGATCCTCTCAAAACTCTCTTAGCATCAAATGCCTCAGTTCAGACTGAAACTATTCCTGTTGGCAGAAAGAAGTCAGGCTTCTGAGTTCTTTCTTGGTATGCAGGCATTAAAAGTGTAGGGAGGAAAGATTCAAAAGGTCCCCACTGCAAACTGAGTCACCAGCTGGGCTTGGCTTCTGTGCTATTTTCAAGTTAAATTTGCATTAGCAGAGGCAAAGTTCAAGGTTTTCAGGGCAAATGTGTTAATTTGCAGGTTGGTCCAAGAGCTTCTTCCTTATATCTAACCTGAACTTCCCCTCTTCCAGTTTAAACCCATTGCCCCTTGTACAATCCCTACAGTCCCTAATAAAGAGTCCCTCTCATATATGTAATTGTTGATATTCCTTCTGCAGAGAGAGAAAAACAAAAGGTGGGTTTCATATGAGAAGGAAACTTCAGAAGTTTTTTCATTGCAATGAGTCTTTTTCTGTTCATGATTTTATTTTACCCGAGTCTGAAGGCAGACCTCATGTATAGGGTAAGCCACTGAATTATGGAGGGCTTTTTTCTTCTCTGTGTTTAGTGATTGCTATTGGAGTCAGCAGCTCCTGCTAGCTTGATAGTAACTGAAATTTCATGATGTTTAGTGAAAGGAATTTAAGATATTGATCTGGTTTTCAGTGGACAAACGTTATTAACTCTGAATGACAGATATCACAGCTGGTCTATCTTCAAGTGGCCCAATACCAAGAGCTGGCATTAACTGACTGTGAAAACTGATTTGTCACTGCCACATCTGGGTTAGAGGAACACTGAAGTGTGTCCATCTTCAGTGAGGATCTCAGTAAGGTGAGCAGAGTGATTTGAAAGACCCATTTAATAAACATATAATATCATAGAATAGTAGGGTTGGAAAGGACCTTAAGGTCATCTAGTTCCAACCCCCCTGCCATGGGCAGGGACACCTCACACTAAGCATTCATATTCCAAGCGGTTATGGGCTCTAAATATGAGTCAGACTTACTTTGCATACACAGAGAATAACATTCATCTGACTACTGTAGTGTTCCCTTAGCTGTGGGAAACTTCAAATCCTCAGTCAAGCCCATGTCATAAATGCATTCTATGGTAATAATAAGATTTCTCGCCTCACAAATGCCATCATCAGTTAATCTTCACACATGTAAATATTAGCTCTTTTCTCCCAATTGAATGTAAGCTTTATAAGGAAGAAACACAAATTCACATCCACATGGCATCCAGCAAGAGTCACTGCATGAATTATTAAAAGCCAGCGTTCAAAATCTTCCCTTTCTGGGAGCGAAGGGTTGCTAACATGGATGTTCATCATAAAGCCTGTTTTGAACTGCAAGAACAACTTATATCCATTTTGGCACTGATCTCTCTAACAGTTCATTATCCATCTGCTTAGTACTCTTCCAGGTTTTTGAACTCAAGGCTAAATTCTAACCCCACTAGAGATAATATGATTGAGCCATCAGCATCAGTAGGATTGGAATGACATCCCTAGTGATTTTCTTGTGAGTTTACACAGCTTCCTAGAGCTCATCAGATTCCTAGATTCTGTGAATTAACATCCCAAGTCATAAACAGTAGAATGGACAAGCTGTTCCATCTGCCTTCACTTTTTGGACAAATTCTGCTCGGACACATGTAGAAGTGGCTTGTGTTGATTTTTCAGGCCAATCAATGCAGAACATGCAGTCCCAGTGTAACCTACATGAGAAATCTTTCTTTGCCATGTCACTCCGATCATTTTGCAGGATACAGAAAGAGATGGGTGTACTTGGGGTGGTTGCAGCAATCCAGGTGAATGCTGCCCACTGTTGACTCTGCAACTTGAAAACACCAGGGAATGTTTGGCTTCTTTGGTTGACATTTAACCCAAGAAAGAATAGAATCATAGAATGGTTTGGGTTGGAAAGGGACCTTAAGGATTATCTCCTTCCAACCTCCCTGCCATAGGATATATATATATATGTATGTATGTATATGTATATATAACAAATAATGATTTTGTTGTGAGGCCATTGAAATCAATAAAAAAAAACACCTTCACTTTTGGACTTCAGATAAGCTTCAGTTACATTTCTTCTCCACACAGATGATGAATCTTCTTCCAGTCCAGGGCTGGAGTTCTATATTCCATAATATGACTCCAGAATAGTATCATGGGAAGATATGCAATACCTGTGGATCTGTCTACACCCAAAGACCAAATAGCTTTCTGCATTGAAGCTGTCCTTTGTCAGTAATATCCAAGTGAGAAGGTCTGGCAGATACACACACAGCTTTATTTTGATGATGGAATGAATGAAGATGAGTCACTGAGTGTCTGCCTTGTGGCGAGCAAACACACACCACTTCATCCTTTGGATTGGTGTCCAAATGGCACCTCAGCTGGGCCAAGAATGATATATTCATATTCCAAGTATGAGAAAACCACTATCGGTCATGCTGCAAGATAGGATGCCAAGGTCTCAGGATGTCCAAAAATACCCATGTGTACTCATGCGTCCACACGTCCTGAAGACAGGTCTTGTCCAAGTTAAGTGAGAAGAACTCCAACAAAGTTTAGAGCCAGAGTGCTTAATTTATGTGGAAATGGAAACCCACCTCCACATCCACCTCTTCCTAAATCAGCCCTCCACTACCACGTGCTGCTCCTACTTTCTGTGGTCTCCTACTTCCATCCTCACTGCTTCCTCAAATCAGGATCCATTTGACCTACGAGCTCTCCTCATCCTAACCATTTATTCTTATTTACCCTAAAAAAAAAGTCCTGGTGGGACTGGTGTCACCACAGAGCAAAGCATGGAGCTTCCCACTTTGCACAAGCACCTCTTACATGTGAGATGCTTCATGGGAACTGCTCATGCACTAATCCTTCCTTCATGGCCATGAAAGGCACAGATCCTTCACAAATGCCAATGTGTAAGAGCAGCATCACATGGGCATTTACAGCAGAGCAGCTGGCCCATGGTGAAGGGATGAAGGACTCAAGTGCATGGGATATTTCCTCGTATCCTCCAGCATGCAACTGTTCCAGCATGACAGCGCGGGTGTGCGCACCTACAATGACATGCACATACAAGCTGTAGCAACAGGACCCTCCTATTCATCTTCTCTGAAGGTGTGTCCAGTCCTGCAGGCACTCAAACAGTGACAGCAGCTTAACTACACCTGAATTAGGAGCTATTTTAGAGATCTGGGATACTCCGCTCTTTCTCCTACCCTCTCTTTGAAGACCTGCGGGACTAAACATCAAATTGCTGGATTGCAAACAAACCTCAGCCAAAGGAAATGAAACAAACGACGGCCACCCTTGATAACTTAGCAAAGCTTGCCCTCACCTCAATGTCTGCTGCTCCTTGCTTTGAGTGGGGTTTATTACTCGCACAGACTTTGTTTCGTCACACAAATCAGACCAACTTACATCCTTTGGCGATCTGTGGTCCATCTCCCCATTGTGTGGAATAATTCATGTCAGGGTTGCTCTTCATTGTACTTTCCAGCATTCAGTTGTCATTCAGAATCTCACTTGCTAAAAAAAATCACAATTGTCTCAGCAAATACACTTTTACTATAAATTTTCCCAGATTGTTTGATTTCATTCTGTAACTTGCTTTCAGAAAGGAAGAAGAACATCAAGAGCAACATTCAACCTAAAGGCATGTTTCTAAGACATCTATAGCAGTCTACTAGGTACTTAACAGGAGATGAAATAGCTGTTTTATTAGAACAACTTAAATGGTGGAAACTGTAAAAAATCATTTAAATACTTTTCTCTAAAAAATGGATTATTTAAATAAGCTTTTTACAAAGGTAACCTCCAGTTAACTTTTATAATTAGCATCCATTGCACACCAATGTGCAAAAATACACAGCATTTGTTTTTATTATTATTCTGTAGAAATGCCCTATGGGATATTTAGTGTAACTGTCTCTTACATTCTTCTCTGTGGATAAAGAAGACCTGGGGGGGGGTTACATCTCCTGCAGCTTGTTATGGCCAGGACTCTGGTGAATACTTTTTATTCCCCAACTGTTGTTCTCTCTCTGCTCTTCTGGAGACCTCATCTTGTATCCTGAGGCATATAGGAAAGCAAGGAAGCTTACTGCATGGGAGAAAATTGTGTTTTTCTCGTTCACCCCCAGTGTTGGCAGTGTTGCAGCAATTAGGAACTGACTCGATTGCTTATTTGAAATAAAAATGGTATTGAAATATTCATACAAATGTTTAAGCATCTCCAGCCAAGAAGTTTATTTCAGCACTTTACACTCATCTCCAACTCTCATAACATCGTTGTTACACAATGAGAACAGCACTACAGACTATTAATTAGCCTTTTGTAAAGGTAGCCTCTAGACCAAGTGTGATCAATAGGATTTAAAACCATGCAAGGTATATGTTGAATAAAAGGCTTCCAGGACATGAAGTAACAAATCCCTAGGAACTGTCTGGGAGATTTCTGAATCCACTGCTTTTGGGTTTCTGCATTTGTTTCCCTTCTGCAAGACAATCTTCTGCCTCAGGGACATTATCATTTAGAGCCTGGCTGGCCCTTGGGCTGTCAATCTGTGTTTCAGGGTTTGTTGTATAAGCACTACAAAATCAAGGCTACACTGTGGCAAGCTAAAAGAAATTATATTACAATTATTAATTAAGGTTTTCTTTCATTTCTGGCCATTCCATAGAGTTGCACATGGATTCATCTGATTCCTCCTCTCAGCATAGGTGGGAAGATGAGTCAGTTGGTGGGAGTGTGGGCGTAGGAGTTGAAGGGTAGGAGAAGTTTAATCATCTTTTGCCAAATTTGTTTTCACTAGCCAGAGGATTTTGTAGATAGGAGATGATAAATCCCTAGCAACACGAGCCCCTGACAGATGGTGTTAAATGGTTTTGAGAATATTTCAAAATCTGCCCTACTTTTTATTCCCCAAATGTTGTTCCCTCTCTGCTATTTTATACAGAATTTTCCTACACTGTCTCCCACATTCTCATTTGTGTTATAATTTATGCTTCCTTATGCTCCAAACCAGAATCCAAATCACCAATTTAAAAGGAGAAACAACCTGCTGAATTTTAAAGCCAGTTCTTTTCTCCCCATTAGGCTGAGTATCCAATCTAAGAGGAAGAAGGGTGTATCAGGCTGGCCTGAATTTACTTCCCATTCTGCAGGAAGGATTGTCTGGGCACAGCACATGTAAATCAAAATAAAGCTTTAAACCAGACTGATTCTGCAGAGAAACCAGCCAGTTCTCCTTTCATATGAACTTTGGTGAGTAAAGACTTTGTCTCCCTGGTTTACCAGGATGGGTATCCTGTGTGTAACTCCATGAAGCATTGAAGGACAAGGTCCTCAGTGTCGTACAAGGAAACAGAAAAATGTAAGGTTAGAGAGTGGGAGGAATCAGCTTTTACAGCTTGCTTTGAAAAGGGTGGTGTTTAGAGATATGGGAGGTGTCTGGGTCAGCCCCTTGAGAGGAACTGTATGGGTTCTAGCTTCCTTTCAGATCCAAACACCACCTCCTTCTTGCAGACAGGACCCAAAGTCCAAACTCTGAAACAACTGATGATGCATTGACAAAACCAATCCAATCAAAAAAAAAGAGAAATAAAATGGGTGCATCTTTTTGGGTTGGTGTGAAACATCAAGCCAAGACACTTCTTTTTTTCCACAGAAAGATGGTATTCTCCATATCTTCATCGGTGCTTGTTAGTGACCTAAAGCAAAGGAAGATTGGAGACTTATTAATGTCCTCCTACTGTGGGCTCTGTTACCTTCTCCATGGAGATGTGTTCCAGTTACAGCTCTAAGGGTAACTGCCTTTTCTTAATGGATCTTGTAGATAACAAAAGCAAAGATCTTGCCTTCTCTTCAAGGCTCCCTTGTGTGCAAATCAAGGAAACCACATAATGGTAAATACACTTCCAAGGGAAGAAGTTCCCAATATCAAAAGATAAAGTTGCACGGGACAAAATAAAATGATCTAAAGGCTCACTGCTGTCAGAAAGGGAACTCCCATTTCACACACCAAGGTTTTTCTCTTTTCCCATCTACGATATGATGTGATACTATATGATATATTGTTGTATGTAACTTACCAACTCATCGGATGATGCTGAGAGCCAGCACAACTCCCTAACCTGTAAGAAAATGATCCTTCCCTTTCATCTTTCGTTCCAAATAAGAGATAACGACTATTTTCCTTTGAATCTTCAATCTAAGCAGGATGAGAGCAGTCTGATAAGCAACAGCACCAATACAAAGGAGAGGTAGAGCAAGAGGAGAGGACAGAAGAACTGGCAGCAGGAAAGAGAAAATGTGAAGAAAGTGTGTGAAAGATCCTGCCTTTTCACTGCAGCTCAGATATTCCTGTAATCACACCCCAAATGTGACCATGAAACGCAGTTCTTTGTTCCTGATTTTACTTGTTGCTTACACAGCTAAGTCTGAAAAACAGTTTGCTGCAATGGGGACCCTGTGCTTTTAAGACCTGCCGTTCTCCATATGGATCTGCAAGCAACCAAGTTTACCAGTACTTTTGGTGGACTTCAGCTTTTAAGGATGCCAAGACATCATTAAGTCTAAAATAACTGCCCTTCAGGACAAGAACACTGAATATTTATGAATCCCTGAAGAGAAAATGTTAAAAAGCTCACAGCTGACAGCATTTTAATAGGATGCCTGAACTAGATCCCTGCCTGTTTTCCAGGAGATGACAGGGAATGCTTGCTAGCAGGCAGAAATAAACGCATAAACTTGTTTTCTATGTAGGGATGATTACTGTTTAATAGCTTATTAAAATCTGCACCCAGTGACCTTTTTCTAGGAAGAACACCTCTTGGACCAGACAGAGATGTGGTTATGTCCCATTGGAAATACCTGACCTATCGACTACACAGAGAGACAGGGCTGGCAGTCTTGAAGAACATATCTTGTGCCTTGAAGCTTTTTAGTTCAGCTGAAAAAGTCTGTCTGAATACATTCTACACCTTATAGGAGACTCCCAGTTCATCCTACCAGGCTGGTGGCTGCCTGTGCATACATCCCTGCCTGAACCCCTTGTGTCAATACACCTTCCATGTTGCAAATCCACCTAGTCCTCAAAAGGTGACTGCAAGTACCCAGCCCCAAAGACTTTCTTCCAGTGGGATGAGGGTTTGCTCACTTGCATGGTCTCACTTTGTGTACCTGGGTATCATTGTGCAACCTCCTGTAGGTAGAACTGCCATGGGAGCAAAGACAGCTCAGTGTGCACAGAGGTAATGTTATGTAGTTACTTAGGCAACATCGGAGAGGATTTAGGGTGACTGCTGCTTTATAGTGATCATTATATTCAAGGACCACAAAAACTCCACAAGGAATGAAGGTTCATGGAGGATGTGCCTGAAACCAATTCATTCTCTTTTCAATGTGCAGGATGTTGTAAGGCATGTGAAAGACAGAAAATGATCATGCTCTGGAGCAGGGACATGAGAGAAAACACTGTTGTAACTTGTAACACAATATTAGAGTCAGTGAAAGCCTTTTCTGTAGTTCCCAAACACTTGTTTGGAACATCATTTGCAGAAAGCAGCAGTTTTCAAGTTTTCAAGCGCCAAATATATGGGTTTTTCCCCTCTGTGTGGAATGATCTTCCCTCCATTGGGCAAATTTTCTATGAGGAGCAAAGGCAGCAGAAAACAACCAACCAAATAACAGTCTAAGCAGAGCTACATTTGTCTGTTCCAAAGTTTCCCTGTCAAATGACATTTCCCTGGGGTTTGAAATCAAGACAATGAACAGGGACCAAAAAGCCTTAATAGAAAATTAAATAATGGAAGGTCCTGGAGCGAGAAAGACATACCTGCTGATCCTTAATTTTGAGGTGGTTTGTTAATAGGGAAGATTCATTTCCACTCCAGTCCCTCTGGTGCTTCCTAGAGACAGTGAAACTCACTGAATTCCTCTTGTTTTAAATGCCAGTTGCATACCAAAAACCTTACCTTCCAGATTTATTTTAAACCAAAACCAATATCCCCAGGTTACTGCTCACCTCCAAGACAAATACTTAAATGAATTTAGGACAAACCCTGTTGAAGGTAATGGCAGCAGTGGTCCAAATACATGGATTGATACCAGGTATAATCTCATGGTCCAAAAAAAGCCAGATACTTTTTTTGTGACATGAGATTTACTCCTGGACTAGTGTACTCACTCTAGAGAGTGGGTCCTCCTAGAAAGATGGTTGGTGCCCCAAGCTTGTCAGTGTTTAAAAGGCATTTAGACAATGGCCTTAACAAGATGCTTTAACTTTTGGTCAGTTGTGGATGGCCACAACTCAGCTGGACGAATTGATTGTTGTAGGTCCCTTCCAACTGAAATGCTATATTATGTTATTTTCAACTCTATCCTATTCTACATTTTCCAGTGTGTCATTTAGAAAACAATATTCATATCTGTGAAAAAGCAGGGCTAAAATTGCCAATGTCCCAACTTCTTCACTGGTGTAAGACAGGCTAGTACTGGTTTTGCACAGTACAACCTGCATCTCATACTGTCACTGCTCTCTAGCTGCCTCATCCCACAATGAAAAGAAAAAAAAAACAAAAAAGAAAAAAAATCAAGATTTTAGGTTTTCCTGTCAATTAGAAATTCCAGGTGAAATTAAATCAAGAAACTAAATCCCCTGTCTCAGATAAAGAAGATACAGGATATTGTTATTTTTATATCACTCAATCAATTGTGAGTTGAGCTATAAAAACTCCTAAACTACTCACAGTTCCATATTGAGATGGAAGTTAATGCTTCATTAGCAGTAAAAGCTTCAGGTTATGTTTCTGAGTAACCTTTTGTTCAAACATGATGTTTGGCATTTGCATAAGTGCTTGGGTATGTCTATCTCTGAGTTATTGAGATGATGTGACTCACTAAGCTCTTGTAAACAAGGTGGGGTTTTTTTCTACCTCCTCTCCATACCATACATCCTCTCAGTTTGCTTTCTCAGAAACACAGCTGTCTGGTAGGGAAATCACATACTTGGGCTTCATCTGCCCTTTTGCTACCTCATCAAAATCATCTTTATCATGTACCTGGCAGCTGGTCCTAGATATGAGAGAGATTTAGACAGCGATGCCTAACCCAGCTGAGTACCTGTGGCAAGCAGGATGTAGTTGTAACAGGCAGCTCTGCACAAACAGCAAGGCAGAGACGAAATGACTTTCGCATGGTGTCCCAAAGATCTTCGCACTGAACCTGATTTCATGCAGTGGGAAGGTCACTCAACAGATCCTTTCTATATCCTCCTTCTGTAATTACTTCTTTGAGTTTACATGCAAAATTAACATCAGAACTTATTTAGCCCCAAGCCATCTGTGAGCTCTGCACATGAACAGGCTAGCCTCCATGAGCAATGGGAAGACTGAGACATCTCTTTGCAGTGATGCCTGGTTCTACAGCAGAACATAAGGCTGACTAAGACACATTGGGCCTTAGAAATAGTAGTAGGAAAATATAGCAGGGAAATACATCTCAGATATTTAAACTTTTCCTTTAAAGTATCCAATTCTCTCTTTAAACCAACTGCAGACTGCTCTGAAAAGTCACTATTTCCATAGGTAGGAAACACCCTTTAATTGCCAGTAAAATATAACACATGGATCCATTGCAGTTTTCCATTCAGATTACTATACTCTAAAATGGGTTGTCTTCTTCCTTGCCAGAAATAGGAAACCTAACTCTTTGAAAAGACCTTGATGGCTCAGGCTGGGATGCTCAGGGCAATATTATCAGACTTGTTTAAACCCACAATTTGGTAAGTAGAGGTCATTGACAATCCATGTGCTGTAGCATAGACTAGGTTAGGCTGGTAGCAGCGTTATCTCACTATAGTAGGTTGATTGCAAGCGAAGAGTAATACTAAAGCCTTCCCATTCCTTGTCCTGTCCCTCTCTTATGTGGATACTTCTGTTCCTGTAAACACAGAGGTTAGATCTATACTGGCAAGTAAAATGGAATCTGTCTTCTGACAATCTGTGCTTTCTGTTTGTCAGCATATTTCACATGATTTCAGCTTCTTTCAGGGAAGATGCCCAGAGCCATAAACTCTTGGGACACAAACTGGATGAGACCTGTGTTAGGGAAAAAGAGAGTTTAGTCTACTGGACATGAACTGCTCTGTGCTGCCTCCCCACATTTACTGATTCTGAGATGATTTTATTTGCTGTTTTAGACCTGATGCAGAAAAAAAGCTGGTGGCAGAGTGCAAATTGCAGCACAAAAGAAGGAGCTGGTCTTTCATTTTGCATGTAAACTCAAGTAATTACAGAAGGAGGATATAAAAAGGATCTGTTAGGTGACCTTCCCACTGCATGAAATCAGGGTCCTCTGGGCTGTGAAATGCAATCCTAGGCCAGGTAATGGGAACAGCAAAGACCCACTGCATAAAACACTAGGAAATCAAGATGCCACATGTCTTGTGAAAGAAAGCTGTAAATATTACATTATAATAAAAACCACTAAATATTAGTGGTTTCTCAGCAGAACTTCAGTTTTTCCAAGAGCTTAGTAAGTGAAGCAGCTTTGAACTTCTTTTGGAGATGGAGACAAATTTAATTCTGTTGCTGAGAGGGAAATACTCATTTAAACAGAGATGGTTTAAACCAGAAATATCCCCATGATTTAAAGGTCACTCACACTCACAGTGTTAGAAATCTTGCCTAAGTGAAAGGGAAACTATGTAGAGTACAGTAATGGTTGCCAGGTCCTTTTGGTATTGCACAGAAACTGTCGGTTTCTGCATGAGGCCAAGAGGGACAAAGAAGCAGCCACATTACAGATTTCAAATGTCCCAAACCTAACAAGGGCCAGCAGTTCCGTGGTTTTCTTTTAGGTCAGTGTATGAAAGACGCCTAATGTGAGCAACCAAATCAAACTAAGCAAGTTAGTGGAAGGATGTTGTATCAGCTGCTCCTAGTAATGCATTCCAGGTGAGACAGCATGGAAGCCAGTGAAGACTGCAAATTTAGGGAAAGTTTAGGGTAAAAGATACTGAAGGCGTGCTCTTCTGAGAGATGAAAAACAGGAGTTATTTCCATCTTTGTCCATGGCCAAGAACCTCGAAGGTTTGGGTCTGTAAGGTGGAATGTAGCCCCATACAACACTCAGGGTCCCAGCCCTAGGAGCTAGTATGTTGCAAGGGAAAGGCCTTTTGATATGCCCAGCTAGGGAAACAGGACTAGAATGCTGAGGTGATGACAGTAGAGCAAGTTCTGGATCAGGAATGGCATTTCCATGGGGCAGTAACAAAAAAAGCAATTTGAATGGGAGATAAGTGCTATAAAGCCTTCAGAGTCATCTTCAGGGCCTGAATGAGCCTGAGAGCCTAAAAACAGCTGTCATGAATCAGGCCAGGTCCATAAGCCTTGTGTTACATGAGGATTTTTTCCTTGAGGTAAATTACTGTGATCCTCTCTTAACCCATGAGAAGTCAAGTGTTTTCTTTGGTAGCCCACTTAGAGGCAGCAGGCTCTGGCTGTTCTGTAACAGTGATAATGATAGACACATAAGGGAAATCTTTAGTATTTGATGAAGACCATAGATTGTCTTTATCTTAGTTAATAGATGAAACTTGCAAATATTCCAGAAGAGAAAGACTCGAGCTGGTAACTTCTCAGACTCCCATTGCGTGAAGTCCACAACTTTGGTCTAAGTAAAGACAGTTTGGTTGAAAAATCAGACTTCCTTCAGATGTTCTATATCTCATTAAAAAGTTTTGAAATACAGACGGATACTCTACATAAATCCTCCTTCACGGCCATTCTGTGCCAAGGTAACAACTTGAAATGTAATGGAGTTACTCCTGATTGCTGTTTAGAAGTTAAGTGATTTTGTTCACTTTAAACTATTTGCCATGATGTACTGGGTGTTGGAAGGTGCCATTTCTCTAGATATTACCTACATCTTGATGAGAGTTACCAAAGTTGTAGTAAATATCAATCCTTTATTATCACTTACAACCAGGCTGAGTAATGGAAACCTCATGCAATTACATCTATGGTGTCCATTGAGTAGTTGTCCATGTTTTCTTCTCCAGGTTGTTCAGGCGGAAAAGAGAGATGGATGTAGACAGAGGGAAAGAAAACCAAGCATTTTATGCTGTTCTGCTGTCGGAGACACAACTATCTATCAAAGGTTTCATTCAAAACATGAAAGCATCATTTACGTGAGCACCTGGCACTGAGTACCTGGAGTGGCAGCCAGGAGGACAATAAACCTGTAAGGAAGCAAGGCTTGAAAGTCAGCCTTAATGTTGTTAGATCCCAGACACAAGAGTCTCTGATACATAACTGAAGAGCCTGCATGGGAGGAGAGGCACAGAGTCTCATCTGCTTTTCAGACAGATACAGAAGCTGAGAAGCATAAAAATAACACTGAAAACATCTCTCTTTGGTAAGCGGTGTTGCTTGTAGAGGGCAAAGAGCAGTGCTGCTTCCTGAGCAAAGCAGGGAGCCAGGTGTGAGCTTCTAACTTATGAATTCTTGAAATTGTCTTCATTGAGGTTGTTCTGACGATTTTTTATTTAAACTTTCCTTATGCAATGCTGTTGGAAATAATCATCAAGAAGTAATAAATGCAGTTTGCATTTAGGGGCTGCTACCTTGTCCCAGCCTAGTAAATCAGGACACACCATAAGAAAAGGCCTTTTTTGAGTGATGGCTTAGGTGACTTTGCCAGCTGATTTACTCTGAGGTCTGATGGCAACTGGGATGTTTACATCACTTGGGCTTTTAGCTTCAGGTGAGCCCTCAAAAGATCACAAGACTGGTAGAGCTGGACGCATTCTATAACGTATTTTGCCAGGGAGTCTTTTTTTCATACCACCTTTACTTCATCAAGCTTCCTGATGGTACCAAACTTCTTTCGCTCCCTCTCTATCCTGCAGAGATAAAGAGATTCCCTTGGAGAACAATTCAACTCTAGGTACCAAAAAGCGCTGACATCATTTTTGGCCACTTGGCAGTGTAATTCAGATTTAGGGTTCAGTGCCATGTTTATATTGGAGATGTAGTAAAAAGGGGTTGGAAAGCAGTGAAATTTCCCCAGTGATGATTCTTCAGAGTGCCCAGGGGTGGCCTACCATCTACAGATGACCTTATATTGAGTAGTATTGGTCATGGATGTGGTCAAACTCTATGCACAGCTAGCAGCGTGAGTGTGAAATCCTTCCCAGTGAGCAGTGCTTGGTTCACGCTGAATCAGGATCTTTAATTCACCCTACTTGTTACTTCTTTGTATAGTGAGTGTTCACAATGTGCAATAGCAAAGGACTCATTTTTTGTATGACCTACAGCAAGCATTACCCAGAATGATGCATTTGACATCAGTGATTTTAAAAGGCATAACAAACTGAGAGCTAATGCCTCCCAACAGGGGGGAAATTGGCATGCACAGTAGTCCATCCCTTTCTCTAAATCATCCTGCTGAGATGCGGGGATCCAATCACAAATCCTATTAGCTCAGGAGAAATCAATGCCTAATGTTTCTATACCTTTAAATTATACATAACCATGCAGACACACACCTTAAAATTGTTTATATGTGTATTTAGTTATATGTTTATCTAATTGAATAGATATATGCAATATATGTATGAATGTGTGTGTCACACAGGGTATTAAATCACCTGTATTTTAGACCTCTAGCAACATATCTATGTATGATGTAGACCACCTATATTTCAGACCTCTAGCAATATATCTATAGTAGCATATCTCTATATAATATAGATACATCTCTTTCTATACTTACATATACATATGACATGTAGGCAACCTTGTAGAAATTAGGGCTTGATTCTTCTGCTTCCCAATTTGATTTTCTCTGAGGTTTTTTACATGGGGGAGGTGGAGGAAAGATTCAAGCCCTTTTAGCAGTTCCTCAGATTTTAGCCTTATATTTTGATGGATTAGGAAAGTTTGACAGCCCAGCCAGCTTCCCACTGGGACCACCAAGAGGTAGAAACTCTCGATCACTGGGTGCAAAACCAATGGATTTTGATACCAAGGGAGATTTAACTGGGTCTTGGTTTAATACATTTCTGACTTAGCCCAATTAAAAGATCTTGTTAGCAGAAATTACTTGTATTGAGTTGATGCCTATAGAGAAACATCTCTGAGGTTGAATAGAGAAAGATAAACTCTCCCATTGCAATTCTTTCCTCCTAAACCTGCACAGTACAAAGACTTTTCTAAAAGAATAGCTAATAAGATTTGTTTCCTTTAGAAAGTTTCTATAAAGAAGAATAGTTCCCAGGTTTCTAGTGCTCCCCAAGCTGAGGCTGACACCACAAGGTTCTGCAAGCTTAACTATAGATGTGGCATATCCACCTGGTATCACTGCGTCAGAAAACACACCAAAGAGTTTCTTTCTGGCTGAAAACTTCTGTTGACGCAAGCTTCTTCCAAGCAGCCTTCTAGTACCTGAAGGGGCCTACAAGGATGCTGGAGAAGGACTCTTCATTAGGGACTGTAGTGATAGGACAAGGGGTGATGGCTTAAAACTGAAACAGGGGAAGTTCAGGTTAGATAGAAGGAAGAAGTTATTTATTATGAGGGTAGTGAGGCCCTGGAACAGGTTGTCCAAAGAAGTTGTGAATGCTCCATCCCTGGCAGTGGTCAAGGCCAGGTTGGACAAAGTCTTGGGTGCCATGGTTTAGTGTGTGGTGTCCCTGGACATGGCAGGGGGTTGGAACTGATGAGCTTAAGGTCCTTTCCAGCCCAAACCATTCTATGATTCTTTCTCAGAGTCTCTTCCAAGATGCAGCCCTTGGTAGCTGCATCATAAGGGCACTAAGGTCCAGAACTCTTCTAAAACACATATCCAAAAGCACAGCTTCACCACCTGCTTTTGCCAGGTCATTAGTCACCATGAAAAATTCACTTTGGCTTAGACAGATGAAACTTCACCCTTTTCATATACTTCTAAAGTTAAAGCCATTTAAAACCAGGGAATTGGATACACAGGCAGCAGAACTACACCATTACTGTGACAGCAATCAATTTTCTTGATTTTTTTTTTTAACCAATATCTCCCAAGAAACAATTACCCAAATCTGTGATAATTTCATTACCCTTGGGCACTTGGGGTTTTATGTGTAAAAACAATTGTCTGTGCGCTATCCTTTTAACCAGTGAATTGTACTCTGGTCCATGGGCTTATTCTGGTGTGTCTGCAATAGAAAAAAGCCTCTGAAAGGTGATTAGGACAATCAGTCTATAGTGAGATGGCAAGAATTTCGTTTAGACAGGGCTTTTTCAATAAGAAAATTTTCAGGAGTCTGTAAATCAAAAAACCCAAGAAAATCTCTGCAAATTAGGCAATAGACCCAGGTGAGTTTTCTCCAAGTTCAGCGATATCAAACCTACTCATTTCTGATCACTTCATAAAAATTCCAATTTGTAGTCATGTGCAAAAATGAAAGAAGTAAATTTTAATGACCATAAGTATCTGTGATCCACAGCACAGTGAAGTAAATGGAACTGACTTCCACTAAGGCAAACAGAGATTACAGTAGTGGCAAAGGATGTTAGCTGAATTTAAGCATTTAATATGCCTCTGATGAGATGAATTTACAGGACCTTCTCTGGAGCATATGCACACTGCCCAAGTCCTTGAGGAGCATTTTCCTCATAGTATCATCCAAAAACAGTGCCAAAGAGCTACACTTGAGATTTCACCTCAGACCCACAGCAACCAGCCAAGAAATAGGCACATTTTTAAGACTTTTATATCCATCTATTGATACAGAGAAACTCATGGAAATGTAAATATCTACAGAGAACATAGAGAGAGGACATTATTGTGGCTGTGATTACATCCTGTACTTACAAGAGGGGTTTGTGGTGCTTATGTCTCTTCTATGTGTTGTTTCAAAGTCCAGAGAAGCAGACACCAGGAGAATGCCCCACTCAGCAGAGCATGGCAATGGAAATTAACTATTAAAGAGATTTTTTTCCTTCCAGGTTGCCATTAATTTGCATAGCCAAGCAAAGCCAACTGAAATTAAGCCACCTGGCCTTAGCAGGAGATCTTCAGCTGCTACATCAGCCTTAAATAACAGCTTAAATGTTGTTTTTTTCCCCTCCCAACTTAATGATAATCAGTCTCATAATCAATATTACCCTTCTCACCCACCTGCCACACTGCCCAAGAGGTAAGAGCAGTAACACATCTTCACACCTTGTGACGGAGCCACTAATACTAATACTAAGACTGAGCATGTGCCTGTCATATCCCTCCAGCTGGGTTAATTAACACAGATCTAACACAGAAACACTTGCTCTGAAGCTTTGAGCTTCTCCTGCCAGAGGTAAAGAGAATGGCTGCTTCAAGGAGAAGGCAGTGGCTGCCTCAGAAGCCTTAGGACGTTATGTGGGCTTTAACAACAGGTAAATCCTTTATGTTACCTAGATAAAACTCTGGGTCCAGCCCAAGTCACCCAGTGATTTAAATCCATCAAAAGTAAAAGGAGGATGGCTTTTTTTTCCCTACAAATTTGACCTTACATGCCGCCGTGTTTTTACCCAAGCCACTTACCAAGCACACACTAAGAAACATTGAGATGGGAACTCAAAAGAAATGGGCCAAGTGGATAACTTGGATTTGACCTCAAGCTGCAAAGCTTTTCATTATCCTCTTTCAAAGGATCCATTCAGGGTGAGATTAGTATTGCTATCTGTTAATCTCAGCATGATCAGAAGATGCTTGCTCAGCCACATCCTGGAATTTGGCACGCTCCATTGATTCATTGTATTTTAAGGACACAGTGTGGTCAGAGAAAGTAGAATGTTAGTTGTCCTGAAGGCAGAGGCAGTGAATTTGTACTGCTTTGCAGCTGCAGCTAATTGACACATCACTTGTCTGCACAAACATGGGGGACCATATTAGAGGTTTTACTGGATGAACTGAAGGCACTGGGCTTCAGCTTAACCTCTGGCAGAGCCTGAAGCTATGCAAGGTCTCCAGGTGCACCAGACTGTAGAGGTGGATGTGCCAGTCTGGTGTTTTGCTTGCAAGGTGAGGAGGTATATCCACACAGGCCTTAACCCAGACATTTCAAGTATTAATCACAATGAAACCGCTATGGCAGAAGCACTAAGGTCAGTGGTTACATGCCTGCATATGACCCCGGGTAGGCTGGATGACCGCTGTGTCTCCAGGACTTTTTTGATGTTGTTGCCCATGCTAGCAGATTACAACAACTCCCTTCTCACACTTACAGGACTTGCATCATGTCCCCATTTTCATAGTAAATGGGTAATTTATGAAAAAGATGCTAGAACACGCATCAGAACATAGCAGGGGCCTCGATTTAGCCCAGACATTCTTTGCAATACTGAGCAGAGTGTCTCAGGGATGAGCTAAACCAAAACCTATTCCCGATATGTTTGTCTAAGCTAGAATCTGTAGTGACAAATCCTACTCCCTCCTAGTTTGTTCCAGTACTCGCTGGCAGACCATTTTTCATAGTGCATTGCCTTGTCATAACTAAGGCAGTGGTTTCTTGTCCTTGCTCTATTCCCTCCATTTTGAGAGCCACCTACCATGGCTTCTACTAGATATTAGTATAACTCTACTTGGGCTTCTAGAAGCCACTTCAGTGCTCCAGGACTAATAGTCATGGATGTTTTAAAACTAGTATTTTTCACTCTTTTGATGACTTTCTGGCTGCTGTGTGCCACTTCATTCATTTCCACTCAGAAGTTTCAGTACCTCACTACTCTCACCTATTGATTTATTTATCTATTTTTGTCTCACCCTTCCTAAAACACTAGGAGAACATGTTCTGCTAATGGCTTGTTGATTATTTCTTTCAAATTGCCATTAGATACTAGAATGGAGATGTCTTCATGCTGTTTCTGAACATGTTGTGTCATATGTCCAGCCTTTTTCCATGTTCTTGTGGTTTGAATAATCCATCAGGTAGGAAACAGGGGTAGTAACTGGAGTAACTACAGTAACTACATCGATGCAGCAGAGAAATGTCTCTGAACAGTCATCTGTAGAACTAAACAAAGAAACAAAATCAAGGGGATAACAACTGCATTTGATCTTTGGAGGCAGTAATCTTGAGCAGCTTATTAAATGAGTTAAACTACATAACAGAGATCTGGAAGACAAATAAGCCTGTAGGTTTTTTGTCCAGATGCTGCAACTTCATGGACAGGGAAGCTAACAGGAAGGTCTGTCTGCAGGCTCAATAAAACTCAGTTTAGGGTTTTCAGTAGAAAACCACCAATAGGTACATCATTAGATATTTTCTTCGTGCTTCATGGTGATTCTTTATTATGGTGAATCTTTTCCTATCCTATGGTTTATTCATCTAGCATTGCTACTTGTGGTGTAGTAGAAAATGAATATCTAAAATTCAGAAAACTCTTTGCATTAAGCAATATATAGAAACTGCAAACTAGGAAATGCAAAAGACTAGACCCTGTAGATGCACATATATATATAGCTTTTAATACAGCTTTTAATATAGCTTTTCTTACAATTTAAAAGGTACAAGAAACACTTATCTTGTCTTCCTGAACCACCCTTTCCGTTGGCATTAAACAGTTTCTTTTTAGGGATGCCAATTTATTCTGGCTGAACTTCTTGACTTCAAAATAGAATATAGAAGTATTCAATGAGAGAAATATCTCCAATATTTAGCACTGAAATGGGAAAAATAGACTGACCATTTTGGCTAATCAAGGAAACCTTCTGTTCCTTCAGATTTTGTCCTCAGCTCATCTCAGACTGGAGGTTATTAGCCATGACATGTATCTACATCTACTGAGTTAGTCTGAGGGTTTTTTTGGCACTCAAATAATTAGTTATCTGCTATTTCCAGCTATTTATAGACGTTTTAACTGCCTGTTTTATTGGATATGTGTGCTCTTTAAATGATACACAGCAGCTGCTTCAGTTACTTGGAGTTTTATAACTTTATATCATGCTAAGATCACTGCCTCACATGTAAGGCAAACCCAGTGAGGGCTAAGTGGCTGGATCAGGGTGAGATTACCCCATGAAAAGGCAGATTTTTCAGGGATATGGGTGGTGGTTTAGCGGTGTCATCTGATGGCAAACACAGCAGTGGTGTGATGAGGAATCCTGGCTAGTTTTGGGTTTCTCAGCAACATTTCAAAACCAAAGGGTGTCACCCCAGAAAGGTGACTTTTTAGGTGCTGCGCCAAAGCTTAGCAGTGCTTGAGGAAGACTTGCTTTTTGCCAAAGGGATAAATTGACTGGAGAGATATGAAAGGATGCTGTGAAGAGAAGCGACTGCATCTGTGTGTGAGCTTTGATTTCCACTGCCCATGCTCAAGCGGATAATATCTTTGAGACTACTACCTCATCTTACCAGCAAATAAAATGGGCTAGGGCCCATTCTGGCCCTTAGGAAAATAGCATGGCACTTATCTCTCTTCTTCTGTACCCTAGATAGGTTAGCCTCTTCTGTGATATGTCTGCATATCCTTCAGCATCATGGGAGACTCAACACAGAAACAAGACTGTACTAGAGCATCCCAGTAATCACTTAGTCTGGCACTGGAAAGGTAATAGGTGCTGAGCCACAACTTGTAATACTTTTCATACCCTCCTCCTAAGACACTGCCTACATATCCTTACGTATTGTGGCCTCCCTTTTCCCCTTGCATTTGCTGTGCAAGCCTGAGATCTGCTGGTCCAGCTGTGTCTGGTCCACCTGAGGTCTTTCATTTGCCCTCTGCAGCTACAAAAGGAACAGTTGATTCTCACCAATGGTGAGAAGATTTTGACATTATTCTTTAGAGTAGCAGGACTGTATGTCCTGGGCAATACAAAGAAGACCTATCTGCCTTTGTTGAGCTCTATTTAAAATAATGAGCTTGGCCAAAAAAGTTGTGATCAAAAAAGAGTGATTGTACGGCACCTTCCTTCATTCCAAACATCGTTACTGTCTCTGGTCCAGCTCCAACAGGAATGGCTGAGGGCCAGGAACATGGAAAAATGTATATTAGCATTGCTTTATAATGAGATTTTTCTTTCATAATAAAAATTGCATGACATTGCACAGTGCTGGCCTGATATAATTTGGGTGAGATCTGATCTCTGAGGTTGAGGTAGGAAACTGAGCTCAAGTCAGTCCATTCTACCCTGCTTTGTTGCCTTAATTAAACAATAGGTTGTTATGTATGACCACAGTTTTTGCATACTAATTGCATGGATGCAAATTACCTGAAGCAGTGTGGAACTGGAACATATTTGTTGTCCCTGTGATCAGATTTGGGATCAGAGCATCATCAATGTAACCTCATCTATATGATCAGGTGATAAGCAATGCTGTAATACCTTAACTGCAGCTATAAACTGGCCATAGAAGCAGGCAGCCTGGACCTGACAGAAGTTGCATTTTAATATCTGATTTTACAGCACTGCTCCTTGTTTAATCAGATCAGCACAGATCAGGCTGATCAGAGTGTTGAAAAGGAACAAAACAAAAGCAGCCCAGGACAAACACGTTTGTTGAAAAGCACCCGAGCGCTTGGTGGATTATGTAACATTGCAGGAAGTAACTGCATAGCTTAATTTTGTGGTTTCCATGGAAACGATCAAAATGAAAAGTAAAGGAGTTCAGTGTTCTTGGCTCCGAGGAGCGAATCTCTTCGTTGCGATAGGCATTTGGGGGAGCAGGGATTTTGTCTGTCTCGCCTGGCTTTGGAGTGAAGGAAACCTTTTGCAAGCTGCAGGAGAGCTGCTCTGCGAGGTGTGTGTGTGTGTATGTGCCCTTCCCAGCCCTGCCTGGGTCACGCAGGTGCCTCACATGTAGATAAAGCCACATGAATTTTACATGTGATGTGACCAGCTAGAGATCCCAGCTGCGCTCACGTGGGCTCTTGGTGTGACAGTGGGCAGCTTGTTTTCCACGGAAACTTTTTGCTAATAAAAAACCATCCACTTTTGCCTCATTTGGGGATAATAAAAAGCCATGAAACAAGAAAGCTGGGCAAAGGTAGAAGGAAAGGTTTCTGGCTATTTCTGGCTATACAAAATAAAAAGCTCTGGTCTTTCCCTATTTCTTTGGGAAAGACCAGAGCTAGTTCTGCTCTTTTTGCTGGGGTTGAGCCCTGCAAATCTCAGTGGTGTTAATGCAAAGACTCCTGCTGATCTCAGCGAGTTGTGCATCCGCTGCCTTATGTCGATGGATGTGACAGTCCAGGTCTATGATTATATTTAATGCAAGGTGCAGACAGGTTTAAGAACGGGCCAAACCCATTTGCCCTCCCATAGCTTTGTCTCAAACACAGGGAGACTGGCAGATGGGTGGAAAGGCTGTAGCACATTGACTCAGCCTCTACAGGCAACATGGGCAAGAAGGTGCTCTTTGTCCTTCCAGAGAGCTACAGGACATGGCCAGAAACTGAATTACAAGCAAAAGCAAAGGCTTTACAATAGGGGCAATGGGCAGGTGTGGTCTTCAGAGCAAGCTTAGACCTCAGTTTAACTGACAATATAAATGCACCTTCAACAGATTCATTTTTCAATTTGTATAATATAAAACTATAATACAATATCACAGACCCTAAGAAGTATTTGTTACAGTTCTACTAATTGCTGTTAGCACTGTATCAGTATTAAGGCATACTCTTGTACCAAAAAGTCGATGCAAACAATTCAAGAGGAAAATGAGGGGAGCAATCCACAGGCAACAGTGATGAGGTTTTGCTAATGAGGGAAAAAGCTAATTCTTTGTTTCAAAAACCAGTTTCTGATGATTTTCTTTAACTGATTAATACACACAGCTCTACTCTGCCTTGACACAGCTAAATTTCATTGGGGTGTTAGGAGTCTAGTCGTCTGGGGTGATTTTCAAGTACCCCTGAGATTACTGAGGGTCTCAAGCAGGTGAAAAAGATACATCTGGTGCCAGAGTTGCAAAGCAAAGATGTAAAAGGTGGCCTGGGTGAAACCAGAAGACAAATAAAAGCAGTCTGAAACCTCTCCCTCCTCTTTAAACCCATGCCATTGTTTTATCAGTCTCCTGATTTTTATTAGCCTGACTCTGCACTTGGTTTGAGTTGGCTGTTTTGGTCCAACAAGCACTGGCATTGATAACAAAACAGCTAAGTTTGAAACCTACAGTTGAGCTTCTCCTTTTGTTTCCTTTTAAAAGGCAGGGGAATGGAAAAAGCTAGGAAATCCCAAATAAATTAAAAACCTAAAGCTGGTCATTGCTTAAGAGCCTGGTCATGATCCCTGGAAAAAGCCAGCTAAGATTTTTTCTGCAGTATGGTTCTGGAGCAGTAAATCCTGGTTCAACAGAATCAAAAATTCTGGAAGTGTGCATTGCTCCAAGGATGATTTCAAACCTACCACAAGTGTGCTTGAAACCTTAAAAAAAAGAAGATTTTGCTTTATCGATTCAGCTTGGGTGCCTCTGCTGGAAAGATTTTCTCTATAGGATCCATACAGATTCTGCAGGAATCTCCTGGGGATGATTTGGAGCATCTTAGTTGGGCTTCTGCTCCAAACATGGAAATAAGGAAACTTCAGATGAAACCAGTGCTGTCTAACACACCTGGTGGTGTGCTGCGCCCTATTCTGTACTGCCTGTACCCACTCTATGATGTAATGCTGCACGATTACCAGCCATAAAGCTCCCTCAGTCACAGAATCAATAGAATCGTAGCATGGTTCGGGTTGAAATCTCATCCAGTCCAACCCCTGCCACAGGCAGGGACCCCTTCCACTAGAGCAGCTTGCTCCAAGCCCCTGTGTCCAACCTGGCCTTGAACACTGCCAGGGATGGGGCAGCCACAGCTTCTCTGGGCACCCTGTGCCAATGTCTCACCACCCTTATAGAATTTCTTCCTAATATCTAATCTAAATCCACTCTTTCAGTCCCAAAATACCCTGTTTCAGTCCCAAAATACCCTGTTTCAGTCCCAAAATAAAATGCTTTTACAGTACTCTTAAACTCATGCAAGCCATAGATATCAGATGGGGCTGGAGGGAATTTGAAGCCCAGCTGTCCTTGCTCCCGTTGAGCTGCTCTGCTGGTATTCTGAAGTGACAAGTGAGTAAAGTCATTCACAGTTGTTTCTTGAACCGAGTCCTAAGGGTTTAATTCCTCTCTTCTATTTCCATGTCTCTCCTGACTGCATTCAGCTCATTTCTTGCTCTACCACATTGTCATCAGAGCTGCAAGCAAGCTACCAGTTTAACAAGTTGCTACGGAGCAGCTTAGCCATGAAAATTGCCCATAGAATCACAGAACCATAGAACAGTTAGGGTTGGAAAGGACCTTAAGAACATCCAGTTCCAACCCCTCTGTCGTGAATTCTTTCTTAAAGACCCCAACCCATGAGCTAATACCACTTCTTTTTTGCCTAATGGCATCAGTACATCCCAGATCAAGTCACTACTTGTTTTTCACAGGCTGTAACCACAGATTAGCCAGTGTGGGATGCTCTCTAAGCCATGCTGAGCCCTACATGGATCCAAACCCTTGGTTTGGAGCCTCAAGTGAACAAAGAGGAGTTTTATTAGATGTGTTCTTTCTTTAACAGCTGTGAAGCACCCTGCTCCTTGTTAGTCCCATGCTTGACATAGGAGTGTGGTTTGGGAACTAGATGCATGAAATCCTTTGGGTATCTCAGTGGCAATATATACACTTATGGTTACTATTTCAGAAGGCTGAGGAAACAAGATTGAAGATGTGTGTTTTGATCCTTATTTGCATGATTTATCCAGCAACTTGCCCCTGGTGTAACTGATGGCTGAAAAGTGCAAATATTTAATTCTGACATGGATTTTCCTGCTCTAAAACAGCCTCAGAGATGGGGTTTTCTTGCTCTGAAAACACATCCTGCTGCTTCAGTCTGTGTTACTGCACTACTGCACACTCATCTCTTCTGCTGCTAGCTCTCTTCTTGTCATTCAGCCTTACACTAAGAACCATCTCCACAAAATCTCTCCCTCTGCATTTCTTTGTGTCTCTCACTCTGGTTTAGTCCAATCTTTGTTTTAGAGCAGATACACTGGAGAAGTAAAAAGTCTTCTACATCAGTCACTGTTCCTGTTTCTTCATGGGGCCAGTTCCGCACACCCTGTGCCTCACCTAAAAAATCCACTGCACAGACACAAAGGGTTTATTCACACTTGCAAAGTAGCGACAGGAGAGGGATGAAACGGCAGGTGATAAGGTGCACTGGAAGCCACAGACCCAACCCTGCATGCAGGCAGTTCAGGACATTCGTAACTCGAGATTGACCCAGGAGATGACAGTCTTGTTCAGCAACATCCTGAATGACCAAGCAGCCTTTTCTTCCAACTGGATTTGCCTATCCCACATTGCCTTTTTAGTCATCATCGCACTTGCAGTAAGTGTGGGTAAAGCCCTTTCCAAATCTTTGTTCACAAACCAAGCCATCAATCAATGTGCAGGGTCAGCAGCATGGCCTTGGATTGTTGAGGGCTCCTCTGCTTCAGTGTGAGCTGGGGGTTATTTCTATCCTCTTACGTGTGGTTAGTCAAACTTCCTCTTCCTTTCCTGGTAAAACCAGCAGGTCTGGGGTGGGATGTGAACAACAAAGCTATTTCTAGGGGTTGGGCACTGTCACCGACACACGTGTGTGTTAAAACCAGAAACTGCTTTCCTATTTGAATAGAAGAAAACCAAATTAATAGAAAAATGCAGTTAACAGAAAGCCAATGACTCCCTGTACCCTTAGCAATGCACTTGGAGCAAACCCAAAATGACATCCAAAAAGAACCTGCCTGTTGCACAGGGCTGGTGTCAGTAAGAGATTGCCATCCACTGGTGCTACTGAGCATTGCCAGTGTCACTGGCTTTCAGCAAACCTCTGCAAGGCTCAAGCTTTCAGCAAATGGAACTAGCAGATGCTAGTCTTGGAGACAGAAATGAGTAACTCTTCCCAATTTGTACCTAAGTTGTGCAGGACTTTGTTGCAGGAGAATGTGGTTGCCATAACTTTACATGGGCTTCAAAGAAGCAACAGGAAAAAGGGAAGAAAAAGGCATTGAGGGCAGTTAAATATAAAGACACTAATTCTGGCTTGTAATATTGAAGCAAGTTGTTGGAGGATAAAAGAGTACTTGGGAAGGCATATATATCTCTGAAATACTGCAAGGATTTATGCTTGACTAGGGGTGGAGACACACTGCCAAGTCAGTGTTTGGAAAATGCTGTTCTGGAAAAGTTATGTTTGCATTATCCTATTTCCCTTAGAAATAACATTGAGATCCTCAAATGCTATAAAAGGGCCACAGGGCCAAAACATACCTGTGTGCTGAAGGGACCAACATCTTACCCAAGGTACGCTCTTCCTCTCACTCCTGATCAAGGGAGTTAGGATGCACACCCTTGTGCAAGTGTGTGAACAAGTGTGTGCATCAGGCCAATTGATGGGGCCACATATTGGCATCTCTCGTTACAATTGCACTAGGACCTTGTCCCCAACACACAGATTGCCTCCATACAAAAACTCTCCTTCAGCAGCAGAAGCATTTCTCTGCCTTCCCAGTAAATTATTATAAGTGCCTCCCAAAGTGACTGTTTCTGCCTTTATCTTGTGTTATGGATACATCCCTTTGCCTGATTTGATTCCATATTCTCCCCTTCTCCAAGGTCCAGGGTAATTCTTCTGGCTATCAGCATCTCAGCCCCCACTTCTGATCCTCCCTCATCAGTTAACGATGGCATGAGGCTAACAGCACTTGGGGAACACTCCGAGGCCTCTGTATGATGGGATACAAGCACAAAAAGGATGCTATTTTGATGGTCTCACCCAGCTTCTAATGCTTTCCATTTAGTAGGTCCCAAACAGAGGCCACAGATGGTAATTGTGGAGGCCAAGCTCTTTGTGCCTCTGCTTGTCTTATTTCAACCACCAACTTGATTTGATTGATGGGAAGGTATTATTATCTTCCATGAAAAGTTCACACACATGATGGATGCTTTGCCACAGAAAATTAGATCTTACGTTCACAAAATCCTCCATGGAATACATACTCCTATTGCGAAACATTTGCTGCCAGATATTAATGCAGGAGATCTCTCCTGCCAGTGGCATTATTAAACAGCATAGGGAGAATTTTGCATTCAGAATCCACCTTAATATTGATGTGTTCCCATGAACAAATGTCTCCTTGCTTCCTTCACAATGTGTTATCAGATTACAGATTTTACAGCAGCAGCCTTAATTAGAAGCATATTATTTGTCAGTACAAAAAGATCCTTTTGGAGGTGTAAATCCCTGCAACATAGAGATTCTCACCTGCCTCTTCCCCAAGGACATCTACAGTAAGCAACAGACTGCTCTCCGAACACTTTGGACTTCAGAAATGCATTTACCCTTAGTTTCAAGGTGAGACAAGGCACTTGGATGAATATGAGCTTGCCCAAGATAGGGGAGAAAACCAGTGTACAACAGAGGAAGGAATTCAGATCCATGACCCTTAAGGGCTAGGATGATTCTGAAAGTCCTCTGTTATTGCATGAAGTCAACACCAGGTATGATGCTGCACTGCTGGACAGTAACAGCAACTTCTTCTTTCTGGATGAGACTGCCCCAACTGTATTCTCTCCTTGTTGTGTTAGAAAGCTACTCTCCACTATTTATCCTTTCAACCCTCACAGATGTCTCTCTGCTTTCTTCCAAGGAACAGTCTCCAAAAGAAAACTTGCAATGTAAATGATGGGGAAAAGGGCAGAGAAGAGAGACATCTAGCACCAACTTATGCTGTAAGGTAGGGAATAGTGTATTTTAGCTTAAAAAGTCTGTTTTTTCTGATGGTCCTGGATGTATTTTCAGAAAAAAAGACAGTTTCAAGGTAGGTAGCTCAACATAGCTCATTTCCCCAAATCAAGACTACAGTGCCATGCTCTCCTGCCCATCAGTACTGTCCTACCCATGCCCAATTCCCATCCCACTCTGTGCTCTCAGAGATGTTCAGATCCCCATAGGTTTCCTTGTACAGGAACCAGTTGTTGCACATCAACAACTTTATAATAACCATTCTACAAGCTCTTGTTCATCCCACATTGTGTCATTCAAATATACTTTTCTATCTCAGATGCTTCTAGGTGATGCTGGGAGAGTCACTTCTTGTGCTTTGGGTGAACTTGGGGAAACCAAGATATTGAATCCTTTTTGCTAACTTGTGTCCCCATTGGAAATGGTCTTTAATGTCATTTAGTGCCTCTAGACCAAAATATGTTTCTTTTTTGTCCTTGTGTCTTTCTGTAGGAGGATCTGTCTGTTTGTAGTGCAATATTTTGTAAGAAACTGCTTTTAGATAGAAAAGCTTTCAGATGGACTTTTGTAATAGAAGGATCTAATTCTCAAATGGATTTTGAGTTCAGACTTGCCTCCGGTGCTTCTCCTTAAGCTTAAAAATTCCTTTCCATCTAAAACACAAATAAATCCTTTTGACCTTAAGGAATTTATTTTCTGCTTTCATACAATGAACAAACAAAGAAATAGAAACTTATTGAAGAAAGAACACCAAAAACATCAAGATAAGGAGCTGAAAAAGTATTCCTGGAGATGTTCTCTGGAGATGTACCTTAACCAAACTTGATATCTGAAGCAACTTGGGATCAGCAGAAGTTATCTGAGCATTTACCACTCCAGGTTGCCGTCGAGGAATGCGAGTCAAGCATTGTATGTTGTGTTTGGGTGAGAAGGTGGTGATATTCTTGTGGGGACAGCCCAGAGAAAGTTTTGTAACCCATAGGAGCACACCTTATTTTGGAGCTAAAAAGCTCCATTACATTTGAAGAGGAGAAAAGCCCATTATGACCTTAGTGAGAAGGGTAGCATCCTTCCACATGGTCCTCTTCCTGCCAGCACATAAAGGAACAGGAGCAAGCTCCAATGAAGCATTTGAGACTCCCAGCTAGGAATGAGACAGAACAGGATTTATTAATTGTGATCCTGCAAAGCTCTGTTTTCCACTAGGATTACTTAAGCTTGAGAGATGCTCTGCTCCTGATGTTCAAGATGTTTTGCTTCTACATGCCCTTGAAATTGCTCTAAAGTCAACAGACGTTGTCAGGGCCACCTAAAACAGGGGTGAGCTGTCTGTAAAGCACAGTCACAGCTCCCTCCCACTTTTAAACTGTGACTGAATGGGAAAGGGATGCACACTTTAGTTTATTAACCAGGTGCTAATACCTTAAAATTGCCCATAGAAAGCCAATAAAGAGAGCAGTGAGGAGGTTTAATGTACTCATTATGAGTATGGTCACATAGCCAAAGAGAGTCCTATAGGTAGCTGCAGTTTTCTCAGGGATAATGCCTGGATTTGACCAGGCAGCATTATGACCTGCAGCTCTCCATGGTCCAGAGTGGACTCAGATAGCCTAAGAATGGAAATATATCAGTAACCATGCTCGTTGTCAGGACTCCCCACTTGAGAACAGTTGCTTAACTCCCACCCCACAGAAATGCATGTAGCTGCTTTGGGTTGAAGTCCCTTTGTAGAGCTTGTCCAGTGCTGCTTCAGCTGCACGAGGAACAACGCTCCTGGTACTTACACCAAGGTGCAGATCCAAGAAATGGCTCTGTATGGAGCCAGAGGAGCCTAGGAATAACTTGTGGGGAGGGAGGTCTGAAGGCCTCATGAAAGCAGATAACCTGATCCTCTGCTGAGCTGGGACTGGAAGCAAACTTGCTGCGTTTGCATGGCTCTGCCTCTCTGCCATGAAGTAATCAACCTGACAGATCAAGTTGGCCTGAGCACAGCCAGCTCTGTTCTTAGGGTGCAGTTTATCTACTTAAGTTATCTCCTGCTGTGATTATCTCTACAATCTAGACTTCATTTCCTCACTGGTAATTTTCCAAAGCCTGGGGTGTTTTTCTTGGGAATGCTAAGATTTGGTGCTTACATTAGCTGAGTCCTTGGAAGGATGCTGCTGCTTATCTCAAAGAACATCTATGATGTGCTGTTTATTTGATTTTCTTTGCTTTTTAATCCAAACTCCTTTCCTACTCCACATCAGCAACCCTTATAGTTCCCTTGCAAATGCACTGACACCTTATAAATAACCTGGAAAGAAAGCTGGATCTTAGACATTAAGGAAAGGATTGTTCTTTTGAATGACATTTAGAATATATTTACATTTCCAAAGTCTCTGCAATTACAAAAGAGTTCACAGATGCCAGAAAAGCATCAGCTGTTTCAACCTCTTTCTAGCTCCTGTTCTTCATGTGGAGAATAGGAGGGCATGTAGGAACCAGCATCCCATTATCCTGAAACTCAAGTAAAACAGTGCCTCACTGTTTCTCCTCTGTCCTCGTGCTAACTGGCCTTTTGGAAGGGCTGGATGGCTTCACCTTCCACCAAAGTGAAGGCAAGGTGAAGATGCTCAGCTCCTTTTCTGGATCAGCTCCTTGGTTTCCAAGGCAACTGTTCTTCAGTGAGATTTAATGAGAAGGTGAGGAGATCCATGAGCCCCTTTGAACATGCGGGGGACTGGAGAGCTTACAGCAATGACTGTGCTTTTTAGTGGAAAAGGACAGGCGGGTGGACTGTAGGGACAATAAACTGCCTGACATTTTAGTGGGTTAAAATGATATTGCAGAAAGTGACCTAAATAAAGTGTCTCAATCCCCATGGAGAAAAATAAAATACATATAATGACTAAAGGAGCCATAAGAGGCTGAAATGTGGGTTTATTCAAACTGTCTGAATGGAAGTGAAAGGAGCAAGTTACTTCCCTTGTTACAGCCTCTTAACAGCAGTTGGTCTCAAAATGAATTAGAAAAATGTATCTATGATAACCTGACATAGAAAAGCCGGCTGGGTAAGCTCCATAAAGCACAGCCTTTATATCAGTGCCACAAATAAGAAGCTATTTGCAGGCGATGTTACAGCGCAGGCAACAGGTACGTCTTGTTCAAACCTCAAACCGTGTCATCTGTTACAAGTGAAGTGATATTGCTGCTTGTACCCAGAATGTCCCAGATCATGTTAACACTGTGCTATGTGTTTTTGCACCCTCGAATTTCCCAGGTTTATTACAACATGACTAGACTTAGCTTTTAGCTGCAAGAAAGCTCTTGTAAATATAAAGACCTATCTATCCTAGATAGGAGATAGACCTACCTAACTCCTGTGTAGAGGAGAGTTAAGCAATAATGGGATTTTGATTCTACAAGAAATACTGATATTTTAATACTTTTCTCATTGTAACTCAGGGATAAAACTGAAAATAGTTCACCTTTATTGTTAGAATAAAGTCTGAGCCTTTTCAATTTAGTATTAGAAAACTTCTTTATCTAAAGTCAGCCTTGACTTGAAAGTGGCTTTGACCATTACATCTCAAAAGGTTTCAGCAAACTGTGAGAAGCATTGCTATTGCAAACTCTTTTTTGGGGGGGATGAAGGGAGGAGAAGTATATTGGTCAACTTAAGGTGAAAAACCGAAGGTAGTATTCTTTTTAAATTAATTAAAGAGAGATATTTCAAATAAAAACATTTTTTTGTGGCTGATGGAGCATTTTAAATTATTTTCTTAGCCATTTCAAATTAAGTATTGGCAATTTCAGACTTGAAAACAATTATTTTACGTCTGAAAAAGAAGAACATTTGCTTCTGAAAATGCTTAAATATAATGTTCCAGCTGGTGCTTGGCTGGAAAAATGCAAGAAGGGAATTTTTGACAGAAACTTCTTCATCATTTCCACCCAGTCGCTAATAATTCCAGCCCTGTTGTCACCCCTGCTACCCCAGGTTTAGATGTCAGTGAATGAAGTGTTCATACAGCTTTAAAATAAAAGCAAGAGCTTTGACCTTGCGAGAGAAAGACATGAGACCATTGCGAGGGAAACTATGGATCCAGTCTGCCTGGAGCAGTGCAAGACCATGTGCCATACTGATCACCCCTAATTCTGGGGGTAGTGGTAAATCTGTGCCACCCTGAAGTCAACAACAGACTTCTCTATGACTTCCATCCAATAGCCACAGGTTTAGGCTCTAGAAACTGTCAAGAGAAATTATAGCCCAGAGAGCAAAAGTCGAGATGAAAAACTTTTCTGTTGTATGGGTGACTGTGGTACCACTTACCCCAGGTAAGATGTCAGCCTCTACTTCAGTAGGAGGAGGATGGGGACCAAATAAACCTGGAGGCTTATGTAGGCTTCAGTGCTCTGTCTTTCAATTTGTAGTCAGGCTTTATCTCCTTGCTTTTAATATCTCATCTATTTTTGTTGAATGGTCCTTGTAAAGAGTTCCAAAGAGAGTGTCATGCTTTAATACAGTCATTGTAGGGAGACAAGTGAGTGAGCAATTATCCCTTTTAATACAATGCTGAAGGGCACAATTTTAGCATCTATGAAATGTTTTGTCTTTGTCAGCGCTTTTTGCTCATGCACCTTTATGGACTGACTTTAAAACTTTGTCTCCAAACATAAAGTTCTTCCCAGTCTTTAATCTTACTGACTGTTTTCTTCAATGTTATAGCCAAGATCACTTGACTAATTCAGCTTACAAAGTACTACTGGGGAGGAGTATTTATGGTAGTCCCAGCAAGGACAACCAAATTAGCTGTAGCAAGCAGCCAGCCCAAAGAAAAAAATTGAAAGAAGGATAAGATAACTTGGAAAAAAATGTAAAAGAAGCACAGATCATTTAATAAAGGTTTCCCCTGGAGGAAACTTTCCAAGCAGCTGAACATGGGAACAGCCAAGGGGAATGAGGTCAATTGTGTTTAGACACAAAGTGTACATCTTTTTTTCTAAAATGATCCTCATTTGTCAAACTTTATGGGCCAGGTTCTTTCCTCAGTTTAACTGAATTAGAATTTAACTCACTAAAAATAAGATTTTGTCTTTAATAGACAGGAAGGTGGAAACAGAGATTTATTTCAAGGAAACTGTAAAACATTCTCCACAGTAGAATGGTAATACTGGGGAACAAACATGCAGTAAAAGCAAGAAACAGAACAGACTAGCTCTGCTTTATCAACAAACATAGCAAACAGATATCAAATAGCTATGATTCTTTAGCAGAATCCTGGGTTAGATAGCTCTCTTCCACACAGGTTCAGCATTTCATGCTTTACATTCCTTTCATTGTGTTCATAAATCTAAGTGCAGGCACACATAATAGAAGTATTGGAGTCCAGAAGGACAAGAGGTATGGGGAACAAATATTACCCTCATTCTCAGAATAAAAATGCTTTTTTCTCCCTTACTTCAGATGAAAACCTTATGGACATATCTAAGTTCAAAAGAGACCATTTCCACTTTCCACCAGACGTTTGCTCCCCAGCTGCAATGGAAAGGGAACATTTGAAGAAGTAGCTCACTCATGTAGCCCTCTGTACATCTGGTCGCATGTTCGATGCTAACCCAATGTCACGAAAAGTGAAGCACCACAGTTTGATGTGAGCTGAATCTCCACCCCAGAACTTAATGATAGGGAAAAGGAAAGTGTTTGAGTTGTTATGATTTCCTTTTTTTCCTGGTCACTGGAAAAATCAGTCATTTTTTTTCTTTTGTATTGCAGTAACCACTAATAAACTCCAATTCCTCTATTTAAAAAAAAAAGAGCTGAAGCTTATTCATTCCCTCTGAAGCCGAGTTGACATGATCCACAGCAGAAAGCTCTGCTGCGAGATTTCAGCTTGATTTTGTCCAATCTGTTTTACATCTTCCTCAATTCCCCCTCCTCTAAAATGAAAACAGGTCAAATTAATTTTTGCATTAAGATATATCATTAACCTTATTAGCCAAGAAAGACCAAGACTACTCAGGGAGTTCAGAGAACAATACAGCAGAGAAAGATTCTGCCCTGGATAAGATGGTCTTGATGGGCCTTAATACATTAAAGACTTAATGGGTCTTTTCTCATCTTTTCCCTCTCTGGCAGCTTCAGAAATTCAGCTTAATGCTGGGAGAGAGACTGTGAAGGACCATGACTGATATCCATGGTAGCCGATTCCTCAAAGAGAAGTGAAATCAGAAGGGACATATATGGATTATGGGTGTGAAAACCCCATGAAAGCAGATTTCACCCTGCATCATGCTGAGCCTCTTCAAAAAGGCTGCTTCTGTCTGACCACTCTTTGGATGGATGGGAGAAAGTAGTGTTAAGTGTCCTCCATATTCTCATTCTCTTCTAGAACGTGCTGATATAAGATTGAGTGGACGAGGCCCTCACTGTGATCTGCTCAGTTTCACCTCTGTATCTCATACAACCTGCTCCTACCTCATTCTGACCTTCAACAAGCCTCTCTCTCTGCAAGGAAAGCTCTCTCTTGTGAATCGTAACCACAGCTAGATGATCCACCTCGACCTCCGCATAGACAAGGGAATGGTTCTAGTTCTACACTGCTGCCAGAGGGGTTGTCTCAGCCCCTTAGCCAAAGACCTGTATGTCTTTACTCCCATGTCCTCACACAGATGCACTGGGACAAGAGGCACCTGAGAAGTTTATAAGATGGGTATATGAATAGCCTATACCCCACAGCTCCCTCCAGAAGGGCCATGAAACAGAAAATGAATGAATTCCATTCGTTAGGACAATAATTAACTCTATTCCAGCCCAAACCAGAACAGAGAAAACAAAGAAAAGAAAAGCTGTGAAATACAGAACAGACATGCCAAGGTTTAACTGTGATTCTTTTGCTATAAATTTGCCCCCTTCCTGGGCCACCAGGAAAGAGCTAGTGAGAGTCACATTAATTTAAGAAGGCTTTGATGGTCCTAAGTTATATGGCCATCCATAGGAAGAGTTAAACTCCTTAAGCAGCTGTGGCTTCTACTGTCTCCTCTTGGAGTTGCATGGCCTAAGTGACATCAAATGTGAGCTTGTGACTCGTAAGGAGGACAAACTCCCTGATGGAAATCCTTGGAGAAGAGAAGATCTCTCACAGGGAAGATATTAAAGCAAACAGTGTCACTACAAAGCTGCATCTTCCTATTATCCTCTTGCCCATTGCCATGTTGAACATACCGCGTGTGTATGTTTTCTCTTTGAGGCCAAGTCTGATTTAATGTCAAAAGACGGGCTGCTTGGAGAGATCATGAAACCTTTAAATGTTTAATTAGTGATGAAGGGGGTACTCTCTCCCTCTGCCCACAGACTCACAACTCACATGTGGGTGTGCCAGCTTCCCCATGCACTTTGGGGAATAAGGATGCCCTTGAGACTGTGAAATGAAAGCGAAGGAATTTAGGCTTTGGTACAGCCTCAGATCTGTGCCCTCACTAAGTTGCTGAGGAGCAGCAGTTTAGCTATGCTGATTTTTCTTTTAATTGACAAATCCCTCCATCCTTTGATCTTTGAAGGGCATGTTTATCCAGCATTGTTCTTTGCAGCTCTGCTGCTTCTGGTTACAAATTGTGAGAGTCATGTTCTGTTTCATTGAAACAATAGGATTTAATTATTAGCAGTCTTCAAAGACAAACGCAGGGTTCACAGTCCTCTCTGATTACAAGGTCAGAGCAGCAGATCAGTAGCTGGGAAGCAACAGAGTGGAACAATCTTGTTTACACTATTCCGGAGGGGTGGAAAGGCTGCACTTCTCAATTTTAAATTCACTTTTCAAATTGTCTGTATTTGTAGAATAAAAATAAAACAGCCAGCATATAAATCAGCAGCTTGGTTGGGTTTCAGTTCTTCAACGTTATCCAAGGCTGGTTGTCCTTATGAAATGCATGCGTTACGTTGGACTGCTAAATTCAGGAATAGGGAGGTATAGACAGCTATTGGCAGGAGATCAAACAAATTGATGAGAATGTTTATTCTAGGCTTTAAAGATGGGAAGTAATTGTCTTCATCAGTTAAAAAAGTAAGATATTCTGCTGAAAGAGGAAGATTCTGACGTACTCTGCTCAGAATAGTAGCCTTCTAAAGAATTGTCATAGGCATGACAGTAAGTCACCCCCATGTGTGATGGATTCTACACTACTGGTAAGGTAAACAGCTTTCAAGACCAGTTTTAGAAGAGACCTTTTTTCTATTATAGATGTGTGGGCACAGATTTCTGCAGTGAAGCTTGACTCAGATTCCCTAGCATGAAAAGGCTTTGTGTGGTATCATAAGACAAGGAATACCAACTACTGCTAAGAACTGTAGTTCCTGAACAGTCATTTAGGCAAATGTGTCACTTCAAGCACACGGTCAGTTTATGGCCCAGTGAGACCATTCAATTAATGATAAATCTCTGATAGCAGCCTCTGAAGAAGTCTGTGTCTTTCCTGTGTCTGTGTCTACTAACAATAGAGGTAGTCTAGACTAAAAACCTGACTCTTAGACCATTAAAGAAAGTAAGATGGATCTGAATTTTAGTGAAGAGTATTTGCAACTCATTTTTACTTCAGAGTTTTCATGGATAATCTGCTGCTCCTCTGTCACTTACTGTCCTTTTTCTCTTACCTTTTAATTGAAACAAGAGCTGAAGACAGGAAACGAGGAATACAGAATACAAGCTAAAGCCCAAACAAAAAGAACTATAAAAACCCCTTAACTCAAAACCAGTGCTAATTTAGATTAATATTTCATTTAATTGAAGCTGCCAGTATATACTTGCAGGTTCTGATATTAAGTGACAAGTGGAAATTCCTTTAACCAACCTGCTGCTGTGATAACACAGGGTGAGGAAGGGTGTCCTCTCTAGATGGTGGCAAAGTTTATCATCCTTATCACAGAGCTCAACAAGGACTTTGTTCACTGGTTCAGACACCTCATTCTAACCTGATTTTCACTACTGAATGGTATTCAATGCTACTTCTTAAAGAATAAGTGAAGAGTAAGACCAGATACATGCCTGGATAGACATGGCACAGAGCATAACCTAGTGAGGCTTAGAGTGAGAAAAAAAACCCAGCAGAATTAGGCAAATCACTTCAAAGTAGTTGCACACAGGGCAAAAGTCATTTTTATGCCCCCTAAGGTGTAAAGAATGGCAAGCATCAGGTAGAAGAAGTGATAGAACTTCAGAGCTCACACAGTCAACTCAAGCACTGGTTTTACCAAGCCTTGACTTGTCTATCCAGACACAGGCCTTTGCTCTATATGCTGATGGAGAGTTATTAACTTACAACCTGTTTTGTTTTCAGCTGAGAGAAACAGGAAATCATAGGACTTGCTATACATCACAGAAATAAGTTTTGGGAAGGGGATGTGAGTTGTGCTGACACTGAAGGCCTCTGGAGTCAGGTAAAATGCCTCCCATAGCACTTCTTTAGCTTGACTGGGGGTAAAAGCAGAAGTCTAGGCACCCAAGTATATTGGGTAGGGGGAAAATATCTGATGTGTCTTTGGGTTTTCAGGCTGGTAAGTGGTTAGCAAATGATTATTTCTAGATCATTATATTAGGTTCAAGTACCTAATTTCCACTGAGATTAGCACCTTTTCCCACTTTCTTTTTCATCTATGGAAATCCTCGGACCTGTTTGAAGATGTCACACAGCATAGTGTCGTGTTCTGGGATTAGTCCCACTGACCTGGTGGGTTAGAAGAAATCAGGTTAAAGGAAATCAGGTAATTAAGACCCCAATCCATTGAGGATTCTTTACTCATTAGCTGCCCAAAGCCTAGTCCTGCAATTAACATTATATTCCCAATACAATCGCTAGAGTAAACCATGCCAGGGATTTCATTTTAACGTGCTGAGGCAGTTCCTGTATTCCTGGCACCCCCAGACTCCGTATTTCTGTTTCAGGAGGTGAACTCCCCAAATTAGCATTCATGGTTTAGGCTGTATTTCTATGGCCAAAAGTAGGATAAAATTTTAAGGTAAGCAAAATCCCCAATCACATTTGTTGCCATGAAATCACAGCTGGGTGATGTCTGGGATTTGCTTGTTCAGGCTTTTTCTTATTGTACATTTTGTATTAGTGGATCCCTGTGATAAAACACAGGCTCATTCCATACAGCATCGCTCATAATCCCAGTCCCCAGTGACATTACTGTATTGAAGACTACAGCAACAGGCAGCATTAGTATTTCATACACTTTTCAGTCTTTTCCCTCCAATGATTTTTCATGCATGTTGTTTGTGATGGGCTTGCTCAGTGTCTGTGAGGCTGTTGAATCTTAGTGGATTAGACCAGGACACAGATCTATATTCAATTCCTATTACTGACATTATTTACTGACATGACTGTGGGCAGATGAATCAACTCCAGGGTTATTTTAAGCACTTGGGTTCCTAAATCCCACTAATTTCAGTGTTCAAAAATAATGTAAAATTTACCTGAGGGTGTGATTTCCAAAGTTCCCTCTCTACTGCTGAAGAAAACAGCTGTTTTCAGAGGACATGCAAACTACCCAAGAGCTTTTTGTCTCTTTGATATGCAGAGGTGTTTTGTATCCCAGACACGCACCCTCAGCCTGGTACATAAAGTTAAATGGAAAGACAATGGGTCTTTGTGATCGAATTCATATTACCTAAATTTAGATGTCTGAAACAGTATTTTTGAGATGGGCAGTGACCATCGCCTCCCCTTGTAGTCAGTGAGACTGTGGAGGGTAGCTCATCTCATCCCATCTTAGAACTCCTTTTAGGCAGGAAAGAGAATCCAGACACACTAAAATAATTTGGGATCAGCCAGAGCAAATTCATAAGCAAAATACACTCCTCCACCCAAAAGGCTTCAATGTGAATCAGCATGAACATAAATGTGCTGGAATGGACAAAGCTACCAAGAAGCCGAAGTCAAAGCAATGAGCGGAGTGATGCTGAGAGCAGGAAGGAGGCAGTGGGTATTTTTGCAGGCTGAAGACAATTGCTTTAATTATACCCACTTAAAAACATTTAGAATTGTTGCTGAGAAACACTCTCTTGCAGGCCTTTACTTTAAAAAACCTAAACGATGATTTTCATATTCGTTGGCAAGCCTCATTATCTGGAATTAGAGAACATACCTAACACACTCTCCTCTTCCCCCATCCCCAGCATATTGCCTATCAGGAAACAAGGGGAGTAGGCATGTCTGAAATGCCTGTGTCAGCACCTCGATGGGAAGAACGAAAGTGTAATTTCCCTGGGGAATGGAAATCACTGCAAAAAAAAATTACCCAAGTGATAAAGTGATAGCAAACACTGTATAAAACTGAACCAGAGAGAAGAAAAGAATACCCAGAGATAATCTGGTGAGGGGTGAATTTAGCCCAACAGCAGGTAAAAAACCAAGACAACCTTTGTCTTAGTCGTAACAGGGAAATGTGCACTCTGTCTAATTACAGTCATTTTGTTGTTGCTTTTTTTTTTTTTTATGGGGCTATTTAGCAGGCAGCCACTCCGTGCAGACGGGCAGTTTACGCTATCCCAACAGCATGTATTTATGTCGGGGGTTTGCAAGAGACGGGTTGCCAAACGCTGAGTAAATGTTTGCTGCCCTCCTGTGTACAACTGCAAAAAGACACATGCAAGGATGCGAGAGCCCTGGATCTGTCTCTTAAGACTTTCATCTCCTGGGGGAATGGCTGGCGTGGAGCGCCTGTTATGTATTTACCCCCTGATTTGGGTTGGTGAATCATCTGCGAGCTGATCCAGGTTTCTGCTAATGGATCTGAGCCCTTGTTCTCCCACCATCTGCTTGTTGTATCCATCACTTGTCATATATTTAGGTACCATTTGTTGCTCCATGTGTGCAGTGGGGAAAAGGGCTGCGGGTGGAAGGCTGTTCTTTGAGCGCACTCTGCGAGAGCAGCCACAAGACAGATCTGTTTGGAGCCAGCCTCCGAGTTGGCCAGACAGTGTGTGTTGTGGCTCACTCCCTGCACATAATACTGGGGAAATGGGTAGCAATTTCCATCAGAAGACTGATAAAGCAAAGAAATCATCTGCCCAGGGAAGTATTGGTCTCTCCTTTGGGCAGCAGATAGAGAATCACTGACCGTCATCCTTGTTCCTTGAGATCAGTTTATGATTTCGTTTGCAACACAAATAGATAACCCCTGAATGTTTTGTGTGTTCATTTCTGGCTGTGAGAGTTACTGCACAAAGTTACATGCTTAGCTAAGCACAAATCAAGGTGTAGGGTTAGTGTCTGGACAGTGATCATATGGTATATTCTTCTAAGTACTGCTTGGCAGTAAGAAAATTATATGAATTCCAAACCCATTATACCAGGGAAAATGCCAAACGAAACCTCACATATGCCTTTAGACCTTATTTAATCTATGCTATGCGTTTACTTTCTGCATTTCTTCATCACATTATTACATTCAAATATCATTCCCACTGGCTATGAGAGCTGCTTTATCAAACCTACATCTGTGCTTCTTGCGTTTATTGCTAAAAGTTAGCATCTGACTACAAAATAAACAATTGAAACAAAAGATATTGGAACACAACAGTGTAAATTTCCAGGTAATAAGCAGATATTTCTGCATTGACGTATTTGCAACTCAATATAAACAATTTGTGGTAATAACACAAGGGCTGATGGGGTCAAACTTAAACAGGGGAAGTTCAGGTTAGATATAAGGAAGAAGTTGTTTACTGTGAGGGTGCTGAGGCCCTGGCACAGGGTGCCCAGAGAAGTGGTAAATGCTCCATCCCTGGCAGTGTTCAAGGCCAGGTTGGACAGAGCCTTGGGTGACATCTAGTGTGAGGAGTCCCTGCCCATGGCAGGGGGTTGGAACGGGATGATCTTAAGGTCCTTTTTAGCCCAAAACATTCTGTGATTCTATGAGTTTTCCTAGGTCTAAATTTTCCATGTTCACATTTTGACAAAACTGGAAAATAAGGATAAATGCACACACACACACACGATATGTTCCAGTACAATATGCTAAACAAATCTCTTCACCCTTTGTAGACAATGAAACTTCTCCTTTTTGTTTACTGACCAGGTGGGGAATTTATTCAAGTCATCTCCCTTCTTCATGATTTCAGCTTTGGAGATGACCAGGTTTTGAAGCGTTGGTTCTCCAGGTCCTGTTTAAACAGTGGGAGACCACAGCTTGTTCTCAGCTGTGCTGTCCTCCTTGTCTTCAACTGAGTGATTTCAATAGGAAATCAAGCCACACAGGTGTGATGAGGGGAAGAGAACAGCCCAGTCCAAGGATTCAACAGTCCCAAAATGACCTTAACAAAGAGGACTGGTAAAAAAATGCACTACATCTGCTTGTTTCTATGTGGTTAAGCTCAATGTAAGTGTTTAATCAAAATGCATCTAAAATGAAGATCAAACTGAAGCTGCTTTTATTTCTTTCAGGTCTCCAAAGCCCTGGTTTAGAGAGCTTTCCTTTTAAAATCACTGCTCTGCAAAACACCAATGTCTGGCGGTTTGACCCATGAATTTCCTTAGCTTAAAAGCTGCTCTGTGGAATTAGATCAGGACAGAGCAGCACGACATTACACAACTGTTGTGTAGAGTTAAATAAACAGCCAGGGAATTGAATGCCATTTCTCAGATAGGACTAAGCTATAATGGTTCTGGCTGCTTTCACATCAGGTTTTTATGAGTTCTTGGATGGAGAACCCAGCTGACAAGGACAAGTTTCCAGCTCCATCACATTTCCTATTCAGCTGCTTTGGCTGGGGGAGTCTGCAGGGCAGAGTTATGCAGTTGACACTTTCTTGGCTGCACGTCCCTGCAGAGGGAAGGAAAAAAGAAAGCAGGACTCTTGTTGCCAAGGCTATTTGCAATCTTGTCACATCGTACTGGCACCTCTGCCAAGGAGACACCAAAGGGTGACAGGGAAGGCATGGCAGTGCCTATCTATCTCCTTCTCTGAGATCTCCATGTCCATGCTGGGAGGGGTGATGATGAGCTGTGGAAAGCCTGAAGTGTGCCCACTCCTTGTGGGAGTGAAAGGGCAGGCCAGCTCCTCAGGCTGTCTCCATCACTTGGTCCCTAGCATGTCCTCAGAAGACAAAGTGACACCTCATTGAGCTCAAAATGGCCCAAGGATTGCCTCTCCCTCAGAAGACCTCTGCCCCATGGAAGAGGTTTTAGGGGTTTGGGGGACTGCTCAACAGGGGTCAAAAAAGTACTGAAGAGGTGTGGAATTAGATAATCTTTTAGGTCCATTTAAACACAAACCATTTTAATGATTTAAAGCTCCCTCAGAAGTCCGTGTTCAATACATATTTATAAGGCTGATGACTCCAGCCAAACTGAGGTCCCAGCACAACTGACATACAACTTAAATAGGGGAGATTCCAGTTAGGTATAAGGCAGAAGCTCTTCCCTGTGAGGGTGCTGAGGCACTGGCACAGGGTGCCCAGAGAAGCTGTGGCTGCCCCATCCCTGGCAGTGTTCAAGGCCAGGGGCTTGGAGCAAGCTGCTCTAGTGGAAGGTGTCCCTGCCTGTGGCAGGGGTTGGAACTGGATGAGCTTAAGGTCCCTTCCAAGCCAAACCAGTCTGGGATCCTATGATTGTATGAATCACTAACAACTCACCTTTCAGATTTCAAAGTTATGCTTGTCACAGTTCGCCATGCGCTAGTCTTAGTTCAGATGTTCCAATGTCCTTAAATTAGACCTTATTTGTATGTTGTACAACCCTGCCCATGTAAAAATCCCCTTCCTTCATCTTATCAGAGAAGACTGAGCAAAACATTAATCACTCTGATTCATAGAGGACTCCTGATACAGTTCACCGCTGGCTGTAAACCAACCCTGTGAGCAGTGTCTCTTGGAAAGATCTCAGTAGCAACTGCCAGCTGATGGACTGCCTTCACTACAGGATAAACTCAGCTGGTAGTGTTGTTCTCACAGAGCTTTTGTTTGCAGCACGAACAAAAATGATTGTACCACAGGCACACAAGCAGTGTAAATTAATCCTTTTCCATGGAAGTCGGCAGAACAGTGCCCATTGAGAAGCCTTGTGCTTTTAGAAGGCTCATTTGATTTTGAATTTAGGGATGTCTGCAGGTTGACATGTTGCAAAAAACTGGTTTTGGAAGCATGAAGAAGATGGAGAGGGGACAGGGCAAATATAGGACACCTTTGAGCTGCTATCTTATGGTCACAGTCATGCACAAACTGCTATATCACAACCCTTTATCTGAATTCCTAACTGTGGTTACTTGTATCTCACTATATCTTGTATGTCATTACTGCACAATGGCATGAAAATGGGGGAAAACTGGGATGGAGACAGGGTGCACAGTTCCTCTGATCATCCCCTCACAGCATTAGTACATATACAGACATATGGATGTGAGCTTGACCCTACCATTCCCTTTTTGGGTGATCTTTGGCAGGCTGCTTTACCCTGGCAGCCTTTACCCCTACCTTCTGAGGTCTCTTCATTAGCTGACAGAGTAGAAGGGTAGGTCTCCCATGGATATGAAATATTGGGTGAAAAACAGCTTCAGCCCCTCTTAAAAGGGGTGTCAGTCTGAGCAGGAAACATAAAAAAGCATTGAGAGTAGTGGGAACAGCAAAAGCTTAACTCAATCCCAACCATAGGGAGAACTCAGATTACAACCATGCTTGGTGCTAGCTGTCTGGGTGGGTTTTCCACTCATGTCTGTAAAAAAGAAATGCACCAGAAGAATTCTGTTGGACATTTCTCCCCTCTGCCCTAAGCTGTTTACATAACACGACTCACCATGCTCACTCCCTGCCTTGTGAAGTGCTTTCCCCTTGGCTCTCTCTTCAAGGCATCAGTATTCCCTCTCCTGTTCAGAGGATCCCAGCGGCTTTGCACACAGCTGTAAAGATCTTTTCAGCAGAACCTGCCTGTATTGAATTTGAAATACAACAGTGATGCACACCTGAAATCTCCAACTGACCTTTGTGTGCAGCAGTGCTCAAATTGCAACTCTACTACATGGGAACTTGTCCTTCCAAAGGAAAACTGTTCTGTGGTTGATGTGCAGCCTTGTGCAAGGGAACAATTAAAGTTTGTTTTTCTTCTCCTCTCTCAAGTACAGAAAAATGTCCATGGGGAATCTTCCTTGGAAAACAGCAACAAGGGAACTTCATGGACTGAAATACTGTATCCAATGGGCCAGCACATGCAATGAAAGCCAGGGTTTTCATCAAGACATTAGAAGTGGTGAAAGGGCTTAAGTCCTCTTCTCCATTTGTCAAGCAATTTGGGATAATTCTGAAGGAGAATGAGGGGAGTCACATGAGGAATTTTTTTAATGGCTCAAAACTATTGATGTGGCTACAGAAATAGGGGTTGGTTGGGTGTCAGAGGGGTTAAATTTTATTTCTTTACCTCTTGCTTACCCAGGAAGGAAACATTTCAGTTCTGCCTCCCTCTTTTGCTCATTCAGATGGTCCATTCTTTGCTGGAGGGACCTTATTATTTTTTGGTGTAGTTTAGTACCCACCATAAAAAGAACCTGATTTTTTCTATTTATAAATGTCTTTCCAGCAAGACAAGGACACCCCTTGACTCTTGGTGAAGGGTTTTCGAGATGACAGGTAGGATTTCACCCCCTTGAGAGTGATAGAACAAGCATAGGCCTGGTTGTTCCATTCTTGGAAGCAAAAGGAGAATGGAAAGACAGCAAGTGATACAGACCTAGGATGAGTCCTGAAGAACTGTGTGGCTTCTCTCCCTGACCCTGTATGATAGGCACAATGATTACTGCTGGGGGCAGCCACACTTCAGCAATGGTCACCAGCACAAAGATCCTGGTTGTGCCTTCAGCAGTGGCTGCTTTCCTGCATGCTTTGCCCTATGTCCCAAAGGAATCGTCTCAACACTTGTCACTTCTGGTTCCCTTTCTTTCTGATAGAGCTGGAAATAGGTGTGTGGGAGTCCATCACATCCACTGGAAACATCTTATGGCGGTAGGCTATAGCCGAAGGCTATTCAGATACTCAATAGATGTGTCAGTCACATGAAGGCAATACACATAGGTTTTCTCAGGGTAACTCCTTCCTGTTCTATGTCTGAATAAGAGAAACTTACTGAAGAGGAGTCCTTGGGGAGTGATATGTTCCACAAGCAGTGGAAAGCAATGCCAGCATCTTCTCAACGAATGCTTTTTCCTACACACACAACTCTTTCTTCTAACGACCAATTGCAAATAGGTTTTATTGCTCAATGGCTGGCTCAAGTAGACATTTAACAGGCTTTAATTCTTCATCAAGCTTCAGATTTTCCACCCAGGGAATCTTCCTCCTTTTCACCCTCTCTCTTTTCTTTTCCGTTGTTCAAAGCAGGACATGACAGCCTGCAGGGTGATGTCTATTGTTATGAGTTGAAAGATCTAACACACTTCAGAGTGTGAGAGCATGAATGAATTATTAACATCCTTCCCTACTGCTCCTGGTAATGTATGCAACATTTGAAAAGCCTTTTCTTTTAGCTTAAAGCAGCATAGATATTAGCAGCTATTCAAAACAGCCTGGCAGATGCTGTGTTAATATTGCTTAGCCACTGCTTGACAGGCATGAACTTTGGATCTTTCCACTTGAACAGGAGAAGGGCCATAGTCCAGGAATAGAAGCAGCAGCCTTACCGCAGTAACTAAACAGCTTGTGCCAACAGTTGTGGCAATTCTTTTTGAGAGAAGGAAGGTTACACTACCCAGTTTTCAACTAGAAATGCTACTCCTATCTAACTTGTCAGATAACCATGACAGTTAACATTTAAGTACAGCCACCTGTAGCTCACTCAATGGCCAAAAGGATGCTTACAACCTCCCAAAAGTGCTTCAAATCATTTTTCTATAGTATCTGTCCCTCTCCATGGAGTTTGCTGAGCCTCATTGTCACAGCCTGTCTCCTTCTCCTTTGCAACAGCTTCTTGAATAACATCCCCAGCTAATGCTCTGCCTCAGCTGTGGTTGTCCCCTCCAGTGCTCCTTTTCCAACCATTCCTGTCTGTGGGGATATTGAGCCCTGGGAATTTGGGCTGGGAACCTCATCTAGTAGCAGTGGGCTGAAGGCTACCAAACTCAGTTGGTTGATGTCCCTTTCAACAGGCTGCCATGCACATTTGCCATGTTGCCATCTCTCACTTGCTGAAGACAGAGCTAGTGTGATGGGCCTTCTAACTGCTCTTTTCCAGCCTTGGCCAGGCCTAATCTCTGCTCCAGGTTTTCTCTGGTCTTGTGGCCAGACACAGTTGGCTTGGCCAGTGCTGCAGCAGGATGGGTTGTCACACACTGAGTTCCTGAGTTATAGACACCCTGTCCCAACCTTCTGACTGGCGCAGCTGGTCTGCCACAGCCAGTGAGACCACCCAAGACATATATATGTGTATGTATATACCCCAAAGACACACAGGGCAATATTTTGACACCACCACGTGGCAATTGTCTCATATATCAAGAAAGGAGGAACTTGAGAAGATTATTTTGCTGGGTATGCACAGCAGTGCTAAGCTATCCCCAGCTCAAGAAAATATGATGAGAAAAGTGTCCCATGGTTCTTTGTTCCTGAATTACTAGTCAAGTACGAGATATATCGAGCATCAATCAGGATCTGTTCAGGGGTGATTGTTCTGGTTAATGAAGTATTTTCTAGCAGTTTCTTCATCCACAGTCAGTCCAGCTTTTTGTCCAATCTTCTATAAGGCTCACTTAGCAAAAGCCTCTTGCCTATCCTATGGTACCTTCATTTTCTTTTGCATCACACTGTCCTTGTTCTGAAATACCTCAGCTCTCACTTCCACCAGCTATTTAGTTACTGATTGCGGAGAGTGACTGCGTTGGTCTGGGGATGCTCCATGCCTGGCTCAGATCATACTTCTGCAATTAGTTAGAGCTTCCCTCAACAAAAAAGAATTCGGAGCTCAGCCATGGCCAAGTGGGAAACCCCAACACAGCTGTTCTTAAGCAGAGACAAAATTATTCCTGTCCCTTTCAAGGTACATGAAGGTCCAGCTCCCTCGCACTGAAGGACAGCATCACTAGGTGGCACTGACTTCATTGTGTAGAGGAGTTCAAAGACACAAAGGTGGACAGAGCTGTTGAATGGGGAGTCCTGATAAACCCCACTTTGGGGAGCCTCCAGCCAGGGGTTATCTTCTGCACACTGTGGACATGTGGATTCCCAACCTCACTGTAGTGCATTGTAGATAACAGTGCTGGGAGAGCAGAAGCGTTCCTTCCTCTTCCTAAAGAGGATATAAAAGATGCAGGAAAATCAGGGCTTTGTTCTTCAGACTTGCTCATCCTTAAATGCTTGGTGAGGTCTCACACATTCTCTTCCTACATTCCCTTTGTACTTAAAGCTAATAACACATATGAGCACTTTGTTAATAAATGTCTCACCCAGACTACACAAAATATGAAGCTCTTTGGAGTTTTGCATCACTGAGGACTTTAATATGGTCTCCCTGATGTAGCCTTCTCCTGTGGGATCAGATGCAGTTGTTGTGACAGAGCTTACCCAGCTGCTGCTGCAGATCAGGGTAAAGCATACGGTGGACACCAGTGCTTCAAGAGACCTCCCTTGGAGTGCATGAACCTCTTTGCTATGGGTACAGACTGTGTGTGATGAAGTAGCATGAAGCTCTATGAGATCAGAGTAAAAGTCTGCTTAGCCACATTTTGTCTCTAGCAATGGCCAACAGAAGATGTATAAAGAGGAAGACCGAAAACATCCTGACAGCTTGTAGCTCTGGGCTTTCAGCAGCTACTAGGATGGTTTTGGAAACAAAGCCCTCAATCTATCACATACAAGTATTAGCATCCCCTTGTCTTCTGGCAAAGCATTTCACAGCTGCACTTCACACTGCTGCAAGAAATATGTCATCTTGCTTCTTCTGAACTAACCAGACAGTAATGCTATTTGATGCTCCCCTGGGTTTCCGTATTAGGAAAATTACATACCTGTTGTTCCCTGTTCCTGCTGTTTAAGCCACTCATTGATTTATATCAGATGCCCTCTCAGCAAGCTTTTTTCCCCGAACAAAAAATCCTGCTGTCTATAGTTGTTCACCATAGGTAAGCAATTCTACTTTTTAGCATTTTGCCACTCTCCCAGTGTCTTCATTTCTAAGATATTGTGATCTCAGGTAGGTAGAGAGGACAGCAACATAAATAACATAATCTGAAGGCCCTGGGAACATTTATACAGTATTATAATGATGCTTTTTCTTATGTTTTTATTAGTAAAGGCTACATAAAGGAACACAAATGGCACTTTTCTTAGCTACAAAGCTGTGTATCATGAGCCAGTGCCAAAAAGATACCTATTGCATCCATCATGGACCTTGCATGAGAGCTGTAGCTTTTGGGCCCGAGATGTCTAAGTTTGCCCATGGATCTCACTGGTGTCTTGGAGAATCATAGACTCACAGAATGGTTTGGGTTGGAAAGGACCTTAAGATCATTCAGTTCCAACCCCCTGTCGTGGTCAGGAACACCTCACACTAGACCATGTCACCCAAGGCTCTGTCCAACCTGGCCTTGAACACTACCAGGGATGGAGCATTCACCGCTTCTCTGGGCAACCTGTTCCAAAGCCTCACCATCCTCACAATAAAGAACTTTTTCCATATATCTTACCTGAACTTCCCCTGTTTAAGTTTGAACCCTTTGTCCTATCATCAACAGCCCCACATGGCTCACTCCCTCCTACAGTGAGATTTCAGGTTGCATAGAAGTCCTCTGGCCAGTGCAGCTCTGAAGCCTGCCTTCCCTTCTTTCCAAAGCTAGTGAGAAATCTCTTTTTAATTAATAGAAAATGGTAATTTTTCATTAGAAAAAGATCACGACAGCATGCAGAAGAGCAAAGCACTAGAAATTCGGAGGCCACATTTCAGTGCCTAGACCCAGATACACACAAGGCAGTGATGCTATGGCTCTCTGTAAATCCTGAGAGCCTCATATTTCTCAGATAGTCCTGTACAGCATGTTGTCCCTTATGTCTGGAACATAACATTGTGTCTCATCAGCTAAAGTGGCTTCATTTTCAGACACAATGAGAGTAGGATTCATCCCACCTAATATCACCTCTGTAGATACTAATCCCCCTTTATGATTAAAGGAAAATGTGGTCGTTTGTAAAATGTGATTCATCTGACCTGTTTTATATATCTACATTAGTCTGAGTTGAATGTGCTCTGGAAATGCATGTTTCTTTCAGAATAAAAACCTAAATTTGACCAGACAAATCAGACAATCCAGAAGTATGAAGGAATCCCAATGTAGATGCCACAAATATCTTCGGTTATCTTATTGCTTGGGTTCCTGTGTGTAGGTAACTGGGTTGAGACCAGGAGAAAACATAGTCAGTAGTGACCAGCAGACCATGCAAGCCAATTGCCTAAACAGGGGCACCTAGGGCAACTGAGCTGCTGTAAGCTACCCAAGATGTCAGCACAGGGCTCGTAAATGTAATACAGGAAGGCCAGTATTCATCCAGAGCAATAGCTGAACGACAGATGGGATGTGTCTAAAATAGCGCAGTCCATGTGTGGCCACTGACATCTGCTTTAGGATGATTTTCAGTCACTCTTCAAGCTCTGCTGCCTGCCTGTGCTCAATCTCCATGGACTGTAGTGGATGCTGACCATCCATCAGGCTCATAGGTACACACTTCCATTCTAAAGATGAAGATGTACATCTCTCAGGGTACCAAAAAGATATGCATTATCTCCTTTTGCTCTGCATATTACATATGTTTGTTTTTCCAGTGCAGGTGGTTTGATGTTATTTCATCAAGATTTCCATGTGAAGAAAACAGTCTTCCCTGAAGCAAAAAGCTTCCCTCCAACACACAGACACATCCCCTCGATGCTGATGCATGTTTTATGTCATGCAGTAAAATTCTCATGTGCCACTGTTTACACATTAATATGGAGTACAGAATTAGGCTATAAAATGAACAAGCTGATTTCAGTTCTTTCTGTCAACAGGAATAAATTACACCATATGTCAAGTAGTGGTAAAGCCTTGTTGTAGAGCATTAATGGAAATAACCTTTACTACCTAGGTACCACAGCCAAGAGAGAATAAATATTTGTTACTTGATGGTAGAGAATGCTTCTCAATAAGCAACAGCTGGAAATTAGCAGAATTAATAGTGCTCAGAGTAAGAAATATTGAAGGAAATCGCAGAGACAAAATAGAGACTGAGATTTTAATGGTGTTTTCAGCTATTTATTTTTTTTCTACTGTAGGGCATGCAATTCAGAGCCAATCCAAGCAGGACTTGACAACATTCCCTCCATAAGGCAGCCTTGAGCCACTGTCATACATATTCTCCAATGTAGTTCTAACACAGTACTATAGTTAGGAGTGAGTCAAACCCTTTTAGAGCAAGGGGTTTTGAGCAATTGTGAGCTACACAGGGAAGAACAGATGCATTACTTAGAGAAATGGGTTAAACTACCACAGGTTAATTATGGAGGATAAAATTGGATGAGAGCATGTACATGTCTCTAGCAACAAACGAATTCAACACATGTTCTGGCTCAGAGTCACTGATGCTCAGGTATAAAATGGTCCTTTTCCATCTTGCTGAAGCTTTAAGTCCACATCTCAAACTTACTTCTGTTCAGTGTTGGCTCTCCAACAGCTATTTCACCTTGTCTTATAAAGCTAGCAATAACTGTTAGGATGGATCATCCATCCAGATTTAGAGGAAGATGATAGCCTAAAGGATCAAACGCTTTGGAATAAAGAGTTCCTCTTGGCTACCAGGAAAACCAATCTTTAAAGGAAAGCAAGCCACACATATTATTAGTATTAAAGGAAAATAAAGCTAGCATGTTTTTTAAGATAATTAAACAGTGCCTAGGAAGAAAGTGTTCTCTTTTTCCCATTCTGAAGGGTAGGTGACCTCAGATTTTGCTGGTAGAATTCTTTCACCTATGAAATGTGGTACATCAGATTTGTGAAACATCTTTCCAGACAAACTTTTCATTTTATTCCATAGGCTTGTTCATGTCATAATTAAATATATAGCAATACAAGGGGCATGATGCCTATAAACTTATCATTGGCCTTGCTTCAAGTGCATGGATCCCTAATTCATGCTATCTACTTTTGATTCCATTTATATAAGAAAACATGACTGTGCATCAAGGAATTTACCTATGCAGTCTTGCCATGACACCTATTTTTTGCTGCAACAGTGAGTTCACGCAACAGAGCTGAACAGACAGATAGAGAAAAGCCATGAAGGTAATCTTAAGAAATAAGTATTATGTTAGGGAAAAAAAAACACCTCATAATGCTAATGTTCAGATTAGTTCCACACTCCAATGTGCATTTTGAGCTTCCTTTTCTTTGGGGACATCATGCAGGGACATTGCAAGTACAACCTTAGGTGAGACAGATGATGTACGTGAGGGTAAAAGGAGATGTCATTCACTGAACAACGCTTAGTGCTGGAATCTTGTACCCTGACAACCAGAGCTGGTGACTCAGACCACCAGCAACCCCAGCTGCAGACCCTGATCACCCTCCACTTTTGGTCTGAGACTGTATCTGCTTTTTCTGTTCATGCTCTGCACCAAGCAATCCATGTTCATTTCAAATAACAACTGAAGCTATGAAGCCCCCTGGGCCAAAACTACTTAAGGTAAATTGATTCCTGGTGCAGCTTTCCTCTGCTCTTCTCTTTGTGCCTTCCTAGCATCTTTTAGAATTCAAATGCTTCCATCTGACACGATCTTTTCATCTTTTAGCAGGTGAGGCCCTGCTATTATAATCCTCTGCATGTTGTATAATTATTATAACAGCTCCCTTTGGGCTCAAGTCATTATAACTGTCATTTGATTAGCTTTTGTCACTGGGACTTTTACAAAATGACTGCACCCTTCACACATAACATATGTTAATTTATTGCCACAAACATCCAAGTCTCTTTCCTAAGCTTGACAGTGACTTGATCAGATTTTGTGTTTCTTTTGCATATACTACCTTCTTCTAGCTGATGACCATGATGATTCCGTGCCTGGTCATCATTTTTGTTTAATACATAGGCTTATGAACAGAACCAATGCACACATTTAACCTACACATCAGAATCAGCATGGGCTCTTCAGATAGCTGTATAATCGTAAGATTAACATTCAACAATTAATAGTTTTCCTACACATTTTGAATATGGAAGAAAATCCTCTTGCTCAACTTTAAGCTATCTCAGTAGCCTGTTAGCTACTTAAGCTACAGTAGCACTTAAGTTTGCCATTGGCTTCAGTAAGTTAAGTGTCTCTTCCAGCTATGGCTATCAGCTCTGATGGAGCCACACCTGGAACATCAGTAAGTAAAGCACACTTCATTTCTACATTATCCTTTATGATAGAATCACAAAATCACAGAATGGTTCGGGTTGGAAAGGACCTTAGGATCACCCAGTTCCAACCCCCTGCCATGGACAGGAACACCTCACACTAGATCATGTTGCCCAAGACCCTGTCCAACCTGACCTTGAACACTGGTGGGGATGGAGCATATTATTAATGTTCTTGAAGAGATTCATGTTTGAGAAATGCTGATTTCACTTCCATTATCTTTCTAATGGTTAACTTACCACATTCTGACCACAATACGAGTCACTTAAAAGGTGCATAATATTCCTTTATCTGTGTTTGATCCTATTTGTTAAACAAGATGTGAAGTCCATCACAAGTTTTATGTTGCTCTAGCCTGTTGCCAAAAGTTTAAGGTGTTTTGTATTCATATTCACACTCCAGTTATTCCTGTGTGGTAAAGCTCAGCTGAAAATCTTGAATGGAACCAGAATCAACATCTTAAACTTCCCCAAAAAGCCACAGAAAGTAAGTTGGATGTGGGATGCTGTATTGGAGAAGCACCTCACATCAGCAGTGTCGTGGTGAGCCGTGCTATGTGCTGTACAGACATAGGCTGGCCTGAGCCTGGAAATCTCTATGTGATGACCTGCTCCATTCCTTATAAATACAAGTTATTGACCTGCAGGAAGAATTTGCCAGGTCTGCTCCAATGGTCTGAGCTGGGGCACTCATTTAATTTTATGTAACACTTTCTATTTGAGCAGCTGCTACCAAAGAGCAATTTGGATTAGTTCCCTGATAGAGGAAAACTAAAGGGAACAGTACTAATATCCTCCAACTGTTGCTGCTCAGCCTTGCAGCCCAAGTCTCACACCATGACATTGTGACAACTGCAGTTTGATAGAAAGCTGACACAAAAATGAACCAGACGGTTTGGACATCTGGTGCCATTCCCACCAAAGGAAAATAAAAGGACTTACAAAGTGACTTAGTGACTTAGAGTCAGTAACTGTCCAGCCACTAAAAAGCTGATGTTTCCTGCAAAAATGGACAGAATAGATTTGATGCTTTGCTGTGTCTTGCGTGGCCAGTGCATCACAAATGCATCCCAGCATCACAGTACCTTCTATCACAGGTGCATTTGCCAGGGCCTCACAATATCAACCACACTACATCAGAAACAGGGAAATGCAACGGGGGCCTAAAAAATGATCCCTGATAGATTGTCAACCCCAAAGGGCTGAAAAACACGGTTCCTTTAACTGCTCGCTGACATAGATGAGTGAGGTGGCAGCGGGGTGGGTTTTTTGTGTTCTCTTCAGTTACAGAACAATAAATTGTGGCTGCTTCCTGTAAAGGAACTGTCTGCTGAGGCAAAACATGATGATCCGTGCCCACTTCAAACACTGCGCGCTCCGTCCTGCAGCTTTCGTTTCAGAGACCCAACAGTAACACAAGTGGAAATAATTAAAACAAAAGTGCTGATTTTGTTTTCATTGACGTATTTAGAGGCAAAGCTTGTCTGTGTATCAGGCATCTCAATCAGTTGCCTCTATTTGCTGTCTAAAGAAAACGTTGACGATAGGTACTGTCTTTCCCTCGGTCCTGGCTCATGTAGAGTCCCAGTAAGGGAACCAAATACAGGTAACGACCTAAAAGAGGCCCTGGAAAGCCAAGAGAAGATGTGGAACACTATACCTGTAGTAGTGAGATAAAAGGGTTAGGACACCTCCTCTGTCCCCAAGCCCATCGGCATGGCCTGTCTGGTGTCTAAACCAAGACAGACACACAAAGACAGACCGACAACCAAACTCTCACATGCTAGGCCAGCATGGAGAAGGTACATTTGGGTCATGAACAGGTCTATGCAGACCTGGCCGTTAGGAATACTCATTTCTCCTAAAAGCACAAAAGAGAAAGTCTGATTTTCAGGGAGTTGCTTTGCTCCTGTTGTCTGTGTCGCTCCTCCAGAGCTGAGGACCACACATCAGGGAGGGCTGATGCTCAGCTCCTGCTCTGCATCGATCAAGGAAAGACCCCTGAAACCCCCAAGATGGAAAAGCACACGAGTATCCTTCTGCAGGAGGCAAACAGCTGCATTTGGGTGTTACATTTTCCACCCCAAACCTACCCCTGGTGGGCCCAGCAGATAAAGGTTTGCCACAAGCTATGATAGAGCTCATGTGACTGTTTTCTCTTCTGAGGACCCGAGTACAAACGTTTGACAGGTCTGGTTTTCTAACCACAGAGACAATATCTTCTTCCTATGGGCTCCATGGGGAGGCAGGGCAGGGAGGGTTTCTCACTCTTCCCTCACCCACCCTGACTCATTCACCCATAGAGATACCCAGACAACAGGAAAATAAACTCCTGAGCAGTTAAACCTGTTTCCCAACCAGTCCCAGCCACATCTTTGAGTCTTGGTCCACTGGGGTCTGCAGTTTTCCCATGCACAGATGCCCCAGGTCCCAGTGAATCCACGTGGGGCTCTATCTGCTGGTTCTTATCTTCCCTCCTATGCCTTTACCCAAGAGAAAAGTAACACAGAACAGGGAAGATTATTGGGGTTTGACAGGTGCTACTGAATCATCAAAAACAGGGTAAAAGAAAAACAGTAAAAATGTGTACCCATACATCTTTCTTTTACTTGCCACAGGAAATAGGCATCAAAAGGCTGTTCTGAGGCACCCAGAGTGAAAGGTGAAACAGAGCTGCTCTCATAACCAATGCACTTTGTGATTTGTGATCTTTTGCTTTTCCTAGAAGGAAAAGCAAAGTTTATGGTACTTTTTTCATGAGGAAACTAAAGAAGAATCATCCTCATGGATGCCTTGTCAGAGGACTTTAACCCTTTAACTTTTAAAGAAGTCTTTGATTCAGAGCCTTCCTCAGATGTGAGGTGATCCAAATCCATTGCTCCAGATATGCAGGACAGGCACTGGCACATCAGGCTGCAAGCAATATATGTGAATAGGGTTAGGATGCCTTCCTGCCCTTGCAGCTGATGCTGGACCGCAGCAGAGAACCCTGTCTTAAGCCCTTCCATGGAAAGAAGTAGTAGTTTAAACTCTCCCTGGCTAGCAAAGCAGCCCAGCTTGTTTACTGCCTGCAAGGACTCAGTAACCACTAAGCTGTCCATACCCAAACTGGCTGCAGACATACCACCCAACCAGCTCAACCAGCACAGAGGTGACAGATATTTCTTGGCAACAGGAATTGTGCTCCCAAGGGAGTCGGGCAGAGGGGACATGAGAGATCACCATCACAGAGGGTGATCCCACAGAGGGACATTGACTTTCAGTTCCAGCCCCAGGTCTCTCCAAACAATTGCAGCCATTGCACCAATTCAGCCTAATGAGGAGTAGGATGAGAAGTGCTGTCAGAGCCTGGTGGGGTGGGTTAGAAGACAGGGAGATGGGCTCTGGCTGATGAGTGGGAATGTGCTAGGGAGGGAATGAAAGGAAAAATTGGGATGGCCAGAAGTACTCAGCAACCTGGGTGGAATTCAACAAAGAAACTCATTCCTCAAAGAAAAGGAGTAAAAATGCTAAGGTGTATTTTTGCTTCTCCGGAACGAAACACTGGAACTTCACATAACCTGCTTCCCCTGAAAAGTGGAGCTAACTGAGAACACTAACAGTGTTAAATACAGGGGAAATAAAAAAAAAACACTGAGCCTGGGGAGGAGCAAAACATTTCAGTCTCACTTAAAGCAAGCTTCTCTGGGTTGCTTTGATGATTTCCAGTGAATGCCCCTCAATGTCTTCCTCCTCTGAAACCGTCTATCAGTCCCCACCCATGTTTTTATTCTGTTAATTTCAGCTACCAAGCCCTGAAGTTTACGCCTGCCCCAGTTCTGTTCACACAGTAGCTGGCGCAGTGCTGTGTTTTGGTTTTAGTGTGAGAACGGTGCTGATGACACACCGGTGTTTTGGTTGTTGCTCAGTAGCGCTTACCCTGGTCAAGGACTTTTCAGTGTTCCATTCTCTGCCAGTGAGGAGGTGCACAAGAAGCCAGGAGGGAGCATGGCCAGGACAGCTGACCTGAAGTAGCCAAAGGGATATTCCATAGCATAGAATGTGAGGCTCAGTATAGAAACTGGGGGGGGAGTTGGCCAGGAGCCATCAGTTGCTGCTTGGAGATGGATGGACTGGGTATCAGTCAGCAGGTGGCAAACAATTGTATTGTGCATCATTTTGGTGCTATTGTTGTTGTTGTTACTAGTATTATTAATTTATCACATTTTATTTTGTTTGAATTATTAAACTGTTCATATCTCAACCCCCAAGTTTTACTTTTTTCCACTTATCTTCCCCATCCCACCTAGAGGGGAGCAGAGTGAGCAAGTGGATGTGCAGTACTTGGTTGCTTGCTAGGGTTAAATCACACACCCAGGATGCTTTGGCAAAGGTCGTGGCTTTGGAAACCATGTTACGGTGCAAAATAGATTTGGCTTATTTGCTGCAATCAGGGTGATCCAGGAACAAGTCAACTCTGAGAGGTCCTTGGAAGATGTTTGGTCAGTAGTGGCTTGGAGCTAAGTAATACAGCAAAGGTCCTTCCTACAACAGTACTCCTGGATCTGCCAAGGTCATGACAAAACCTGTTAGAACAGTTCTGCACATACCCCTTTCCCAGACCCATATGTTTAAAATAGCAATAAAGAGTGAGAAAACTGACAATAGTCAATGCTAACAGAAAGTAGAACTTTAAATGGCAAGAAGTATTCAATAACTATCAAGGTTTGGGTAAACAGTTCAGTAAGATTCTGGAGTCAGTGGCCTTTCAGATCTCCTGTACAATAACAACACTGTTGGTGGTGGTGATATCGGTAAATACTTGAATTGCAGGAGGCTAATACATGTATTTCCCTTCACAAGATGGGATGAATATTGAAAGGGCCCTGGCGTGCAAGAAGCAACCAGATTAACTGGTAGTAGTTAAATCCATACAGAAGTATTGCATAAAAAGACACAACTACAGGAAGCCTGTGAACACAAATCTTGCTCTGCCCTGCTACTGGTTTGACTTGAACTCTTGTTCTCATGCACCTTCCTAGAAGTATTTATGTGCATCTTTACTTGTTTTACTTCAGGACAGCTGATACTGGGATTCTATAATGAATTTGTTCAATTGCTGAAAAGCTTTGCATCCCATGTAGATTAAATACCACTACAGGCAAAGAGCCCAGTTGGTTCTACAGCTGCCTCATCATGTCTGTAGAGACATTTGGATATGGCCCAAGAATGAGGTGATTTACCAACATGTTTATTTTTCACCTAATCTAGTATTACTGCTCCATAGAATTATGTAGGCACTTGCTATATGCTTGAAATCAAACAGCCATCCATACAAACCCTGTGGTACCTTTACATGGGATGCTTCTAGGTAGTACCTGCACCTACAAACAAACACAAAAATGCAGGCATCAATTGCCACTGGTGTTGATGGCACTGGAAAGCCTTTACTCCACCCTTAGCTGTGCATGGGGCTTCATGGTGTCAAGCTCAGGTGACATAGTTCTGGCTGTGCTCTGAGGGTATTGTCCCCCAGCTTTTCCTCAATGCATCCTAACCACATTGTCAAGTGTTAATTCGTAATCTGCCAAGACTTTTTGACTTTTTAGTTCCTGATTACCTTCACACTCTGCTCTCCTACCAAGGAATCTAGCCTCCCACAGAGTGAGAATTTCTCTTCAATTTTAGATTGGTCATAAAGTCTTCTGTGTTTTCAGCTTCTTTTGACAACAGCTGTTTTAAAGCATCGATCTTACGTGTCTCTTCTTGATGTGGAGTGCAGTACTCCTTCCATCCCTGATGCACACTTTCATATTTAACTTCCTCTTCTTGAGTTGGGTAAAAAAACATTAAAAGCATAAACTGTTTTACAGCCAGCTGCTGACAGAAATAAAGCAACCTTCTGAGGATTTTCTTTTCTATGGCCTGCTTAACATGGTGATACAGAATGAAGCAGTGGCTCTCCTTTCTCCCTAAAAGAGCAGTTCGGTTAGGGTTTATAACCGAGCTCATCTTCCATGGTGTATTACTACTTTTTGTTAGTTTAGTTTACTCCTTATGCCATGAAATGTTCATTAATCACTCCCAAGGACCATGCCAAGGCCCCACTTTCTTCAAGGTCTGAGTTTCAATTCTTTTGCATTGCAGAACTATGCTACTTTCTCACATGAGTATAACCGTGCAGTAGTGTGTTATCATACATTAAATGTTCCTGATTGTGTTTCTATGTTTTTCAGTTCACGGTAGCTTGTCATACAAGAGCCTACCAAATGCAATGCTCTTTGTTGCCTTTATTTAGGAGTAAGAAAACCGAAGCTACCTGGTGGCTTTTACACAATGTGATGTGGTTAGGTCTCCGTGTTCATCCTAGTATGCAAAGAACATTGCTTCCAGGAAAATGGCTCCAATTGTTGGTGAAAAATACGTAAAAGTCACTTCATGTATGAATTGGTGTGTTACTGTTTTGTGAAATGAGATTCATAACCTGAATTCTGTTGCTATGTATAATACACATGTACATGGGATTGCTGCTCGAATGTGTAATACACATGCTATGTATAATACTCATGTACACGAGATTGCTACTGGAATGCATAATACACATGCTATGTATAATACACATGTACATGAGATTGCTGCTGGAATGTATAATACACATGCTATGTATAATACACATGTACATGAGATTGCTGCTGGAATAATATTTAAGATGCTGGCCAGCCCTGTTAGCCAAAAAATCAAGGTTTGAAAAACTCCAGAAAGTTTACAAAGCTTTCATTCCTTCAGGCATCTTCCAGTTCATCAATCCTTGTAGAGTTAATCTTCACAAGGATATATCTCCAGCACATTGCCCAAGGACTGATAAGCTGCCATTGTTTTGGGAAGCTTCATTTTTGGTACTCAGAACAAGAAGTTTAATGAAACCTCACCTTCAGGGGATGACACAGTCTCTTTTGAAGTCTGCCTCTGTCATACTCTTTCCATGTGGACACAAAAATCCAGTAGCAGCTCCAAAAGATTTCTTGAGGTCCTGTCCTAAGAGAACTGCTTGGTTCTCCATCTTGTCTTGAATTTCCAGGGTTTGAACTGTGGCTTTCCAGATATGTTCAGAGTGAATTAGTTTGACTTCAGGTGAACATGCCTCTGACATTTCATGGCCAAGCTATTTCAGTGTCAGTTTAAATATGACCTTGGTGCTGGTGCTGGTGTCTATTTAATGTTGTTACATCCTCCTTGTGCCCACCTTTATGAAAAAGAACATCACCCCCGGTATTAAGATCAAAAAGGAGAAACTCTTATTGTCAGTAAAGAAACTCCAAAGTTCAGTAAGCAAATTAGTTGTTTGCATACTGAAAGAGATTTTTTGTGCACTGCCCCTTTTTCCTATTGCGGTGTTGCAAAACCATGTTGTATCCACTCTTGGGACTGGAACTCAGGCTAACAGCACACTTTTGCTAAGCTAGTTGTAATTAAAGCTTCCCTTCTACACCATCCAAATGTTCAGACATTTTCTAACACCTTTTGTTTTCTATGTCATTGTTTGGTCTCTGACTCAGGTGCATCATTTCCAATAATGTGATGTGGGTTGAAAGCTTACGTAGTGCACTGAAATTCACTGTGTTGCTCATCTATGGTAATTGCTCATCTATGGTGATTGCTTTTATTTGTGCTGTACAAAAAATCATTTACAGAAAAGAGTAAAGCCAGACTCATAGGTGTTGTAAGTCTGTGTTCAGAGAAATCACAGAATCACAGTAAAACCACAATAAAATAGGATCTCAATAGATTAACTAACTCCTCCATCATCTGTCCCAGGGTGGGATCAACCCTACTTATTTCATTTCTCCATATAACTTTGCCTAATTCCTCTCTAAAATATCCCACAAATTTCGGTCCACATGCAAGTTCACTTGACTTGTTCTTAAAACCTCAACTGATGGAGCCTCTGCAACGTGCCTAAAGCAACCTCTTCAGAGATTCTTGGTCACAGCTGATGAAGCATTATCCCCAGTGTTTTCCCTAATTCTCCTTTATTTCAGTTTAAACCCATTATTGCCAGTCCTGTTCCTATCATTGAAGCCAGTGAGCTCATATCACAGCAAAGGCCCCTCAGTATGCTAGGGTTATAATTGCCTTCAGTGTGGATCTGTTTTGTACAAAGCAAAAGTATATAATAAGGCACCATATTTTCCCCATGAGCGCTTACTATCAAAAAGGAATGACATACTGATATTCCAAGAGTGCCAGAACACAGAAAGACAGCAAGGTAGCGCACTACATATTGCTTCTCATTTAATTAATAGTGTCATCCTGCAAACACTTGAACAGCTTTATTCCTGTAAGCTTGTAGACACATAAATATTGGCAACATTCATTTACAGAGATATCTTTCTTCCTTTTTAAAGATTAAGGGCTGTTCACAGGCTCCAGGCCTGACTTATAAACTCAAACAGTCGATGTCTGAATTGATCCTGATATTTCTGTAGTGATATACTGGAAAAACACCTTTCCCTTGAATTGTTGCATAAAGAAAAATAAGAGTATCCACACTTATTCAAAACCCCATGAGTAATAAGTTACCAGGATGTGCCATTGACCAGTTAATTCTGGAGATTTCATCATCTGTCTTATTTTGGCAAGTTATGCTGTCAAACAGTCTTCAAAATCTTCACATTTGAGATCTGACCCAAACATAAATTCTCTTTAATTAATGGTTCATTTCAGGAGCTTGTCAAAACCTCAGGGTTCCTATGATATTAGTGATATTCAAGACAATGCACACATACATATAAGCAGACATACAGAATCATAGAATAGTTAGGGTTGGAAAGGGCCTTAAGATCATCCAGTTCCAACCCCCTGCCATGGGCAGGGACACCTCACACTAAACCATGGCACCCAAGGCTCTGTCCAGCCTGGCCTTGAACACTGCCAGGGTTGGAGCATTCACCACTTCTCTGGGGGCCCTGTGCCAGTGCCTCAGCACCCTCACAGTAAAGAACTTCATCCTTTATATCCAATCTAAACTTCCCCTGTTTCAGTCTGAACCCATTACCCCTTGTCCTGTCACTACAGTCCCTAATGAAGAGTCCCTCCCCACCATCCCTAGAGGCCCCCTTCAGATACTGGAAGGCTGCTCTGAGGTCTCCACGCAGCCTTCTCTTCTCCAGGCTGAACAGCCCCAACTTTCTCAGCCTGTCTTCATACAGGAGGTGCTCCAGCCCCTGATCATCCTCATGACCTCCTCTGGACTTGTTCAACAGTTCCATGTCCTTTTTATGTTGAGGACACCAGAACTGCACACAATGCTCCAGGTGAGGTCTCACAAGAGCAGAGTAGAGGGGCAGGATCACCTCCTTTGTCCTGCTGGTCACGCTCCTTTTGATGCAGCCCAGGATACGGTTGCTTTCTGGGCTGTGAGCGCACACTGAAGCCGGCTCATGTTCATTTTCTCATGGACCAGCACCCCCAAGTCCTTCTCCTTGGGCTGCTCTGAATCTCTTCTCTGCCCAACCTGTAGCTGTGCCTGGGATTGTGTGTGTATATGTATGATTTTTGCCATTTGAAAACCAGGTTCAGCCATCAAAACTCTACTCACTGTTTTTCTCTCTGTAACGGAAAAGATGAGTCGATCACTAACCCAATGCTTAGGCCTGAAACTCTTCTCTCCAAATCTGGCACAAACACAAGTAACCCAAATGAGTTATTTGGAGTTACACCAGCACAAAAATAGAGCAACTGAGAGAAGAATAATATTCCTCTGTGCATGAAGCTGAGGAGGTTTATTTTAGTTTCATTTGTTCCCAGGCTATTCAGCTGGGAACACTACAGGGGTTTTAGCTTCATATGGTGTAACTTGAGGCTGCAGTGTGAACTCCTCTATTCTTTTGAAAGTCAGGCTTCCGTCTTCCTTTGCAACATCTGTAACCCTTGACTGTCTCAAGGAAAATGTGATCCTCAAAGACTCCTCACAAGAGTGATTGATTCGAAGCTGGTTTTCAACTTGATTGCTTTCTCTGTGACGGAAAATACAGGCAACATTGACCTAATCTTATCATGTGGGACATGAGAAAACAAATAAATTAAAGTGAAGGATTTGCATTCACTATGGTTGCCCATTAGATCAGTTTTATGGACTTGTTGGTCCCACATTCTGCAGGATCTGGGAGCTGTATCTACATGGCTTTTATATCCATCCCTGGCAGTGTTCAAGGCCAGGTTGGAGGAAGCCTTGGGTGAGATGGTTTAGTGTGAGGTGTCCCTGCCCACGGCAGGGGGGCTGGAACTGATCTTAAGGTCAACCCTAACTGTTCTATGATTCTATATAAGCCCAGCCCTTATTTATCCAGCCTGTTTGGATCCAATGCATGGCAGCCTAAACTGCCCACAGATATCCAGAGCTCAGCTCACTCCGAGCACCATGTGGTTGTGTTGTACATTAGCAATCCCCTAAATGACTGTCAGCTTCCTCCGGGAACATGCCTGCATTCATTTAAGGCTTTTCTTATGTGGCTGGGATATACACACTGTGTGGACCGTACGCAACACCACATAAGGGTGTCTTAGGGAAGATGGATGTCACATAGACCTTTGCTGTGTACCTGCAAAGACCCTTCTAGCATTCACATGGTGTTGGCTTTACTGGTGTCATGATAGCTTTACCATCTTTCACTCTATTCTCAGTTACCCATCACAGTCTGTGTGGACTACCTGATGCTATTTGACAGGAGTTAGCAGGAGTCTAATACATTATCCTCTCCATCCCTCTATCACAAAGCACAGTCAGCCTTATCCAAGACCTTTTCAGTAAGTATTTGTCTAAGTTACTTTGAGAAGATAAAGAAATATTAGAGTTCTATTCCTTCCCCATGAAAGCTGTTCCAATGCATCACTAGTCCCAGGATTAAAAAGCTTTTTCAGAGTCTAAACTAATAATATAAGATAAAAAGTTCACAGTGATTTCTCAGACACAATCTCTACAGATGTTTCTCTGTAACTAAGTCTCCCCAAAGCATCATTTGTCATTATTATTATTATTATTGTTCTTGTTGCTTTTATTATTGCTATTGCTTTTATGTTATTAGGATTATATCAATTGCAGTGCAATCTGATGATCTCAGAGTCAGGAGAAAACTGAAGCAAGTCATCCGTTCAAACCATCAATCAAAGCTGCAGTCAAACCATGGCCATCAGCCAAACTGAGCCAATCTGATCTTGGGACACCCAACACAGCCAAAAGCAAGGCCAGACCAGGAAGCCACTGTGGATAACTTAAAAAGCAATAATGTAGGGAGAGATTAGAAAGTAAGCCCAAATATCTAATGTAACCAGCCCTTCCTCCAATTTCAGTCCAAAATGTCTTGTCCTCAGCAGACGCAGAGAAGACATGGACCTCTTTTTGTACCCCTGTTGGCTTATTTGAAAGCTGTTGGCACAACCTGCTTTGCTACTTACTTCTTTCAATCTAAACATCCTCAATGGCTTCCATCCTTTGCCGTGGCCATGTTCCCTGCATCCTGATCCTTGGTACCATCTGCTGTCCTCCACCTCAAAATACCTTGGAATGCACCTGGAACCCCCTGCATTCAAATAGAAGATGACCTCAAGAGGATCCAGCCTTTAAATACAGGTTTCCCAGGCTGCATTACAACAGCAGCTTTTCCTTCACATGGAGTCTGCGCTCGGCAAGACTTGTCCATTGCATCTAGTCTGGCTGGATAGTGTTCAAGCAACAAACTAAGCTTTGATTGAAAGAATTTCCATAATACTTTGGTTTCCTCTTTAGTTCCTGTTCCCTTGTTTTCTTTTGTTTAATTTAATATCTCAGGATAATTCAGGAACTCACAGGAACCCAAAAGGATTGCAGCCACTGAGATTTATTTGTTGCAGCAGCCGTGGAAGTGACACAAAGCATCAAGCCATGTGTTGTGCCATGATTCAGATATTGCTGTTTCTTCCTGCCTGTTGCTCTTTTTCCATTAGATATTCTCATCCCTGGAGGCAGGGCTGGCAGAATGAATGTCAAGTCTGGTCCTGGTGCTGTGAAATCAGTCCTCTGCACTAAACTGTTCTAGCAATATCTGTAGTGAAAGCCACTGGTCAGCTGTGGTAAAACTGGCCAGAATTGTTAACTTCAGTAGTATTTATAAATCAGATCCACAGAACTAAAGTTTGGCAGCATGAGGACACTGCTATGATACTATTGAAGGGGTAAAGTGGAATCAACAGGGTGAAACTAGTGAAAACTAGTAAAACTGTAGCAATACAGTAAGAGTTGATGGGTTCAAACTAAAACAGGGAAAGTTCAGGTTAGATAGAAGGAAGAAGTTCTTTACTGTGAGGGTGCTGAGGCACTGGCGCAGGGCCCCCAGAGAAGTGGTAAATGCTCCATCCCTGTCAGCATTCAAGGCCAGGTTGGACAGAGCCTTGGGCAACATGGTCTAGTGTGAGGTGTCCCTGTCCATGGCAGGGGGTTGGAACTGGATGATCTTAAGGTCCTTTCTAACCCAAACCGTTGTATGATTCTATGAAATTTTCCAATGGACACTCTGATGCGGGTCATCTTCTCTTGTAGAGTAAGTCCATGAAATCAGGTTAAAGGCAAACCATGTATCAGCCTGTCAATGAAAGAAAGGCATCTTCCCAGCAATTTGTATTGACAAGACTGCATTAGGTTATTTAACCTGGTAGTCAATAGCATTGTACATCTTTTAACCTTTGCATTGAGCTTCTCAGAGATGCCCTTTTCTCTCTTAATACAGAAAAAGCAATGTTGGCAAAGATGTCAAATCTTGTACAACTCTGGATAGCAGCTAGAACATAGATAGGTTTATGATTACAAAAACCTTTCTTCAAAGGACTTGTAAGCCAGGTTTCTATGTTGTGGTGGTTTAACCTGGCAGGCACAAACACCACACAGCCATTTGCTCCTTTCCCCTCTGAAGTGGGATGGGGGAGAGAATCAGAAATAGATAAAACTCATGGGTTGAGATAAAGACAATTTAACAGGACAGAAAACAAAAGGAGAATAATAATAATGACAAAAGAATATGCACAGCAAGTGGTGCCCAATGCAATCGCTCACCACCTGTTGATGGATGCCCAGCCAGTCCGTGAGCAGTGAGCCACCACTCCCAGCCAATAGCCCCCAGTTGTATTGTTCAGCATGACATATGGCATGGAATATCCCTTGGGATCAGCTGTCCTGGCTGTGTCTCTTCCCAGTTTCTTGTGACCCCTAGCATACGCACTGGCAGGGCGGTGTGAGATACTGGGAAGTCCTTGACTCAGTGTAAGCGCTGGTCAGCAACAACTAAACCATCCCTGTGTTATCAACATTATTCTTATCCCAAATCCAAAGTGCAACACTGTATCACCTACTAGGAAGAAAATTAACTCTATCCCAGCTGAAACCAGGACACAGGTCCACAACTTGGTAGTTTTTTTTCCTTCCTAAATCTATTCATTGTTCTTATAAAAACATTACTTCTCTCTACAAACCTTGTGTGACTTTTATCCGCAGGATATCAGGGCTACAGAAACATTCCCATTAAAAAGTCAAATTAATAATACATTAAGGAAGGTTTCTCTGTAAACATGTCTTTCATGTCTTGTGTTTACTTACCTGGAAAGAAACATGAAAGAGAGAGCTTTGCTTTACAGCTCAAGAAAGGTGCAGAGAAGGATGACAAAGATGATAAAAGAGTGTGGAATAGAAGCCCAAGGAGGAACAGTTAAATAAGGTTGGACTCATTTCCAAGCTGAAGAGGTGATTGAGGGAGTATAAGAAAGGTCTATCACACTATCATCCTATCATCTCTCTCCTAAATGGTTTTCTGTTGTTTAACATCAAACCAACAGACTGCAAGGAGCATTCCCATAACAGCTCTCATGTCTCCACAGATGCTGTAAAATGAAAGAGGGACATGGAATAAACTCAAGGGACGGGCTGCTGCTTGCAGGCTTCACACCCATCGATATATCATCATTCCACATCCCAAGGTATAAAATATTTGTGGTCAGGCTCTTGCAATGAAACACAACTCTAGCACATTCCAGTGTTGTGGCCTTGACCTGAAACAAGATAATAAAGATATAGAGATAATAAAGACAATGCAGACAACAAACCTGTTTCAGGACCATGGGAAAAGAAAACATATCACGGAGAAGAGCTAGAGCCCAGTGCAGTGCAGTGTGGACATAGCCAGAAATGAGTCCCAGGACAGGCAATTGGTGCCTGTTTCAATTAAACAGTCTAAATGTAGCCACTGATGCAGGATCAGGTATTAATAAACATTTTTAGGTGTTTCTCCACACAGCAACAACCTTGGTGAGACCAAAGGCCAGAAGGGACCAGATTCTGGGAAGGAAACAACCTTCATCGAGGCCCAGGAAAGGGCTGTCTATAGCAGAAAACCACCTTTTATTCCTTGCCCAATCTGTGGTCCAAAGACTCCTTTTAGATGCTGAAGCTGACTTCCAGTTCCTCCTTCCAAGTCACCTCTGTTTTTGAAACATTAGTCTCCTGTGTTTCTAGCTACCTCTGGCAGTGCTAACACATTTTGGCCATGGAAAAACTTTGGTTCCTCAAGAATGCCCAGTGTACCTGTATAGCTGGCTTTTCTTTCAGCTCCAGACGCACTGTACCAAGTGCCATAAGGGGACCTGTGATTCTGCAGCAATGGAAACAATTCATTATAATAATTAAATCAGTGCTTTATTTCTCAGTATGATCTTATTTTGCCTGGCTCTGGGCCTGCAAGGGCACCTCTGGGATTAATTGCAGCGTTGCACATTGCCGAGGGAGGTATCTTTGCTGTCTTACAGCTTTACACGGCAATGCTTCCTCTGGAGCACGTGCTTGGTGCCACGTCTCAGCCTCATTTCACATAGCAATAAGGCTTGTGGAGCCATTCCCTGTGCCTGTCCTTTGCTCCATACCTTTGGGACGATTTGGAGAAGATCAGACTGAAGGCTTTGAGTATTTCACGTTTCATAGAAAGATGCAGATGTTAGAAGATGGAGACCCATCCCCATCTACAGAGGATGCAGTTGTAAACACAACCCTTATTAGACCTTGGAGAACCCACACAGGGGAAACTTCTGTGCTGCTACTTGGGCCCTGCAAGTGGATGAAAGGAACCAGTCCCCTGCAGCAAATCCACAGGTAATTCATGGAATTACTTTTTTCTTCCTTAAACTGTCAGCTTGGAAACAACCAATCCCAGCATTCTCCTTCTGTGGAAAAGGCAGAAACCGAGGCAGGGAACTTTCTTTGTGCTCTCAAAGAAGACATCAGTTTTCCTGAGCTAGATGCTTCATCCCCCACATTGCACCACTGTATTGAGCCATACAATCGTCAGCCCAGAGACAGTGGCTGCAGGGAGTGGTTACAGAGAAGGAGTCCCAAAATCCCCTTTCAGTAGCTTTTGTGCAGCATCTGGACAGCCCACAGTTTCTCCAGTTTAAAGCAATTCCCCAACCGATATCAAATATTCATTTCCTTGAGGAGGAGGGAGGCTCATCTATGTTTTGAGGAGAGGAGGACACCAGTGGACTTGAACTAGAAGAATCATGACAGTTTGTGGTAGAAAACACAAAAGGCAGGATGTCATCTCCACCAGGCATGGTTAAGAGCGTTGTTCAGGTGTCAGAGAACTGGTCAATGGATTTTTTTGCCTTCCAGGAAGGTTGCGCTGCAGGATTTGACCGAGCCATATCCTGCATTTTCAGTGAGCATCAGACAGCCTTTGAGTGAGTGAGAGTTTGTGATTCCCTTCCATAGACTGTCAACTCTGAAAACTAGTGATGACAGGGTAAAATCAAAGCGTGGGAAAGCACCCAGAGATGAACATTTCAGTGAAGAACATGGATCACAGAATCACAGAATGGTTTGGGTTGGAAAAGACCTTAAGATCATCCATTTCCAACCCCCTGCCATGGGCAGGGATGCCTCACACTAAACTATTTTGCCCAAAGTTCTGTCCAGCCTGGCCTTGAACACTGCCAGGGATGGAGCATTTACTGCTTCTTTGGGCAACCTGTGCCAAGGCCTTAGAACCCTTACAGTAAAGAACTTCTTCCTTCTATCTAACCTGAACTTCCCCTGTTGCAGTTTGAACCCATCACCCCTTTTTCTATCCCTGCAGTCCCTGGTGAAAAGTCCCTCTCCACCATCCTTGTATGCCACTTCAGATACTGGAAGCTGCTCTGAGGTCTCCATGCCGCTTCTCTTCTCCAGGCTGAACATGTTTTAATTGCCACCTTTATTTCTGTACTTCAGTGGAATGCTCCTAAAGCAATCACTAAGAAATTGAATTCTCAAGAAAATGGGCCAGGGTTTGTTTCACTTGCTTAAATTTAGATGCTCAGAGCTATCTGAGACCCAGGGTATGCGAGACATTGAGCTATGGCTGGATACATAGGACCTATGCCTTTCTTGATGTGTGGCTAGAAGCTGAGTGTGAAAGCGTGATACTTCACCTTGTCTAAAATTGCACTAGAAACGTATGACAGAGCAACAGTCTGACACCCTCAAAGTCCAGGAGCCCTGCTACAAAGTCAGCTCCATTTTCTGCCAAGAATGTGATATTTAAGTGCAATCCAGCAAGTGATAAACCTGTAAATGCCAAGAAAAGTTAAAGTGCAGTCTGGCACATTACAGCCAACCAGCTTGTTCCTGAAGTATTTTAGTAACTTTGATTTTTAAGCCTTTCTTTAGCAAACATAACATGTTTGAATACAAATTATAACAAAGATCAAGATGTTCAGATATGAAAATACCTCAAAACAAATCTCTGCTTTAACCTTTGAATGTTTTTTCCTTATAATCATATTCCACTCCTACAAGATTTCCAAAGGCAATGCCTCTATAGGGGGCATTTGTTAGAACATAATGTTTGCTATAAAGTGTAGCTGGGAATTACTGGGAAGTGCCATGAAATAAATGCTCTTCATTAGATCTGTGCTAATTCAGAGGAACATACGATTTTGAAGCAAGAAAGTCTATGCAAATAACATCTGTCTCATAACTAGAAATTGACCCCAAGCCTAAAAGCTTGAGTTTAGATCTGCATCTGACACCTCATGAAGAGTCAAGAGCTTCAGGCTTGGGATTTTACTGAATATTTTTATCGTTATATTTCTGATATTTTTATCAGAAACCAGTCAAAAGTAAGACTAACAGCAGCAGAGAGAGGTCCCAGCACTCGGGGTGTCTGACAAGTCCATCAGACAGGACAGATGTGGAGGCACAGGTGTCCTGGGTTCAGCAGTAGCAGTCATAGTCAGTAGCTTAAACCACTTCAACAGGTATCACATAAATTCATCAATCAGGAGAGGGAGGCCACACATGAAATGTCTGGCAGCTACAAGAATTAAATGCAGATGTGCTGTCACCATGCTCTGGTCCTTTAACCGTACAACTGACATAGTTCAGTATACCAGACACATTTACCAGGGACGGGGTGCTATGTGATAAGGACAACTAGAGATGGATAACCACATCTTCACAGAAATGGATTTACCTGGAAAGCTCACAGGACTTTGAATCTCTCCCTCTCCTTCCCCCATTAGCATGCTGGCAGAGCAGATGTTCTTATATCACATCGGTTTGCATACCATAGATTTAAACTGGCCTGTGTCTGTTCACAGGAGATACTTATACCCGAAGGAAACAGCACTTTGGGGTGTAGAAATGACAGCACAAACTGCAACAAAAATCAGGTGAGGTGAATGTGTTGGCTTGATACCTGTGGAAGATGAGGTCCAGCCTGGAGCCTTGCTCTTCAAGAAAGCAAGAAAGCTGTGGAACAGAAGAGGATGGGAAGAAAGACCTTGAAAGCTAATTAAACATCATCTACAAGGAAGAGTAAACTGAATTGGAGTAATTTATCATTAAGATAAGACAAATCCAGTGCAGGCAAAACAGTTTCTAGTCTCAGAGTGTTACTGATGGCAAATGAGCTAACGAAAATTATACTCAGTAATACTTCCCTTCAACGCTCTTGGCCTCCAGCAACTTGTATTTCCACGACTTTCTAAGTCAGAGAGGGTCTCTACTGGAATTTCATAACCCTCAAGGGATTTTTATCTGCTTATTTGCCTCAGTGCTTTTTAAACCTTTTTAAGCCTAAGCTTTCAGGGGTCACAACATACTCCAGTGAGAGGTTTCACAACTTAATTACAGGTCTTGCATGCTGCATGGAGAACGACACCTGCATGTTTGCTCAGACCTATTCCTTTCATATAATTAGATGATAATTTGACATTCTTGTACTAGAAAAGACTGTGGGCAATCATCTCTTGCATGTTGTCTCATTGCCACTCGTGATTTTGTAGGTCTGTGTCATATCACAGGATAAGAAGTCAGAGGCTTCAAGTTTATTGTGGTGGATTTGGGTTGACGTTAATGAAAATTATCTTTCTAGTGATAAAAAGAATGAGATGTTGAAATAGATTGATTGGTAAAAGGATTAAGCTTGATTGCATATGTGTCAAGAAGGCAAACAATCAATGATGCTCATGGTGTGGTTTATCACACTCTGAAGTAAATGTCCACTTCCAGTCAATTAAATTACACTTTAAATTCCACTGACTATTGACTAAATTTCCAATGACAACCACGGAGCCTCAGCACGCTCCTCACAGGGAGACAGCTAAATTTAGAGGAGAAGAATCTGACCCATTTCAGTCAACTACGGCAAAGAAGGACTGCCAGACTTCCAGCTTTAGCAAAACTGCAGCAATCATTAGAAGTTACTGAAATGTCATGACAATGATTTAGTGCCTTCAAATACTTGCTTTTCCTATGTGTTCTTTGATGTCCAACTCCCATACATACATACTTCTGACTTCGCAAACAGTGTAGTGAACACAATTTGCACTGTAGCACATCAAACAGTGGCTGCGCTCTGCCAGGTTATGAAGTAGAAGTGAAGCCAAATACTGATCCCAGTACAAAAGGATAGCATCACTTCAGTTTCCTTGTGCTCAGCAGAGTCCTGTAAGAGATATTTTTGCCATTGACAGTCTAATGCTGTCAGGATGCTCTCTCCTGTCCCAAACCTCCAGGGACTTGAGGGATCCACAACTGGCCTTCTCCCCTCCCAGTTGTCTTCAGTACCTTTTCTATCTGAGTTTTGCCCTTCAGGCTTTCCATAGGACGCAAGCTGAAAGCTCTCAAAGTCCATGAAGAGACAGCCACTGAATTAGTGAGGGCTTAGCTCACCCAAAATTACTTCCATGGTGGAAATGACTAAAAGAGGACCTTGACTTTGAGAGGCATCATCATCTCAGCCAAGACACAACCATCTTTAGTGCCAAAGACCCTCCTGGATTCCAAAGCACAGATCTACATGAGTATTCAGGCTTAAATCATAGCTACATTAAATGCAATAACCAAATGAAGCCTCAACAGTTCCACGTCCAAGGTCCCCTATGGAGCTGATTCCTCAATCACTACCACACTATGTCTAATTCTGTGTCAGATTGATCACCTCTCCGTTCCTTTCGTTATCACTATGTCTAATTAGTTAGATCTAAAGGAATGAGAAACTAAATTTTTTTCATGAATAATGGCCCCTCTTAAATCTATGTACCATAATAATGGCAATTAATTTGAATGGGCCATTTAAAACCTATTGTATTGAGCTGACCACAAGCCCGATTGACATGCAAAAGTCTTTTATAACCGGGTACTCTCTGTACTATCATCAATTATCTCCTAATTAAACAACAAAGTTTCCTTGCAATGCAGACAAACATCATTATTAAACATTTTGCCATGACTTAGTGGATTAATGTGGCTAATTAAACAACTTGCAGCCTGGAGTTGAGCTCCTGGCATGATACTTGAAACGAGGTGTGCAAACCTCTGTAAACTGTTGGCCTATATTGACAGGAAAGATTGCTTTAAAAGACAATAGCTTTATTCTATTATGTTTTTCTCCATGCTGGGGTAATAAAAACTGGCCACAAACTCCAATAACAAACTGCCATTGGAAACATTGACTCTTCCATGCCCAAAGAAGAGGCAGTTTATTGGCTCAACGCTTTCAGGGGGTGGGAAGTGTGAGGGCTTTACGACAACGGTTTGATCAAGGGCTTGTTAGCTGTTGTTCAGCTATCATCCATCTTGCGGCATTTTTGCCCTGAATTGTACACTTCAGATCAACAGCTATGGGAAGACATGAATCATAGAACTGTAGAATCAACCAGGCTGGAAAAGACCTTTAGGATCATCCAGTCCAACCGTTCCCCAGCGCTGCCAAGGCCACCACTAACCCATGGCACTGAGGGCCTCATCTACATGATGTGTGAACACTTCCAGGGACAGTGACTCCCCCACTGCCCTGGGGAGCTATTAACAGCACTTGAGGCTGTTTCCTCTTGTCCTATTGCTTGTTACTTGTTTAACCTAAACAGAGAAGATTCTGAGTTGCAAATCCTTACTATATTTGAGTCCACTCACATACTTGATTTGAGGCCACTTCATTCTTCGAACGAAGACATCTGACATTCAAATTTTAGAGCCAGAAATTTCTCATAACTTACAGCACCAAGCAAAATGGGTTCCTAATCCACAGTGAGGAACACATCACTACTGAAATGCTTACAGTCTTTAAAGGAAAAGCCTCACCTAGGATAAAGCATAGCATTGTTATTTACTGTTTACAGCAGCTGCAAGTGTGAAAAAGCTCTTTTAGGATGCCTATGATTCCTCTCTGGGACCTGTTCACATGTCCCAGTGACCCTGATGACTATGTTGACACTCAGCTCCATGACAGCAAAGAGCAAACCCAAATCACTGCTCTTCTACCCTGGGAAGCAGTAAACCAGCAATCTGCCAGTGAAAAAATATCTTAGAAAAACATGATTAGGTGGTACAGCAATAAACAGCATGCTCGGTGTTTTTGTGCCCTAAGCTATATGTGAGGATGTGCGGAGGGTTCAGATTTCTATTCAGATAAGGCGATCACAGTGAAACTGAAACTCCCTGCATGATAACTAGTTCTTGCTAAGGCCGAGCATGTTATTTGAGTTATTATAGAATCTGAGGCACTTACCAAAAGCAAGCATATCCCATATTATGTTGTTGGGTGGCACTCCAAAGATACCCATGAGACTGTTGGGTGACACACTTTAAACCAGGAGCTAGTCACTAAATCACTTTTAATTTGCTGGTGAAGACCTTGACTTTTGATTTCTTCGGCCCCTCTGGGTTGAGCAGTGGCTGCTCTGCTCTTCCCTTTGTGTCAAACTGAGTGCAGAAGGATTCAAAGTGAAAGTCACACACACACACACAAAGATGATCCCTTTGATTTTATTATGGTCTATGGTTTAACCACTGAACTGCCTTGGAAGACTGACTGCACATCTAGAAGGTTGGATGGGGATCTGGTTATCCACCTTTGTTCTACCTTGGCCTTCAGTGTGCTCACTGCTCTAGGTCGCCACTACCTTACCCCATACTAGCACAGATATATGTCACATGAATTAGAATAAAACCTATTCATACAAACAAGCACTTCCTGCCTTTCCTTTCAGCCTCACATGTATCATCAACCTCTGCTTATTATAGTGCCCAGTGCCCGGTTACAAGTGACCGCTTCCCCTTTCTCTCTTTATACTGCTGAATATTGCACAAACAGAAAACCAGCCCCTACCCAAACTGAGCAAACTGGTCACAGGGAGGGAAACCACACTGTCTGAGCAAGTGGTACAAATGCTTGCTAACGGGCTCAGCAGAGCAGGCTGATGAAGAGCAGGCAAATGGACCTGTGCAATCATAAAAGCGATACCTCAAAGTTTAGGTTGGAGGAGAAGGCCAGATGCAGTGGGTGGCTTGGCAGTGTAAGTTAGTGGTACAACTCCTCCAACACATAGGTGACAGTCCTCTGCTCGGTCAGCTGGGAAGCTAGTGCCATCTCTAAGGCAGAGCCTGGAGAATGAGATGTGGGACACGTGGGCAGGTTAGACAGGAGCAGCCACCTCCTGCACAGTCCCACGGTCCTTAACAGGAACAACAAAAGCAAAACTGCATCAATTCTGTTTAAGTGGCGAGGAAACAGCTGCGCAACGTCATCCTGGGATGGTGCTGTAGCTCTCCATCGTCTCCACCTCCTGCTGCATGCTTTCCAGATTGTCTCCCCAAAACCAGACATGCACCCTCTGACCAGTCTCCTATACTGTCTCTAACTGTGCATGTCTGAGCCCATCTCTGCCATTTTCCTCATTTTCCCTTGTGTCCATAAGTCTTCTCAGCTGAGGGACTGGTGGTGACTCAAGCACAGTAGCACCAAAGCAAGGATAAAAGGTTCAAGCATGGAAAAGTCAGTCACAGAGAGGGGAAAACGGCTGTACAGGTGTAACAGCCTGAAATAGCTTCCCTGGATTAGCTGGTATTACAAAGCATGCTCCTTCTCTTCCAATATCTGGATAAGTGCAATAAGAATATTTGCAAAACCAGTAGTGAGACTGGTGGAGAATACAAATACATGCATGTATAAACACTTGCCTAGACAGACAGGACACAAGACTTCTATTGCAGCTCTCCTCAGCCATCTGGGCATTGCTTCTTATATCCCTAAGCTGCTGCCACCTCCTGTTTGCTCTGCTGCTGCAGATGGTGAGGCCTTCTACTTGGTCTGAGACGCAGGCACTTGTGGCAATATCCTGGGTTGTCTGGGGGTGTTGTTTATATATACATAGGCTCTTTTAATATGTGTAGATGATGTCCTTGCTACTGCCCCGCATCTAAATATTCCTGCAGATTATACATGGAAATGATTTGGCAGTGTTTTTTAGGTTATTTTGCAAAGTTAGGTTTACTTTTGGTTGCTATGATCTTCAAGGTCTTTTCCAACCTAAATAATTCTATGATTCTATGTTTGAATATGGATTTATATGCAAGAATATCTTACTTTTTGTTGTTTTTTTGCCTTATGATTAATGCACAATGGTTTCACTATTCAGAGTTTTCTGGCTCTTAAAAAACATAGGGTTTTCCTCTTAAACCAGGCTCTTAGCCTGCATCTTACATTTCTCTCTTAGTAAACTCCAAGCACATATCAGTCCATATAGCTTCTGGTTCTAGACATGAATTTCATAAGCCAAAGGTGCAATTCCTAAAGGGAATATACATACTACCTTATCATCACAGTTATTATCTACCATTCATATTTACTAGCATCTTGATATTGGCTATGGTGAAAAGCTATCATGCCAAAACATGTCCAGACCTGTGGAAGTGACAATTGCTGTCCCAGAGAGCTTGAATACTCGACTGAAAAAGAACTGAGGGAATAGAGGGACGCTACCAGAATGAAATTACAAAGCCAGCTGCATAGTCTGTGATGCTAAGTGAGCTGACATCTCACGAGGTCAGGGCCCTGTGTGCCGCATGACCTTCCAGCTGCAATATGAAGCTGATTCCCCATTTTTGAACATGCAGTGGCCTAAGAAAGATCATGACTTGAGAGTCTGTGCAGTGACATTTTCAAGCATGCACTGACTTTTAGGGAAAGTCCACAATTAATATTAGAGGTGCTGCTGAATTTCACAGGGTTGGTAGGTAGGACCTGACTTGATGTGCGGTGACCTTTTAAAACCACTTTTGCCGCTGCATGATTCCTCTGGTTCTTCAGCCTTACTCATTCTGGGACTTCAAGAGAACGAAGTCTCTTCTGTTGCTAAGAAATGGAGCCCTGGATTCCCTCACATGGAGAAAGACTTCTGACTAAATCTACTGTGCATGGAAGAGTGCTCAGAAATTATAAGCATTTGAATACAATCCGGAGGCATAAATGAAAAGAGTTGAGGGTTTCAGTTGTTACTTCTGAGTGTTACAGCACCTTGATGCCTTACACTGCAATTGGATTAAGTCCAAATCTGCAAGGCTGTGCTGAAAGATAAAACACAAAGGCTACTTATTACCTAAGTCCCACTTAAGCCTTCAAAACAGACATCGAGTACAGCTGGAGTGCTGTACTTGCCTCCTGCATGGGGTACCTTCTATACAGTCATTTCATTTCAGGGTATGTTTGGGCTTTATCTTAGTTATCCCCAAGGAAATCACAGGATAAACTACTTTGGATTAGACAGCAGAAAAGCAGTTGTAGTTTTGTTCTTACTCTCCATCTTTTGGTTTTCTTCTCATTAGCAAGCACTACCAAGCAGGCTTCCAGCATCTAATCCTTCCTAAGAGCTCACTCTAAGAATGAAAGGAAGCCAGAGGTAAAAGATGATTCATACGCATTGGTGTTTATCATTGTCTGGAAAGCAAAGTGTTCAAACCAAATCTGCCTAAGACAAAATAGCCTGAGCTGCTGCTGTGATGACCTAGAATAACAAGTGAATGCTCCAGGACTGGGTGATTGAGGTAAATGTGTAAGTCCCTTTTCCTATGGGAAAGGATGTTCCAAGGTCTTCTCAACCTTGAGATTCTGACCATTTCTAAACAGAGATGTGACCAGATCACAAAGTAGTACCATGGCTTTCATTTTTTTACCAACACACTACAAGAACACTGAAGATACAGCATCCCAGGGTTTATTATGTGCCAGGGGTCCAGAGCCTGTTGTTAAGTTATTCCAAAGCTGCAACTTTGCTGCTGTAGGAACAAGGACAACACATGACAAAGAATGTGATCTAATGCACAGATACGGACTTCTGACGTGATCAATCAGTTCTTCCTCCCCCTCATCTGTACTGTCACAGAGCAACTCCTTGAAAGAGCTACAAGAGCTTGTTTCAGATAAGCTCAGGTATTTCCGCACTGTACAGGCATCAGAAGCGCCGGCATCCCCAAAACCAACCCAAGTGAGGCAGCATCCTCTGTGTTCACGCCTACCCAAAGCAAGTGTCTTCACTGTGTGCTGCCCTGAACCACCACCACACTGTACATGAGCTCTTCCGGTCCCTCCCTCACCGCCTGCTCATCTCTCCACACTTCATGGCTTAGGCAGGGTACTGACGGTCACCTACAGCACTGATCTGTCCTTCATTTCCTCCTCTTCTCCTCCGGTCTCCTAACACAGCCTTGGAGGTTTTCTTGCTTCTGTCTATCCTGCCAGACCCCTTGACCCAGCAGACATGAGGATCACACAAAGCAGAGAGTTATGTTTCTAAAGGGTTGATGGAGTGGCCCTGAGTCATTTGTAGGAAAGTAGCAATGAATGGTGAGCACACAGCCATGAAATACCTGGGGATCTGCCTTTTACTTCTTCCCTCACTGAAATCCTATCTCTGCTCCCAGTAGCAGTGCTGCAGACACTTGGGTACTTAAGTGGGTTATAACCCATTGACTGTGGCCAGTAACAGAGAGAGAGGATCATAGAGTCTACAGGAGGCCATGGAGATGCTGCGAGGGCTGGAGCAGCTCTGCTCTGGAGCCAGGCTGAGAGAGCTGGGCTGGGTCAGCCTGGAGAAGAGAAGGCTCCTGAAGGGGAGACCTGAGAGCAGCTCCAGTGCCTAAAGGGGCTGCAGGAAACCTGGAGAGGGGCTTGGGACAAGGGCCTGGAGGGACAGGCCAAGGGGAATGGCTTTAACCTGCCCGAGGAGAGACTGAGATGAGCTCTTAGGCAGAAGCTCTTCCCTGTGAGGGTGCTGAGGCGCTGGCACAGGGTGCCCAGAGAAGCTGTGGCTGCCCCATCGCTGGCAGTGTTCAAGGCCAGGCTGGACACAGGGGCTTGGAGCAAGCTGCTCTAGTGGAAGGGGTCCCTGCCCATGGCAGGGGTTGGACCTAGATGAGCTTTAAGGTTCTTCCTACCCAAACCAGTGGATTCTGTGATGATTGCTTTGCTTACCTTCAGTCACCTTCCTCATGTTGCAATTGCTCAGGACATTGCTCCAAGTACCTCCTCCTGATCCTATATTGAGATCTCTGCTGCATCTACCTCTGAGGACCACCTCTCCTGCTGCCAGAGCTGGCCTGAGCACACTTGGTTTTCAGAGGGAAGCTGACATGTTTAACACTATCTAATCTTATTCTCTTCCATGCTGCTGAAAACGAGTTCATCATGTGTCTTGCAGGGTGTCCCAAAGCCGAGGTCATTAATGGAAAGAGTATCTTGCCATGCTCTGATGAACAGAGGAAATTGGAAATACATCATTTTGAGGATTTTGTGGCCATAATAAAAAGTATATACAATGGTTCCATTCACCAGAGCCTCAGATGTTTCCATTAGCCAGCGCTGGTGGTAAATACACTCACATCAGACATTTTCATAGCACTGAGAAGAAAAGGTTTCGACGTTTCACCTTAACCACTAAAAGCAAGCAAGCCACCATACCCACTCCTCACCCAAAATACTCACCACAAGGAGGTCAGGTCTGAAATGCTACCATCAGCAGCCTTGGTTCGCCCCAGCTTACGTTAACCCTGCAGCGGAGAAGACAGATTTCTGGGAAATGAAGGAACATGCACACCACAAGACCCAACTGAATAAGTCATTATTAGCAAAATTTCACTGGAAAACAACTATTTCTGCTGGAGTCCTCGTTTCTTGTGAACGGGCCAATTCAAAATTATTAGCAGAATTGTGAGGAACACAGAGAGAATTCAGAGAAATAAGGCAAAGACCTTCACAGGTCATCTTTGGCTGACACCTGATCATGGAGAGGTTACAAAGGAGAGGTGGAAAGTACAGAAGGGGCTGGGTTTCTGCTGGTTGCTACTAACTAGGAAGTGGTACTGATGCAGAGAAGTGAAGGATGGCAGCACAGTGAGGAGATGCTCAGCATCCCCATGTTGGGTTGGGAGGGAGGCAAAGTAACTGAGTCAGGGGTTAACAGGCTTAGCCCACTGCACGTTTTGAGCTGCGTTTCACTGATGACTTCTATCAAAGCCTTTCTTAGGAAAAGCACTACTGAGATTGTGAAGACCACTACTGAGTGCCTGCATATGTCTTTGGTGAAAGAGTCCGCTTCGTGCTACCATCTCCACCCGCACTTGTGTGGGCATCTACTGGATACCCACAGCTCCTGGAGTCTTCCCCATAACAAATCAGCTCATTCTTTGGCCAAGTCTTCACCACCCAGAGCTGCTTCTGTCATTAATTCATCAATGAGTTGTGCTGAATACCAGTGCAAGCTGCAAAGATAAATGTGGACACACTTGAAATCCTGTTCATCTCTTAACCACTGTGACCTCCATGGGCAAAGACTTGTACTAATCCCAACTGAATTTAAACAGAAGTTCTTTTAACTGGGAAGACAGTAAATACAGACGATACATAAATAGATTACAAAATGAGCCCAATGTCATTTGGTTGTTCAAAATGATTGTGGAGTCTCCATCCTTGGAGGCATTCAAAAAGCTGTCTGGAAGTGGTCCTGGGCAACCAGCTCTACATGACACTGCCTGAGCAAGGAGGTTGAATGAGATGACCTCCTGAGGTGCATTCCATCCTCAACCTTATTGTGACTCTGTGATTTCAGAGATGACTACTGTTAAGTTTGCTTCAGATTTCCCTATGCAACACATTAATGTTAACAAAGGAGCCAGGAATGGCAAAATATGTGTGTCAGCAGCCCTGGGACCCCAAAATTGGGCAATTTGTCTCCAAGGGTGGTCAACAGGTAATGTCCTGGCATAGGAAAAGGCCAAGCTTAGAGATGGCCTTCATAGAATCATAGGATCAACTGCGCTGGAAAAGACCTTTAAGATCATGAAGTCCATCATCAAGTTTCAATGATCTCCTTTCATAGAGATGTTGTCTATGCAGAAGATTGTGAAAGGGTATTTATTGCTTTCACACAAGCAATAGAGGACTATTCTCCAGGACAGGAGCTTCTAATCCCAAATTACCTAGTACTTTTCTATCAGTCTCAAAGCAGCACACCTCTCATGCCGTGTCAACCAGAGTGTGTGGCAGCGCACCATGAACCTGTTAGCTATGGAGCTGGCTGGGGATGATTTCACCCACGCACACCTCCCTTCACCACTGCTATGTTAAATCAGCCCTTCATGTGGCCATGCCCTGTGAAAATGATGCCTGTTGAAGGCAAACAGCAACCCCATCTCTTATTCTTCTTCTTTTCTGCTTGCTTTGCCTGATTTTCTTAAATCCAGACAGCTTTGCTGCTCTGGCTGAGAGCATGGTGAGGCAATTGATTGAGTCAGCAGAGTGAGGAAGCCATGACCTGGGGTAGGAAGGTAGGACACAGACAGGAGGGAGGCAGAATGTGGGAACCAGTAAGTGAGGGCAGGCAGCAGCTTTGCCTCCCTCAAACTCTGCCTTAAAATGCACTTTATGCATCTTCTTAAATTGATTCTTTTTAATATTGTTTGGACTTGATGATCTTAAAGGTCTTTTCCAACCTAGTTTGTTCTATGAATGCTGCCAGCTCATGACTGCTGAGAAACCATAGCATAGAGCCCCAAATGACTTTGAACTGTTATAAAATCACAGCTTAGCAAACTTTATGGACTGGGACCACATCTTGCATCATTTCTTTGGTTGGTCTTTGATATGAGACTAACAACTCATGGAGGGTACTGCAACACCACCAGTGATAAGACCAGCATCCCAGTCGATTTGTTTCTTTTGGTAGCTTGAAAGGGACAATGCACATCTCCAGCCAAAGAGTTCCAAAGAAGTAAAGCCAGGCTTGACCCTCTAGAAAGATTCTCCCATAATTACTCAACCTTTTCTGGTGAAGCCTGGGAGATGTGCACCATCACACAGTGTTTTGGAAGTGGTTTGGTTTGCTCACTGCATTTCCTGTCCTCTTTTGCAGAAGCTAGAGAGCTCCCAAGATGGAAATGTGTAACAGACCTCACTTGGGAATGGGTGGTTTGGGGAGCATTGAAACCACCATATACTAGAAAGGATGAAGTGACCTCTCTGGTCCTTTCCGAGCTCTTTCTTTATGATGGAAACTGAAAAGTAAACCTGGTGTTAACATGCAGCGCACACTTTCAGCAGAAATGAAAACCTTTAGGGAGAGAAAGAAAACATAAAAAGCCTAATTTTCACGTTATTTTAACATTGGAAATGTTTAACTTGCTATATCTTCTTAATTTTTCAAGCGCATTGACTCATTAACTGAGTTTCAATTTATTTAAAGCACAGAGGAACGTTTTACCTTCTTCCACAGCAGTTATTGCATGTGCTCCCTTGTTATTTTTTCCCCACACCTTTTTTCAATGAACAAGAACTTGCAAGTTCAAACCCAAACCAGTGCTCAACTCTTCTGAGTTTGGAACACCCCAGAATGGCCCATTGCCCAAATGCTCAAGCAGTTTGATTTCTTCTTCCTTACTGAAAATGTAGGTGGTTCGCAAACACAGGAAAGAAAACACTATGGCTTGTGGTGATATTTTCCACCAGAAAGATGCAGCTTTAAGGGCTTTTGGTTTCCAAATACCTACACCCACAGGAGTGGCCTCGCCTGTTGTAGAAGGCGAGGCCTGATTAATTCTACAAGTTAAATGACAATAATAATACACAGTGCTTGAAGCACGTTTCAGTGGAAGCTCTGGGTCAACTGGGTAATGAATATGGAAGATGCCTCCCAGACTACAGGGCTGTTGGTTTTAAACAGGCAAAAATCTGCTGTGTAAAAGAAGGGGAAAATCTGTTCTCCATGTCTTTGGTGGACAGAATTGAGTTGAAGATGTCCCTGCTCATTGCCGGGGGTTGGATTAGATGACCTTTAAAGAACTTTTCCAACCCAAATCATTCTGATTCCATTTCTAGACATGGGCTTAAATCACAGCAAGGAAGGTTTAGGTTACACATTAAGGGAACAGAGCTTTGGGCCAGGATGTACATTGGAGGTACAAGAAGGACAGGATGGGTGAATGGCCCTTCAGAAAGGCCTCATATTGTTTTTCCCTTGAGGCAGGCACTGTCCTGACAAGGATTTTTCCTGCTCTGAGACCTTGCTGTTGTATGGCCAGGCGTTTTGCTAGGAGATAATTCAGGCCGAAAACTTTTTCTGCCCCAATGCTGAGCTAAGTGGCCTGATGTGCTGTTTTATGTGATACACAGAAATAATCCTGAGCCTAAATCTTGATTTGCAAAAACTCCTGTAGGCAAAGTGATCCCCATGTAACCGGCTGCTGTGTCATGCTCTCCCTCAGGTGGGATCTGGTATATATGGGGGGCAATATCAAGGAGATCAGGGAATGGGGGAGACAATTTGGGGCTGCATCACAGCTGGATATTCCACTACGATGCCTGAAGCTTGCACTTCACTAGTGTAAGTGCAGGCAGACACAACGGTCCTTGAAAGATCACATTCCTGTACAAATTGTAGCAACAGCATCAGCAACCAGAGGAGATGAAAACTTACGTTTGGGATGGGAATACATGGGGTTTGAATTATCTACAGCTCACAGTTACCTGGGGAGAAAGAACCTCTTCTGAATGCTTGTGGTATCAACACAACTCTTGCCCCTCAAACATAATGGACTCTGATGCAGACAAGAAGGATGGATACATGAATTAATGATGTGTGAGCAATTAAAATGCAAAATCATCTGCCTCATGAAATGCCTTTTTCTCTCCTGCTGTTAACAGGAATAGGTATTATACTCAACTCAAACTGAAAATAGAAGAGAACCACTCTTTGAAAGCAATCCATTTCCCCTGGTTTCCAAAATCCTGGAAGTGTTTCCCTTTGCCTTGCCTCTCCTTTCTTTACTTTAATGCATACTTTACATTGTAAGGAACAGCAGCACGGGCAAAATTATCACAATGGTATTCAAAGAACCATCTCAGGTGTTCAAAGTGACCACTTACAAGGTCCTAAACCACCTCATTTGGATGAGTTCAAACAAAACATCTTTTACAGGTCCATCAGGTGGTTATGTTTTGCACCTCTAACGTTGCATTGACCTTGTAGAGATTTGGTTTGAGATTCTTCTTCATTAGAGCCTTAAGACCCACAGAAGGTACCTGAACATGGTCTCATATCTTCTATGATTTCATCAGGGGTGCGAGGGACATCTGCAGATCTCCTTGCTACAGCTGTAGTTGTATTTGTTTGACTTAGCAGCAGCGAAGCCCACTAGTCTCACAGGTCTGATGTGTTCCTGCAGGACAGGAGGATTTCACACTGTCTTCTCCAAAATCATTTGGCTCCCACATTTCTGGGGTTTCCTTTCCTTCTTGTTGCTCCCCTCACAGGTTCCCAGACCAGTTTCCCCCTCCAGATTCACCTGTCCACAACCCCCAGCATCACACCTAATCTTGCAGCACAGGAGGAAGCCACAGGATCAGTGGAGATGAGAAGGTCTCCCAGGGGATGTCCTGAGTAAAACCCACCTCAAGCCCTGAAAAGGATGCCCTGAACAGGTATTGCCAATCCCTCTTTCACACAACGACCTCCTCCAAGACTGGGCCTGCCTGGAAGAGAGAAGTTTCAAACACCCATGTCCAAGGATGTAGCGCGATGGGACAGATGAACAAGGAAAGACTTCCCTACCGACTTCCCCTCTGCATCCCCCAGCAAACCTCCCCTGCCAGCCACAACAAGGCTCTGCAGCCTGAAAGCATCGAGTTTGTCCTCTTTATCTCATTCTCCTTGATGAGCACTTGTTTGCCGAGGTTTCCCTGTCTACACCATGTGCCCAGCCCCAAAGCGGAGTCCCTCGCAGGACAGGGCACGATGCTCACCCGCAGCCAGCACCGAGAACTGTGGGATGGGACATTCTGGGGGCAAACAAAGGGAGGGAGCGCAGCGGGGTGGTGCCGACGAGGAGGAAACGGAGGAGGAAGAGGCGGCGAGGGGAGTCCCGGCGGCGGGCGGCTGTGCGCCGAGCCGAGCAGTGCGAGCGGGGCTGGAGTGGGCTCAAGCCGCGTTGAGCCGAGCGGAGCTGAATGAGGCTGAGCTGAACTAGGCTGTGCAGGGCTGAGTTGAGCTGAAACGAACCAGGCTGAGCCGAGCCAAGAGGAGCCGAGCCGGACTGAATTAGGCTGCGCCGAGCTGATCTGAACTGAGCCTGCCGGACCGGGCTGAGCCGAGCCAAGCGAAGGTACCGGCCGCGGAGCCGTGCGGAGGGCTGGGGGGCTGCTCGGACCGGACGATGTGCAGGGGTCAGCGGGCACAGGAGTACCAGAGCCAGAGGGAAAGGCTGGGGCACCCCTTGGTGCTGATGGCATTTCATTGTACCCGGGGGGGGCTGCTCAGGAGGCTGCTTCAGCTGCCCGTTCTGCTTCTGTTACCGGGTGTCGAAGCTGGCAACTTGATATTTAGCCGAAGAGTTCTTTCTTATTTTCCCTTTTTGCCTTAAATAATTGTTTAAATGCCTTTCACGCTTTACACCATCTGTCTTTTGCCAGTGTTTGTGGTTTCATGATCACTTTTTCCTGCCTTTAGCAAAGTGTTGTTTTCTCCCATGTGCCTTCGTGCAACACGGAGGGGGGAAAATGAGAAAGAAACGATGAAAACCGTCTACAACCAAAGTGTTATTCAGCAAACAGGGGAAAATATAGAGGGGAAAATAGCTTCCCCCGCCAGGTTGTGTGATGTTTTGTAGGTGTTTTTTGGTTATAGCACTATAAACAGCCAGATAGAAGTCTGGGTTTAGAGGTGATGCTGTATCTCAGTAGCTGGATATATCATTGTCAAATTGAGTTCATACAAAGCCGTGCTGTGATAAGTTTGAAAGCAGATCTGAGTGGTAGATGTGAGTTGCCTCCATCCCTCCTCCTCTGTGTAGTGTTGTGAGCTGCATTAACTTTTGGAGAGGACACCCAGTCTGGCTGCTGGGTCTTGGGACCTGGGTTATGTTCCCTGCATGCACACTGAATGCTAATGAAGAACTCTTGGGTACAATCAGATCCTTTTTAATTGTAACTACAACGCAGCTAACTTGTCAGCTGTGCTTTCCCAGCTCCAGCAGTGTGATACTTTGCAGGGATGGAAAGCGTTTTATAGGCTGTTTCTTAATTTCCACCCGTGAAACAACAGTAGCAAAGAAAACAACTACAGCAGCTGAAAGCCACTAGGTTGAGTCGTGCTAATAGCAGATTATTTAGTAGCGTTATGAGGGCACTGAACTTGCTATTAAAAAAAAAGAAGAACTATTTGTGGTGAACAGGGCAATGTTCTGACTTCTGTGCTTGTGACAAACCCTTGAGGCCCTGGACCTGTGTTTTTTATAGTTCTCTCCTTTTTTATCCTTCTTTTTAATTGAAGAAAGGACTTCACATCCCAATTGAGGCCACCAGGTATTTATGAGTTATTCTTGGGGCATGTACTTCAGAAGCTGACCCAAGGGGCCAACAAGGAGAGCCAGCTCCAAGGAGCTCCATCACAACCAGCTCTCCCATCTGGTTGTGATGGAGCAGGGCTGCATTCACTGGAGGTATGAGATGGCCTCATAGGACAACTGCTGTCCTGCAGCTCACAGGCCCACTGACCTGCATGTGGCTAAATGCCTGATCAGAGTTGATCTGGATCCCAGTGTGGGCTCTGCCTTTACCTCTTTATTGTTATCCAGGCTGGACATGAGACTTTGACATCCATTCATGTGGAACCCCTCCTTTTCCTCACATGGTTCTTTGGCCAACCCCTATGAGGACACATGATGAATGTAGCAAGTAATCTTGACTTGAAAGACTCCCTGCTTTGGGATGATGCCACTGCTGCCCTCACATAGGCAATCACTCACTATTTAGACTTTGCCCGCACTTCTACATGTCCTTTGGGATTTGTTTCAAAGCCCTATCAAAGGTTCAGATCCCCCTTCTGTACCTCCATCTTATACCTCAACAACCCCCCTGTGCCCAGGCTGATTTTGTCATCACTCTGCTACATTGGGTAGAACTTTTCAGGTTCACAGGGGAGCTATGAGCAGAGGGTTATTACACTGAGGGTGGAACTAAGTTTTTTCCCCATTGCAAGTGTGTTTTCTTTCAAATAAAGCAACTGAGTTGATTCTCAGAGCTTCTCATTAATGCAGTGTGTGGATGCATCACATCAGAGGTGGAGGGTCTCAAAGGAAAAGTTTACAGGGAGAGACGAAGAAGGAGGAGTGGCAGGAAGGAGAGCCCCATCAGCTTAGCTTCTCAGCATGGGAAGTTTTTATTGTTCCTCCTTGGGTTCTTTTCCAGGATATTCTCTGTATCTCATAGAGTCACAGAACGGTTTGGGTGGGAAAGGACCTTAAGATCATCCAGTTCCAACCCCCCCTGCCATGGGCCCGCACACCTCACACTAAACCATGGCACCCAAGGCTCTGTCCAACCTGGCCTTGAACACTGCCAGGGATGAAGCATTCACAACCTCCCTGGGCAACCCATTCCAGTGCCTCACCACCCTAACAGTAAAGAACTTCTTATATACTTCCACTTTGTTCTGAAGAATATAACTTCTGATCACAACTTTTTGGTTCCTTCTCTTATTGTAAGGGTTTAGTTGCAAAGAGCTCTGCAGCAGCCTAAGAAGGAGGTAAAGTACTAACCACCTTTCAGGGCTTTGTTAGGAGGACTGCTCTATAGGAACTGCTCTTTACACATGTTTGTGGATGTAAGTTGAAACACTTGGCTGCAAACTGTGCTGTTGCTTTTTGCCAAAGCCAGGATTTGTGTAAGCCGAGTGCTGTTCTTTGCCCAAACTTTGGGAAAGTTGTTCTCAAAATAGAAGTCAATACATTAGTATGAATGTCCAAAACCTCTGTGCGTGAAATCATCTATAGGACAAACCAGAGCCTTGATCCTGTGATCACAGGTACTTAGAGCTTGCACACATGGTTACTCACATGCTGTCTGCCTGTTCTCACATAGAAACATTCACCAGGAGAAGGCAGTGTGTGTTAGCCTGGATGCTAACACCTAGCCTCCAAGGGACTGTTTGTTTCCGTTCCATGGTGGTGTTCTCTGTTTGCCTGCAGTTGCATCCTAACCAGAGCATCTGACTCCTGGCTGCAGGAAGGAAAATGCTAGCAAAGGTAATGTAAGCTGCAAAACCCTCCTCTGTAGCCAGTTGTGAAGTGCCTTTTGTGTCGTTGCTTGTTTGTCTTTGGCATTCATTGAGCCTGTTGGAGATTGTTCATTTGTCACCACCATCCAGGTCACGTCCAGCAGCAGGGATAATGTTTATTAACTTTAATGATGTGTGTGGAATGAACCCAGATTGCTCTTCAAATTATGGACAGCTTGGTTTCACAACGAATAACTCATCTGTTTTGTATCATACCTCGTAGCTATGCTATTGCTTTAGAGCAGCTCGCTGGGGCAGAATTGTGCTGTCCCATTATAGGGCATTTTTAGTTCTAACTATGTGTAAGAATCAGAGTCACAGAATGGTTTGGGTTGGAAAGGACCTCAATATCATCCAGTTCCCACCCCCTGCCATGGCCAGGTGTGCCTCACACTAGATCACGTTGCCCAAAGCTCTGCCCAACCTGGCCTTGAACACTGGCAGGTGTGGAGCATTTGCCACTTCTCTGGGCAACCCATTCCAGCGGCTCAGCACCCTCACAGTAAAGAACTTCTTCATTATATCTAACCTGAACCTTCCCTGTTTCAGTCTGAACCCATCACCCCTTGTCCTATTGCTACAGTCCCTGATGAAGAGTTCCACTCCAGCATCCTTGTAAACCCCCTTCAGATACTGGAAGCTGCTCTGAAGTCCCCATGCAGCTTCTCATCTCCTTTCCTGTGTCTGATGAATGGAACAAGTGTACAGCTGTATAGGATGTAGCCAGGGCAGGATGAAAAGGAAATGGTGCAGCTTTCACATAACCGTCCCTTGTCTCTCTCACTGCAGTGCCATGTGTGTGGTGCGGATGTCGGGCTCAGTTATCTCTCAAGTGAATTTCTTGATGGTTATCTGAGCTCTAAAGAGCCCTAAGATTTACATGTGATAAGCTCTACATAGCACTTTTCTGTGTCTTTTTTGTGAATGGTCATTTCCACATCGCATTGGACCTGTTGTGGGCTGGATTACTTCTCAGTTATTATGTCTTTGCCCTTTATTATTATTGCCTCTAGTTGTTATGTCTCTTATGCCTCAGTTATTATGTCTTTTAATTTGCTTGGCATTCATTCAAAGGAAGCATATCTCCTTTTCCTTATCACTGTCAAGTACAAATGTCCCACTTATCTCCAGGAGATACAACAATATACAGCATACGTATAGGAAATAGCAACCCTAAAGACAAAGGCATTTCTAGTTAATAAACAAGTGAGAACAGGGACATTATGAATGCTGTGGCCATGTGTGTATTGTTGTCAGTGGGATTCTATTGGTCCTGTGACTTCTGTTACATCTACTGAACTTGCTGTTTCAGCAGGGAAGTGAAAGTGAAATGCTGAGACCATTATAGGGAATCCTGACCCTGCCAGGTCAATGGGGAGAGAATGGGGTGGATTCAGCTTTGTGCTGTGTCCTCTGCAATGCTTTCCCTGCATGGCCAAGTGGTTTAACCTATAGGTGTTTGACTGGCACTTTGTCACTAAGCTGTCAGTCTGTCAGTCTGGACCTCCATGCTTTGCATAAAGATTATGGAGAAGGTAGCTCTGAAGTTCCTGGGAGGTGCTTGCAGAGAAAGAGAGGCATCTCAGCCAGCAGAACAGTGTGAAAAACCTCACGATCTCCCCAAACCAGGCCCTGAGCTTCACTGAGCAGTGTTGCTGCGTGTAGTCCTCAAACAAAGCAGCAGGAAAGATCATTCTGACTCATTCTGTCACCCAAGGCCAGGGCTTTCTCAACGTTCCATCAGATGATGACATCACTTCTCCAGGAGCAGAAGAGCGCCTTTATGGAGGAGCTGTATCTTTTATATGTGTGTTTGCATCTCATCAGTAATGTCTGGTGAAAACCTGAGTTTAGAGAAAGAAAAAATCCCTGCATCTCATCCCCACTGTTTATGAATTAGAAAAACAGGAAAAGCAATTATAGGAAGTGTCCTTTTTTTTTTCCATGAGAAATATGTATTAGTTCATGAAACCACATTGAAATCATCTCCTAGCACAGGCAAGGCACCAACAATGATGTGTAATTCAGTTTTCATCCAGGGTTGCAAAACTATGAACAGTTAAAGAATTCGATGTGACATCAAAGAGAGGTGCCTATAGGAGATGGCTGGAACATCTTCCATGCCATGTAAAAACCTTTCTATACTTAGCACCTTATAATTGTGCATAAACATGACAGTAGGAGGACTCTGTCCATGATTACAACTGCCCTGACTGGGAGCTGAGGATGACTGCATGAATGCATAATAAAGTTGATCCTAAAGAGTTTACAATGTACATAACTGTTATAGTAAAGGCAGCAGAAGCATGGTACATATGCAAGTAGAAATGGTGAAAGAAGGAGATGGAAGGAGGAAGTCTTGCGACCTTGTGTATTGCAGGATCACAGCTCTTCATGGGAGCATTGACAAGCTCTGTGGTAAGATGTTAGAAGATCAGAGTCTAAGCTGGAAGCTTCAGGGTTACAGAGTCAGTTGGTTTTAAAGGTCGAGAGAAATAAAGGTGTTTTCCTTTCTAAAACACAGAAAATGTTCAGGGGTTTTTAGTTCTTTAATGGAGATATTTTTGTCCACAAGAAAACCATTTTCATTTAGAATGGTATTATTGTGTCACAGGAAATTAGTTAGAGATGGTATGCACTTTTCCATTCATTGGTTTCCTGGAGCTGCCAGGATGCACCATGGCCTCTCTACATGGTGCAGAAAGGTGTTGGCTCCATCCCCAGTGTCCCTGGCAATAATATTCATGGAAGATGTGGCCCTTTGGGTAAACCTGTTTGACAGAAAGAATGAGGATTTGGGGGAACCTTTTGTATAGTTTCTGTGAGACATTATGATACATTGAATGAATCAAACCATTTCAGACTTTGCACCTCGGTTTCCTAGAGCAAAACCCATAACATTTTCATCAGAAAATGGTTTTTTTTTGAGTTGAAAAGGTGGTTTTATATCAAATATGTTGGACAGAATTGTCTATACCAACAGAATCCACTTTCTTACCACCTGCTGCCCAATAGAGGGCTTTGCCATTTAGAAAGGCAGGAAAATGATGCTTGAAACTGGTTTGAAAAGGTTATTCCAGGCACTGATGATAGCATGGGAGAAGATGTGAGTGTGCCTCATCACAACAGCAATCTGGGGCAGGAAAAGCCCTGTGTGGACAGACAGCCTGAGAAGGCAGCCCTGGTTACAGTGAGGTGGGTGTAAGACAGATAGGTATATGGTGAGAGGTGGATGTGGGGCTGGGGAGAGCTAGTACATTCCTCTCTATTGCAGAAGAGTGAAGGTTTAAACTAGAGATTCACTTCTGTTTAGGTCTTTTCCTTGCTGGACCATCTCTGGGGCTAAGCAAGGGATTGGGACTTGCTGCCCATTCTTTTCTGCTGTGCAGGATGCACAGCTCCACCTGATAGCTTTTGTGAGCTACTGGATGTGCTCCTGGGAGCACGTGTATCCCATTTGGCTGGCTATGATAATAAAACAACAGGGCCAGGTACTGTGCTGCAGTCAGCAAGACCATTTAAGTCTCTGGCATGGAAACTGAGTAATAGCATATGATAGGAAGTACTCCTGTAGACAGGATGGATGAGGATCTTTCAAGGAAGGGACATATACCTAAGAGATGGATGTGCTTTTACTCTTGGGACCAGAGGAAGTATCTTGGTTCACTCAGTGTGGGATGTGTGCCCAGACACTGCTGATCCCAACAGTATTGGCTCCATTTCACAAGACCAAATTGCCTATTTTAGGTTTAGTGGGACCCTTGTGACTGTCACAGGACATAACCGCCACAGGACATAAAGGAGATCCTCTCTTGCACTTAGGAAGGGATGTAGCCAGAAAGGGGCAATGAAACGAATGACTTCTCCTAGCAATATAACAAATTCAGGACCTCAGCAGAGACATGGCTCTTCCTGGTCCTAGTATGGATCTGCTCCTCACTCCTATGTCTGGACCAAGTATTGTGGACTAAATCACAGCCCTAAAAAGTCATTGATGAGGGCATAGACTCCTCTGGACTCCTCTGTTGCTTACCTTGATGAGTACGAGGCATTATAAAGATCCAGGAACAGTACAGCAACTTGCAACCCAAACAATAGCTCTAAGTCAAACCCAGATTCCTCTTCTGTTGTCATGCCTGGATATCTCCATGCAAGCAGCCACCCCCCCAGGGCAGGAAGTGCAGTTCCTCCCTCATATGTCACGGCACCACATGTTTGCTGGAAAAGCAAATAAACCCAACAGGTAGAAGTGGGCTGTAGCACCACTATACATACACGTATTTACTGGGAGTGTCGAATTAATGTGGCTCCTCTTGGGGACACAGGGATCAAGGGTGAAAGAGAATGTATTCTCAAAGCAGGCTGGCTGGAGGGCTCTGGCTGACTCATTGTTTTGTGAAGTTCTTCTGGGTTTTTGTGGGAGAAGAATCCATCTAACAAATGGACTTACAACAGTAAGGTTTTTCTCAGAGTATAGGTACGTAGTCTGTCCCTATTGGTCCTCACTGATCCAGTTCTGGATCCAGTTCTGTCCTTGGGACCAAACATGCAGTAGCAATAACCTCACTGAGAGCTAAATGTTTCTGTCTGAGAGGCCAAATGTAACCTGTAATTAAATAAACTGCCCAGGTGTGTGGCCTTTATTTTTTATTAAAAAAGGGAGAAGTGCAAGTGGCAGCAGGATTATCTGCAAACACACACGTCAGGATGGAGTAACTTTCCTGAAACATGGAATCACAGGATGGTTTGGGTTGGAAAGGACCTTAAGATCATCCAGTTCCAATCCCCTGCCGTGGCAGGGATGCCTCACACTAGACCATGTCACCCAAGGCTCTGTCCAGCCTGGCCTTGAACACTGCCAGGGATGGGGCAGCCACAGCTTCTCTGGGCACCCTGTGCCAGTGCCTCAGCACCCTCACAGGGAAGAACTTTTTCCTTATATGTAGGGTTTTTGGGTTTTGCCTTGGCACAAGGGATGTTCTCATTCGGCTTGGACTTGTAATGACACTGTGATTTTGTAATAGCAGATAATAATCTTTAAGGATACTCAGGAACACCACAGCCAGAAACAGGATGGCTGTCCCATTAACGAAGAAGCCATCTAGCACCATAAATCCCAATGAACCTTCCTCCAGACTTCTGTGAGTGCGTTACGAGCAGAAACATCTATTTTGTTTTAAAAACTAAACTTACAGATGATGATGCTTTCAGTTGGATCCAAGCTTTTTCTTCTGAGGAGTTTTTTGATGTGGTCATTTGATTTTGCTGTGGAGTTTCTATGTGCTGAGGAGCCTCCTGCTCTTCTGAGGTAAACCAGCAGTACAAGTTGGGAATAGCTGTGGTAGGGGAAGAATCAGTCTGGATGAAAGTGGAGGCATTTTGGGTCTGATACATTGAGAACAGAAAGAGCAGTTGAGGCTTGTAGAGATTTGTTCAGGCTTGGTTTGTGAATGGAATTCAGACAAGGTCGTGCCCTACTTATCTATGGAAACCAGTGAGACAAATGCTGATGTGGGAGTCACTGCCATTTGTCTTGCAGGACAGTGTGCATGTTGAGAGATGAATTTACCCAGGTTTCCCCCTCCCACCCTTGCAGTAACACTTGCTATTTATGTTTTGATTTATAACATTGGTGAAATAGTAAAGAATGTACATCCTCCTGGTTCCGTTTTCAGGTCTCGCATCCCTTCCTCCCCCTTCTACAAGGAGGGGGTGTTTATTATGGCAGCTACAGATCTTGTTACTAAAACTTCAGAGCAAATAAGGTAGAGAAGGTCTCTTGAAAACAGCTCTATCTGCCCATCCCTGTCAAAGGAGGGTTGTTCTCTACCAGGTATTTTCTAGTAAAATTGGAAAGGATGGTGAATTACCATATGTCATCATTAGAAAATCCAGTTATACAGCTTATGTCAGTTTTGCCAGTTTATAGTTTTTAACACTGTCCCTTCTGCTGTATTTGTAGACCAGATGCAAACCCCACAGAAAGTAAAATAAAGGTTTCAGTGAGTTTTAGTTCAGAGAATGGTATACTTGGGCAAAGTTCTAGACTAGGTTGGACAGAGCCTTGGGTGACGTGGTCTAGTGTGAGAGACCCCTGCCCATGGCAGGGGGTGGGAGCTGGATGATCTTAAGGTCTTTCCAACCTGAACCATTCTATGATTCTATGATCATCGTGTCCTCAGCTTATTTGTCTCGTTCTGCAATACATGTGTTAGTTCATTTGTGCCTTGATGCAGATGAAGACCCATAAGCTGGTCTGTGAATTCATTTAGCTGCTGGCAGGTGAAGCACCATGTTTGGGAGCTATTCCCTCTTGTCTCAGAAGCCTAAACAGCAGACAGATATCTCTACCTGAATTAGCTGCCTGGTCTCTGTGGGGAGAAAGAGGCATTGGAGGTCACCAGGCGTTTGACCCATTTTAGTCAGCTACACGGAGATAATAGAAATTGAAAACCCAGCAGGCCTGTTTCTTCCTGTCTTTTGTGAAGAGACTGTGGGGTGAATAGTCCATATGCAGATCTATACAGGGTAGGAAGTAGAGTGAATTTCTAAAGCTAGGTGTCAGGCATCCCAACTGTATGTTGGCTTGTTTGGGCAAAGAGAAGAGGGAAGGGGACTTCAGCGTGTCAAGATCGATAGGTGGACCCATAGCTCTGTGGGAGAAGTTCCCATAGTATGGTTCCTGGGGATTGTGGTCCCTTTTGGGCAGAGGACTCCAGGAGCAGAAGCATCACCAGCTACAGCCCCATATGTTCATGGACCTCTTTTGCTGTGTTGGTGGATGAGAACTAAGCGGAGGGCAGTGGCATGGTAGACAAGGAGGATGCAGTGTTAATTGAATGAGCTTTGGACCACAGTACTGAGGTAAGCCTCTGAATTCAACCCTTTCAGAAAGATATGAAGATACAGGTTGAAGGTGTGCCAGAAACCCACCGGAGGTTCTAATGCTATAAGCAGGAAGAAGGTTTTCAGCCTAACTGAAGCGAGAGTTTATTTAAGTGTAGTTTTAAAATGAGCTTTAGTATGACTGAGGAAGAGGGAATTATACATCAGAGATTATTGAAGAGGTGGCTGGAATCCAGAGTCATTGGGAGTAGGAAGGAGATAGAGGTCGGTGTTGTGATGGTGTTGACAAGAGGGGGCACAGATACTGATGGCATTTGCAGAAGGGACAGCTGAGATTGATGAGTGATTTTGGTGAAGCTGTGGCAGCAAAGACTGAAGGAGCAGGTCTGCCAGCTTCTGTTGTGCAAAAGGAGTGTTTCTGGTTTTAAGGTATTAGGCAGAATAAACATGGAGCTGTGAAGGTGTGGAGAAGGCTGAATTACCTGACATATCTGTGGTACTGTTCATTATAAAATGTGGGCTGAGTGTTCACAGGGTAGATATTCTTGAAGCCTTACTGGAAGGACTGAGGGCAAGGAGAAAGCTCTGGACCACAGCTGGGTTCATGCTGTTGGTGTGCCTAAAATGAAGTTATCTGGCGGTTCCTGTCTGCTGAGCCTCACAGGAAATGTTGAGTGCTGCAGAGGAGGGTGGAGAAAACACTAATTCTCCTTAAATAATAGTGCAAGCTCTGGAGAAACATGGCACAATCCTAAAGTCCTTTGTGCCACCCAGATGGAAGGTGTGGGTGTCCAGTGTGGGCTCCAGTTACAATGCAAGGCTGCTCTGAGACAGATTTGGCCATGTTTCTAAGGATTATGTGATAATATGAAGCACACAAGAAGCTTTGTTCCTGACAGATGGCTAGACTGACAAGTCAAGGGTGATGTAGTCAGTCTGCCAGGAGGCAGAGGGATGAGCAAAACATTCTTTTCCAGTCCATTTCCATGATTCAGGGTCCAAATACCTTTAGCAGATGTCTGGATTAAATAGTGACATTAAATACCTCTGCTGCTGAATGAGGTTGACCATAGTCATGAAACAGCGCCTGCAGAAGGAAGGATGTTACCATGCCCTGTTATGGTCCTGCCACCATCCTTGAGGCTTTTTCTCCCTTAAGAGAAAGAAAATCAAGGGTAGGTGCAGATGTTGGCCCTGGCAGGAAGTTTGGTGCATTAACAACCATCCTAATACAAGATGAAGTATTTGAGGCACACTCCACCTGTGGCATTGAAATAACAAAAACCCAAACAAACCAAAAACCGAACAGAAAGACTTGCTACACAAGTGTGTGAACCAGTGCCAAAATCATACAGAAACACAGGAACTGCTGTGCTAACGAACAAAGAGGCCAAAGGAAAGGAGATGTTGTAGCTACATCTCAGTTCAAAATGGTTTTATTTCCCTCGTTGCATTGGAAAGCTCTTTGAAAGAATTTTGGGTGCACTGCTTGAAAAACTGAGCGCTGTTGCTTCAAGTTTGGCTTCTGTTTGTTAGAAACCAACTAAGAGCTCAGAAGAAAAGTTAGTAATAAAAACTGTAAATAAGTACAATGTCAATGGTTCTTTTGGAAACCTTTCTTTTGAGTTTGTGTGGCCCGAGTGTTGCAGAAATGGAGTGATGCAGGAAATTGCAGTAACCAGAAGCCCTCCAGAAAAATAAGAAAGCAAACCTCACAAATTGCCTTTAATGACCTAGACCTGAACCAATGCGAACACACGCGTATTTGCAAAGGAAAGTAATCTGAAGAGCTGCATCTTTCCAATGGGACGGGCGAGTGTGTGAGTCTGCTCTGTTTCAGGCCCGCACATGACAAACATTCTTTAAATGGGATGAAATAAAGGGACAGGACCTGAAGGGTTTTATTCCAAGTGGAGATTTCATGGGTCTGCTCTGCTTTTCTTTCCAGTTTACAGAAATAACAAGGGGTTTAGCTTTAGAAGTCTTGTGTCCCCTGAGAGGTATAAATTCACGTTGTCTACTAGAGAACAAAAGGTTTATCTGAAAGAGATTCTCCTTTTGATGTAAGACTTTGGATACTTCTATTTGAATGAATCAAGTGCTGAGGACTGGCCATGGGCATTGGGACCCTCTTTCCATATCTATAGGGACTTTTGGAGCAGATAGGTTTGGCTCCAGCCAGGCAGGACAGCCCCACCCGGCTGTATTTCACTATCTTTTCATGTTATTGCAACTGTTAGACACAAATGCATCTGCTCCTGGATCAAACCCTGTCCTTTTCACTGGGCATCGGAACATCATGGTAGGACTGATCTTGGCTATCTTTGGGATAGATGTAATCCCAGCAGGGAAACAACGATTCCAGTATGGGATTGATTTAACTTATTTGAAATGCCTTCTTTAAGGTGGAGTAATGCCCCCCTACAAGTACTTATACCCCTTTATTGGATATGACAGTAGCTGGGGTGATAGCCCATACGTGCACTGCAGTTGTCTGCGTATATTCATGGGAATGCATCCTTCATCTCTTCACTGGCAGCAAGGCTACAATTTCCCAGTTTCTTTATCCCAACCAAAATGCAGTTGCTGCATATCATCTCCTGTGTCATCATTCCTGCTTAATACAGGTCCCTGCATCCATGATGGGTCAGTGAGCTCAGCTGCAAACCAGCTTGTCAAGAAAAGAAAGGAAGGGTTGCTTTTAGAGAAGTCTCTTCCCTGATTCTGAACCATACACAGACACCAGGATGTGCTGGAAGAGCTTGGGAGCTGCATTGTCAGATGAGGTGGGAAGCTGTACCATGTCTTTGTATATAGCCTGCATTTAGGTCAGGTTAAAGCAATTGTTATGCAGAGACCTAAGGATAGCAAAGCACAGATTCTCTCTTTTTAAGACCCAGCTATACATGTATGTGCTAGAATGGTGTTAGATTCTGTCCTCGAATCCATGCATTTGTGCAATGACCACTGGCATTCCTAGCAGCAATTGTCTGTATCTTTGCCATTGGGGTGGATACCAACTCTTCCACAGCTGTAAATCTGTTCATCTGCATTATCTCTTCTGTAGCTAAATCAGAGATAAGATCTGAAAACAGTCCTGAGGTTCAAGTCTTGGCTTGTGCACAACAAATGCGACAGGAAGAAACCTCATGAATTCAGCAGAGTCCAAACAGACGTGTTTACAGGCTATATATAGGAGACCAGGTCCTGTTACAGGTACATGCAGCATGCTCTAAACATGGCATCACAAGATGTCCCAGAGGCTTTTAAAGAGCCTATTCTATTACTTTGGAAAGATGGAAAAATAAATGGCTATGCAAATTCCTTGCCTTCTCCTTCTTTGATCCACATCCTTGTAAAAGGGAAATGTGGGAAGTGTTGAGTGGAACTCAGCGGGGTTCTGAACTTCCTCCTTTGTGAACAGGCCAGCTTGATCTCCGTTGAAATAATGGGTGACACAGGCACCCAAAATGAAAGTGACTCAAAGGAGTTATTTAGATCCCTGATTCTTATCGTATAGTCTTGGGATATGAGGAGTCAGAGGGCAGAGACAGAGACTCCAGCCATCATTGCCGGCGTTCAGTGTTGCTCTTGAAATCAGCAGGAAGACCCTAAGTTGTGCTGAGTTATGCTCATGTGCAGGTCTCCATCAGCTATATAAACAGCTCTTTGCAGGGTCAGGACCTGCCTTTTTGGCTCGGAGATGCCTTTCAGGGGGTGAAAGGAAGTTCATCCCCTTCAGCTATAACTCCTTGTTTCTTTCCCTCTCAGTAATGCTGATCCTCAGATTATGAATTCATTTTGCATGCACAGTTTTGCCTCAAAAAGGGGAGAGAGCTGGAAGGATTCCCTCTGACCCCTGGAAAATGAGAGCTTGATGACATTAGGAAAGCAGCATCTCAAATGCAGAACTCCTTTCCCTCCCCTCCATTGGCCCTCATTCAGTAAACTGAGATCTTTGCTGCATCATTCATGCATCCATTTTCATTCAGGGGAACAAAAATCATAAATCCCGCTAAAGGCATCTGTCCTCAACACAGTTCTTCCGCTGATTTAGGAGTAGGACTTCATTCCTTCCACTCTCCTTAACCACATTTGATTAAGGATATTAAGGAGTTTATTACTTCCTGATATCATGTGGGAATGATTTCCATATGTTGCATCATTCTCTGGAGTGGGCAGAACTCCCTCTGCCAGCGAAACAGGCTGCAGCATGGCTGAACCCCAATTAGGGTTTTACTGCAGGAGAGGTTTCATGTGGCCCTTTATAAAAAGATGCACTTCATCCTTAGTTTTTAGATAACTTATAGCATCCTTTCCGCTGGGAAATTAAGCAGACACTCTTCATATCCAGTGCAGCTGCTCCTAGTGTTAAATTGAACTGCTGCTATTAGAGCGAGAGGTTGCTGGAGCTGAGTTATGTTGTTCCTTAATTGTTTATGGCTGTGGATGCCAGCCAAGTAGCAGTCCTGTAGTAGCAAACACTGGAGATATGACCTGGAAAACAGATGTTTGGGCCAAAGCCAAGGTGATTTCAGGAAAGACAGTAAAAGAGAAGCAGGAAACCAGTTATCTGTCTGATGTATTGGGCAGGGTGAAGGAATTCACCCCAGGGCAGAATGCTCACGTGAGGCTGGTGTAACAGTAAACTGATTTTAGCTAGCTTTTATCCAGCCTTTCCATAGGCAAGACCTATTTGCTAGTGCCAGCACTAGGTGTGCCAAACCTACATGCTTTGCAGATGGGTAGAAAACAAAGTCTTTTAGATCTGATACAGTGCAGGGGATTTTTGGAAGTTTAATGGCTTGAGGAATTTTATCAAAATCACATCTCTACAGTGAGTACTGAGTACAGTGAGTACTGAGTAAACAGATCATCCTCAGGCATTCCCCTTTGCTCTAAAGGAGAGAAATAGGTTCATCACATGCTAATGCAGTGTCTAAAATGGGTCCAGCTCATGATTTCCCTCTGTTCCTCTCTTTGGAGCAGGAAACTGCTGCACATGGAAACATGGATGCTGTAGACATCTAAGGTTAGGTGAGATCTGTCCTACCCATGTTTTCACAGAATCACAGGCTGGTTGAGCTTGGAAGGGACCTCTGAAGGTCGTCTTGTCCAACTCTCCTTCTCAAGCAGGACCACATGGAGCTGATTGCTCAAGACCATGTCCAAACAGCTTTTTAGCTCCACAGCTTCTCTGGGAAACATCTTCCATGAAGTGCTTGATTGCACAAAGCTAAAATGAAGTGTTGCACTGGAGAGGAAGGAGGGGGTGTCCAGCATTAAAGACTAAGTAAAGTTTCAAATGACACTGTTTAGGGGACAGATCCACAGATATGCACAAGCATCTTGTCACATCCAACCAGTGATTTTTGGAGCAGTGATTTAGCAGCACAAGATGCTTTCAGTTTTAACTATGTTGTAACCACCTTGATTTCATTGAAATGACATGATTTCCAACCCTAACCATTCTATGATGCTATGGCGCTATGATTCTATTGATGTCAGGCACAAGGTAGCACAAGACACAGTACTTGAGCTGATAGTGTTACTACTTATTAGTGCTGAAGAGTCATCAAAAAAACCTTCCTTTTAGAATCATAGAATGGTTAGGGTTGGAAAGGACCTTAAGATCATTCAGTTCCAACCCCCCTGCCATGGGCAGGGACACCTCACACTAAACCATCTCACCCAAGGCCTCATTAAAAACACCCATGTTCTTAGATCTCCAACACATTGACCAGCAATTCCTGTTGGTACTCTGAGTTTTTAAAAGTGAGTTTTAAAAGTCCTGGGGAGGGAGTGCTTACAGATCTCCTGCACTTCCTCCTGCTCCTGTCTATGGAACAATAGGTTCTTAAAGCCAGGAGTATGGGAACTGAGCATTTGGAAGGGGATACATAATCTTCCCTTGCCCAGAAGTGACCAGAAGTAATAGTGGAATATGTAAAAGCAGAGAAAATGCATCTCCATTCACACAAATAGGCATAGTGCAGATGTAACTGTTGGGTTTTGGTCTTTGCCTCTTCTTAGCTTTCCACACATGCTACATTGTGCAGACAGAACATGCAACTTGGATTTCCCTTCTGCTCCAGAGGCCCTTTGATTTGTTTTTCCTTTTGTCTTTAGACTAATGAATTGAAACAAAGGAAATGGCTAAATAATTGCATTAAACAGGGGGACATATATATACATATAGTTGTTCCTGTTGAAGAGGGCTTTTTACTTAACTTGATCAGATGTCTCTGCTTCTGTAAGTTTAACTTTTTTGTGCCATGAACCACTCATAAACCATTCACTGCACTAATGCACAGTGCCACAAATGCACCTCTTAACAGAGTTACCTGTGCTGGAATACCTAAATACAAGGAGTCACACAGGAAAGTTGAGGCGTGGCTGCACAAGTTACTGCCGGGGAGATTCCAACTGGACACAAGAGGAAAGTTCTTCCCAGTGACAACAATCAGACATTGGAATAATGTCCTGAGGGAAGTGGTGCATTCCCCAACACTGGACACTGTTAATATTCATCTGGACAGGGTGCTGGGACATCTAGTCTAGGCCATGCTTTGCCAAGAAAGGTTGGACCAGATGATCCTTGAGGTCTCTTCTAACCTGGGATTTTATGATTCTAAGTGGCTTTCTAGAGTAAGTTCATCAGGCACTTGTCTAATGTGCTTCTGAAACAGCGCTCAAGAGTGATGCTGCCTTCATCCAGAGGAGAACAGGATTATCCTGATCTCCTGCATCCAGCCCCAGGTGGTGCTTTGTCTTCCCCAATAGCTTCTGTAAAATTCCAAAGTGCTGATGTTTTCCCAGTTGAAGGCAATGCCATATGCAGAGGGCCTTGGCCAGTCTTCAGAGAAAATAGGATAGCTGCTGGTGGCCCATGATCTGTGCATTCCTAGGGACACATATTAGACGTGAGCCAAGTATTTCTGTCCTATCCTGTCTTCCCCAGGAACTGATGGTTTTCTTCTAAGTGCAGTGTCCAAGGTTTACGAGCCTTTGTTCTTTTCCTGAAATCTCAGGTCAGTTGTTAGCTAACCTATCCAGGAGCTGAAACGGGAAGGAGAGTTTTCCTATGCTGTCCATTGTATAGATTTGCTTTATTTAGGGCAACAAATTTGGGGAAGCCTCCTTGCCAAAATCTCTATCAGAGAAGAGCTGCAGCTGGCTGCATGGGCTGTCTGTTGCCAAAGTGTCAGGAAGCACTGCAGTGTCAGTGCTTGTGAATGTTAAGTCCAGAATAGTTGGTGTTTGAGTCCCTCTGCTAACTGTAGCTCTTTGTGTTCATTTTGTACAACAGGAGGAAAAAGATCTCACCATATCCTAACTATGATTCTATATGCGGGACAAAAGCAAAACGAGAACTGGTCACGCAGTATCAGAAAGTTGGACTGAGTTTTACAGCCACCCCAGACTTTCGGACAGGGAGCTGATGGAAACTCATCGCTCCACACTGCTGGGTAAGAGAGCAGACACTCAAGCAAAGGGCTGTGTCTTGGTTTCTCAAGTTTTCCCCTCTCCTTGATGGGCCTGCCTCCTGTCTCTTTGAACAGAGTCCAAGTTTTAAAGTCACCCCAGCCAGAGCAGTTATCATCATTCTTTCAGCGGAGAAAATCCTTTCCATGTTGTCCACCACTGTGATGAAAGGAGAAGCTCGTCTTGCCAGAGACTGAATTTGTCTGGCAGAAAACCACCGTTTTCAGGTAAGAAAGTGCCCTTCCCAGCAAAGAATCTGGCCTTCTTCTGTGTGAGGTTAGAGAAGCTGCTCTTGGGATAGAGCATTTTATGTGTAAAATGAAGAGACCTGGCTGCATCCAGCACCACAAGACATTCAACTTTTTGCTGCTGTAGTTGAACAGTATATTGTTGTCAATGTATTAGACAGGTAACAGCTAGTGATAGGACTTTTTAGCTTTGGTGGTCCAAAATAGAGACATCTGCAGCTGCGTTCAAAGTGCCTCTTGCTCCCCATTGAGTAGAAGGGGAGCCAGGAAAAACAAGCTCAGAAGCTGGCACAGAAGTTGGGTGGTAAATCCCAGACCTTGGACCCAGATGGCACAAGGGTGGGCACCAGCTACAGCAGTTAATAACTTCTGTCTTCACCGAATGCTCTCTCTGAAAGCTCTGAAAGAGAAGACCAACCCAAAGGCTTTTTGTGTTTCTTGGCATCTTCATTTTATATGTTCCTGTTTCCAGCTGCTTAAAATTATCCTAAGGTCCTTTTTTGTTCCACTCTCTAGACAGTGAGGTTCGTAAGACCTGAATTTTCTCTTTATAGCTTCACTTCTGAATATGGGTCAGCACTCAGGCAGTTGAATGGCCAAGATCATTTTCCTGCTGCATATAAATAGCACACAGTTATTTCACAGTTTCATGTTCAGCTTGCAGTCTTCCAACAGCCTTGTGTTCCCGAAAGCCTTTCTATTCTCATCGCATTTGGGTTCTTGAACTCATGATTCAACATAAATTACAGCAGAGGTTAACCCAGCTAAGAAAGTCCTGATTTGGCTTCTGTGTATTGTCATTCCTGATGGCTGGTGTCCAGTCACCGGTACTCAGAGTTGCTGTTGTGGGTCTTTCCAGCCCTGCAATGAGTTCAGCTGCACAGTTGAGCTGAGTTACTCTACCTTACCCACATTAGGCTGCACTCGCTCAGCCCATCATCTTGCTAGACAGTAGAGGAAGTCAGAGAGTCTCCAGCTGGGTGGATAACCAGCAGTCGGCTTATTCCTGTCCGACAGAGATAAGAGGCTGGTTAAAACCAAGGGAATTTTTAGACTCTTCCCAACTGTCTCCTGTCTTCTGTTTGACACAGGACTTGTCATGTCGCCCTTTCTGCGCATCGGTTTATCCAACTATGACAGTGGCCCTTACCTGCCATCCCAAGGGGAGGTGATTAACCCATACTGTGCTGTGATGGTGAAAGAAGCTGTGGACTCAGGTAAGCGGGGAGGAGTTAAATGTGCATGTGAGCTTTTATAAGATGTGTGTGCCTTACTGTGTAATTTCTAGCATGTAAAAAGCATACTGATAAATCTTTATAATGGTTCGTGTGGTGCTTTTCTTGTCTCAGCACAGGGCAAGATTGGGTTCGTCATATCATGCGATCAATCTGATTTTAAGACGATGCCCTACAAATCTATGTCTTCAATTTGAGGTTATTATGAACTGAATTACAGGTCCCAGCATGTGACATAGCAGATGAACTGAGTATTCGGTTTCACTTTTCTATGAGCAGTTGCTGGTCTGTCAGTGGGACTACTGACAGATGAAATCCATGTGTCCTAGAAATATCCTGGGAGGGCTGTCTTTGTTTATCACAGGCTTTGAGGAACTGACAGGTCCAGCAAATTCCATCATTTAAAACATAATAGCTCTCAAACAACCCCAGTCTTTGCAGAGAGAATTAATTTCTCTGCATAATTGCTGTACTATGTAATACGTACCATTGTATAATGTTTGAAAGTGAAACCTCCTGCTAAACTGTTTTCTGTGTCTGGATACATGGGTTGTTCCTTTTCCTGATTGAACACCACTGACGAGTCCTCATTGGGAAAACGTTTCTTATATGTCTCATGCATGAAAATAGACCCAGTGGTAGGATGAAAAGTTCTTCACTTCTGCTATTCAGCAGTCATGAAGAGCAACTTCAGTGTTAGGAAACTTCAGCCTCATATTGGCTGTTATTTATCTTCAGTCTTTAGTAAGTTCTTAACTTGACTGCTGTGATTTGTTATAAAATTAAATCAACTCAGAAACACTTTTTTATACCTTGAGGATCCCCATGGCTCCTTTCTTCAGAGAATGTTAAAGCAGTTTAAAAGAAGTTTTAGACTCTTAAATTAATTCAGTATTTCACTGAGGGTTTTCTTGTCTGTGTTGGTTTGGTTTTTAAGAGTCTGCATTTATCACACTGAACTTTAGCTTGGCTTAAATGATCTTTTAAATTAGTAAAGGAAGTTGTGAATGCTCCATTCCTGGCAGTGTTCAAGGCCAGGCTGGACAGAGCTTTGGGTGACATGGTCTAGGGTGAGGTGTCCCTGCCCATGGCAGGGGGTTGGGACTGGATGATCTTAAGGTCCTTTCCAACCCAAACCATTCTGGGATTCTATGATTATGGAAGATGTGGTAACTGACAAATTGAAAAGGAAATATTGTGTGATGAGATATCCCTCAGATCCCACTTTTTACTGAAAATGTGTCCCATTTCAACACTGTGCAGGGCTTGGCTTTAATGAGGCCTTTGAAAGCAATGATAATAATAATATCTCTGCCAACAAGAAATCAAGACGTGTGTTTGGGGGAACTTTTCTCCATTAATGTTCACCGACTATAAGACAAACTACATCCTGCTGTTAAAAGATTTCTCTTTGCTAGGGTGTAATTGCACTCATCTAATGGTAGCTCAGAGTATGGTGGGACTGCCAGAGGCACTCCTCATATCAGTGATAGTAACAGGAACCTCCTGAGATTGATTCATCTCAGACTTCCCTCTTAGAGTGGGTTGAACCCCCCTTAGGAGGTATTAATCTGCTGCTGGTGAAGGGTCTTTGAAATTGTAGATGGCTGACCTTACCTTTAAGGTGACTAAGACAAGATGAGGCCATGGTGGGACTCATTTCCTGTGTAATTCCAGTATTCTGCAAGAATGTTGATAGCACAGCAAGTCAGCTATCCTTGTATATAGCCATGGGGAACAAACAGGGATGTCCGTGGTGGGATTCATCTTGAGGAAGACATCCATAATGGGTCTGATGAATCGTACCCTGGAAAAGCCCAGTGCTCAAGGGCAGTTTACATAGTACACTCAGAGGTAGGGGTCTGATTTTATTGAGATAAGCTGACTCTAAATGCCAGAAATGCTCTGAACGTGACCATCCCAAGGAGCTGTTGTGCTCAAGCCGGCTTAGAGAAGGCAAAAAGCAATGAAGGTCTCAGGACAAACATTAGCTGAATAAATCTGGAATAGCTGCATCCCTGCTTTGTGATGTTTTGATTATAGCTTGCTCTCCAGCTCCCAGGTTTCACAATGCACTTGCTACTCAATGGCACTGGGATTAAACCAAAAGAAGTTATAGTGGTTAAAGTAGCATGTACTAGGGGTAGGAATGGACAAGCTCCCAGCCTTGTGCTCTGACACATGGCCAGTAAGGTTTCTTTAGGGTAGATGACTGCTATTCAGCGGTGAGTGCAGAATGAAGGGCAGGATGTGCCCAGAGCCAGAGCTGAATCAAGGATAGGTCCAGTCCCATACCCCTGCAGGCTCTGTGCTGGAACTGGTTTGGTAGATGACTCTACTTTGAGTTTAGCAACGTCCTGTTATGGATCAGATATGTGTTTGTGCATTAGGAAAGTGTGAGGGGGTTGGTTTGATTGGCTGGTTTTTGCAAAGGCAGCAGCAGTAGATGGTAAATGTGTTTAATTCCCCCCAAAAAAGGGAGTTTAACTTCGGCTTCATGCCAAAGACCATCTGTTGTTAACCAGCCATGATGAATAAGCCATTGGGACAGAGGTCCCCAGAGGTCTGGGAGTAATGCACGTCATCTGTGGACACAGCGCTGTCACAACAAGGCCACCCTAAAGAATTTCAGAAGCTCAGGAAACATCTTGCCCAGATTTATTTTTTTTTGGGGGGGAGAGGGGTGTTTCCACTTTTTTACATTTTAAGAGGGACCTTGGTATTTTATGATATAATCTTTAAAAACCAGAAAACTGGTGACAAAACATTTCAGAGATCGTAGCAGCCCCTGAGTTTAAAAGAATCTTCCCTTTAAGAATAGCTTCTTCCTTCACGAGCTGCCCAGGGTCACTTTGCCACCTGACTTGGTGACATTTGCTTCATGAAAGCTCCTGCTCCATGTTGGAATTCCGCAAGGAAAAGCTCTCCCAGCCACAGCACAAGCCACTGCCTGGGAAAGACAGCTGCTATTTTAACTGTCAGGAACCCAGGGTTGGGTTAATCCCTGGCACAATTCCACAGACATCAGCAGGGATGTGCCGGGGTGACTGTCTGATCCCTTACGTTGGCTGCTTCATCCACATTCCAGGGTTGTTTATTTAAAGCCTGGTGTTTTGGGGTGAGGTGCAAACAAAAGCACTTGTTTTGCAAGGGCTGTGCTTCACATCCATGGAGCTCCACTGATGTAGCAAAGAAATGATGGTCCTTACTGAGATTCCTGCTCTCTGTGGTGCTGGGGAGTTTATGCCTCATTTTTAGGTCTGAGTTTGTCTGGTTTTGTTGAAAGAGTGTGTTATAAAGTGTGTGTTATAGATACATTTAAAGGCTTGGTGGGAATGAATTAAGTCTGCAGACAATGAGCTTAATATATGATTGCCTCAATCTGGGAATGTGAAAGTCAACCTCACTTAACTGATAGAGATGGATTCACCTTACACTGAGGTGCTCTAAACCCTGGGGAAACTGAGTTTGAACCTAAAATAGAGCTGCACAACCACTTGTCATGCCAGTCACAAGAAGCTTGAGAAGTGATTTTATGCTGCAGGAATGATCTCTGCTCAGTTTTGTGATGCAGACCAGTGCTGATGGTCGGGGTACTGCAGCTTAGATCGAGTTTATGTGATCAAACAAAGTGCAAAGCTACAACAGGTGGTTGATCCTGGAGTGAAACCTCATCAAGTCAGTATTGGCTGGAGGTTCCTGCATGCCTCTCCTCAGGAAGCTATTTTCTCAATGTAGAGCTATCTAGTAAGTACAATCTACGTAGTGGCTCTGGCAGTCATTTCTCTATTGTACAGGGTGAAGGCAGGATTTTGCTATCTCACAGCCCTGATAGTTGTTCTCTCCCAAGTAAACGTTCTTTCGTTTCCTGAGATGAATATTACACAGTTAGGAATCACTGCTTCCTTTCTTCTCCTTCTCTCCTGCCTGCAATAACTTTGGAGCTTGTTTACAAGTTTTAGCCCATCCTGAAGATGCGGTCCAAGCCTTAGAAATACTGGAGCTCCACCTCTGTAAATCAAAGCTGAGCAGAGGGAAGAAACCTGAGTTAGTCCTCCAACTGGGAAAGATTTTTCCCCAGCATGTGTCATGTTCCAGGCTATTGGCTGCATGTGATTTTCCAGCTGGATGAGGGAAAGGCTGGGATTATTGGAAACAGGAGCAGGTCTTTAGGAGACAGGTGTCGCAGGTCTGCTGCTCGCACAACTGCTTTTCATTCTCTTAACCCACCAGCTTTGGCATTTGATGGGTTGAAAATTTGCAGAAAGTAACTGTGAAATAGAATTTACTTTGAGTAAGCAGCCAAGCCTTTTACAGGGCTGTACGAAACAAAACAGGCTGTATGAAATAAATAGACCTAGAAACGCTTTTCAGAGAGAACTGACTAGAGAGAACTCTCTACAAGCTAATGCTAGGCCTCTGAAACACCCAGTTTTTACCCATCACTATGTTAAGATGAATCTGCTGTGAAGGAAGAGGAATTAATATGTGAAGAAGAAGTGCAAGAGTTTGCTAGGTTGAAAACTGCATCACTGTGAATGTGGTTGCAGTTCATGTAGCAACAACCCAGAATGAGTGAGATGCAGCAACTGAATGGACATGGGCTCCAGCTGAAGGTTAACCATGAAGCACACCCAGCTGTTGGGGGGATTGAAGCAAACCTTGTGTTTTTGCATTGCCATGGGATGTATGATACATGTAGCTGGTTATCAGTGATGAGGTTCATCTAATTAGGAGCGTCAGAGTCTACATCTGAGGTCCACTCAAGAGTGGAAATTATCTTTTCTATGGTAAATGCCTGTATTTGGTCAAATGAACACACCCTAACTGCACTAACTTACATTGACTATATTCTGTTCACTGTCTCTGAATGGAACCAGCATTCAAACAGCTCAGATATGGGCATACACATTGTAGACACCTAAAGTTAAGTGTGAGGTGAATCCCATCCTAGGTTTCACTTCACAGAGTATCCCCCTGAGACACTCTAACACGGTCCATCACACACCATAGAGAGAGACCTTTAAGTGGGTAAATAACACAGACCTGTCTCAGGAACTTCGTGCAGATGAGAAGCAGGTCCAGGCAATTCACATCACTTCTTGTTGACAGAAAATGGCCAAGTGTACGTGCAGAAGAAGCCCACCATGTACCCACCTTGGAACAGCACTTTCGATGCCCACATCAACAACGGCAGGGTCATGCACATCGTCGTCAAGGACAAAAGTGCTGAAATGGTTTCAGAGACCACGGTGGAACTCAAGGTGCTGGCAGAGAGGTGCAAAAAGAGCAATGGGAAGACAGAGATGTGGGTGAGCATCTTTATCTCCTCTTGTGGGATGTGATGGGGTATGGGAATGCCTTGTGTCCGTGCCATGCTGTGACTTAACCAGCAGAGCAGCAGGAACTGGTTGCCATCCAAAGAATAATGTTTTCAGTTTGCTTAGGTATGACTTGAAGGAAAGATTCCCATGCATGTCAGAATAAAAGAGCACAGCACATTATATTACCTGCTGCTGTTACATCAACTGATATATCAACATGGCAGGGGGTTGGAACTGAATGATCTTAAGGTGCTTTCCAACCCAAACTATTCTATGATCCTACATTGAAACATGCCTTCTGTTAGCAAGGGTTCCAGTTCAGGGGAGCTATGCCCACGTATTAATCTTTGCTTACGAAACCCACTGGGGACAAATAGTAATATGAGTGGCTAAATGTGAATTATTTTATGTGTTCTGGGGAAACAGCTTTAAAAATTTAACATCAAGTAACTGATTCACAGTTACCTGGCTTCAGGTTTATGTCAGAGGAACTCCTTTAAAATCATGAGTGGAGTAGATCTGAAGTAACAGTCTTCATAAGGAGGCTAAATGTAAGGCTGTATTCCCTGGTAGCCCAAGCAAGAAAGTTCTTGATAGTCTTTAACATGTAGTATTCAGTAGTCATGCTGTGAATAGCTATAAAGTGAAAAGACATTTGGAGAGAAACTTATTTCCTTGTTTGCTTGTTTCTCATGCCAGTTCTCAGGCTAAGCTGCTTGGGGTATGAAGAGAGTAGAAAAGGCAAAAAGGCCTCAGTCACTTAGCAGACCTAAGAGCGAGATATGGTAGAGATTTGCACATGTAACACGTATCTTGGAAGTAATTAGGATGCTTAAGGAGGGGATTGAAAACCAAAAGGCTTTTCTCAGCGTGACTCCATTCCCAGCCTTTAAAGCCATGGGTAGCAGTGGCCTGGTGAGGAGAAGAGGGATCACATAGTCTGGTCTGCTGCTTGCTTGCATCAAGGGTGACAGACCTGAGGTCAAGTGGAGCTGGGAGACCCTGATCCTGTTGTGTCCCAGATTGGTCGCATCTCCTGAGATCTCCTCTCTACTCATTCCCCGGCACAACCTGGGGGAGATGGTCCCAGGTATCCCATCCTGCAAGGGTCATGAGGAGAGAGAATAGCACTTTTCCCACTTCTCTGTGCAAGGGCACTGTTTCCTCTGGAAGGCAGACAGGTAACCTTGCTCAGGCTGTGCTGGAGGTGAGTGAGGAAGTCCCTGTTGTGATCCTCAGGCTGAAGAAATCTTTGAATGTAGGTGTTTTTATACCTAGGCAAGTGGATACTGATTTACAAAGGCATCTATGCATGGAGGTTCAGGTAGGTGGGAATTTCCAACTCCAGTGGGAAGGCCCCAGAAATGCCTAAGTAAGCTTGTAGCACCACTCATGCTGACTGTAATGGAAGTTAGACTTGCAGAACCAAGTGTCTAAAAGATTTTAGCATCTTTTAAGTACCTTTCTGAAGTTGGCTTATTTTGAGGTGCTCTCACTTCCAACTTGCAGGATCTACTGGGAGCAAGCAGCTTACTCTATAGATACTGCTGGTCCTGCACTAGTGTCTAAAATCCTTCCTACAGCTTCTGTGATTTAGTCATATTTATCCCTTCTATCATGCCACTCTGAGTGTTTTATAAGAGGCGATCTAGCCTCCTCTCTCTATAGTTGCTCCTACCATGCCTTCTTGCCACACATTGATATGAGCAACCCCAAAACTACCATTAATTGACATTCATTAATTCCCACTGGGAAAAGGGCATATTTTGAATCACCTGAAATGATTGTTTCTTCTTTGAATGACTGATTAATGGTTGCACTGGTTTCTCTTTCTTGTTTTTCACTTACCTCAACCAGCTAGAACTGAAACCTCAAGGACGAATGCTGATGAATGCAAGATACTTCCTGGAAATAAGTGGCAAGTGATTTAGTTTGTCTATTGATAGATGTGATTTCTGGTTATGTGGGGCACAGCTGGTGTCTTCACTGAAAGTGGTGCCTATGTGATTACTGGTTTATTCCTAGGAACCATCATAGTGGTTTGAAATGAGCAGCACGGAAAAGCAATTTTTATTGTGCGGTGGGGATGAAGACTGACTCTTCCTCTGTGATTTGCAAGGCAGATTTTTGGCTGGTTTGCCACTAAAATGGTAGATTTTCTCATTATAATCAAGACAGAATAGATACATAAGGATCCATCTCCCTCTGAAATCATTATACTTGTATGTAAGCATGTAACATCTGCTATGCTGTGCGTTATAGTGCAGATGTAAAGGTTGAGGTATGATTTAAGGTTGACAACACCTAGGCATGCTTGTTAGTTGGGCATTTAAGATCAAGAGCAATCTAGGCAAAACAGGAAAAGAACCTAGAGAGTGATTCATCTGATCACATGCAGGTTTCTGCTGCAAGGTGAGTCATTCACTGGGCTCCACTGACTGCTGAAGCTAGACCTCCAGGGACATAGCAGCAGCTTAGTCACCCTGGAGAGGGGACACGCAGTAGTTTATGTGTCTTCACTGGGAACCAAATCCCACCTGCAGAGTTTGATGTCCATGTGAAATACATTTTGCTTCGTGGAAGAAAACAGGTTGCAATCCATATGCTCGATCTTATCCTCCTGTCTTTGATGACAAAATTCTCACACCCACAGATGTGGGTGAAGCTGTAAGGTGTAGATACGTAGAAGGACCTCCTATTCATAGAAACAGAAGTACTGAAAGCAGCTAAAAGCATGTCCACACTGGTGTTTTATCCATTGATTAATATGGAATAGACTATTGTTGCCTCCTTGTATGTTATGTCAGAGAGGCCACAGCATAGGAAACACAAATTGTCCTTGTATTACAAACAGCAAGATCAGCATCAGATCGCACATGGGGCCAGTTTCCACAGAATACATGTGAAACTTGCTGTGCATTGTGTGAGTAAAAGGAAACAGAGATTGAGAGTGAGACAAAGCATGCATATCTAGATTTGTAGGCACAAGCACATATGTAAGTTCACACGTGCATGTGCAGTCAGAATTGGTTCTCCTGCTGTTCTAAAAAGGTTAAATGTGAATAATGGCATGGATACAGCAAACAGCAAAGTAATTATTGGCATGGAAAAATAACAAGACAAAGAATATCCTAGGAACATATATAGGTGCTTACTCACACACTTGTACACATAAAGGATTCTGTTAAATACCCATATATATTATATACAAAAGTGTGTTTGTGCATATATAGATAATTATTAATTTTTATGCATTTTCATCTGGTTTAGGTCATGGTTCTTCAGTGCTATACAAAGTTAGAAGTTCATGTTTAATTGCAAGTTATCTCTCCTTGGGAAATTTCTGGTCTACATTTCAAAAGCAGCATCATGACTGTTCAAGAAAGCTCAGGGTCCCAAGTTTAAAGTCATTTTAGTGTCCTTTTAGGGATGGCAGATAAAAACCCATACAAACAAGGCTTCTGTGGGTTTCAGAATATGGTATGTCTTAAAAATACTCATTTCCCTCAGTGAATCAGCTTCAGTCATTTAATGTTTTGGTAGCTGCATTTTCTCAAGGCACCTTATCAGACAGTTATCTGTTTCTTGTCCCCCCCAGATGCAAAGGACCTGGCTGACAGTGAGACTGAAGCCTTCTCCCTCCACCAGCGCAGGGGAGCCATCAAACAGGCCAAAATCCATAATGTCAAGTGTCACGAGTTCACAGCCACCTTCTTTCCACAACCCACCTTCTGCTCTGTGTGCCACGAGTTTGTTTGGTAAATGAAAATAGATCTCTGCCCTTTCTCCTTTTAGTCCTCGGGATCAGTTCTTGGGTAGATGTGGCACGTACTTAGAGGCATGGTTCAGTGGTGGACTTGGCAATGCTGGGTTAATGGTGGGACTCAATGATCTTAAAGCTCTTCTCCAACCTAAATGATACCACAATTCTACGATTCTCCAATGGCTATCTGTGCTCCAGCTGTCAGTAAGGCAGCAGGATGAGACCTTTGACATCTTACCTGTTGAGTTATTACATCACTTCCAGGATGTGGTTCACAGTTGTAATTCCAACTGTGAAAGCTCCCTTCATTTTTTAGTAGGAAGACAGGCTGAGAACACTGGGGCTGCTCAGCCTGGAGAAGAGAAGCTGTGTGGAGACCTCAGAGCAGCTTCCAGTGTCTGAAGGGGGCTTACAAGGATGCTGGAGTGGAACTCTTCATCAGGGACTGTAGTGATAGGACAAGGGGTGATGGGTTCAGACTGAAACAGGGAAGGTTCATGTTAGATATAATGAAGAAATTCTTTACTCTGAGGGTACTGAGCCACTGGAATGGGTTGCCCAGAGAAGTGGCAAATGCTCCACCCCTGCAAGTGTTCAAGGCCAGGTTGGACAGAGCCTTGGGGAACGTGGTCTGGTGTGAGGCATCCCTGCACATGGAAGAGAGTTAGAACTGGGTGATCTTAAGGTCCTTTCCAGCCCAAACTATTCTGATTCTATGATCTCTGGCCAAATGCACAGGCATTTCTTATCAGCCCAGTTTGCTCTTTGGGTATCGTGAAATTCAGACTGTATGTGCTGAGAAGGCTGTGAAAACCACAGAGAATCACTCCACAGTTAGATTGAATGAAGATGTTTTAATTAGAGAAGCTCTATGAAGACTGATAAAAAGCAAAGCTGTTTTATTCTGTTCCTTTTATAAGCATTGCTCTCTTTTTTTCCCCTCAAGGCTTTCAGGCAATTCAGCATCAACCATTTCTCTGTTTCTTTCAGGGGACTGAATAAACAAGGCTATCAATGCAGACGTAAGAAACCTTTCTGATGTTGTTACAATCTTTATTTACTTGTTCTTTTCTGAAGGAATATTTTATTAACACCGTGACACGCTTGTTCTTTCAGAATGTAACGCTGCCATTCATAAGAAATGCATTGATAAAGTAATAGCCAAGTGTACAGGATCAGCAGTCAATAGCAGAGAAACAATGGTACGTATTGTTGTTTGACTGCTTTTAATAAAGCTTGAGTGTCATTCAGATCTGCCCTACATCGTTGTAAAGCAACTTCTGATGAAGCAAAAGGAGCTACTGAACTAAAGGCTGTGTGAGCTGATCTGTGACCTTTGCCTTTTACATTCCTAGTGGTTTCATTACCTCCTACTTGTGCTTTACTCAAATGCAGCTGCTGAATAAGCAGTTGCTGAATCAAGATTGAGATTCTTCTAATGTATGAAGTATAGCTCAGGGGGAAGTCATGGACATGAGGTGGAGATCTACTGGAGGAAATTATTCACTCCCTGATGTTAGACAGGATGGTATGTTGAATTTTCGAAACAGGACTTTAACATCCCACTCCGGGTTATCTGAGATTTCCAAGCAGTGAGCGGAAGATCTGGCATCTCCACTATTACTAGTTTTATTTTCTCGTATCACTTTATTATAAACCCTCTTTTTTTTTTTCTGGTAGGCAAAACTGGAACTTGATCTCTTGATAGGACTATTCCCTTTTCCTTAGCTGTGCTCCAGAGGTTCTGTTTGCTTTCAGTCCCACCCCGGTTCCTGTTCTCCTTCTGCAGTCTTGAGAGATGAGATCCATCTCTTTTGTCTTCTGACATCTCCAGGGTAGCTGTACCCAACTTAGTCACCACCTTTGACTCCCTGTGCACTTAAAAAAGAGAAACAGGCTCTTCCAAGAGTGATTCATTAAAACAAATGTAGACATCCTTTTCAGGAGGAGATTGATAATTTTTAGAAGTGCCATTGTTTTTCCATTGAGCGTTAAGGGAGGCTGGTTGTATAGATGAGATGTAAGCAGCTCTCTGGTCAGAAGATCAAGCCCAGGGATGAAATTACCCAGTTCCCACTGAACTGCAGTTATTATTTGGCTTTGTATATTTGAAATGATAGCTAAAGATAGTTTCTTCTTGATGGTCATACCCAAGGATAAAAGGGCAATAGGCATCCCATCTTCTGTGGTACAAGTCCAAGGCCAGGTTGGATTTGGCTTTGAGCAGCCTGTTCTAGTGGAAGGTATCCCTGCCCATGGAAGAAGGTTGGAGCTAGGTGATGTTTAAGACCCCTTCCAACCCGAACCATTCTATGATTCTACGATAGGTCTGGTTTTCCAAGCAAAGCTGAGGTGGGCTGAATTGCCAACATGGCTTTTCTCTTGCAGTTTCATAAAGAACGGTTCAAGATCGACATGCCTCACCGCTTCAAAGTCTACAACTACAAGAGCCCAACATTCTGTGAGCACTGTGGCACGCTCCTCTGGGGCCTTGCACGGCAAGGACTGAAGTGTGATGGTGAGTCCCTGATGTAACTGGCACAACCTGAGCATGGGAGTGGGCTGTTGTCTTTAGAAGGTTGCAACCTGAAGAACCAAATCTCATTTACTATACCCTCCAAGACCAGTATGAGATGCCATCCAGGGTGGTGAAGGAGTGGTCCAGAGGATTAGCCTTCAAGGAGTATCATTCTTCAAGGAGAACATTTGTCAGTATACAGAAAGATATGTGGTCCATGAGGCTGAAGAGTCATTTCCCAAAGAGGCAAAGAACATCTCAGTGGTACTGCTGATCTTCCAAAATGACTCCCAGTATTAACTTAAATGCTCTATTTCCACTAGCAGACAAACTCAAGACACTTCATCTACATAACCCTGTACCAATGGGGAGATTCTGTTCTGTGATTATGGTTTATCTCTGAGCTGATATATTCAAACTGTGAGTTTAAGTTTTGGTACCATTTTGAGTTTTGGTAGCCTCTAGCTGCAAAGGCTGATGGATGCTGAAATGGACCTTTTGTCTTGAAAGAGATATAAAAAACATTGTCTCCATTGAGAAACAAATAAAATGACCCGAGTGCCATTCCATGAGACATAAATGGTGCCCAAGCTTTAAGCTGTTTGTGTGGCTATCTCTGCCCTTGGCCAGCAGCACCACATGCTCCTGCCCAACCTCATGTCAAAGCCTTTACAGCCTCACAGTCCTTTGTTGTTCTAACACCTCTTGTTCTTTCTTTCAGCGTGTGGCATGAATGTCCATCACAAGTGCCAGATGAAAGTAGCAAACCTTTGTGGAGTTAACCAGAAACTAATGGCTGAAGCTCTGGCAATGATAGGGAGCACCCAGCAGGTAAATACTTTAAGTCCTGCGTCACATGGAGAAAGGAGGATCACCTGTTCAGTGTTTGTTTCAGTGCAAGTAATTTGGGCATTGAGTGGAGCACATATCACAGAAGGCTGCGGGTTCCTCTATGTTACCAAACCCCTGGACATTAGGTACAGAGATGCTTGTCTCATAGCAAAGACCTCTTCTAGATCCTGGCTTCTGTGACAGTCACAGTCAAGAAACCACAGTGTCTGTAAGATCAGAACTAGAAGAGGGTAGATTTAGATTATATTAGGAAGAAGCTATTCACTATGAGGGTGCTGAGGCGCTGGCACAGGGTGCCCAGAGAAGCTGTGGCTGCCCCATCCCTGGCAGTGTTCAAGGCCAGGTTGGACACAGGGGCTTGGAGCAAGCTGCTCTAGTGGAAGGTGTCCCTGCCTGTGACTAAATAATCTTTAAGGTCCCTTCCAACCCAAACCACTCTGTGCTTTAATGAACATGACACAGGGCTCAAAATGTCAAAACCATGACATTAGCTGTTTTCTGTAATCCAGGCTCGCTGTCAGCGTGACACTGAACAGATCTCCAGGGATGGACCTCTTGAAATTGGCTTCCCTGTTACTACGAAGGAGGTGACAACTCTTCAGGCATTGCCAGCATCCACAACAGGAAAAAAAGGTGATACAGGGCAGCAAGCTTTGTTAACATTTTTGCTTGGTCCATGGTTATGTAGAGGTGACAAAGGAATTTATTAGCCAGTGAATCTTTCATGCATCTTTCCAGCCTAGAGCAAGACGTACCCTTTCTCATCTCAGGATATCAATAACTCTTCCTGACAACATCACTTGGGCATGCCAGGTAGGATCTGAGCCTGATTCCTTCTCTATAAATCAGCATTTCCTCCATGCCATCCAACCTCTAGTGAAATGAGACCCCAACCTTCATTCACCCAGCTAACCCCTAAACTCTTTTTCTGACCCAGTGCTTGAGCACATCTCATACCTCCACTGGCAAAAATATGTTTGTTCCCTTTTTGGGGACTCATAAACTGTAAAATCTGAGAACTTTAAAGAGAAACCAAGCTCTAAACACGAGATTGGGAATCCTTCTGATCACCATGGCCAATTCTGTTTCTGGTTTCATATTTTTGGTTGTGGGTTGAACCCACAGTACCTTTGAAAACCATTGACAGATTCCCACATTCATTCATTCATTCATTCATTCATTCATTCATTCATTCATTCATTGCCCAGGAACTGATCTTGGTCTCAGGGTCCTCTGTGCTACAAGAACGAGTATTTAGGAAGGTGAATGAGAGATTGGGGAGAAGCTTTAACAGACTTTGGACAAAGCTACTGGGGGCTCAGTGGCCTCAAACAGAACTTAAAGTCTCTTGGGGAAATCCCTGGTTTGTCTGCTTTGTCAGCCAAACTTTGTTTGAGTCACAGAACTCTGAATATTAAGAGCAAAAATGTCACCATCTTTCATTGTACTCATGTGACCCACTTAAATGGTCATTTCAGAACCCCTCCACCTTCATGGCTCCCCTCCAAGCACTGTTCTGTGACTGCAGCAGCCCTATGATGGTACCGACACAATGGTTTTTGGCCTCCCACAAGCTTTAAAATGCATCTACCAGAACGTGAAGGGAGAAAGAGTGCAAGTGAATCAATACTTAAGCCTGGCAAGGACTGGGACAGTGGATCTTCAGCTGCAAACCCAAACAAATGTCAAGCTGAGAGCCTAGGCCCCACTTTCTTAATCATAGCATCATAGAATCGTAGAGTCGCAGAATGGTTTGGGTTGGAAAGGACCTTAAGATCATCCAGTTTCAACCCCCTGCCACGAGCAGCGACACCTCACACTCAACCATGTTCCCCAAGGCTCTGCCCAACCTGGCCTTGAACACTGCCAGGGATGGAGCATTTAGCTCTTCTCTGGGCGATCTGTGACAGGGCCTCAGCACCCTCACAGTAAAGAACTTCTTCCTTATGTCCAACCTGAACTTCCCTTATTTCAGTTTGAACCCATCACCCCTTGTCCTATCACTACAGTCCCTAATGAAGAGCTCCCCTCTGGCTTTCTTATAGCCCCCTTCAGCTATCAGAAGGCTGCTGTTAATGCAAGTTAATAGTATCCTGTCTGAAGATAATATCCTGGAAACTGGACCTCGAGCAAAAAGTCAGAAGGCACTAGTTAAAGCATGGCAGAGCCACTTCATACCAGTGCTCTGGGTTTGATACTGTGCAACAGCAAGCTGCCAAGCCTCTGAGGCTGGTTTTGGTGCTATCTGAGCTCAGGGGATAGTGCACTTTGGCCCCCAAGGGGGAAATAAATGATATCCCCATCTGTGCTTACTTTCTTTCTTTTCTACAAGTAGGACTGGCTACGCTGATATGAATCAGTAAAGCCCCAGATGGTTTCACATCTGTTTTACATGTGGGTCTATTTGTCTGATGTGTAGTGTTCTTGCTGTTCAGCAAATTAGAACAGTACAGCACTGTGTATTTCAGTGCATGGGATAAATCCAGTAATGGCCAGGATATCTCAGAAGTTCACATATATCCAAGTGTATACAGTAATGAAGAAAATCTGACTAGTTCCACTCCAGGACAGCTGGAATACTTGATCAGAGCTTCACATCCATAGTAGGTGCCTAGTACGAAAATGCTGCTCCATCTTTTCGTCTTGCTTTGCCAAGGGTCTTGAGAAGACCTTGAAAAAATGGGACAGCATCATAATAGCAATGAGCAAGAAGGACTGAAGTACACAGGCAGCCAGAAATGAAGGTCATGGTTTCGCTGCCGTAAAACAAAGAGACAGATGTAAAGTGGGAGTAATGCCACTGAAAAAGGTGGAGTTACACAGGAGTGAACTTTGGGAGCAGATCCAATCTACTTAGTAGATGTGGCCACTGTGTATTTGAAATACCCTCTTGACACTAAGCACAATGCCTGTAAGTGGTCTGGGGATTTTCCACTTGTTCCAGGGGTTTATTTGAATGCTTTGACGTGTGTTGCAGAGCCACAAGGCATCTCCTGGGAGTCTCCAGTGGAGGGCACAACAAAAGGGGAATCTCTGATAGAGTCAGACTCAGGAGAACAGCCCCAGGAGCAGCAAGAGCACCAAGTGCAGCTAAAACTAAGCATTGAGGATTTTGTCCTGCACAAGATGCTGGGGAAAGGCAGCTTTGGCAAGGTAAGCATCAGGGGGACTGAGACACCATTGAATGCATCTGTATATTGCTTTCTATGGCACTAAATAGCATCTGGTTTGAGGGCCACATAGGAAAAAACATCTCCAAGACTCCAAGGAGCCCTTGGTCTGGCATGGCTGACTCTTGAATCAGACTTCTTTCCTCAGACAAAGACCTTCCCTCTGTCCCAGTAGTTGCTGTTTCATGAGTGCCCGTGATAGGAGAGAAAAGCAGCCAAATAAAGCTGCACCTTCCCCTGCTGTGCAGGTTGATGTGGCCTGGGTATCCACAGAGAGGAAGATCTCCATGCTGTCCCTCTCCTGCTGGCTTAGCTGAGCAAGTTCAGAGGGAGGTGAAAGCTTTAGCTGAAAAGCTAAGTGTGGATCACCTCTCCTCTCCGGAGCAGCAGGTCTCCAGCTGGGAATGCTAACTGATCTTTCCCATCTCCGTCTTCCCATCCAGTTTGTGCTGGAGCATAAAGCAAACTTTGTAACAGCCAAGAATTTGTGCTTTTGGAACAAGAACCACCTGTTTTCAGTGGATTCATTAATCTTGATGAATTGCTCCTCCTCCCAGATGTCCCCTGGAAGGGGACTCGCGTTGTTCAGTGCCTACATAAAGCTGCAGGAAGCAATTTCAGAGGAACTCACCATTGTATTTTCGTAGCCAATAAGGATAATGTGTATCATTATGTATTGCTCATATCTCACATCTTTCCAAGATGGAAACCATGCCTTAAAGAAGGGCTGCTTTTTGCCTGCTAAGTGAGCTGGAGGAACTGCTTTAGCCAGTTCTTAAACTGGCTTAAATTGTTTTCACCACTTCTTAAACTGGTGAAATATTTGCTGTGTTGGCTTTCCATACTTGGAAATACTTGGCATGACTACAGTTTGCATGGGAAGCAGAGCTGAGGTATCTCATTTAGAGATCTGAGCCAGAATACATCCAAAATCCATGTCCCAGACATTGGACTCCAGACAATACATGTCATAGAAGCATTCATGTTGGAAGGGACCTCTGGAGGCCATCTAGTTCAACCTGCTGCTCAAAACAAGTCTAAGCAGATGAGTGTGCTCCAGGGTTTGTCTAGTCGAGTCTTGAATGCCTTCCCTGATGCAGATTCTGTATCTGGCTTTAGCCCTCTCTGTTGACATGGACTCTGCAAGCCTCTGCATCTCTCTGCAGTGCACCATGTGGGTGTGGATGGGCTATTTCATGCCCTTCTGCAACAAACCTCACCCACAAGTTTCCTGTGTAGGTGTTGTTCCTGGTCCCCTTATTTGCTTGGAGCAAGATTCACTTCCCCATATAGGGTGTGCAGATTTGACTGCCTGAGGGTTCTCTCCAGCTCTGCATGGACCAGGGATGTTGAGGGCCAGAGGAAGTCCTCTCTGCATGAGTGGGGATAGCATTGCCCACCTTGGAAGTCCCAGCACAAGTCACAGATGTACTGTGCTCCTCAGGAGAGCAGTGCCATGCACAAAAACAAAGGTAAAAAGAGTGCCTGCAGCATCAGCACTGTTAGCATGTGTGGACATTCAGTGCAGAGACCAAGGGAGGCTCTAAACTCTGCTCACTGTCTGGTGCTACAAAGTGAAATGCAGCAGCAGCCAAAAGGGTAAATAAAGCTTTTGTCAGAGGTAAAACATGTCTGAGCTTACTCAGTAAATAGTGTCTGGTAGAGAACTTCAGAGACCTCTTTGATGTGTCTTGTGCATTTATTCAGTCTATGAGAAGTGGTGTCAACAGGCAGCATAAAGGCACAGAATTGGAAACTTCTTTGCTCCTCGGTCCCTAGGAGCCCCTTCTCTGCTGCTCCGTGTCTCATTTTCCCTGCCCATAAAACCAGGCAGAGGTCCTAACTCCTCTGGGATGTATTTTGCTGTTCCTAGAGAAGTAGCTCTGCAGAAGTATAAAGGACCCATCCCTTTTACTCAGGCATCCTGCTTACTGGGAGGAAGAGGAGAAAGTTGCATCTGATTCAGATCATTCTAACTACAGTGGACATCAGTTTACAGCTGCTGAGGATTCGGTGCAGGGCATTTGCATTTCACATGTTGACAAAGCAAGATTCTGTGTTTTGTTATTTGAAGACATAAAAAAGGAAATGTATCTCAAGAGCATTTGCATAAAGTTGGTTTCCGTTATCAGAAGTGTTTGCTCTCTGACATGCCCTGTCCATATGGGCATGTAGCCCCTGCTCTTGTATGCACCAAGGCCTCCCTAGGGTTCAGCTTCATACAGCTATTCTGGGTGTGGGGAACTAACTCAAAGTCTACATGGTCCTTAAGGTCAGAACTGAGCCTTAAACATCAGCTTTTTTAAGGTCTACCCTAGTGAATTCCCCATAGCTCAGCTCCCATCCTCATATGGTTGTGTTGCCAGCTCTGTGAGATTAGCATCACTCTTTCTGAGCAGCCATTTCCACCATAGGTGTTCCTTGCTGAGCTGAAGAGCACAGACCAGTATTTTGCTGTGAAAGCCCTGAAGAAGGATGTGGTGCTCATGGATGATGATGTTGAATGTACGATGGTGGAGAAGAGAGTCCTCTCCTTAGCTTGGGAGCACCCATTCCTGACTCATGTCTTCTGTACATTCCAGACCAAGGTAAGACAAGGATCTGATACCTAATTCCATGGGCTGAGGATGCTTTGTTGAAATATGGATACTTGGTGAAGTGCTTAAGTTTGCTAGATGTTAGGGAACAGCTTGGACATGAAGTGGTGCTAAGACAAGGGAGCTTCAGGTTAACCCCTTAGGAAGCAGCTCCAGCAATTTCACATGCCTTGCCCACATTAACCTGGGTGCAGCATGGGGCGTTGGAGGATCATGGACTCCAGGACTGACTGATGATCCAGGCTATGCAGAGAGCCATTGTTAAAATCTGTGTCCCGGTACCCTGGGCTGAGGACATGCAAAGGCCACATCCACAGCCAGGGTGCAGATGTGGCCACACTGGGGTTATCAGAACATCTTAGACCATGAAGCAGTATGCATGCTGCAGTGAGTCAAAGCTAACTCAAGAAACTCTGGTTATTGAGAATAAACAATAAAGCTGCCATTCACTTTGGGAATCTTCTTTATCTCCAATTACTGTTAAGTTTTGTTAGACTTCCTAATTCATGCAAGTGGTGAATATTGAGGTTCCGAGGGGTAACACAAAGCATCTTCACCTGAAATCCTCCGTAGGACTCCAAACCAAAATTGAAGTGACATTTAAGTTGTATGTGTATCTTCATGACTCTATGTGGCAACAAACCACCAACAGATGATCTTTCCATAGCCTTTCCTACAGTGATAATCTGTCACCTTAATGCTAAAGCACACACAGGGCATAGGAAAACACAGTGGAAGGAAATCTGAGAGCTTGTCTTGTTTGTCCTTCCTGTTCCTGAGAGGTGCTTGCTGTCCCTGAGCTCAGATTCAGAGCTACACCACTCTCTTAAGGCTGCTTGTTGAGGGTTTTGTGAGGATGCTCCTAGTCCTTGCTCAATCCCAGGGTTTAGTGACACAAAGCACTGTTCAGTGTGAGGTTAGGACCTGCTTAGCAATAGGCTCACTGCTTTTGCAGGGTCAGGAGGAACAAATATAACCCCTGCAGTAGATCACAGTTGTCCAAGAGATGCGGCACCTGTTTAAAGACAGATTAAATTCATAGCAGGGAGTGTTTGGGAACTGCCATAGGTGATGTGTCACTGAGACCAGGTGTTCATGTTTAACCCCTTTGGGATTGTCAGTGAAGACAGCATGACCTGGGAATGGATCATTGCCTGGAAAAGAAAGGAGTTAATTCCCTTTCTGGGGCCCAGACTTCAGGGGAAAATATAAATGACCAAACTCCTGAAGCAAAGGAAATCAAGACTTAATTAAAAAGACAAAATATTCGCAGCTCTACAAGGGAACTTACACTCCAGGGAGAGATGCTTGTGCTGCCTGTAATTCCTGGGGACATGCACTGATGCCACTGGCTGCAGCACAGAACTGTGTTGTCTATGGTCCAGCCTGCTCCAACCTCAATCTGCAAGCTGGAGGTCCGGTTGGGGATGGTTGCAGCAGTGGCAAGTGGCATGCAAGTGTTCACATCCCTCATGAGACTAAAAAGATGAGAGACCACATGGAGCCAGGTGGGATTTACTGACCATTTAAGGGGGTGACTGTGCTTCCAGTGGTGGCTGAGGCAAGGAAAACCTGCAGGATGGAAAAGCAATGAGTGCTTGAAAACTCATGGGTGCCGGGCTCAAAAACCCAAGTGATCTTTTCCTACACTGTCTCATGGGCAGCATCACAGCGTTGCTCTCCTGACATAGAGAAGGAACCAGCATCCATCTCATCTCAAGTCACCATTGTCACTTTAAAGTTATTTGATCTCTCCATTTTGCCCTCAGGTTCACAAATAGAGAAGCTGGAATGTGGCTGCCCCAGCCAAAGGCGCTCGGTTTGATTGATTTCTAGCTTATGTTTTTCTCCTCTGACCTTTGCAAGCCAAGAGGCGATTGCTCGATGCATGAAAGTCATTCAGAGGGGGAGAGCTGTGACAAACCATGGACAGGCTTTCATGGCTCAGAGGACGTGCTGCAGTCATAATATCTTTTAGAACAGTGTCTTAGAAGCCAGGGCACTGCTGTGTGCAGCCCCTCTCTGGACTTTGGTATTGAAAACTTCAATTTTCAGTTGAAGCACTGGTATTGTTTTAAGGTTTCGCTGGATAGATAAGTAGTTTCAAACAGAAATGCATGTGTCAATGACTTTCTGAATCCCTAATGCTTTGCCTTGCAAGGTTTCTGAACTGCTTCAGGTACTGAGTGCCTCTGCAAAGGGCAGTAAACCAGGAGCATTCCTATGCTGAAGCAAGAACCCCACGTCTCCAGAGGGGAAAAAAAGGCCACATAATCTGTTATGAGTTCTCTGGGATAGGTTTCTTCTTGGTCTCAACCCAGGTCACCTGTGAATGCTCAGATACATAAAGCTTGACAGCCCTTCAGACTGGTGTTTCTAAGGCACCAGGCACCTAATACTCCTTTGTATTCCTGCATAGGCTGAACAATCAGTGCATTTGAAACCCAGAATACTCGTCATGGTTTTCTACATTAGAATAAATCCAAGCAGAAAATTCTAATCTGATTTTGAACTTGACTGTTTTATTTCACTGCAGTCATCTTTGTATCCAGATATTCAGCCAATATAATTATATGGTGTGAATTTTAACAAGCTCAGAGAGTTACTCTGTTGTATTAGATTTAAAGGAGCGCTGTTATGTTCGAGAGGAGGAAAAACATGTTTATAATTCCATGAAATCCCCAAATTAGTAACGCCAAAACACTGAGTAGCATCCCAGTGCTTCTGTTTTATTCTTCTTTTGGCATTTCACTGATATTCTGTGATAAAAATAGGCTTTCCCTTTTTGAAAGTCACTTTTGTTTCTGCTACTTTACTTCTTTTGCTTCATTTACTTCACACCCTTTACCTAAATGCAAATGAAGTCTTGAGGCATTTTGGCTTATAGCACAAAAAAGCACCAGAGAACAGTACCTCAACCCAAAAGAGAAGTCATCTTTATTGCAATTTAAAGGCAAGTCTTACTGAAACAGGTTTTTTTTTCTGCTTACTAATGTATTCTGTCTTTTCAAAGTCCTGGTGGTGAGCCATTTTCACATGACTGACTTCAAAATCTCTTACATTGGCAGGAAGGAGAAAAGGATTATACATAAGGAGTGTGATCCAAATTTAAAGATTCTTAGTCTCTGAAGTGTTATCCATGAGTATTTTTAGGAAATTTCCCATTAAAATATCTCCTCAGAGGAAACTACAATTCCTGCAAAATTTTCCAAGAGGAATTTCAGTTTTCTTCTATATTTCTCTTGCTGTTAGAGGGACAGAGATGAATTATTTGACCTAAGTCAGAGCGTGTGGGTTGGCACACATGCATTTCACACCTATGTGACGTTCAGCTCCACTGCATAGTTGTGCCATAGACCTTATGAGCAACCCTGGATCAGGCCCACATGCCCTTCCCAAGCAATGCAGGATCCTCTCTGACCAGAGCATGGCTGCAGGATGTTAATGTATTACTGAAGTCATCTTGCAGAGCAGTGAAGTTGCAAGTCTTGATTTCCACCACCATTTAACCACTGAACCACAACAAATTGATGGATGGACTAAACAAAACATGGTGTGCTGGTTACAAAATGAGGTGTCTTTTAAGATCAGACCAGATGTCTTTATAGTCAGCAGCTTAGTTTTGGCATTGACCAGTAAGGATGGCTAAATAAGAGAGTATACAGCAATGCAGTGGGTTTTTGCCTTGTATAAACCATCCTTGTCCCTTGCACAAACCATCCCATGCCTTGGTGTTCTGCCATTTGGGAGGCAGGATCTTGAAGCTACAGTGTTCCTAGGTCTCCATCCTCCTGGTATTTTGGGGTGATACATCAGCTTGGAAACAGCTGATTCAAGGCTTAATGGGAAAGTTGGGGAAGAATTGGGAAGTTTAGGGAGGCTTTGAGGAACCAGCAGCAAGAAAACTGGCAAGGTCTCATTCAGTCCTGGCCAAAATCTCAACATGGTTCAGTAGAAATAGCAGTGCCTCAGCAGAGCTTTGGGATTTCAACAAGGTTCTGCCAGAGAAGGTGTGAGCAGCTGTAATTGTAATTGCAAGACCCTTCTTGGTTGTGTCAGCCCATGTGGTGGGAACAGCTGGAGTGTTTTGGCAATGAAAAGAAGGGGCCAGCTCATAAGCATGGGGTTAAGTGATAGCTGATCAATATATTCAATACACATATCGCCTTCCTGTTGTCCGTCTGTGCGGAGAATCAGCCCAAAATGCATTCAGCTTTGCCTGAGATGTCTAAAAGTCTGCTCTATGTCCTGGAAAAAGTTGACTTCTTAAAATGAAAACATTTACATTTCCCCTCCCATTTTTCAGCTGATAAAATACTTGTTTCCTAAATCTGACTTTTTGCTTAGGTTTTGGACCGGTGATCCCAAATCTTCACAGAAATTTGTTCCTAGCCTTGAGAAAAATAGTTCCTTTCCAAGATCCCTCCAGTACTGATCATAAAATAGTTAGGGTTGGAAAGGACCTTAAGATCATCCAGTTCCAACCCCCCTGCCATGGGCAGGGACACCTCACACTAAACCATGGCACCCAAGGCTCTGTCCAACCTGGCCTTGAACACCAACAGGGATGGAGCATTCACAACCTCCCTGGGCAACCCGTTCCAGGGCCTCACCACCCTCACAGTAAAGAACTTCCTCCTTATATCCAATCTAAACTTCCCCTGTTTAAGTTTTAACCCGTTACACCTCGTCCTGTCACTACAGTCCCTAATGAAGAGTCCCTCCCCACCATCCCTATAGCCCCCCTTCAGAAACTGGAAGGCTGCTATGAGGTCTCCACGCAGCTTCTCTTCTCCAGGCTGAACAGCCCCAACTTCCTCAGCCTGTCTTCATACGGGAGGTGCTCCAGTTCCCTGATCATCCTCGTGGCCTCCTCTGGACTTGTTCCAACAGTTCCATGTCCTTTTTATGTTGAGGACACCAGAACTGCACACAATGCTCCAGGTGAGGTCTCACGAGAGCAGAGCAGAGGAGCAGGATCACCTCCTTCGACCTGCTGGTCACGCTCCTTTGGATGCAGCCCAGGATACGGTTGCTTTCTGGGCTGCGAGCGCACACTGAAGCCGGCTCATGTTCATTTTCTCATCCACCAACACCCCTAAGTCCTAGGGAGAGCCACTTTCCCTTGCAAGACAGGGCTGATTGATAGCAACTCAGTTTACCACTGTAAGTGTTATACTCTGCCTGATTGGAGCTGTGAGGAAGGGTCCTGGAATCTCAGAACTCAAGTGAAAGGAGTTATTGCCAGCCTTGTCTACACCTTTATGTATATGTATGTATTCTTACATATGTGTATCAATGTATTCATATTCTTCATACCAAGTAGATGGGCACACAAAGCTAAGCATCACCAATGAGCAGTTTAACATGCAGCCAAAAACACTGACAGTGAAAAGATTAGAACAGAAAATAAACCATAAGATCAGAGTCCGGACTGAATTATTTGACAGCTTTAAGAAATGCTGCCATCTCCAGAAGATAGACTGGTATTACACAAGAGCTACAAACACATCTCTAAACCAGAGAATAAAATTAAACCTAGAGTTTAATCTGTAACACATTGGCTTTGCTCATCCCCATGGCAGGGGGTTTGGAACTAGATGATCTTAAGGTCCTTTCCAGCCCTAACTATTCTATGATTCTATGGTGCATTTAGCTATGTAAATGACTCCTATGGTCACCTACTAGGGAGGAGTGACCTTGTGTTAGCTCATCCCCATGGGAGTAGGCACAGTGCAAATGCATTCCTTGTTTTCCCACTGCATGGGAACACCCACTGGTGCAGAAGGCTGAGAGGCCTTTAGCTCCCATCTGTCCCATGAAATAAAATGGATCTGAAGCTGAAGGAGACCTACAAGGATGCTTCATCTCTTCTCTCTTCATCAGAGACTGTAGTGATAGGACAAGTGGTGATGGGTTCAAACTGAAACAGGGGAAGTTCAGGTTAGATATAAGGAAGAAGTTCTTTACTGTGGGGGTGGTGAGGCACTGGAATGGGTTCCCCAAAGTAGTGATGAATGCTCCATCCCTGCCAGTGTTCAAGGTCAGGTCAGACAGAGCCTTGGGTAACGTGGTCTAGGGTGAGGCATCCCTGCCCATGGCACGGGGCTGGAACTGGATGATTTTAAGGTCCTTCCCAAACCAAACCATTCTGTGATTCTATGCTATGCTATGGCTGAGCACTCAGACAGGGCTGTCAGGAAAATGCGAGACAAGAATCAGGAGCAGGAATTGTGTGGTGTCAAACCTTTCTCTTGGCAAGGGCCACCTGATTCAGTAGGCATGAAGTAGGGTTAGGTCACTTAATCCGACTGAGGACCCCTCCACATGCACAGCCATTTGTGAGGGTAACTGCTTTAAATAAGGTTAGAGGCACACTGTCCTGCAGCATTAATTATTCCCATGCTCATCCTGAGGAAACCCTGAGAAGAAGAAGTTTTTCCTTTCAGTAGGTGGTGTTAAATGGTGTATTTGTATGTATGCAAGTGCTTTCACATGCAAAGAAAACCAAACCTGAAAATCTCTGCAGAAAAGTGCTCTAGAGGGCTTCCAGCTGGTTTGAAGGTTTAAAGAGCCTGTTATAGGATGTACCTTCAAAAGATACATTTAAATGCTGCCTGCTTTATCCTCATTGTTTCTAAAGTTGAAAGCATCTCTGATAGTGACTATTCATTCTCACAGCAGCTGCATGCAGAGCAGAAGCAGGTTGATTTAACTCCATCTCTGCCATGTCCTGGGGAGGCAGAGGGAGAAGGTAGCTCTGCAGAGAGGAGCCCAGCACAGGCACTGAGGGACTGATGGATCAAGAAATTAAGTTCTTGGAGTAATCAAGTCTTTCAGCATTTGTCAGGATTAACTCAGTGAGGGAACAGTGTTATTTTGAGTGCAGGATGTACATCTGTGTGTCTAACTGTGCTTTGCACATCATGTTGCATGGTTCTGATGGCTGTAGGAGCAGTGCTTCATCCTCCCATGGAGAGGCTTGTGATATTCCATCTGCTGCAATGCAAGATGATCTAGAAGTAGGGAATGGCTGATACATGGATGTCCTCAAGACAACTAGTGACAACTATCCTGGGGCAGTGTCCATTGCTGAGTGCAGAAAATGCTTTTACATCCCTCCTTGAGCTCTGTGGTTGTAAAAGATGGCCCCAAACTCTTTCATGAGACCAGATTTATTCTGTTCTGTGATGTGAGTCTGGAACCATGACCAGAAGTTGACTTGACCACTTGCTACATGAGGATGCTCTCATGGGTGGTCAGGAAGTTGTTTGCTGTCTATACACATGGCAGACAGGGAGGGTGAAGGTGAGGGGCTCTTCCCAAGCCTTCTTCAAAGCTGTGTAGGTCTCAGCACTGAGCAACAGCATTCCTGTTTGTTTGCCCAGCGCCCCTGACCTAGGACCATTGCAGGGGATAAGGGCATGCAATGGTTTATCACCATCTTGAGAAATACCCACTTAACTCACTCTCACCTGGTCCAGATGCTGACAGACTTCAGAGCCTCACAGCAGCAGACAGGAGTCACAGGACAAGAGGAAGTGTAGGTTGGAGACTGTCTGCAAACACCTCCAAACACGCCATTCCAGCCCTTCAATCTCTAGCACACAGTTGGCTTTTCAGTGGTTTCAAGTATGGGGTTTGCCACTTCTCGTTTTTAATGTGCTCTACAGATCTCAGCCTTAGGAAGCTGTCTGCAATAATTTATTGCAGCTTCCACTGCTTGATTATATCTTGCTGCTCATAATGACATACTTAGAGCAGGTTTTTGCCGTGGGCCATCCCAGACACCTGACCTTTGTAAGAAGCAAGGGAAACTTCCAAGTCTCAGAGCAGAAAAGTCAGAATGATGCTGTCTTTCTTTTATGTACCACTCTATAGTACCTGGTAGTCCATGAACTTCCGTATTAATCATGCCTAAGTCAAGTTTGTAGTCTTCGGCTTCTTGGCTTTAGACAGTTGAGTTCATATAATGATCTTTGGATGTTAATTAATGTAAGAGTTTGTCCACCTTTTCTTTCCTCAGGTGGTAGAAGGATGCTGCCAAAGTCCCCAGTTTGGAGTCCCCAGTTCAATTAAATAAGTGCATCAGCTGGCTGCTCAAAATCATGAGCAAGTAGAGCAGAATTGCTTGTTCAGCTGAATAAACACGAATTTCAAGTTGCACTTAAAGATGTGAGATAAGGTGTAGCCAAATTCAGTGGACTTTCTGGGGAAACCCAGGGGTTTTCAGCTTCCCATTAACTGAACCTGAATCTGGCCCATATAAAGATCCATGAGATTTCTTCTATCACAGTGTGGTACATGTGGCTGCTGGTCTGTTGTTGGCTAAATCTCATCACCTTCTTTTATACCTTCACAAAGAGCATCTGTTCAAGTGTTTTCCTGAGCAGGCTCCTGAAATTGCTTCCAAGATTTATGCATTTCTATACTACTAAATTCCTCAACTCTATTTGGCCTTCTTACTTGCTTAAACTGATTTATGGGCACTGACATCCACAGATGCAAGATGTTCAAGCTGAAAACCCGCACCCATTTGTTTTATTGGCAGAGTTTGTATTTATTCCCTGGGAGGCCAGTTCTGGTCCTGTGCTTGTTGGATGACATGTGTGGTTTCCAGGCAGACGTCCATTTAAATAAGAGTACTGTAATTAAAAGGATCTGGCTAAGGAAATTGCACAGATCAGAGCAAACAGCTGTGATTTGAAAGGAACAAATACTGTTGTTGTTTTAAATAGCCAGCTCTCGACTTGCTGCCAGAGATCTTACGGATGAAAACTTTCATCCTTTAGATCTTATGGATGAAAACTTCCATCCATTAGACCTTATGGATGAAAATTTTCCTCCAAGTGTTAAAAACATAAGTGAAAAGAGCTCTGTTTCCCCCTCCAAAATATGCGACAAGCAATAGAGAATAAAAGGAAGATAGTCATCAACTTCAGCATAGCCTGGAGATGACTAACTTCAGATGCGTGCACAACAGAGAGAAGCTTTTGAGGAAAAGAAGTACTGCATACATCCTATATTATTCATGCATTTGTGAACAAAAGATGAGATTCCTGAAACAGAAGTTTAATCTGGGAGCATAACTCATTGCATAGATACTCTTCTTCCAGAAAGAAAAGGTCCCCCTCCTGCTTTGTAGGTACAATTCAGTGTGGAAGGGATTGGTCTGAATCAGCCTCCAGCTTCTGAAGGGAGCTGATGGTGAAGTTATGGGTGATGGAGCAGCGAGGGGATCAGTGTGGTGTATACCAAGGATTGGGAAGCAAACCTTAGTGATCAGTTCTGCTCTTTATTCAGTACGGAGACCCACACACCTCCCATCATTTCTATGTACCAGGAGGAGCTTTTTCATTGCCCTGCTGAAAGAGCTGATAGTTGCATGCAACTGTGGATAATGACTGGATCTTTTTCCTAGCTTCTCTGTCCTGCAAACGCTCAGTGGGCATCCAGAAATGTGATTCCTTCATGAATCTTCCCACTAGCAACTTACAACTTACCTTGTTTAATAGAGCCCCTTTCAAACTTGAAATCAAGCATACACTTAAAACAGATTGTTGCACCTGGCCAGTGTCTTTGATAACTTGAAAAAGTCAGACCCAAAAAGAAGTGCAGGAATTCAGGTAACACCAGCTTGAGATCACTCCAACAATGGGGTTGGGGTTGGCTGGGGACCAGAGGAGAGCTGGGATTTACTTCTGCCTCTTCCACTAGTCCCCCAGGGAGCTTGTTCTGTCTCTGTTATACAAGCATTGTAGAGTTACTCGTTCCCTTCTAGCGAGCCTTGAGGTCTGATGGTAAGTATCAACGGCACCAGCTGGTTATTAAGTGGATTTGCTATGTTTGCTAATACAGTTTGTACAAATCAGAGCAGAGAGGGTCATTACAGGCTTAGAGAACAGTGAGAAGTGAAGAATCTGAAAAGAAACTGCTTTCTGTCCAAAACCCTCACAGTCATCTTTTCCTTCCTCTTTTTGAGTGCTTTCTGGGTGGGTTGTTTTGGCTTTTTATTTTTAGCTTACCCTTCCCCACCCTTTATTGTCATTTATTGTCTCATTCTATAGGAAAACCTCTTTTTCGTCATGGAATACCTCAATGGAGGAGACCTCATGTTCCATATCCAGAGCTGTCATAAGTTCGACCTTCCTAGAGCAACGTAAGATGTTCTTATTACTTGCAGGTCACACACATTTGGTTGGGAGAAGCAGAAGCAGCAGCTGCAGACACCAGTTGATTTCATTCCCAGCTCTGCTACTGTCCTGCAGAGGAAACCTTGGGCATATCATTTGACCTCTCTACACGTTACCCAACTGCAAAGCAGAGATAATGCTTGTGCTGGAAGTGGAATCATTCCCTATCCCATCTCTGTCAAAACTGAACATACCGGACATGCAGTTCACCACCGCAACTCAACGATGGGTTTGGAGCAAGTCACTTCCTCTCCCTGTCCTCTTTCTCCTCCCACAGAAGGCTTTTTAGAGCCTATCCACACAGTCAGATCCACACGTCAATCAGAGGTGACCTTGATTTACGTTCATGGTCAACCAGGGAAGCTATTTCTGTCTGGAAGCATTGCAGATGCTGCTCATCAACATTGCATCTGCCTGCAGGCTTTTCCTTAAGCCTGACAACCAGGGACCTCCTTCTGTCCCTTAGGCTGCCCTGCCTGCTGGGTAAGTCCCCTTCCCAGAGCAGCAGTCCCTCAAATAGAGAGGACATCCAGAAGGACCATTCAATCCAGCTGGGGCCTAACCTCTGGAAGTGCCTCCACCATCTGTAAACAGCCCCAAGCATGCCTAGTATCTTGTATTCATGGCCTATAGATGAGGGTTATTATAAAGCAACCTACAGGTATCTGCTGTGAATCTGGGGTTGTTCTTTGTTACTCTTTCTGTTCTTGCTCAGCCCATACTTGGGGGCCGAAATAATGACATTGTGGATGCAACCTCCACCCCAGCTGGGCCATCATTAAAGAAACCCCACAGATGCATTTTCAGCCATCTGTGGAACCAGATATCTTGTTCTTTTACAACACAGGTGGCCTGTAGGCAAGCTGCGGGACCTGATTTAGCTGAGGTTCCCACTCCAGTGATCAGAGGTGAAGCTGTTTGCTAGAAGTAATGGGATTTTCTCTTTTTGCCTTTAAGGTTCAAGGGGGGGAAGGAAGGGGAAGAGATAAAACTTATTGAAAGTGCAAAAGGTAAATTTAAACAAAAAATGAATACAGCCACAGCAAATTAAAAATGTATTTATCTTTGATGAAAGTAAATAGAAGAATTAGAACAAATGAAAGGGGCTTTAAATCCTTCTGCAAGCAAAAGGTACTTTGAAAGTCAATATTGAAACCACTACAAGAATTAGATTTTTATTTAATAATTCAAAACCCCAAACCAAACCCCCATTGAAATCAGTGTTTAATGTAATGGCTTATTTCAAAAGCATTTAAATGTTCAGAATTAAGGGCCAATGCACGGAAGACTGAAGAAGCATCACCAGAGGGGCTGAGGAGCCTGTGATTACATTCCCCACTGGGAGAGCGCATTCACTGCACAATGGTGATTCAACCTTATACTGCCCCTTTGTAGCAGGATGTGGTGGTGTGCTTCCAGCAGAAATGTGTGGAGAACAAAGATCTCAAGCTCAAAAAAGACCCCAGAGAAAGGCCACCACACTGCTGGGTAGTTCATGTCTCCGGCAAACTTTCAACAGCAAGTCATAAACCTGAGCTGCAGAGAGGTCTCTGACAAGGCAAGGGGAATGCCTGTGGTCCCCAAACCGTGATGCACACCAGCCTGCCCATTGCTGGGATCGCTCCACTGTTTGTGCAGCAGATACTGAACATGAGTAATTACAGCTGTGTGTCTGAGGCATTAACTGTAATTTGCAGTTCACAGCCTGGTGCATCACTAACTCATTGATTTACTCTGATTATGTAAATCAGTGCATAGATACAGGCACCACAAGGTCTGGCTTCATTGTGTTGGGAGCCATAGCTTGAGGCAAGGAAGGGTGAACAATAGGAACTGCATGGTTGTTTTTCACTCTTCGGTTGATACAAGACAATCTTGGGATGGAAGGACAAGTCCTCAGAGTCAGTTCCATGTAAAAAGAAATGCCTTCCAAATCCCTGAAGATGAGTAGGCTCCGGGTGTCTACCATTTCCCCAAGTGGTTTCAGCGGGAGCTGGGCTGCTAGCCATGTGGCATGCTTTTGGGATCCTCACATCATCCATCAGCTACCTGCAAAACCCAGTTACACCAAGCTTTCTAGAGACATCCCAAACCTTCTGAGAACTTAATGGAATATTGGCTTCTACTGAGATCAAGCTTCCATCTTTTTGGGTCTAGTTGAAAACGCCTGTTGAGCAGCATCTGTTCTAATCTGTGCCTTCTGTCACTCAGGTTTTATGCTGCTGAAATTATATGTGGCCTCCAATTCCTCCATTCCAAGGGCATAATTTACAGGTAATTTTACTCTTCAGTGTCTAATATATTAAACTTTTCCTGCTTTCCCTGAAAGCACCAATGGAAACAGGGAGACTGCTTCTTACTGATGTACTTACTGATATTGCATTTCTATGCTGATTTCCTTTTTACAGAGTCTGTCTATTTTATTTCAAAGGGAGAGTGTAGAAAAGGCAGTTTTGAGCCCTTTTAGAAAACCCAGTCCTGTTTCAGTTAACATTAAAAGCAAGTGCTTTGGTACATTTACACTGAGTCATTCATACAACACCCAGCACAGGCACTCAGTTTAAGCTTTCCATGTATGAAGGTCAAGCTAGCCATGAGGAATTTGGTGCATTTGCTATGCTGATCAGTGGTGACAATCTCAGCTCAAGTAACAACAGCAGGAAGACAGTGATATACCTTCATTTTGAGGTTATTAGCAGGTCTGCTGTGTGCAGTTCCATGGGGAGATGGGTTTTATCTCACCTACCCTGAATCTCAGCTAGCTGCCCAAACTCTTCGTGTAGCTAGCAGAGAGGAAGGGGCTTTTTTTAGGTTCATCGAGCCTGTGTGTGAGAAATGCCTATTTCTACCAGGAGGCTTTACAGGGAGCCAATGGGGATTAGGTGGGTCATTGCAGCTGCATTCAAACAGAAAAGTCCTTTCCCAAAGTTACTGGTATGAACTTACTCCACAATGCATCAATCTATCAAATCCCAAGAAGTCCTCTACTGCAAACCCACCCATTCCAGCCTCTGCTTGTCTTCCCTAGGAGAATCAAAGTTAGGCACAGATGCTTTAGTCTAATGCACCAGTGTTGTGCTTCAAACCAATAGAAAAGGACAAAGAGAAGACGGGAGCAAGAAGGGCTGCAGAAATCAGGCCACAGTCTGCTTTCCCATGGCCAAAAGGGAGTTTCTAGGGAGCTCCAGTCCAGCTCATCTTTATTTCAAAAGTTGGTTACTACATTGCAGGCTTCTGAAAAGCAGGAAGCAAATAGCCTGTCACAAACAATTGAGAAAGCTTACTAGAACAGTAATGTTTGCTGAAACCAAAATGAGCTTGTTTCAATGTTTGTCATGTAGCTTGAACATTAGAACAAACACTGAAAGTGAATGGCTTGTTTACAGTCCACGCTCCCATTAAAATCCAAGCTTCAATTTACATAACTCACCTTATTATTCATTATTAGTACTCATGTGGGAGCCATTTATAGTCTTTATTGACCAATGATGGTGGTTGCGTAAACATGCAATCAATACCAGTGGTATTAAGCTAAGATGATAGTTGTGATTCAAGCAAGTTTCCAGCTCCAATTATTCTTCTGGATGACTGACGTGCCAAGATCACTTTGCCATGTCTGTCATTTCTACTCAGACTTCTCAGAAAAGTTGGTTACACAGATCTGCATTATCAGAGACAAACTAGTACATTACTGCATATTTAGCCAAGCGTTCACTGAGGACAATAGCTGATCTGTAACTGGAGGAGGACTCACCCCAGTCCATAAAACCCTTCCCTGCCATAAAATAGACAGTCATCTATCTGAACGGGGCCTACAAGGGTGCTGGAGAGAGACTCTTCATCAGGGACTGTAGTGATAGGGCAAGAGGTGATGGGTTCAAACTGAAACAGGGGAAGTTTGGGTTAGATAGAAGGAAGTTCTTTACTGAGGCACTGGAATGGGTTGCCCAAAGAAGTAATGAATGCTCCATCCCTGGAAGTGTTCAAGACCAGGTTGGACAAAGCCTTGGTCTGCATGGTCTAGGGTGAGGCATCCCTGCCCATGGCAGGTGGTTGGAACTGGATGATCTTAAGGTCCCCTTCCAACCCAAACCAGTTTATGATTCTGTGACATTGTGACTTTGTGTCAGCATTGTTAATGCTGAATTTTTTATCCTTCACATTTTTACTCAGAATTGCTACACCAGTGGTGTGTTAGGGTTTGTGGCCCATTTCCTCATGAGAGAGATGTTTAGAGTCTGGATCTTCAAGAAATGTGGGTAAATTGGAATCTCCAGACATAGGGTAGCATAATGATAGGAAAGAAATACCTCGTTCTCAGGAGTCGGTGCAGCATTGTTTTAGGTATCGAGGTTTGAGAGAAAACATTTAACCAGTCCTTTGTCATTGAAGACAATAACAGGGTCAGTTGAACACACAGTCATGAGTATCTCAGTCAGAGCTAACTAAGCACTTAGGAATAGAAATCATTTTTGCTACTACATCACTTGTGATGTAGTAAGAATAATGAATCCAGCTGTTCCGTCTCATGCACCTACGTTTGAAATGTTGGCTTAAATGTTAATGAATGAGCTGAGGCTTTTTTTGGCAGCAACTCCAATCCCTGGAGCCAATGAGTTTGAGACTCATCAAAATAATGAAAGCAAACTGTAGGTGATGGGTTTTCTGTTTTGCTTCGATCTTCCAGCTGAATAAAAGCAGCGCTGGCAGCCAGAGATTGATCTCAATGGTGTAACTAAAATAAGTCATTCCAGCTGGAAATTGTGACAACACGAGTGTCTGCAACATGGAAGGCAAATGTCTCATTTGTCTTTATATTTCTTTTTGATTGATGACTCCCCGTTTTTCTGGAGCCGTATTCTAGCAGCAGCGAACAATTGGCCCGTGACAAGAATTTAGTGTGTAGACAATATGAGGTCTCCCACCCTGACTGGGATCTGGCTGAAGGAGCTTTGCACAGAGGGAGGCAAGAACTACCATCTTTCCTGCAGTTGTAGGCAATCATCTCGGGAGCATCATGCCTTAGGAATTACCTTACTTAAGGGAGTCAAAGCCATTCTGGAAAACAAAAACACATTGTAAAAGAGTTATCATCAGGAGGCAGCTGTATACCAGCCTTGTGGTTAGGACTCTTGCCTGAGATGTGGAAAATGTGTGCGGGCTGTGAATCAGCAGAGGCTGGAAAAGACCAGTTGTATCCTCAGCTGTAGGCACAAGCCAATGTTGTGTCTGGGTGCTTTGGGAGCCCTGAGAAGGAGCAGTGATTGACAGCATGGCATAGGCAGCGCAGGAACGTGGGTGCTCTAAGACCAGGTGACCCAAATGCTACCTAGATCCCAGGTTGAAATGCAGCATCACTGATCCAAACATCTCCCTGAGTCATTATTTCAATGAAAAGCTAAACTTGTAGATAAGATATAAAACATTTATCATAGAAGCCACGCCAGCCTTCCTTTCTTTCTGCCTTCTTTCTTTACATGCTTTTCTCTCCTTTCACGTTGCTCCCACGTGAGGCCCTCTTTGTTCTCTGTCAATGGCTATGATTCATCAGCTCACTTGCTTTTATTTCCTTCTCTGTGCATTTCTTTTTTTTCCCTCTCTCTGACCTCTTTGTTTCCCACAGTAGCTCAGAGCCTGAAACCTCTGCCAACGGATGGGCAGCTACGTTTGAAGGGCTTTGTAAACCCCCAGGTCTCAGATAGTGCAGCACAGAGCTGAAAAGCTGCGGGGTATTTTGCTGATATCTGGGATTATTCTGACCTTCTGCAAGCCATGCAGGGCTTGTGTATCCCTACTTACTCTAACATTTGTACAGCCTGCACTGAGATCTAGTGGCAGCTTCAGAGAGAGTAGTGAGACTTCCAGGGAAGGAGAAAGTGAGCATTAGCTGTTCCATTCTTGCTCACTCTTTCCAGGCTATGTTAGGGCAGAAGAAACACACTGGCTTCACGATTCTGCATCCTTGAAGGAGGCAGCTTGTAAGAGATGTCTTGGTAACATCTCCAGTAAATGAATCAGTGCTGGGATGGGAGGAATGAGAAAGAGGGATGTTGAAGTCCAAGAAAGCAGCTCCTCATTCAACCCTCAGCCTTCCCTTGTGATTTCACCCTATAGGCACTACATAGAGGCACATAGCAAGTTAATGTGTAACCTGCTCAAATAACTTGTGTGGCTTCATAACACTTTAAAGGAGGGATTTCCTTCTCTTCCTCCACAGAGACTTGAAGCTAGACAACGTCCTTTTGGACAATGAGGGGCACATCAAAATCGCTGATTTTGGGATGTGCAAGGAGAACATGTTTGGAGATGCAAAGACAAGCACTTTCTGTGGGACTCCTGACTATATCGCTCCTGAGGTAGGTGTGGGGTCCAAGGGAGGTCAGCAAGATGCTGTGGGACAGAGAACATATCTGACCTGCTTTTGAGCAGTTCCAGGCTGGAAACTGGATTTCAGTTTGACTCAGAGTCTGTGTTGCTGTCTGGCATTGCATATTTGTGTGGCTTATTCATTTTTTGTGCAAATGAGCCTGGAAAGCAAGTGGTGCTTGAAACCTAAGCAAGAAACAAAACGCTTCATGGAAATTCAGTTTGGGCCATGGCAGAAGAAGCTTCAAGAGGTAGGTCCTGAAATTCAGGGACAGGAATGGGAAGCATGTTCCCTCGCAAGCTAACAATAGGAGGCTTCAATGGCTATAAAGGCTCCTTTATAGCTGGTAGGAAGCTGTGGGGACTTTTAAAGCATGATGTTCATCATAACCTAAGAGAGAAAATAGAGAAAGGTGGGATAGAATGTCCATCTGGACTGATTCTCCCTTCTCATTGATTGACCACCTTATAGATAAAGAGAGGCTGCGTCCATAATAAAGCAGAGATTGGGGTTCACCTTCCCCCGGGATATGCTCTGATGCTTAGTCGGATAGCACCCGTAAGCTTGGACTTCTTTCTTACTCAGACGGGTTCTCAGCTGGCTGCAAACACAGCCTGTATAGAGAGCATCCTCCCAGAGCTGAATAAGACACTATATGCTCTGTGGTATAACCTTAAAACTGAGCACAGGCTTGAAGGTCTGCCTAGACAAAAAACAACTAATAGCTGCTGGTAAAAGGGATGGAGATGTTTGGAGACGTGAACAGGAGGGTGGCCATGTATCCTGATTTTCACTCTCTTAAATGCCAGCAGTTAGGAGAGGCATTGCTCTCTGGAGGACAAGTGGGAACTGACTTCTTGACTGGGGTTTGGATTACCTGCTTCTCTGCTTTGTGTGTGCACAATGCCAGAGCACCTCATGTCACCGCAGGAATCCATCCCTGGAGCACAAGTTGTCTCCTGGTGAAGGAGGCTCTAACGCTAAACATGATGGAGCTGTATCAAGGCCAAGCTGTGCTTGAGCTATAGAAGGGGAAGGCAGAGCTTGTAGCTTGTGTAAAGGTCCCGCTCTGTTCCCCTGTCTCCGGAAGGCTGGAGTTTGCATGGGGGCAGTCTCCAGGCTCCATGGAAAACCATACCAACAGTTCCTCTTCTGCAGTTGCTATCTACTGATACCTGGTGGAGCAAAGCTGAACTTGAGCTCTATGTAGCCATGCAATAAAATTGGGTGGTCACAGACACAGACTTCAGCTTGCCCATAGCAAGGTCCTTGCTTCTCCTTATTTCATTCCATATCTTCACAGACAGAAATTTGTTCTTTTTTTTTTTCCTCTCTTTTTTTTTTTCTCCTAGTAAATTTAGATCTTTTGGACTAGATCCCTTCAGAAAGGAGAAAGCTTCCTTAACCTGGTGACTTCACACAATGATAGATCTTATTATGGAGAGGCTTTGACTAATTAGGTGGCAAATTGGGGCCAAAGAAAACATTTTTCACCTCAGAGAAGAACGTACGAGTCATCCATGCATCATGTCTGACATCACTCTGAAATCCATTTATTTGCCTTTCAAAATCTCATTTCCTGATGTTAGTGTTTCCATGATGGATATTGGTACTTTCCAAATAGCTTTTAAAGCTTTTGTTTTTTCCCCTCTCCACTATAATTCATTGATCTTTTACTGTGCACCACAGGTTCGATTCTGATCTAGGTTACATCACTGCTGACAAACTCTTCAAATCAATTGGATTAGTATTGCCTAAGAGCAGACATAAACATGCTCTGCAATCAAGTTGCGATTGTCTTTTATTCCACTGTAGTATGCTTTCATTTAAGAATAAAAAAGCTATTTTCTGATCCTAAAGAAGAAAAAAAGAGAGAAGTCATAACCCATTATCTGTGATTTTACTTCATAGAAAAGAGAAAGACTAAACCAGCTCAGAGTTTTGTTTCTGCACCATCATTTATTTTAGAGATTCAATGGGTGCATATGAAACATTTTACTTCTAAATGGAAAGCACGGATAGAGTTTATGGATCATCTCTCCCACGAGAGGCAGGAGCACTGGACTTGCTGTCAGTGTTTCAATGCAGCTGCAAGCACTGTAATCTGTTGCAGTCTCAGCACCTTGGCTAAAGCCACACTCATGAGAGGACTTTGGGTCAATACACAGGCAATTTAGGGAAGGTCATCACTCCAGCTGACTTCCCCCTGGTCCCCACACACTGGATGTAGCCCTCACTTTATAGCTGAACAAAAAGGAACAAACCAATGGATAGGCTTGAGGACAAATTCCCATCCTCTGCTCAACCAGTCTGAAGATGGCAGATCAACACCTGCTTTCTCATTGTTTTTCCTGGGGCAGCTTCACACCATTTTACTGACTGATAGCCCTACAGTACCCTTCCACTGCCACCTTTGTGACCTTAAAATACAGTGCGAGTTAAGTCAGTCCCAAAATGCTAATGCCTGACCATTTGTCTTCTTGGCTTTCACAAACCTGATTTGAATCCTTGGAATAACTTGGAGAGCAGGCCAAAGATGACTTGTCTCACTTCTTAGGTTTGAGACCTCCCTGGTAGCCAAGGATTCATTCAAGTAACTTAAGAGGTACCTGCAACCTGTTACCTGCAGTGTGAAGGACTGTTTAGGCACCCAGTGGTGGCTGTGATTTGGATGGAGTTCCTTGAATCCCAGCCTGCGCACCACCAGTAGATGCTCTGGTTCATGCTTCAGGCAGAGGGAAGCATCTCTGCTATCCCTCTCAGTGCAAAGTCAGTTGGAAGGTCAGGGTCTGACCACCCTTTTGAAGCTGAAATACTCCTCACGGGCCTTTTGCATCTGACTTTGTTACTCCTCTCTTTGGGCAGATATTGCTGGGGCAGAAGTACAACACCTCCGTTGATTGGTGGTCCTTTGGTGTCCTCCTGTATGAGATGCTTATTGGCCAGTCTCCTTTCCACGGCCAAGATGAAGAGGAGCTTTTCCAGTCTATCCGCATGGATAACCCATTCTATCCTCGCTGGCTTGACAAAGATGCAAAGGACATTTTGCTGAAGGTAAGGATTACCACACGTGGAATGAAAGTCTTTTTGCCACAGCTGTCATCTCTGATCTGTGCATCTTCAGCTGTTGTTCAGAGAAACACCTTTAGTGTGATAGGCCCAGAGAGAATCACTTTTATTGTCTGTGGATCAAAAAGCACACCTGACCTAAGTCATGAGGCTGTCTTTGTGTCTTCTTTCTCCGGAGTTGTGATGGTGCCTTCTTGCATCCAGTACGTAGGATCACAGGGTATCAGGTACCAGCAGAGATCAGTTTCTTTGCAGAGAAATGCCTAAGGCACAAAGCATGTTAAATCCTGGGAAAGTTATTCTACCAGGATTCAAACTAGGGGTTACAGTGACTTCCTCGATAACTTTGGCTTTGAAGCAGTTCTTGTGCCTTAAATATGAGGACATGCAGGGTAGATTGCTTTGGTGTTCAGCTTGATTTTTAGTAGAGGATATTTTGCATCTTTACACTGAGCTAAAGAGCAAGAAAACAAAGCCTGAGCCATGTCCTGAAGTGGCAGAGCTGCTCAAGCTAGTAGCACCATGTCATCTGATTTTTGGCCCTTTGGATCTCTTACATAGTAATGCATAGTGTCCTTTCTGAGTAGAGCACTCTTCTGTTTCCCTCTAGTGGGTATCCTCCTCTTCTTTTAGGTTCCCTTCCATTAATACACTGATTTTTGGCCCTTTGGATCTCTTACATAGTAATGCATAGTGTCCTTTCTTCCTCTTCTGTTTCCCTCTAGCTTCTTTTAGGTTCCCTTCCATTAATACACTGATTTTTTCATTTCCTCCTTCTCAGCTCCTTGCCATTTAGCACTGTAGCCTTCTGGCTTTCGCATGCAAGTTATTCTAGAGATGCCAAAAAGAAATGCAATGAAGTCACAACAGGTTCCCTCCCCTCAGTTGGGCTTTAGACTGATGCTGGACATGATCTAAAGGCATTGTATCAAGAGGGAGCACAGTAAGAGAGCATGTGCAGAGTGTTATAATGGTTCAGCTGATGTGAGGTAGCTTGTTCCTCACAAGATTTTGGTTATATTTGATGTACAGCCCCTACCTTCACTTCTGCATTTACAAAGTGACAGGACAACATAGAGCATTCCACTACCAAAAAATGGAGAACAGGAGATTACTTTAGCATCTGTACAGTGCGCAGCAGGGCTCTGGTGTTTAAGTATCACTATAAAATGATAATGAAAACAATCAAAAGCAGTTTTCCAGGAAGATATTTTGAATGTTTGTGTGTGGGACTTACACTGCCATCTTTCTGTACAACCGACCCATACTTCTGTCAGGATTAGAGTTAGTAATCACCTCTATAGCGATCAATGAACTTCCTGGCTTAGGAAAAAAAGAATTAAAAACTCCATTAAGGGCTATTCTCATTGCCACTGACTCTGGATAATTACATACTCTACACTGCTTAATGCCTTAATGCTTAAACCACAACCATTATCAGCACAGAATTTAACATATGGACTCTGCATTGCTGTATATCAGTTGCCTGTAGAAGACTCCAGTTTTGGCTAAGCTTTGCCCACAGTGTTAACAAAAGCCCAATGCTTGGGTTCTTTTCCAATCTGGCCCTCAATAGTCCATACATCAGATTATTTTGCTGCCGCTTTTGGCATTAGATATTTCTATTTGTCTTTGCTGAGTGGTATCTCTTGTACGCTCACTCTTTGCCGAATGGAGTAGCAAGCAATTCTACTGTATGTAACCCAACTGCATTTTGAGATGAACTCCAATAGTAAAGTGCTTTTGAAGATTTGCCCTTACCTCTGCAGTAAGACATACTGGCTGTGTTCAGGTGCCCTGCTGTCAAGTGCTGCCATTATTCCTCTCCACTGACTTTAGAGGGATACAGAATCTGGTGCTCTATGGGCCAGCTGCAGATATAAAGATGAATTTTAATCTATTCACACCCACCATTACACCAGTACTTCAGGATTGCATCCTGCTCACACACTTTAAGAGGACTCAAGCATTTAGCACTCCCAAAACTCTCCCCCAAAACCACTTCACTGCTTCCAGAGCCAAACGGCTCCTGCATCACCATAAAAACATCAATGGCAAAACCGGCTGTGTTTGCACTGAACTGAAGAGTGGGCTCACGCCTACATGTAGCTGATGGTGAGAAGATATGCTCCACTTCTAGCTTTTCCCTTATCATCTTCATCAGAACTAGTCATCCACAGGATTTGTAGCCTGCAGTGTGCAACAAACACAAGCCAGCTATCTGAACTGGGAGTCTTTTAACAAAGAAGACTTTGTCAGTATCTGAGCTGGTCAGTGGAGAGAAGCAAGCACTTCCAGGGTGTCTTTTATCTCCTCTTTAAGTGTTTAAAGGGGTCAGAGGATTTGCATCTAAAAGATGACTGTTTATTAGGTGTCGAATGCTGATAGTCCAGGTGTCCAAGGCTGTAGGAGATGAATGCAATCCCACATAGTATTTGTCACAAAATCATGCTTATATTTAAACCATAAAAATACTTCTGATAACAAGAAATTGTGCAGACAAACCTTTACAAGTGCAACATTTCACCTGCGTAGCTGCATATTTGCGTGCTCAGACACGTCTGTTGTTGCTTCTGTAGCAAATTGTCCTCTTTCTCCTGCAAAGGTCTCTCAGTTTGGATGTGTTCAGCTTAGAACCCAAATTGGTTCCCCCAGTCAGAAATGCAGTAAGGTAGAAAAGTCCACACTCTTTTATCAACCGTGCTTGAGTTTCAAGTCTGAGACCCTATCTGGTAGGACTGTCTCAATGAATACACTGTTATTGATAAAAGACTAAGTGACTTCTCTTTCTTCAACATTCTAGCTTTTTGTGAGAGAACCTGAGAGGAGACTGGGAGCAAGAGGGAACATCCGCCAGCATGCCTTCTTCCGGGAAATAAACTGGGAAGCTTTAGAAGAAAGAAGGATGGAGCCTCCTTTCAAACCAAGAGTGGTAAGGATCCTTCTTCAAACTCCACCCATCTTATGTCTTTCTATCCTAAATCATTTGCTCCCCAAATATTGAACATACCCCCAGACATACCAAGACCCACAGTAATGTTATAAGCCATCTCTATGGGGGCACTGTCAAAATCTTCAGACATGGGTCTTTAATGTCAGAGACCTCAAATCCTGTTTAGATTCATGGAGTCAGCGTATTAAAGGTGACTAAACGTCTGCTTTACACTGGAACAGCTTTAGACACCAAGTGAAGGCTTTCAGAATGTCCTCAAACTTTCAGAGTTATCTTGTGGAGTTGCCCTGCACACGGAGTAGTCTCTCTGTCTAAAAGTAGATGCAGGACCTTGGGCAGGCAGAATGGAAAGCGTTGACTCTTACTTTAATGTCCAAATACAGATTAAATTGTTCACAGGCTGCCAGTATGTAGTGTACTTCAGACACAAGAAGCTGAAACCATACACGATTTAGATCTACTACAGCCTTACTCACTGTATGTTTGTTTATTGGCTGGGCTGCCTGACCTGAGCATCATGACTATTATTATGTGATGGCTACAAGCACAAATCTGGCATGCCCACACCTGAGAAACCATAAATTACTCATTTTCTCAGTTACCATAGAAGGGGTCTGGTGGCCACTTTAAACACCTTCACTTAAACACATAAGTACAGCCCATTCTGTCAGGATTATCTTTCATTGTACTGCAGAAGGTAAAGAAGGAAAAGCACATCAGATAATGAGGTGATCGGCTAAGTCAGGCTCCTCCTGACTGTTCATAACAGTCATAATAAGCTATCAAATTCTTATTAACAACAATAATAAAATTTAATTTGACAAGTGCATCATGCTTTCATTTTACAGTCTTTCACAGGAGTTATTTAATTGATGGGTCTAATCTGCTGTGTTACAAAGCTTCAGCATCTCTGCCTGGCAGAATTCACAGATCTCAATCTCAGTACCTCCTGTATAGTGTTTATTCCCATTACTACTTCAATAGGATGGCAATAAGCAAGTGATTAGCAGTGGTTGCTGGATATTAAGAGCTCAGGCAGAGGTTGACAGGTTGCCCAGAGAAGCTGTGGCTGCCCCATCCCTGGCAGTGTTCAAGGCCAGGTTGGACACAGGGGCTTGGAGCAAGCTGCTCTAGTGGAAGGGGTCCCTGCCTGTGGCAGGGACTGGAGCTGGAGGAGCTTTAAGGTCCCTTACACACCAAACCAGTCAGGGGTTCTATGACATTCACTGCAGTTTGGTATCTTACTGTGCCTCATATGGGCTGGAGCAACTAATCATTGCGCAAAAGGCCAAGAGAAATGCATTTCAGGTTCCCTGGCTGAGCTGAGCTTGCTCCCAGCTAGTTAAGCTGAGCCTGTAGGAAGCAGCCTGATAGGGCCAGTACCATTGTAATGAAGATCTGGATATTACTGGTTTGACGTGAGTTTTGTCTTCTTTTTCTTAAAGAAATCTCCAAGTGACTGCAGCAACTTTGACAAGGAATTTCTAAATGAAAAACCGAGACTGTCGTGTGCTGACAGAGCACTCATTAACAGCATGGACCAAAATATGTTCAGCAACTTTTCTTTTGTGAACCCTAAAATGGAGAAGATACTGTGCTGAGGTCTGCCTTACTGAAAGAACTCTTTAATGGTAAACACTCTCTCACATGAAGACTGTGCATGGTGGTTTTTACCAAGAACCCTCCAGAAAAACACCTCAATGAAAGTTTGTACCATGCCTGGAGGCTTCTGGCTTATTCCAGTCCATAGCAGATGCCAGCTACTCTTCATTATTGATGAAGTTACTTTGTGGTATCTTTTGGTCTCTCTTGTTCTTGAAGTTGAGAGCATCCGAAGAAGAGGAGATGCCAAAACCTGTTCCTCACTACTTGTATACACAGCCAGTGGGTTTCTTTGTAAGAAAAAAACCAACTATATTTGAGTTTCTGGTGATGTCAGTGCCCGTTTCTGCAATTTACACCTAAACCTACCTTCTTCTGAAGGACAAGTGGTTTGCTTGAAGGTATCTGAAGGTATCTGGGCAGACTTTGGGCTGGATGTTTCAGTGACCTCCACTTGTACCTGTGTGGAATTGTGCATGTATGCACAGTTCTAAGAAGCAATTTTGCTCCCTACACAAGTAATGTTCACAAGTGTTAGGGTTCGATTTTGCTCTGCTGGGACAAAGACACTTTGCAGTTGCCCAGTCCAGCATTTGTACATCTCAATCAGAGGCACTGGAGCTAAAGACTCAACCGCAAAGGAAGATCATCCCCATGGCAAGTATCAAGATCAATGCAGAAAGCCAGTGGTTTACACTTAGGACTTAAGCAGGAAGGATGTGGAATTGCAGTCCAGCAGAAAGCCTCGAGAACCCCTGTTTTAAAGCTTTAACTCTCCTTGCACACACCAGACTCATAGCAAAACCTGGACTGGGCTTTCTGGAGTTTTATCCTAAAGGCGGAAGAGGTTTCCTCAAGCAATTGTTGAAGTGTGGTAAAACTGGCCTTCCAGTTTTGGTGTATTTCACTTGAAAGGTAGTAATCAGTCCTTGCAAAGGCTGGTACACTGTCTTTTGCCCTATATGGCGTCTGAGCTCTTTGGCATATATGATGGACACGGGTCAACAAGCTGCACCCAACAGTCACAGGGCAGGACAGCACATCAGGTGAGGGTGATCTTGCTCTTCACCTCATGGCGTTTTGCTGTGTTCGATCCCTTTGCAGTCTGTGGAAATGCAGGGGAGTTTTTAAAAGTCTTTTCTGTGATCCTTTCACCATGGGATCCTTTTCAATGAAGATGTGCTGTTTTCTGAGGTTGGAGGGATGTAGAACTGCCCAGTTGCTGCTTGTCAAAGCCCAAACAGAGGATTCTGTAGTAGCTTAGACTTAGGCAATCACCCAAGTTGTTAGGCTCTAATTGACATATATACATTTGGAGCTCCATTGCACCAATCCATTCAGTCCATGGAGAAGAGAAGATCAAGAAGGTGATCCCAAAATCAGATTCCCTTCCGAGGTGCCTTTCTGACCAGGCTATCACCTTGGATCTCTCACCAGGATGAACGCAGCCTTGCAGGCAGCACTGGGATATCACAGGCAGTGACCGCAAGCACTGAGTCCTTCAGGACCAAGAGCAGAAGAAGTGCCGAGCATCAACAAGAAGGTTTCAGTCCAGTGACTCTCATGAAATCCTTGCTTGTGCTGTGTGAAACTCAGGGGGCATCTGTGCTCAGTTTGTGCAGCTGGTCACCGTGTTTAGTTAGAATGATTAATGTGGGTTTTTTAAATGCCAGTGCCGTTTGTACAGTTTAATAAAACATTGTGTACAATTGGAAAATGGGCTTTGAAGTGATTAAATAGGAGCAAAGAACAGAAGTGCTCAGAAAAGCCATTGAAACGGCGCTGTGCTTTCTGGGGAATGTTCCTCAAGGGAATTTCAACCTGTAAATACACAGGATCAGCAAGCATTTGAGCAACTGTAACTACTTCATAGATCAGCATCTATAACAAGCATTTGGCGCTTGCAAAGGTGCCAAGATGAGAGTAAAACGTTCTTTTTTACTGCCAGAAGGAGAAATGGCTGTAAATGGGGTCTGGTATCTCAGAGGGGTTGCAGAGCCAAATGTGCAGAAGTCATTACTGTTAGAGGGTGACTCAGACCATCTTCCTTTGACACCTGAATGAGGCTGGATCAGCCAAGTGCTAGGACACTGTCCACGTGCTATACGTGGAGTCTGGGTGGCCTGATCCAGACAAGAGATTGCATTTCTAAGCATGTGAAGACAGGCAGTATCCCACTCGAAATGGCTGTTACAGATGTTTCCTTTACAATGGCACAGTGGTTTGGGCTTAACACCAATGGAGGGACACCCCGAGAGGGAAGACAAAGGAAGGAGGGTTCTGAATCACCTCCTATGCTTAAGTAACTGAAGAGCAACAGGGTTTAACACCTCTCTGACCAGAGGCAGGGTTCTCTGCACCCCAGTTGTGGCCCTGTACAGATAAAGCAGCCAAACATACCAGTGACTTGTAAAGGAGGACGTTGCTAGAGCAGACATGGGGTTAGGCTTACTGTAGGGCTTTTGATGTAAACCACAAGAAGTGCCTGCTTCTCTCTGCAAGGCATCTTCAGCGCAAAACCCCAATAAACCCATTGAGGGTGAGAGAGAGGGAGATGGGAACGCGCATGCTGTGTGTCTCACCAGTGCCACAGAACGAAAACCCTCCCAGCTGTGCCTGTGGTAGGTGAAGAGTGACGTGGTAAGCAGCAAGTGTCTTCCTGTGGTGGCGGAGATCGAGAGATAGGAGCTGGTGAGGGCTGAAAACCAAACACCCGCACGGAAATAAGCAGCAGGCCCGGTACCCGCAGAGATGTTTCTTTGCCTTGGATAAACCTGGCCCCTCCATACCCTTCTTGTCTTTTCTTCTTCTTTTCCTTTCCCCTCCTCCATAAAACATTCATTTTATGGCACGGTAGGTGAGACTTGCCAGGTTTGGTTTATTCATTTAAGGGGTGATTCTGCCCCTCCACTCTGCTCTCGTGAGATCCCACTTGCAGCACTGTGTGCAGTTCTGGTATCCTCAACATAAGAAGGACATGGAGCTGTTGAAACAAGTCCAGAGGAGGCCACAAGGATGATCAGGGCCTGGAGCACCTCCCATACGAAGACATGCTGAGAAAGTTGGGGCTGTTCAGCTGCATGAAGACCTCAGAGCAGCTTCCAGTATTTGAAGGAGGCTACAAGGACATCAGGGACAGTAGCGATAGGACAAGGTGGGGAAGTTCAGGTTAGATGTAAGGAAGAAGTTCTTTACTGTGAAGGTGGTGAGGCACTGGCACAGGGTGCCCAGAGAAGTAATAAATGCTCCATCCCTAGCAGTGTTCAACACCAGGCTGGACAGAGCCTTGGTGACATGGTCTAGTATGAGATGACCCTGCCCACAACAGGGGCTTGGAACTGGATGATCTTAAGGTCCTTTCCAACCCAAACCATTCTGTGATTCACTGAAGGCCAAATTTCATTCTGGAGCCCCATGGGATCACAACACTGAAATAGGAGCCTGGCTCCTGCAAACATCAGAGTCTGACCTCCAACGCCCTATGCTTCAGCTCAAGATTTGGAAGTCCTCACCATCCAACTTCTTCCCCAGTCTTGGCTCTTCAACTGACTGATGCACACATTCCTACCTGTTGATGTTCACCAAACCAAACATGAAGCTGATGAACAGGCCAGGATAAGTGGGAATCATCAGTGAGTAACAGCCCTGACTCCAGTCCTCCTGCAAAGGCCTCCAACTTGCTTTCCAGTGGAGGTTGGTTGGTCTCACAGCTCCTCAGCTTGCAGACCAACGGTATGGTTGCTTCTCCCTTAAGGAAGACCAAGCTTCATCCTGTGCCCCATCATGCTCTTTGCTGCCCATGCAGAAAGAAAAGGCAACTTTGCCCAGTGGCTACCAGGCACATCTTACAATGGAGAGATATCACCAGGAGTCCCTGTCTGCCAATACAGCTCAAAACAGTGAATACTACAGGTATACTCTTCCCTTTACTATTGCATTTGTATCTTATACACTTAAAACCCAAGTGAGAGATCACAGCTGGGACCTAAACTGCTCTCTCACTCCAAGAGATGCCAGCTCATCAAGTGCATCGCCTACATCAGTTAAGATCATAATCAATATGTGACCCAAAGCATGTTTTGTGGTGTTGTGAAGACAATGGAGGTCTCAGTGCACACTACAGGAAGCCTTTCTACTTTCCTTGCTTGCAAAGACCCTTTATCTTAGCTGTCTCACAGCAGCCAAGACAGCACACGAAGAGCTGGTGAAACACAGGAATTAATGCATTTCTGGCTCTTCTGTAACTGGCATAGGTTGCAAGCCAATAGTGCTGTACAGCTCAGTGACTGTACCTGACATGATGGGGTCCATTCTGCTGTTTGGTAATGGGCATGATGGAGTCCTTTATTCTCTATATTAACTTGATATTTATATACACAAGGATATGAAATGATTAAAAAGAAAAGGAAAGTGAAACAAAGAAAAAAACATTGAGTTGTAGAATATGAAACAAGCACAGAAAAGGAAAGTAGGGAAGAAAGGAGGGGTACAGGTTGATATAATCTTATACAACATTTCTCTTCATTCCATGGTTTCAGTTACAACCCTGCTGTTTTCCTTCAAAGTCACCAATCCTGGAGCTGCTTTTGTAGCTGAAGCAAAGGATTTTTGAGATATCAGAGGGATATCTCAAACAGCCTGCGACTAGAACAGATGAATGGCTCTAATCTGACCTCTTGGGTAACAGAGAGCATCCGTCCTACCCCGACATCTTCCCCAGAAATCCAAGTATTTCTGTCCTGAATCTGGATTCAGATCCCAGTTCAAATAACTGCATTTAGCTGTCTACTGCATAGGAATGCAGTGTTCACTTTCAGCCATCTAACATCACTGAGACACCCTGGGGTGTTCTCTGCTTTTGCCACTGGGTTGCAAAAATGCCATCTTATTGACTCCTGTCCTAAAAAACACCTGAGACAAACGGCCTTTTCCAAGAGCAAGCCTGCATCTGCTGAGCCTATGGCAGGCACACTTGGTTTATATGCATGTGGTAGCTGCTTGTGGAACATTTGCTGGCACTGAGCTACTGAAACAGGCTGACCTAGAGGCTGGCAATGTCTTCATGGTTTGATCCTGTTAAAGAAGATCCTTCTAAGAAGAAACATCAGAAATTAGTCACCAACATGTTTTCTGTAGTTGCTAAAGAAACTCCACGGAGGAAATTCTCCATCCTCCTGGTACATCCTCATTATGGAGGACCAGATGATGGTGCATTCCCATTTGCATTGACAAGCATCTCCTCTTCTCCATGCTAAAGCAGTGATAACCAGCGAGGCTCAAAGCTCCCTATTTATGGTCTTTGGAGAACTGTATTTGCTTCCAATCTCCACAAGGACTTTCAGTTTCATTTTGAATCTCGGGATCTGGTGAGTCAAAAATTCAAAGCTCTGCCAGAAATCTTTGTCCACCTCCACAGAAATGGTGCAGAAGCTGACTGCAAAACCCTTAACACCTTTTGAGGCTTCCTTAAAAGGCCAACAAGGCCTACATGATCTCTTGGTGGGGTTAAGTTGGAGCAAAACTGAACAATATTCAACACAACTTTGAAGAGAAGCGTGTCTTAGGGGAAAGACAAGCCTGTGGTTAAGGTGCTAGTGAGTCTTTGTAGACCTACATTTATTTCCAAGGTCTGCTATGCATATCTCCTGTGGTCTGGTGCAAGCTATCTTGTTAGGCTTTGACTTTTCTTCCTCTATGAGCATATGCCTAGAGTATATATGTAAGTATATAGAGTCTGAACATTAGTCATCCTCTGTTGCTCTAAGTTGTTCAGGGCTTATGGAATGGAATTCAAGCCCAACTAGCCAGAGTTGCCTGAAAGTCTGTAATCTTTAAAGTTCATGAAAATTTAACTAGCTGCATCCAAACTAATTATCTAAATTTCCTCTATTATAAGTGGAAAGAGTCTGGAAGTATGATTAATCCTATTCTAAGTCAGATAACTGGAAAAGTAGGCAGATGCTGCCCTCTGTTATTGTGTATCACCTTGTTCATCACTTTGGGGTTCAGTAGGGCCTTACTTTCAGGGAGATACAGTAGCACCATTGTATAAAAAAGGAGAATATAAAAATACCTCAACTGGCTGTGAATCAGGCTTTCTTCTTCCAAGACTGGTTCTGAATGGCTATGCTGTGAGTGTCATGGGACTTAGGTCTCTGTTGTGGCACCCTACTTTGGTAACCAGAGCCAGGAACAGTCAAGGGGTTGGTCCATCTCACCACCCCCCTGAGTAGTCTAAACTTCATCACTTTGTCTGTAAGACTTATGGACTGTGTTGCAAGCTGTGCTAAACTCAAGAAGAACATCATCAGCTGCTCTCCTCTCTTTCACCAAGCTAATAATCTCACTGTAGAAGGTTTTTGTGCGGGCTGGTCAGACGTGATCACACCTTTCTAAACCCATGCTGACTACTCCTAATCACCTTCTTGTCCACAGCAAGTTTTGAAATTGCTTCCCAGAGGATTTTCTCCGTCAGCTTCTTAGGGATGAAGGTGAGGGTTACCAGCCTGCAGAACTCTTACCCTCCTCTGGCCCTCCTTCAAGATGGGAGTGACATTTGCTTTCTTCTATTTCTTCTATTCTGCACTTCAGCTGAGGACCAGACTCATGATATAGGTCTTAATCACTTCAAAACAGAAACCTCATACATGTCTGTGTGGCTGGGTATATCCTGGTTGCCATCTGCCTGCAACTCAGCTTAGAAAGCCCCAGATACCAAGCCAGACATTTGCTGCAGTCCATTGCCATGAAGAAGCTGAAGCCTTTTAGGAATATTTGGTAAAGCCTTGGGACAGCTACTGGTGGGTTGGGATCCACCACAACTGCTCTTATTTGCCTTGCTTGAGCAGAGGCTGGGTCCATGATCACTCAGTGGGTGCACTTGGGCTCTCCAGCTTCACCTGCAACTGCACCCAAGGGTGACTGTGGGCTGTGAGAGACACATTGGTTTTTAAAGCCATCCAGGACCCCAGTGTGACTGATATGTAGCACCCAGTGTGTCCAATACGTAGCACCCCAGAGTCTGGTCAATCACTTATCCTGAGATTTCTCATCAAAGCAATGACGTTGCCTCCAAAGCTCAAGTGATTGAAAGCTTGCCTAAATAACTTGAATGTCATAGGAGATGCTCCGTTAAGATGAAGCTGTAGGAATGCTTAAAGGCACGGGCTCCTTTTCATTCTTCATTTTCACATATTCAACTAGAAACCCCTTAATTGCTGTTTCAAGAAGCAACTGGGTTCTGTCTGTCTGGGACCCAGCTATGACTGGTCTGCTGCCAAAACAGAAAGCTGCCAGTATATAGCAGCTGGAGAGGTGAATCATAACTTTAATAACCACCTAGAGGAACATGCTGTTTGAGCATCACATTTAATTTATGATGTGGCTCTTTCTTTTGAAGAAACATAAACAGAAAATAAACAGACACCAAAGGAAAGATCTCAGCTTTCACTTTGAAATTCTTTTCATTATTGTTGTTAACCTCCCAGTAGCGAAGGAAATGAGTTCTCTGGTAATCATTTCCATGTAATTTTCAGCTCCCTTCTGTTGATAGCCTTGTGTATAACCCCTTTACTAACAGTGACTTCAAATTGTATACTTTGATATTGCATTCAGCTGGTAGGGAAAGCAAAACTCAGTTTTAAAAAAGCCATTTTATCTCTGCTGTGCATGAGCTCAGCAGGGTAATGTGAGCTCTCAGAGAGCTTATTTATATTCAGTCATTTTCCACCAGGGTGAATTTCTTCAAGATATCACCTCTCATTTCCTCCCTCCTTCCTTCCCCAAATGCCGTGGGGCCAAAGTAGAGGAGAAAAAGGGACGAAATAGCAACCCTCATTCAAAAGAAGAAGTAACCCACCCAGTGAATTGACTCAGTCTGGTCATACTACGCAGAAAGAAAAGAGGAAAAAAGAAAGAGAAAATGGGGGAAATGGAGCATGTGGCTATCAAAAGGATAATAAATGCCAGACCATGGTGGCATTTCTGAGATAGCGAGGTAGGTGTCAGCAGTGACACAAAGTGACCTTTCTTGGAAAAGGTGGTGTTAAAACTGAATGCATTTTAGTTCTTCAGGAGATCCAGTGGCACTGGAATTCAGGTGGGAGGAGGAACTTCAGTTGTTTCTTTGTGCTGGGCTGTCTCCATACCAAATCAGACATTTGCTTCTCTTTCTTTGGGTGGATTGAAAAGAAGGGAATAAATAGAAAGAAACCACAACAGGTCTGGCTGAAAAACACCCAGCTTTGTGCCAAAAGCAGGGCTTGAACCTGATAAAATGAGCCATTGCCTTAAGATTTCAATTAAACACCTTGTCTGTAAATCAGCAATGTTTTCACATGGGTTAAAGAGAGACATCTGTACCAGCTCAAGCCTCTGTTTTTGCAGCATCAACCACCTTGAAGCCACCTTCCCATATTCCGTATGGAGAGTCTTCAATACACCTCTTGGGAACTGTGATGTGGAGCAGAGGAGCATATGGGAGAATAAGATTTCCTTCACCCAAAATCTGACGTAGCTGAGAAGGTGACTAGGGAAGTTCAAGATGCAGGCTGGGTCTGTAAAGGACCGCTGCAAGAGAAAAGATGCATTTGTCCTTGGTATAAAGAAATAACAAAGTCAGAGTGCAAAGTGTTAACTGTTTATTAGCCAGATAACAAGCACCAAAAATGCTGTGAAGTAAACCCAGCTGCTGTGACCCCTGTGCTATCTCTGGCTGTGTTCCTATTTTCGATAACGCTAACTGGCTGAAGATACCACGCCAGTTCCTCACTTCCTAGTCCTGCAATCTCTGAATGAGGAGAAATCAGCCCATCCTGAAGTGACCTCATCCAAAAGCTTCAGTGTTGTTATTCCAGATTTATACCACTGTAAATGAGGTCAGAATCCTTTGGTTCCCATCACTTTGTGTGTCTCCTAGGGCCTTGACAATGACAATGCAGCAACAGACTGAGACCTCTTCCCTTTGTATCACCCGTCTGCACTTCTGCATCCTTCTGCATGCGTGCAGATGTTCTTCCTCTCATCTTTCACCATGCAGAGATGTGATTTCATCTAGCCAGAATGATTTCATAAGTTACTTCATGCCAGCCATGGAGCGGGGGGGCTGGAAATGCCCAAGTGAAGACCCTTTTCCTGCTCCAGGGCAAAGTCAAAAAACCCAGAAGTCCCAGTAAATTAACTCAAAAGGGAACTCATTCAAGCAGCTTTAATGGATATCAGAATATTCTTCTAACTGATAGAAGCCACTTTGATCTACTCCCAGACATAGCAGCTTCCTTCAATGCTCTCAGCAATGTCCGCAGCAAGTTTATGACTTGGATCCACAATTCCTTAATGCCTGACTATCTTGGACATGGAGATTTAGTTCCTATCAGTCTCTCTCAGGCTCTTTTTCTCTCATTCACTCACTGTGTTTAAATTACTCCTTCTTTTTTACTCTGTCAGCAGAGAATTGAAATCTGCTGATGTGATGATCTCTGAACAGATGGGAGAGCTGTATTGATTATGCAGTTGAGAGTAGGACATTTGTTAAGAGTAAATAATAGTAGTTTAAATGCTGTGTACAAGCCTTTATAAAACCTGGTGAAGCAAATCAAATAATCCTTGCAGAAATCTACCTGAGTTTTTAACAAGGTGATGAAATTCAGGAGCCTTTCCCCACTTAACTTATGTTAGTGCTGATACAAGAGCTGATTGAATTAACAGTGTGGAACTGCTAGAGATGAGCCTGCCTGCAACATCCCAGCCAAATGAGATGTTTGCAGCTGATGTGTGAAAGGGAAAAGAGAACTGATGAGGGGGAGAGAGCAGGACAGGAGCTGTGCAGTGCAAGCCAGTTTTGTTCAGAGAGGGAAACTTATCTTTCATCATCTGAACCCAAACTCACTCTGTTGTGCCTGGCATGCAGACTGGGCTCTAAGGAAGGGCATGGTGTAAAGCCATGGGTGAAATGTATCCTTACTGATTGTAATTCAAGTTTGATATGTATAAAGTCCTTCTGAACTGAGAGCATTGTGAAGTCCATGCTCAAAATCCTCTGTCTCTCCTTCCACACATTACCAACTATTCTGTATGGTCATAACTCGGAATGACCATTTTAGGTAGAAAAATCGATTAAAATTTTAAGGTTAGGCAAAAAAGGGGAGATTTGGAGAAGGAAAATACAATTTGGTGCTTGGTCTGCTATATATTGCTATATGCAGTGCTTTCCTGGTTTATTTGTGGTGATCAACCAGTCAGTCTCAGGGCAAAGTCTGCAGCAGAGACCAGTCATTCCATGAGGAGTGTTCAAAATTATGTTAACAGCTCAAGCTGAGAGAAACAGGGTATTTTTACCAAGAAAGTGGCATTGCAAACTGTTTGTATAGGAGAATACAGGATTTTCAGGAGGACCAGCTCCCTGTTGTTTTCACGTGAACCCATTTTAGCTCCAGATCAACCAACAACCAAGAGACAGCTCAGCATCACAGACATGTTCGCATACACTCAAGCATGAGGACATGCACCTGTGCAGATGCACCCCTGCATCCACACCGATGCTGGCCCGTTCCCTTAAAATGCTGGAGATGCCTCCTCCAGAAGGACATTGCTTCCCTCAAGTGTTCATCACTGCTGCTGCAGAAGGAAATATTCTGGATCATACTGCTTCGTCTCCCCAGAGTCAAGTGACTGAACAGAGCAAGGATTCAAAGCAAATGGGGCTCCCCTAATTGCTAAACGAATTGAGCCATTTATCCTGAGCCCTCATTTTCATCCACCATGTGGGGCTGGACACCATGAAGTAGCTCCCTGCTTGCTTCCCACCCCGATGGTATGAGAAAGGAGGAAGCTCTCTCCTTTGCTCCTATGACATTTTGAATGTCTCAAACAACTGGTTTCACACCATATGAAATATGGTATGAAATATAATACTATTATATTTCCATATACCATAAGCAGATTCCGATGAGAAATATCTTACAGATCCAAGGTGTTGTGGAAAAATCCCCATTTAAAGAAAAAGCAAGAGATTACAACAACAATTACAAGCCAATTTACCCTTCCAATGCAAAGGTAAATGTCTGGCCCCAGGACTTCCAGCAGAAGCCACAGTCTAGGAATCTGGGATATGAATAGGCTGGAATACAGATCTGTGCAGTGAAGGAAAGATTCCTGCACACTTTCAGAGCAACAACAAAAATCAATTAAAAAATGAAATAACTCTGCATGTAATGAATAAGTAACTCGTGGAACTCACTGCTGAAGGACAGGATGGCATTTAACAGCACACCAGTTGTTTTAGCAATTTCTAGTGAAACACTTCAGGAACAGGAAAAGAAATAATGAGAAAATTCATAGCTGGGTCAGATCAATAGCCCTCAACTCATAAATCAGGGTGAGAAGTCCTTGCACAGGGAAAAAATCTAAGAACAGAGGGAACCTCCCAGTTTTTCTTCCATTTTAGCTCCAAATGTAAGTCAAGAAGGAATAGAATGATCAACAGAAAAGATGGCTTTGTGGCAGTGGTAATACAGGAGGGTTTGCAGTAAAAAAATCCATTTCCCAGCTTTGCCAGCGATTCCCAGGGTGGTCTTGGCAAAGGGTAAATATTACCTCTGCACACGTCCTTTCCTATAAGAAAGAGATGACAAGTCTTCTTTAAAAGGGATGTGTGGTGAGTATAGAGCCATAGCACTTTTGAGATGCTCTGCTAATACAGTGATGAAAAATACTGACATTGCATGAAAAGACAGATAAAGGAGGAGCTGTTTAAGTCATGGTTCTCCTGATTCACATGAGGAATAGAAGGAAATTCCCACAATGAAGAATTCTCCTTTGGAGCAGAAGGATGCTGTGCAACAACACTGAGGCATCCACCAACATTAAAGGGAATTGCTGCTATAAACAGTTGAAAAAAATGAGAATCTTTTTGTTTGTTTGCCGTCATTATTAGAAGCAGGTGGTGGTTTTACTAACTTATTCTTCACTCAAAATAGTTGGTATGAGCATACTGTTGTCTTTAGGATCGCAGTGCTGTTCCCATTACTCCTTCCTGGCTATTTGCGCCACATGTTGGATATTGAATCACACACCAGGGATGATGCCGCTACAGCATCAGCTGTCTTTAGGAAGAAAAAAGCCTTCCCTTTTTTCCTTTTGTTGGCAAATCATCTGCAAAAAGCTTAGCATTGTTTGAATAATAAAAAAGCTTTTACAGATGGCCACAAAAGCAAGAGGATTCTCATGAATATTTATTCTCACCGATTCTCCTGATAACTTCACTTTCTGCACATTCTTACACACGAACACTTTTGCACATAAACACAAGAAAACTCAGAGGTCGTGTATTTTGAAGCACTATCAAGAGATCTTCCCCAGAGGAAAAGCCCTCTTGTGTTCAACCCTTTGGATGCATGGATGAAAAATTACCTCATTCCTGAAGAGCTTGACATGATACCATCTTTATTTTGCAGACGAGGAGCTGATGTTGGCCACAATGGAGGGACTTGCCCTAAATTAGATGGCAGATGGTAGAATCACAGAATTAACCTCTGCTCTCCAGGAATTCCCATCCTTGCACAATGTTCAGATCTAGGTACTTTTTACGAGGCAGTGATTGAGGAACTTTTTAGTATAAGGATTATCAGCTTCATACTCTTCATAACTCCAAGCAACATGCTACCCTATACAGGGTACCCTGTATAACTACTTTATAAGCAGTGTCAATGCACTTCATATCCCAGTCAAGGCAAGAACTGGAATTACTCACTTCAATGAGCACAGGCTATTTTGCCTCAGCTAAATTCCACATTCGGTCCATGATTTTTGAAACAAAGGCAAAGTCTCTTTATGCACTGCCATAGTAAATAGTATTTGAATGGCATAGCACATGGAGTGCGAGGCACCCAGGCAGGAGGGATGGAGGCTGACGTATTCAGCTGCTCTACTTCTACCCCCATGGCTGTTTTACGTGAGTTGAATCACTGCAGATTATGCCTGGTTGAAAGGAAACAGTATATTCTGTGGTGTTTAAAGATGTCACAGTAGTTGCAGAGCTTTTGGAAACCAGTGAGTCAGCAGGAGGAACACAATGCTGGCTCCAGCTATTAGGCAGTTATTTAAAACCAAACAGAAACAAAATAAAAAGCCACTTGTGAATTCAACAGATGCAGTGGATTCCCTGCTTTGCAAAAGCTAAAGTGCACAGAGGAGAGGGGCACTTTTTTTTTTAACATAAAGGTCACTGCAGTTCAATTCAAACGAATTATTCAGGACTTTCTTTTAATCTCATTGAATGTGAATGTCTGTAAACAAATTCTGAATATGCAGAGAAAATCAAAGCCCAGCAAAAAATCATGTTCACTGATGGCAAAGCAGCAGGTCAGAGGTCTTATGGATGCACAAAAGAGAACAGCCAGGTTTTAACCCAACCAAGGGAACACAAATGAGAGCTCGAAATGCCAGCTGACTTCTTGTGAACCACATCCCTTCTCATGTGTCTCTTGCCTTCCCCATGCATTGCTGGCTTGCTGCAGATGTGTTTCCAGCAGTGCTTAGACAATGGAAGTGCCTATGGCCCACAGAACCCATCCATCACTGAATCTTCTAGATATCCAGGCCCCCAGGTGAAAACAGGATCAAAGTCACTCAAGACTGGACTAGACGGCATAAGTCCTCCTCAACCCATGTGTCTCCTGTTTCCCAATGGTGTTTAAAGCCTTCTGGGATGCTACCTGGTCAGAAAGTTTCATGTAGTTAAGTAGTTTCATGTAATTAGGTACATGTTTAATGTCTTTAAGTATCATCCTGTAACTCATTGCCTTGTGCTTCCAGGAGATTGAGTTGCTTAACTTCCTTTAAATGGAAGCTGGAAACATGAAGACACCTTATGATATGACAAAACACAATTATCCTATGCTCTCTAGCACAGATCTAGTTTCTCTATGTCTGTACATCTATAAAAACTCAGAACTTGGATGTACTCTGGAGACATTACTGGAACTTAAGAAATAAATGTCTTTGCTTTTCTATACAAGTAACTAATGCATTGCAAGGCCAGAAGCTCCAGAGCTGTTTGTACAACATCTGATTGTTGGATCCTACTAAAACAATCAAAATACACCGGAGGAAAAAAGACACCACAGTTCAAGAACTGTCTGTGCACAGACTTCATTTTCGCCAGCTCATCACTTACAGTTATTTGAGGAGGGCTTTGGGCAGCCCTCTCATAGTTTATGTTTGTAGACTATTCTTTTCCAACAACTGCCTTCATTTGTGCTTTATTAGCCTGGCTGGGGAGTGATTTCACTGTAAATCTTCCCTTCATCCACTGGTTCTGGAGCCATAACACACTTCACTTCTAGGCAGCTCTATTTAGCTAAGAAATGGGACTAGTATCTCTTGGGGTTAAAAAGAACTCTCTATTTATAGGAATAACTATGTGCTATATCATCATATAATGAATTGGCAGTGTTCAGCTATTAAAAACTCTTGGGTTTATTTACAGCCCTGCTTGAACACAGAGATAAACCTAAATCCAGGACTCATGTCCACTGTAAGCTCCTCTCTAATGTTCTGGTGGACAGTAACTTAAGGCTTGGTACAGGCGTACCAAGTTATTCTCAGATTGAGAACAAACTCAAATCAAAAGAAGTATTGAACAAGCTAAAATTGCAGAGATTTGCTCATTGTCCATCTAAGCTTGTAAACAGGGGAGGGTCCCAGCGGAGCTGAAGTCTTGCAGATAACTTCCTATGAACCTTCTAGTTCTTACGTGCCAGAGAAACGTTCTCATTTCTCAAACTCCTCTTCCTTGTAACTATAACTACGTATTCACATGGCAATGGCACCAGCCTTTTTTAATTTATAGTTCACAGGTAGTTTTTCTCTGAAACAGAAAAACACAACCCCATTGCCAGAAGATCACCCTTGTGTATAGTTGACTCAGATACAAAAAGAACAGACAAGATCAAACCCAAGCAATGGCATGAAAGAAGGATCTCCAAGACAGAGTTGGTTCATAATCAATCATTTCCCAATACAATTTCAGAGAAAGCTTTCAAGGAGACTAGTCTCAATCATATTCAGCTGGCACTGAATAGTTTCATCCTTAACCCTTTTGCACAGAAAACCCATCTACTGCCATCTTCTTCCCCCTGCTGTCTTAAATAAGTCTTGCAGTCTTAAATAAGGCTTGCAAACCTGTTCTCTGATTTCTTCTGTCCATATCTCTTTCTTTGTGCTCCATTCAATTTCTGGACCTCTTTAAAACAAAATGAATAGACTGAAAGAAAAGAGTGCTTACAATGAACACCTCCATGGTCAGGGCCATTCCTGTAGTACTGAGGTCCCATAAAAACAACCTGCTCATCTCCATCAAGCTCAACTCCTTCAGGAAAGGTGTCATCAAAACTGACTTCTGAATTGCCTGTTGACCTGTGCTAAGTTTGGGCAATGGTGTCTAGAACAATGTCAGACAGCAAGGGCTTAAAATAATAGTAGTAATAATAATAATAATAATAATAATAATATAGTACTATTATTCAGTCCAGTGCCCAGGAAGGTCTTTTGCTTTTTGATTTCTTACTACAGACATAGCCACACAGACGCAACAAAATGTGTCCACTCATGACAAAGGCACTAAGAGCTCAGCTATTGTGAGTTTTGCTTTGCAGCAGCAAACTGCTCAGTTAGTAAATACAGGCTGGATAGTCAATAAGGCAATTGTATTTCCTGATTACTCCATAGTAATCTCACTGCTTTTGGCCAGCGACAGTCTCAAAGGCCCACAGAATACTGACAAGGGAAGAGGAGATCTTCTCTGGAAGAAGCTGGTCCTCACCCCATTGCTCTAATGTGGAGGACAGCACTAGCTGCATAGAGAATGCATGACCAGTGACCTCCTCAAATGGCTTCTTTCCCTATTTTCCTGTATTCTTGGAATCAGTAGATGGGGATTTTCCATCAAATTCAAATCCCAGCTGATTGCCAGTGATTGCCTAATTCCCGTGAATTATTTGTAGTTCTTCCACCAGCAACACTTTCTGACTGTCACAAACTCAAGCTCACTGTAGGTGCAGAGCACATGAACTGTGACCTGATGACATTTGGTTGGAAATAGCTCTAACTTCATGACCTTCAGCTAAAGCTTTTTAGCAAAGCTTTCTGATAAGCTAAAGAGGAAGCTAAGGGGGTATTTTGTTGCTCTGGGTGATCTGTGATTGCTGGCGGGCCACCCTTGTGAGCCCAGTTGAAGTAGGTCACAGCATTTTCTATTGTGCCCACCTTGGTGACTTACACTTAGAGCGTATTTCTGTCATGCTGTATTTGGTGCTTGCAGATTTAAAGTCTGCTTTACTAATGCTTTAATTAGCTATTTGATAGAGTTTTCTGCCAGCAAACTCATTTGCTGTAATATGCATGGCGGCTAAATGCAAGAGAATATCAATTGTGAGAGTGTCTTGAAACTAGAGTGGATATTTATTTGACAGTAATTGCTATGATGTCTTAAATCTTATTTACACCTGGAACTGCGATTCCTCAATACTGAAGGTTTCTGAGTGCACTATATATATCCACTTCACTTGTACACGTGCTGAATCCAGTTAAGATTGGGCTTGAAAGAAAGTCATTTTCATCTGACACATGTTTATTAGCTTAAATAACATGAGCCAACAACCATTTCCTGCTGCTGAGAGGCCATACCAATAATTGCCATCCCTAACATTATTCCCTGCAGAAAGCCTGGAGCTGGATGAGAAAGGATGATCGCACCTCAGACCCATAGTGTGGGAATCATGCATCCTCTCAGGTCCCCTCTGAGCTCAGGGGGAGTGAGAGCTGCCATCCCTGCTTGTCCCCCTCTAAACCACTACATGATGATGCTTTCTAATACAGGAGGATCACAGCTGATTTTCCCCTGAGCCTCCTCTCTCCTGCTTGTGCAAGAGGGAATACTACAATTTAGTTATACTACAACCGTGTCTAATAGCACCACACACTCCTGGACCAGAAATCACTGCTTCTTCCTCCTTTTCCCTAGCTGCTCATATCACAGGTAAGCATGACACCAGGGGTCACAGCATGGGAAAGGCTGCTATCTCTGTCCTGCAGACTTAAAATGACAAGGAAAGCCTGACTTCAGCAGAAGCCAGTGGTGAGACTCATGGTAAATGAGGGACCCTGTGCAGGCTGGAAGCAAAACCCTTAAGTTTTCCTATACTGCTCTCCAGCTGCTTGATCTTCTCCCACATTGACATGGTCTGGTGGGTAAAACAGTAACATCAGTGCAGAACCTCCTTCCCACTCATCAAAAAGGAGATTTTAGCCTCTGGAGGGGTGAGCTCTGCAAATGTGAGCACAGTTTACCCAGCACCATCCTGTTGTGCAAGGTGCCTGAAGGCAGAACGAAACTCTGGTTCCAATGAGCAAAATCGCCCGCAGATGTGGTGATAAAACCAGTTTGCACCCAAAAATGTTGATTTGGAAAATGGACCAGTTTATTGCAGGTTTCTTATAGAATAAAATTTCTGGACAAAGAATGAGACAGGTTAGAAAGCCTGAAACTATTCAAAGAGATGAGGATGGATATAAGGTCAATTCCCAAAATATTTCCCTGCATTTTCCCTGCTCGTGTATCAACCTCTTCTCTCCTGTTTTCCATCTGGATGATAAAACTTCCCATCTTTCCAGTGTGCTGAGTTTAAAACCATCCACACTAATAACCTAAGTATGCCAGAGGATGTTCCCATGTGCTGAGACCATTTTGCACATTGTGGCTTGGCTCTGGGCTACTGATCTTCTAGTCACCAAAACAAGGCAGTGAGCAAAGTGCCAGATGGGAATGGTCCATGGACTTCACTAGTTGCCAAATGTGGGAATGGTTTGGGGTAAACTGAGTAAAAATAGGCAAACTTTGTGCCAGGGAATATCCTAACATTTCAAAACATGCACAGTGGCAAATAATGTTCCTAAAACACTCAACCAGTTATATCTGCGCAGCTACACATGGAGTGTGCATCTATGCTGGTGTAGGTATATCCAGGGGGAATCGGTACACAGTGGGAATCCCTTGTTACACCTCAAAACAGATCACATAGCAAATACATTAATGGTACATGGTCAGTCTTATCACTGCTTCAAAACCACAGTCTCTAATCTTGAAGCTTTCACAAACAACAGGTATGACACACACATATGTTGTAACCAGCAGCAGATCTGTCATTACTCCAAATGTGGTCAAATGTCACCTGGTTTCTCTTACAAATGTCTAGTGGAGTTCCAGATCAAAAACCCCTCACCAAGGTGGCAGCATGATAGAGGTTACATAGAGTGCTATGTACAAAGATTGGTAGGAGAACCTTTTTCATGTGCATTAGGTAGGATTTAATCTGGCAGTGCAGGTACACACTTGGCTTTCTCATGGAGGTACTTTTCCAAAGCAGAAGATACTGTTTTGTGATGCCAGGGTATAAGGAAACAGAGCTCCAGCACTAGGATGAGCCTGGGAAGGTGCCTTCGGGCAGGGGGTGCCGCTAAAGGCTTAGGAGCTCACAGTGAGCTCTGCCCAAGTGGTGTAGAGCTGTGCCATGGTCCCACTGCATCACTCCAGCAGTGTGTCATGAGGATGTACCAAAAAGAGCTTTTCAGACCTGCTCTACTGCAGGTCTTCTCCAGGCTCACATAAAATTATACATTCTTTCTCTGTGATTAAGGTGAATCCATCTTTCCTACCGTCATCTCTCCTAGGTCCTTTCCTCTGACAGCCTGGTGATCAAAGCAAATAGGTGATATTAAGAATCTCTTTGACTACATAGGTGAAATCTCACACTCCGAGGTTCTTACTTTCTGCTTGCTCCTTGTGTTCTTCTCTTTTCCTGCACACATCTGAGTCTCTCCCTCCCATCATCATATAGAGATGCTTATAATGTGATTTGGTACATCAGAACTGATGTGTCTTGATGCTGCTCTGCAAATGAGACTTGATTCTACCAAAGGGGAATATGGAGGCAGGAGATAACACAGAGATTACAAGCTTGGGGGGAAAAGACTCGAGACATCTATTCAAATATGCAAATGTGAAATAATAGGAGTCATTAAGTAACCTCATTGTACCGTATCTATGGCCTGGGGTAAAGCTTTTTTAGTAGAAAACCTCTTTTAAACCAGGCTCAAACTGTCTTTAATTGTTCCAAGAGCTGTTTCTGGAGGGAATTGGTGGTTGAATGTAATAACATGTGATAATCAAGTCCAGATACAGTCCATCAGACTAGATAATGCAAAGTTTCTATGCATTGAAACTTTACAGGGTTAAAAGAATTCCCAGATGTGTGATTTTAAAGGGTGTTTCCAGCGACTTGTGATATATGTAGAGAATAGACATATAGAGATTATGTGATAGAAATGAGCACAAAACTGAAGCACCTCCTGGGACAGGAGCAGCACACGCCTTTAATCAATTCTGATGTACAAGCAAAAGAGAAGAGCTGGCTGGAGACCCTGGGTGCATTAGAGGCTTGCAGCCTGGACCTTTTGCCTCTGTCTAATCTTGATCCAGGGTTTGCCAATAGTTATTATTATTATTCAATAATAAATATTATTATTGCCAAAGAGATTGAGATTTTTTCCAGTGATAAAACCAGTCTCTGTCCCTTCTCCAGAAATGAACACAAGATGGTGCTGCCGTCCACTGATAGCCAGCCTTGCACGTAGTTTTATGCTGTTTCTGCTTCTTAAGGTGGTTAAAATGAGCCCACTTTGATCCCTTGTAGATGAAGTCTCTGGGATACTGAGAAGGAGAAGCTAAAACACCTCTCTGGCAATGCAGCTCAAATGAGCAGGGTTAACCCTGTGTTGATTAGACCTGCAAGCAAAGATGTAATGATGACTTTCACAAAGACTCATCCTAACTCTCATCCAGAAGAGAAAAATCCCCAAGGCACAATGACCGCTGCAGTTATCTCCTGTGGCAAGTCTCCATAGCAAGTAATGCTTACCATCCCTTTCCTAGATGAGCTGGGTTAATGTCACGATGCCCAGCAGAACTTAAGGAGTTTTAAACTAGATTTGAAGGGTGAAAGGGATAAAACCAGGCTCACTAGAGATAATCCTGTGGGAGCATACCAGTTTTTGAGGAGTGGTATGCTAGCAAGGTCCTTTGGTCTGCCATCTTGGTGCAGGTAGGCGATGGAGAGCCATGCAGTATCAGAGACATAAGGGTTATTGAAACCATCGAAGCACCTGAGAGTGGTCACATAAGAATTAGGGCTTGTCCCAAAAAAAAGATGACAGGATCAGTAGCCCAACTGAAGTGCACCTACATCAATGCACACAGCTTGGGCAACAAACAGAAGAACTGGAAGCCATGGTGCAGCAGGAAAACTATAACACAGCTTTCATCATGGAAACATGCTGGGATGACTGCTGCAACTGGAGTGTTGCTATGAACAGCTATAAACTCTTCAGAAGGGACAGGCAAGGAAGAAGAGGCGGTGGGGTAGCTCTCTGTGTTAGGGAGGGGTTTGATTGTCTAGAGCTTAATGGTGGTGACGATAGTGTTAAGTATTTATGGGTAAGAATCGGGGGAGAGTCCAAGAAGGTAGATACCATGGTGGGAGTCTGTTATAGATCAACTGATGAGGATGAAGAGGCAGACAAAATATTCTATTTAGACTGGATATTAGGAAAAATGTCTTCTCTGAGAGGGTGTTCAAGCATTGGAACAGGGTGCCCAGGGCAGTGGTAGAGTTATCATCCCTGGAGAGATTTAAAAGACATGTAGATGTGATGCTTGGGGACATGGTTTAGTGGTGGACTTGGCAGTACCAGGACTCAATGATCTTAAAGGTCTTTTCCAACCTAAACAATTCTCTGAATCTCTGATTCTATGAAAATCCTCATTAGTTGAGGCAGAAAGTGCCAGATGGCAAATGCAACAAAAGCTGAGCAAAAGCTAGCAACAAAAAATGCACTGCCCGGGATTATGCTGTAACCAAATTCAGATCTGCTGTGTCTGCAGTGTTCCCATCGCAGTCAGCGCTTGGGAAAGACTTCTCACTCCCCTGCGGATGCAGTGCAGCTTCCCAGGATAGCTCTTTGCTCCTCTCTAAGGAAAAGCTAATGGCTGATGTATATGAGACTTGAGGTGCTGGACAAAGCTGAGCCAACATCAGAAAGAACAGAAGGAAAAGACATGCTATCTACCAGGGAGATGGAGCAGATGGTGACTCGCTGCTCCCAGAGTTACGTGTTTGTGTGAGACTCATTAGGAAATAGACGTGCCAGACTAATAGCTTTTAATGCAAATACAGGAATCCAATTCCTCATAGGCTCAAAACCCCTCCTGGCACACCTTCTAATGGTAAACCCTGCGAGCACGTCACTGAGACTTTTATGAGCCACGCAACTGTGATCAGTGCTCTTGCACAGGGCATCTTTGTGCCCAGCGGCTTTGTTTTCTCCTCATTAGGGGCTTATATGAGCCCTTAGAGACTCTTCTTTCCACTCAGCCACTTCCTTGCAAAATCCATGGGAATGTGAGTTCCTGGGAGACATCCCCTTCTCTGCTGACTGTGATTAAAACCAGCCAACTGGTTCAATGGTCTTGGTGGCACACGCAGCATTGAGTAAGCCTCTTTCCAAAGGAAAGGAGGCTAAAGGGAGATTTCTTTAACTCTTAAAAACATAATGCAGATGCCCTTTTCATGAGGAGGCAAAGAGCTGCTCTGTGTTTTCAGACTTGGAGGCTCTCAATAACTAGCAGTGCTTTAGCCTTTTCCTACTGCTAATTTCTTCACTCCCCATTTACATCATTTACACATCTATCTCCCCTCACCAGGCTCTGCTGTGGCAGGACTGGGGACCGTCACTTGCAGGGATGCAGCGTTAATATTTTCTCAGGTGGTTTTTATTCCCATCAAAACCTGAATGGTTTTCCCCTCGCACGTCCATGCCATTGGAGCAGTGGAGGTGATTCAAGTTGCCATCCTTGAATTGCAGTTCACAAGGATGTCAGCAACACAGGGAATCCAGCAACCTGATATTGATATTTGTACAGCAACCTGAACCAAACCATTCTCCTCTCAGCCCCCACAGACTGGTTTGATGTCATTCTTAGAAGTCTCTGCTCTGGGTTCCTTCCTACAAGTCATAGATACACATTACTAAAGGTCAGTCCTACCTTGGAAGTGCTATAATTTTAGGCTTGGCTCTGATGCTCTGCAGTTTGATGGTGTATCAAGTTAATAGCTGAGCGGTTGTAGCTGAATAACCCAAGCAGCAGAAAATTGTAGTGTGGCTCAGATGTGCACCAGTTCAGTGGGTGGACTTCGAATACTATGGTCAAATCCTCATTCTTCTTTAGAACTCTACCTAGCTACCTTCTGCCTGCAATTACCTTGACTTTTGGTCATAGCCAACCTACTCCTTTGTGCTGGTTTGTCTCATGGTCGCTTGTTTGTAGAAGCCTGCCCCTCCTGAAAAGGCTGCTTCCCATTACCTGATACTTTTCCACTGTTACTCAAGCATTCTCCTTTCTGTCCCTATTTCTGCGACATCCTCTACTGTTAAAACATGAGTGGGGATGTGCCCTTCACAGGCAAACCCACACAGCTCAATAGTGTTTAATGTTTAAGGAGGTGACCAGCTTTAAGAAAGCATAAAGTAGAACAAGGAAAGTTGCTGGGGTACAAATCACATCAAGCCTTGAAAACTTCTGGTGGCTTGGAGCGCATCTGCTTTTCTGGGTTACCTACTGGCACCACTTTAGCTTGTTAGGGACAGATGGGGAGGATCAGAATATGCTTGGATGGAAGTCTCCCATATCTTGGCATTTTGGGTCAAGTTCTGACATTGCAGGAAAGCTGCTGGTGAAGGATAATACCCTCTAGCAATACAGTATCGCAGATAAGGCACTGTGTGTTTGAGACCCAACCTGTAATAGTTATTCCTCTTTATATGCACACCCTATCTTGTTCACCTATTAGTGCCACAGATCGGGTAATAACTGCAAGGACAAATCCTGGATGGGATTGAAAAGAGGTGGGAAAAACTAAACATTTGGACTTTCACTTGCCAAAAATCAAGTCCTTAGCAGGCAAACTGCCTGGCTGTGATTCCTCTTGGTACCACAATTGCACTCCAAGTCCTACCGCTGTGTCCAACTCTTCATAATAAAGAGGATGAGGGGGCTACAAGCCCCAATTATCCCATGGTCAGGCTACAATCCCAAAGGAATTATCTGATGATCCAATGAAATAGGGCTAAAACATGGAAATTCACAGCATGTTTGAGCAGGGGAAAATGAATACCAAGTCAAAGGCCATCAGTTAGGGAGCTGGCCTGCTCCCTAGCCCCTTAAGGAGCCAGGACTCACCCAGCCTTGCAAGGACAGCTCAGGCTGAAGAAGACAGAGAATCATAGAATCAGTGAATCATAGAATCAGCTAGATTGGGAAAGACCTCTAAGATCGTCATGTTGGGGTAGAGACAGTAACAGGGATTTTCCAGGAGGAGACAGAGATGTCAACAGGGATTGGTCAGAAATTCAGGTCCTGTTTTATCACCATTTGAAACCTTTGAGCCAGATGTCAAGCAGGAATATCTTGTCCCAGCCAGCCAAATGAGTTGAGCATCTTTCCCCAAAGGTCAAACACTGCTGTGCTCCCTGCAAGCAGGTACCATACATCTGGGAATACTTCCAGCAGCAAAATGATGTATCCCACAAGTCCCCTTGATTCTTAAAGGAAGGCACAGGAGCCTGACTCTGCAATGATATGGACATTTTCTGTCCAGGACCATGCCAAGAACTGTCAAACTCATTCATCAGCTGCCTCCGTGCAAACGGTAATAGCATTCACTCACCAGAAGCTTGGCAGGGGTTGGGAGCATTGACCTAGAAGTTAAAGACTCTTTGTTTATTACTAATCCCTGGAGCTATGCAGTCCCAAAGCCCTTCCCTTTCTGTGCAACACAAGACCAGCTTTCACAGCCTGAGCCCACTGAAGTCAATAGAATGGCTGTCATTGTCTCTGGTGACCAATGCACTGTCCCTGGATTCTGCAACATTAGACTAGCTTCTGCTTTTGTTGTAATCAATGCAAGTATTACCAGTGACCACTGTTGAATCCAAATGGGACCGTAGCATGTGTCCCTCAGGAGTTCCAGTGATGCTGAAGCCTGTGGTCACTCTTTTCTGATAAAAAGGCTTAGATTTTCAGTTGGTCTTTAATATTTTCTGGGTGTCTTTCACTTTAGGAGGATTTCTTACAACCACACTTGGACCATACAGTCTTCATTCTGTCCCTGCATAGCCCTTTTTGAAAGCTTGCCTTGCATCTCCAGGGAGTTGCTCATGGTGTGTCATGAAACCATTACTGGAGTATAACAGCACCTTTTCTAGTGCAAAAAAGAGCTGGGAAACGAGTGGCCAGGCATCAGCTGTTGCTGTAAAGCAGATAAGAACCTACATTACAAGCATTGCAAGCAAAATCACCTCCATTACACCCTTGAGCAAGATTTTTCCCATGAACTGTTGGAATCTCCTCTGCTCTCACTGGCTTTGCTTCATTAATAACATCACTGATACTAATTAGCCCTTGATAAAAATTGGAATGATCCTTGGATTTGGGGAAGAAAACTGGGCCTTTCCTGGAGGAGGCTTCAAGGGATGGAGAGCTCGCACCGAGTTGTAGGGCAGCATCACGCTACCAGGGACACGTGACAGGGGATTTGGGGCCTTTAGAGATGCAGCTGGCTTTCTTGGCAAGATTAATGCTATGACAATCTATATCCAGCATAACCTCATATCCCCATTGCTCATGACCCACTGTCTGTGGCTTTTGCCCTTCTACAGACCTACATAGCTCTACTTGGCCCAGCAAACAGCTCTTTCCTCACACTCAGGTCCAAAGGACCCTGTTTAAGGGGAAGGGACACAATCCATATTGCCTTTCCAATGGCACTGTCCTGTGTGAGTTGTTTCCGCTAGCACAGTTTAAAAGGAAATGTCCTCTTTCTGTCTCTGGATATCTCTTGTTTCTGCTTCCACCCACTGTGTCCCTTTGGAGAGAGGGACAGCCATGAAACCCTGACCCAAGCATCCAAGAGAGGGAGGATGAATTGACCTCTGGAGTTGTCTTCTCCATAGCATCTACAAGGAGAACCAAAACAGTATTTTAAGCTAAGTCCTTTTCAATGACGGAACAAAGGTGAAAACTAGCTCACTTAGGGCTAAGTCATCAATGACCATGACCAAACCATGTATCTTAAATTTCTCCTGTAGAGTTAAGCTACAGTGTTTTGGGCCAGATGTCCCAGAACCTTTTTCAATTTAGGATAATTATCACAAGCAAAATGGCTTTTCTAGGACGAACCGGAGATCTGGGCACCAAAAAACCTTTGCATATTGTTATTTTCTGCTTTTCCAGATTTTTTCTCCACTGGAATTTTGAATGTCCAGAAATTATAATTGTCTCCTTATTGTTTTTAGTTTTTTCTTTTTTAATTAAAAAAAGGGGACGAGTGATTTATTTCCATGCTGAGCTCAATTTGTTTAGTGCATCAGCAGAACGGCCCAAGCCAGGTGCTGGTGGAGGACTGACATTCCCCTTTATGGCAATAGATGGAGCCACATCCCCAGTAATGTCCTTTCTCAGGCAGGCCTGCCCAGGAAAAGAGGTTTGATGGTTGTGCTGGTCACTTCTGGCATCCAGAAGGAGATTAGGTGGACAAAGGAGATAAATAAGCAGGGTGGAAAGAATGAAATAAATGCCAGGAACTGGAGAAGCAGCCACTTTTGTAAGGACTTTATTTACCAGACATTGACTAAGGGAGCTGTAACCCCTTTTCACACCACCCATTTTAACTTGGGGACTCGCAGTTGGACCTCCCCATAGCCTGCCTCCATCCAGCCCTGACACCACCGGGCTTCTCCAAGAGTTGTTCTGCTCTCTCCTGTTCAATGGGAGCGCTGAGGTTCTTCATTAAATCCAAGGGATTCCTTGTGTTATTGCTTGTTAAATGTCTTTACAAGCCTGAAGCTTCAGCGTCCAGATGTGGAAGACCCTCCTTCTCCTGCCATGGACCTTGAGCTGTTTCGCTGATTCTTCTTTCCCATGCAACTGGTGGATTCCTGCAGATCATTTTACTTTATACGGGTTAAAACCTCCTCTGGTTTTAACCTTCATCTTCAGCATTCCATAAATTCCTTCAACATACTCTTCCAGACCTATTACCATGTTTTCATGCATTCTCTCCAGAAGAAAAACAGAGAGAAACTTCTTCATCTCCCCATACCAGCAGAAGCCATCGTTTTGAATTTTACCTCTTTGAAGTGGTCTAAAACGAATCATTCCATAAGCACAACACCTTATTATTATTATTTATGGGCAGGCAAATCACAGAAAGCCATTATAATAATACCATGTTTATCATCACAAATGCACCAGCAACAGTTCCACAAGACTGAGCAGCTGTAGCCCAAAGCCTCCAGGCTATTGGGGAAGGCATCTATGGAGATGTAAGACCATCTCAGCCTCCAGCAGATACTAAGCTGGGTGGGGTAGGAGGGGAAGTTTATTTATTATTTCTAAATCTATGTTATTCTAATCAGGGCTAAAGAAGCTGTTCCTGGATGGCAGAACCTGCCTGGATTTGTTGGTTTGAAGCTGGTGGTTGGACTTTTGGTGTCTGGTACTTCAGATTTTAGTTTAAATTCATCAGAGCCTTGTAAGGACTGAGTTCATGGCACAGTCCTTCCCTCAGTGGGGACATTATTATGTTCTCCGTCTTCATTCTGGCTACCCATTTTCATTAAGCTCCTTGGAATGAGTACTACTGCAGCCTTTACCTCCCTGCCAAGTTCAGTTTAAAGTCTGCAGCATCCTGAAGATACTGGGCTGGAAGGACTCACCTCAGCTGTCCAACATCCTGACAGCCAGAACTGATGGAGCTGGGAAAATATGGGATTTTGGCATATTCCAAAAATAAGGCAGTTCCCATAAGTGTGTTAGTGTCATTGGCCTCATAAAGTACAGTAAAAAAGTTATATTGCCTGTGCATCAATTGCAATGGTTGCCTTAGTCTCTGATTCACCTTGCATATCTGGGGTCCTCCAAAGTGGCTAGAGAGATGCTTGCAGAGCATTGCCCCTCTCCAGTGTATTCCTCCTTCTCTTTCCTTAAGGCCTGCCTCAACAGCAGGAGCAAAGTGATTGCTCCCTGGTAATCAACCCACACCTCTGCATTAAAAAGGCAGTATCAGGCTTACATAGTTTTTAAACAATGTGGAACAAGTCAGGGCCAGGCAGAGGGAATCAAGTGCACTGCGCTCATGGGAGAAGCTGACAGACGTGTTTTGCCCTGTTGACAGATAAGTAGGGCACAAGCACAGAGACAATTTTGAAGGAGCCACGAGTCTGCAAGACACTCAGGCATTTCCAGCCCAGAGACTTCCCAATCCCCTCCAGCGGGATTTGGGATCATGTGAAGAGAGGAGCCAGGTAAGAGTGGGAAAGTGGCTGTGGCTTTAAATCATTCCACCCACTATGGAGCATGGGAAGAGCCAGAAACTCATTTCATAGTATCTATAATGCTTTCGCCTCCATCATGGCTCTTGCACTCAGATAAGATCAAGCACTGAAGAGCAGAAGGGAAACACTGACTAACGATATTGTAGCTCACTCTGAAGCTCTCCAGTCTCAGGTAGGAGCAGTGCGAGAGCAGCACATGCCATGGGAATTCAGGCAGAAGGGCCACCAGGGCTTGGTCTTGTTTGTTGTTCTTGCCTGGGTCTGACCTGGAAGCCCAGGGGTAACTCAGGAGGACACGCTGTACCCTGCTCCCTTCCTGTGTCCACCCAAAGGCAGTTTATTCTTATGGCCCCAAAGCAAAATTAATTCCCATGTTTGGCTCTGAACACAGAGTACACTGCAGGTAGGGAAACCTTCTGTGTTAAAAAGCTTCCAGTGCAGAAAATGCTGATTGGGAATGATTGTCAAGGACTTATCCCACATTATCCCGTTCCTGGCTGTAGTAGAGGCTTTCTTCTACCCTTAGGTGGTCTTCACAATACACTCCCTGTAAGGAGGGATTTCTGTAGGGCTCACAGAACTGCTGACTTGCCTTCAGTTTTAAGACAGCTTTTAAATAGAAGAGCCAAAAATGTGGATGGTGGGCCAGCAAGGTGTTCCCTTCCAAGGAGTTCTTGCTTTGGGGTTTCCCCAATGATCCAGCTTGTTCCCACTAAGCTCCCTCTGTCTGGAAAGGACTGTGAATAGTTTAAGAAGGTCATGGGAAGGTCTGGGAAGGATCCCCAGCTGTGTTGATGCTATAGGGATGAGCTGTCTGCTCCACAGTCCTGGTCCTCCAGGCCATGGCGTCATGCTGTTGGTGTCACACTGAAGCTGCCTGGACACAGAGGACTTCCTTGTCCCAGTAGGCAGCAAAGATGTGTTTGTTGGTGGTGACCAGAGCTCCAAGGCAAACCATGACGCTGCGCTTGTGTCTATAGGATCTGGGTCTTACTCATGTTGGAACAGGTCATTGCCTTAATGTCTTTCTCTGGAAATCAACACTGCAGAAGCTCGTAAAACTACTTGATAATGGCAACGCAGGCAGTGAAGAGTTCCCTGCTCAAACTCACTTTGTCTCCTGAAAATATTCCCAGGGAATGTTTAAAACCCTTTTTTCTTTTACTTGTGTTTGCAGGAAAAGAGAACAGGCAAGAAATCTGGGGGTATTTATCCTTCATTATCTAAATAGCACACAGAAACATCAGGCTGGCAGGAAATGACTCAGAATGACGATGAACTTCTTACCAACATAATCTGAAGAGCAGGACAAGCATCTGTCTGTCCATCTGTCCTTCTGTATGTTGTAAAAGCAGTAGAGATTGCTTGCTCTATAGATACTAAGTTGTCACCCTTCTCATTGTGATGGAGCTCATCAACCACTTATAGATGTGTTAAAACCCATCAGGGTTAGGTTCCCTTCCCAGCCATTGAAGCCAACACCTCTAGCACATAATTTATCCACTACACATCTGTATTTAGAAGACTGAATCAAACATCCAGTCAATAGTTAGTAGTCTGGAGAGTGACATAAATCACCCTACATATGACTAGCTGGATTTCTGCCTAGATTCTGTTATCTATTTTAATTAAATCTCCATTGGGCTCCCACCTCACATGGAGATGTCTCTTTCCAGGCACCTATGGTGAGTTTCCTCCTCAGCAACATGAATTCCATCACTATGTTGGCTTTCCAAGGTGGAAGGAATAGCATGGTCATGAGCCCTGTGGGCTCTGACCTTCATAGAAAGTAAGGGAAAAAAAGGTAAATGGAAACTTGGCCAGCCTTGCAAACGTCCCTGGGGTTTGGAGGTCATGAGTGCTTGCTCTACGGACACAACAAGTGGGTTCATCACCACTGCAAAAATAGAAGCTGTTTTTTTCCAGATAGATTATCTCTGTGGTAGGTTGTTTTACAGGATTCCAACATGACTATGTAAGAACTTAGTGTTTGTACCTCCTTAAAATGGCAGCACCTGAGAAAATACCTTGATATTGTCCCTACATGAAAAGAGTGAAGCCTGGAGAGGTGAAACTACAGTTTTCCCCAGTGATATTTAGTTATTTGGAAGCGATGAGTTGGTTTCTAAACAGGCAATAAGGACCAGACAGGTCCTCCAGGTATCACACATTGTGGATAACCACAGAAACTGCTCTCAGATCTGTTGTCACATCATTATGTGAAGAAGGTCCTTCAATGCATTTCACCCCTAACTGCACACAGTGCCTTGGGATGCTGGCCTGCCTGACTGCAAAACTTAAGACAAAGACCTCTGTGATCTCCATCATTAGAAGAATCTCTGCAGGCAGCTGGACTTTAATATGTGCAAATATAAGAAAGCACCAGCCCATGGGCGCCAGCTCTTGAAAAGCAGTCCTTCTGCTTATCTGGATCCAGCTCTTACCCACGCTGCCACCCCTCCTTCTCAATGGGATGGAATTTGCTGGCACTGCTGCAAGTCTATTCAGTCTATTCAGTAGTTGCCACCACAGTGCAGCATCCCAGGGTGTTGGCAGATACACTTTAGAGTAGGAGGGCATTGCTCCGCAAGCCTTTGCTCTGAGAAGGAAAATTCCCCAGAATTATCATTTTCGGCCCTATTCCCAAAACATGTCTAGGCAGAGCTATTTAGGATAGGCCGTATTATAGTGCTGTGCCCTAAAGAACTAACTACCTCTGAATCAGTTATTATTTGCTTATTGAAGGTATTGCACCAAGAGAATCACATTCCTGTCCCCTGAGATGCTACTCAGGGAACTAAAAGCTTGAAGCACATGCCCCAGAGCATGTGCTGCCTGAAAAAGATGAGATAAATCAAGAGAGGAAAGAAACAAGTGCAGAAAAATGCCAGATTTACTCATTAAAGACTTTGGAGCAAGCGCAAATAAATGCAAGGGCAAAAACTCTGACTTTTCACCTGTATTTTCTCTACCCAAACCCTTCAGAATTCACTTTCAGGGCAGGTCTTTGGCAAGAGGGAGAAGTATGAAAATAGTTCAGGTTTTGTGAATGCAAAGAACTCTCAAAACAAAGTGAAGATGGATAGTTTGTGGAACGGAGGGTATCGCGAAACATTCCTCCCTGCAATTTCAGCTGTTGTTTGTACAAGCGAGATGCTCTGATTGGTCTCTTTGACTTTGTAACTGAATGCAAGACTTGTGTTATGCAAGCTGTAATTATTCTTATTTGGAAACAATTTTCTCTTTTACTTTCAGGATTCTCTGGGGAATCAGAGGCAGCTCAAAACAGCACAGTTTGCCAATGGCTAAACCTAAAAAATAGCTTCTAAGAAGTCTCATTCTGTTCTAAATGTGTATCCTCACAGCTCTGATAAACTTTAAATTGGGCAGAAGAATGTCTCTTCTCTTAGTCTTCTGTTTGGTACCAAACATTATCCCAGCACTGTACCTTTAAAGTAAAATCCACTGGGGATTTAGCACAAACGAACTACTCAGGATCTGGCTATTTCAAGGGAATAACATCGGGTTCTCTGAGATTAGAGAAACAAGCTCATTAACTGCAGGGTTTACACATTTGACTAGAAAAATAAAGGAGTGAAGGATCTCAGGCTGGCTGGAACTTCAAGCACGGCTGAATTCTAGTTTAAGCCTCCATGCTAAGGGCTTGTCTACACTAGACTTCTGGTTGAAACATCATTCTCTTGCAGCCACACTTTGCACTCTGGTTTTGGTAGAAGAAGCAGTTCTGTAGCAAGACAGCAACATTTATTTTACCTGCCATGAAACACTCCCTTAATAAAGTGAAATCATGACTATTTAGTCTTTCTGGTTTGAACTGTGCGATACAAAGGAATATGAGCATCCTGCAGCTGTGAGATAGGTTGGCCTAATAGACCAAGGGATGGAGGGATGCTACTTTCAAGGTCTCACTCCACATCTTACTTCAGAGCCAACTGAGGATTGTGATAGGCAATGGTTTTCTTTTTTGTTCAGGGTGAAAGTAGACTCAGTTGAGCTTTCAGGTTGTTTCCACGTTTGGTTTTTTGTCTATAGTGTACTTCCATAGTCTGAAGTACGTACCCAGCCTTGCAGTCAGTCCCTGCCCTCAGTCACTCTGCTCCTAACGGCATGAAGGCAGTTTTCTGGTGAAAGGAGAAAGTGGGAGCACTGGGAATGTCATAAAGGTTAACCAAGTTGTCTTACATCAACCTACATCTTGCCCATCAAGCCACTGCTGCACTGATGCTCTGCCTGCAGGCTCTGTCTGAACCAGACGACACTGACAGATTGCTGGGAGAGCGATGTCTCCCGGTACAGACTGGGACAGACACAACCTGCTGTGGACAGGAGCATGATTGGTATGTGACTGTCTGAGCCACAGCAAGAGGCTGCAGAGAGGGTCCCAGTGGCCACTCTGCAGAAGAGGAGCAGGAGCAGGGACTGATTCCCACCCTTCTTCATCTTCCACCGGCTCAGGAAACACAGACCTGTAGAGGCAGCTGATAAAGGCTTTTTAGCTGCTGAGGTAATTCTGTTGCCTCTTTACGATGATATAAACTAGGCCAACACAAGCACTGCCAGCCTAATTGCCTCGACACTAGAGATTTTGCCAGGAGAGCTATGGTGACTCCCAGTTGAGATGCTCAACATTAGGGTCAGGGTTGAGCCTGCCTGCAGGTAGGTGTCTAGATGTCCTGCCAAGCTGTTGCAGTTCTTTCCTTTCCTGTTTTCACAGCAAGCAGTGAAAATACAAACCCTTCCCTAACCAGATCTTGGGTATTTCCTACCACTACATGCTGCAGATGGCTGTACACACCCAGACGAGAGAAGATAGACCTGGGTCAGCTGCTCTGAAGCATGTTTTATCCACGCTGCTTGTTGTAGTTGCATCCTGCATGTCCATGCTGTGCTTTGGAAAGGACACTATATTCACCCCTTATGCCCTTATCTACCCCAAGATACAGGATGAGGAATATTTGACCAGACCAAAAAAGGGACAGCCCCCTCCATGTTGTTCCACACCAGGCTCCTTTGCTCAGCCTCTGTCTGAGGTGATGAGGTTTTCAGCCCAAGCAGTGCGTTCTCATGTACAGCCCCACACAGCTGGTAGTGCAGGTACAGCCCCAACCCTCCAACCTTATCCCTCTGTCTCTCCTGGAAAATTACATCACTGTAGACAATTTGCTTGCAATCAATAGGATTAAACAAAGCCAAATACAACCCCAAAAGAAACAGCTGATGAAGCTGTATCTCGTCAGCAATGAACGCCTCGATGTGAATGGGACCATGATCTGCCTTCGTTGGCATTTTCTGCTTTGTATCTGACTACCATTTGCATCTCCTAATTAAAGAAGCATGGACAACTGCATAAATGTACATATATCATTGCATCAAAACTTCTGATCTATGTGACAGCCCAGCATGATGCAGCAGCATTAGTAATTTTTGTTATACTGCTTCAAATGACCCCATTTGGAGTGGAATTACAGTGAGCCTGTGTGTATTCTAACCCAAACAGTTGCAGGCACATGAATTGTGATAGAAATACATCCACTGAATTGCATTTGCTTATCCTTTTCTTCATAAAGGCCATGAGTACTCTAAGTAAAGTTAATCAGAGCCTGTGCAACTAGGTGCGGATTACATTCCTGTGTTCCACCAGGTAAGTGAACTTTCAGGTTATGATGGTAAAGTGTTGGAAGCTGGCAGATGATTGATGGCCTCCTTATACACCAGGACTGGGTCTTCAACTTCTTCTGCCCCAGGATATCTTCCTTCCCCTGCACAGATTGAGCTACTTTTCAAGGATAGGTCAATGTTTTGCTTGGGAAAGGAAGGAAAACAGGAAAGAAGCTAAAGTGGACAGGAGCAACTTCTTGTGATGTAAGGTGACTTTCTCCTGCAAGTCTTACTTCTGAAGAGGACAATTTCAATCAGTTCCACAAAATTTTCCGTATTATTTCCATATCACTTTTTTTCCTAAGCAACTTGTGCAGTTCCAGGCTCATTTACACACGGGTCACGTTAGTGCAGGGCAGTGTCATGTGCAGTCCAGGCTGAAAATGCTTTTCCACTGACATCAAGAGTTGAACTTGGTCCAGGGGTAACTTTGCAATTTCAGGAGTCATCTCTTTTCTCCACTGTGTGGCCTCCTTTGTTCACAAAGCAGCATGACCGATGTCAGCTGTTGCTTAGCAGAAAACAAAAAGGAAAGGAAAGATTTGCGTTTCTTGGGTTACCTACAAACTGGATTTGGATTTCTTGGGTCACCTACAAGCCGGTTCTTAAAGCATCAATGAGGGTGGCAACTAACCCTGCCCTTCCAGCTGCCAGGGTTTAAATATGTTTCTGAGCCTTAAAAGCAGGAAGCAAGATGATAAGTTAGATTATCTAATCATTATCTGCAGTAAGGAGGGCAGCTGGGTCAGTACAACACTGCTTAGCATGACAGCCGGTATATAAATAGGACCAGTGTTTACAGATCAGGAGGCTGCTGACCAAGGTTAAAACAATAACTAGCATATAACTATACCATGACCATTCTCAGAGCCTGCTTGTGTTCCCTGGATAATCTGTGCAGAAGGCTGAGCATTTGTAAGTGACCTTGTTATGAGCATCAGGGGATGTCTGAAGGCATCACAGGCAGACAGGAGAGGGTTGGATAGCTGCCCAGATGAGGAGGCTGGATCTGCGCTCCTCATTTGCCATTGACTCTCCAGGCAATGATGGAAATCAGCTTTTCCCTCCCCCTGACCTGGAACAGAAGCAGCACAGGATTGTCATGAGGACCAATCAGTTCATAAGATACCATCACTCCCGAGCAGGCAGAAACAGGAACTGATGCTGTGAAGGCAGGGATGCTGGCATGCATCTGAAGGACTTTCTTTGGGTTCACGCTTCAATGAAAGCCAAGCCAGAGTGTCTTCTAAAGCCCACAGCACCATCCACACAGGAAAGGGGCGATATTTAATCACCAGGACTGCTACAGCAACCATGAGAGATGGACATGTAGTGATAGGACAAGGGGTGATGGGTTCAGACTGAAACAGGGGGAGTTCAGGTTAGATGTAAGGAAGAAGTTCTTTACCATGAGGGAGGTGAGGCACTGGCACAGGGTGCCCAAAGAAGTGGTAAATGCTCCATGTCTGGCAGTGTTCAAGGCCAGGTTGAACAGGGCTTGGAGCAGCCTGGTCTAGTGTGAGGTGTCCCTGCCCATGGCAGGGAACTGGAACTGAATGATTATAAGATCCATTCCAACTCAAACCATTCTATGATTCTATGAAAGGAGAGGCTCAGTTTGCAGAGAGTCCTCTACACTCAGTTGACAAAGGCAGGGAATAAGGGTCAAAACAATCCCCAGTGACTTCAAGAGGCTTTTAAGCAGGTGAACAAGGAGCTAAAGCACAGTCTGCGCAAGTCACTGTGCCTTGGGAAGCCAAGGATCATGTTTTCCCTTCCAAAAGCCATTGGCACTAAGTGCATGTTATCACAGAGGGGTCAAGTTTGTGTATTTCCCAAGAAACCTCTGTGCCTTTGCTGCGGGCCACAGCCGACAAGCACAGCCTTGGTTTTCGATGGTGTTTTTCCACCCTTCACTTCCCACACCCCAGAAATCTTATATAACCCCATCCATTTTTAGAACCACAGACCCAGGGCTGCTGAGCAGTTTGGTCTGATATTGATCATTCCAGTCTTTGTGACTCCAGAAAGCCAAACCCTCCATGGGGCAGGACAGGGCTTGAGTCAGAGGAGGAGGAGGGTGAAAACACAACACTTAAGGGGCACAGGCAGCATTTTTGTGTGTTGCAGCATGTGCCCTGCTGGAACAGAGAGTGCATTATCCTGCTTGCACAGCGTTCTCTGACCTGCTTGTGACCCAAGAAGCATTTGCATTCATGAATACTTGAGTCGTACCCATGGGAGGTGAAGGAAAGAGAGAAAGGAAAAGAGTGGGTTTATCAAATCTGGGATCGCTGCAGGGCTTGGAAAACAATCTTTCTTCTTCTCTCTTCCAGCCCAATTGTAAACCAGCCTGCATCCAAGAGGGCTTGTTTGCTAGGCTTTGGGATGCGCAGTTTTTGCCAAGAAAGCTCCCCGTTTGGTGACCTCTGGTTGAGAGGACAGTGAGACCAGGATTCACAGGCGTGGGTCCCCACCATGCCCCCAGCAATGCTCTGAGTGTATGGCTTAACCCTGAAGGCTGCATCAAAAGGAGCGTGACCAGCAGGTCCAAGGAGGTGATCCTGCTCCTCTGCTCTGCTCTCGTGAGACCTCACCTGGAGCATTGTGTGCAGTTCTGGTGTCCTCAACATAAAAAGGACATGGAACTGTTGGAACAAGTCCAGAGGAGGCCACGAGGATGATCAAGGGGACTGGAGCACCTCCTGTATGAAGACAGGCTGAGGAAGTTGGGGTTGTTCAGCCTGGAGAAGAGAAGGCTGCGTGGAGACCTCATAGCAGCCTTCCAGTATCTGAAGGGGGCCTATAGGGATGCTGGGGAGGGACTCTTCATTAGGGACTGTAGTGATAGGACAAGGGGTAACGGGTTAAAACTGAAACAGGGGAAGTTTAGATTGGATCTAAGGAGGAAATTCTTTCCTGTGAGGGTGGTGAGGCACTGGAATGGGTTGCCCAGGGAGGTTGTGAATGCTCCATCCCTGGCAGTGCTCAAGACCAGGTTGGATGAGTCCTTGGGTGACATGGTTTAGTGTGAGGTGTCCCTGCCCATGGCAGGGGGATTGGAACTTGATGATCTTAAGGTCCTTCCCAACCCTAACTATTCTATGTTTCTATGATTCTATGACTTTACCCAGTGCTGCTGCTCTTTCTGGGAAAAAAAAGGCCTGAGAAGGGTGTCTATCAGAACCTACCCACCTCTCCATTTCCTCATGAGCCTGGAGAGATGGGAGACCAGTCTGGGGTCAGCTCAAGGTGGGTGGTGAAGAAAGACATTGGAAAACAGGAATGAAAGTCAGGATGTAACCAGAAAGGTCAGAGCACCATAGATATCCAGGCCCTTCTCCACATCTTGACTATGAAGCATAGTTCTTGTTCTCTAAAAAAGACAAGCAAACTGGAAGGGATACAGAGAAAAGTGATAAAAAGAGGATGGATCTGATCCTGCATGTCAATAAGGTAAGCATTTTGGGTAGAAATGGGGTGTTGCAAGTGGAATAAGGTGTCTAGAAAGTGTCCTGAAGGAGGTAAGTAGGGGGTGATTGGTTGATCACCGCTACTTCAGCCCTGTTATTAACAGAGAGAGGATGGGGTACTCAGACAACCTTTTGGCCCTCCATACTCTGACCACTTCTGCACTATGTTGTGATGTACACAACACATTGCATGGAACAGTCTCAATAGAGAAAAGCCCCCAGCTTCTACACAGAGAAAGCAGAGGAGCTATTGGAGAAATCTGTGGAGAGTCCAACCAATTTCTTCAAACCAGCCCAAAAGAACACATCAGGGAGCTAAAAGCAATGCTTAGGGCAAACACAGGTGATCACTGATCATTGATAGCTTGCTTTACCACAGGCTGTTAGGCCAAAATTCAAGGGGAACATCAACCCCATCTTCCTGAGCCTTAGCCCTGTCCATATTTGACAGAGCTGTCAGTCTCATACTAGTGTGTCCTGACAAGTGGTTACACTTGCTAGCACAAGTAGGCCCATAGCAAAAAGATAATGGGTTTCCTGTCAAAAGTGATTTTATGCCTTCAAGAGTATCCAAGGCATGCTATGCAAAAGCAACTAGAAAGCCCTAGGGATGTACCTGAAGGACATCTATTCACTACACTAAATTGAGATCTTTAGGAACTTGTTCTTGCTATGGCATGGGTTAGGCCAGCTCACACAGATTAGAAGGTGAGCAAGGGAGAAAAGGGGAGAGGGCAAAGTAACTATTTCCCTTTCATTTATGTCTTTCTCCAGTGGATTTAAGTCATTATCAGAAGCCATTATCAGAAGCCTCAATGCTTGAGGAAATCTGCCTGGAGCAGCTCAGTACGGGTGATGCTCAAAGGGAACTTTTTGCTCCCTCTTCCCAGTGGCTACCACCATCTTTTGGGGTGGTGATTTCCAGCCAGTGCAATGGGCATCTTCGGAGTGCCAACTGAGCAGTGCTTCTTAATTCATTGAGCACCAGTCACAGAGCTTTGCTCTCACAGTTGTGTTCAGCTTCAAGGAAGCATTCAAGCAGTGCTGAGGATACTTCTTGGAGTCCTGTGGTGGCATTTGTGTCTTGTTGAGTTCAAAAGGCACTGTGGTTTTTGTCCAGGATCTATCTAAGGTAAGGCAGCTCAGTGACAAGCAGAGATCTAAGTTCAATTCCTTACTTTCGTTGCCAGTTGTTTCCTCTGGGGTATTCGGTATGTCTCTCTTCACTCCAGTTTTCCCAGCAATCAAACAGGGATAACTCTGATATCTTGTTTGAAGAGTTGTAGGGGAGGTGCAATAAGGACTGAAGATAATGCTCTAACAGGAGCTGTAAAAATGCCTACAGAAATTAGAGAGCCCTTTATATTACCATTGGAGTTGGTAACTAATGCATGCGTGTGTAAAAGGCAGATGACTGTTGGAGTGTCTCAGGTTCACTGGGGTGTTCCAGTTACACACGGCACCAAAATCACATCATCTTGTTTCCCAACCTTTGAGAGAGCAACCACATGTTTTCAAACAGCTTCCGTTTTCACTTTAAACAATGTCATCTCTGCTTGGAAGCTGCTCTTGTGCCTGGGGAAGCAGCTCCCATCTGAACCCAAAATCCTTTTCTTGTTGCTGGTGGTGAGGGACTGTTTCGTTGTTTGTTTTTTTTTTCCAATCACATTGCAAAACAAACTCTGCTTGCACAAGATGTCAAACAGGAGGGTGTGTGAAAACCTGATTTATCATCACCAAAATGCTCTTCCTGCTCTTTGCAGCTTTCACCGAGGTGATGGGGTCCACGCAAGGACACAATCCTCAGTGCCACATCATGTGCTGGGGACCTGGACAGGACTAAGGGACACAGCCCTGCCACGCTTGAATGACTTCTATTGGATTTAGATTCTCTGCTCCACAGGCCCTTTATGCACGAGTGATTTATCATGAAAGAACGCGCCGCAAAACCCAGTCGCAAAAAGACACAGTCCCAAGCCAGGTAGCACCCCAAGAACATCAACAGCAGAGCCAAAGTGCTTCCCACTGAGCTGAATGGCACCTGAGGAAGAGGAAGGGACATGCTGCAGGCTTGGGGACCGCCACTAGATGGGGGCACGAGCACACACGTTTGTAGGGGCTGAACCCCAGGAGCATGAACACAAGGAGGTCACACATCACGAACTTTCTCGGCCCCTTGGCATGGCTCAAGGCCTCTCCAGGGACACGGATCTGCCAGACATCCACCAGGTTCATCAGGGTTCAGCCATGCGTGCATCCATGACCGAGATACCGGGGCACCTACAATCTCTCCACGGGAATAAGAGTTGATGTGTTATAGATTTATGTTTGTCTGTGTTAGGGCTTAGGCTGGACCATGGACATCAGTAGGAGACCTCGTGTGGCTACCACTTGAGATCATTAGTGAGCCATAGAGCTTTGCTGCCTTGAGATCTGCTCCAGATTGCTTTGCTCAATGCTTCCAGCCAGGCGATTCTCTTTTGGACTATAAAGAGGTGTCTGCCCACTTCTCTTCTCAGTTCTTCAAAGCCACCACTGGAAACAGCCTGTGGGGTGCTCTCTGCTGTCTACCTCTTGACAAGGTGTCCCACACATTGGCTGTGACTGAAGAGAGCACAGCTTTCATTGGGCCCAGAGGAGCTGGAGTGTGTGAAAGTTCCCCCTGAGCCCAGCATATCCTGTGTGACCTCTTGGTGAAGGAGCAAGTTCAAGAGGCTGTCAAACACAACAGCCCTGGAGCCTGAGCAACTGGCTGAATTGGATGTGAATATCTGTTAGGAACTGCAGTTTATACGCACACAGACATATTCCTCACTCCAAAATGAGCCAGAGAGGTGGAACTGGTATCTTATTGGAATGCTAAGCCCTGTTTAGTGTTACCAGTTTTCCAGAAACATAAAGAGGTCTAAACAGATTCCACTAACGATGTGCCATCAATTAAACAGAAGCAAGTTTTACAAGGTAAGAAGCTTTGGTTAATGTCTGGTCCATGGAAAGGCTCCTTGAGCAGGCACCACTTCATACTCATTGTGTGGGTTATGAAGGAGACAGTGAAACTACATTGGGGACCACTTGGTTCCTTGACCCCATGGCTGAGCAGCGCAGTGCCGTATCCTGTCTTGGTTGCCTGAGGCTGCTCATATTATCTGCAGGAGCTCAGCTTTTACAGGAGCCCATGGAGGGGAGCAGACTGTCCTCTGAAATGACTTTTCTCACCCCTAATAGAAAGATCCCCATCATTTCTTGTGTCATTGCTGAGTGAGTTTTCCCTTTAGTCTGATGCATGAGAATCAATACCATGCACTTTGAAAACCCCTGGGAATTTAGTGGTGTATGGCAAGATATGTCACACAGGGCTTACGATAAATCCACATCCCTTTTCATCCCCCAGCACCTCCTGATCACCATGGTCTAGAAGCATTTGATCTGAGATTTTGGAGTTGCAAGTAATCCTGTCCAGGCATTTCCCAGCCAGCCTGACCCTTGATAGCCTCTGCCAGCTGAGGAAACAGAGCTTTGCAGATTGTATTTTTTTCTCTCTGATTGAAGCTGCTTGTCTAATGCAAGAAGAAAGTAGCTCATTGCGAAGCCTTTCTTAACCCCTGGCATGTGACAAATATATCTGCTTCTTCTTTATGCTAAGGCCCAGCTTCTCCTTCTCTGATAGAAGGGAAATCCCTGCAAACACAGTCAACAACACACAGTCTGTACCCCGTGAGTCAGCATGGCAAAGTTCTCCTCATTTCCCCTCTGCCAGCCCGAAGCAGCTGAAAAGATGCTGTTGTTGTTGTCGTTGGGTTTTGGTTTTGCAGCTCAGCATTTCTGGAGTCTAATGCTTTGACCCTGTCTTCTTCAGTTATCCTTGTGGTGCCCTCATGTGCAAGCATTGAGTAGGTCCAGGTCTGTTTAGCATCTGAATTCAGAGAAAACAAGCTGTTTTCAGCCCTCAGTGGCACAGGACCAACGCTCTCAGTTCTGCAAGCTGGTACATTTTACTTTGGGGTGAAGTTAGAAGTAACTTTTCCCCTGAGACCTTCTCTTCCCTAGAAACACCCTTTTACCTTTAGCCTGTTCTATTCTGTGTTGTATTGAGATACAATCTTTACTGCTGTGATGATTATGACAGCAGAGTATGGCAGCTTCTGTTGAATCTTTGGCTTGAGTCCCCTTCTTGATGGACTCGCAGAGCTTAACCCTGCGTGCTTGGAAAGCATTTTACCCATAGCTAGGCACTCCAGGACAACTGTCTGGGCTCTGCGCCCTAAAATGGACAAAGACTTTCTTCTTGATCTAAGGAGTTCCAGGAGAGTGGAATGAGTTTATTTGGCCAATGCCACCAACCTCTTTAGTCTCTTTTTAATATGCTGGCAGGTGAAAAATGCTGATTCAGCAGGTGCTGGAGCAATCATCCACAGGGGTATATGCACAGTGCACAGGCACTTATGTCCTTTATTTCTCTATTTCCTTGTTTCCTAAACCAAGCAAGTACTTGAGATAGTCAGATTTACAAACCCAGGGGATGCTCTGCAGAGATTCAACTTTGTCTCTTTTAAGCACTTCCTATCCCAGACCACAGAGGGGATTGGTGACTGTGCCTGGAGACAAACTCAAGCAAAACTAGCATTTCTCAAGAAATTCAGGACATGTCATAATAGAACCAAACAGAGACAATAAGAGGTGGCTTCTGTGAAGGTTTTTGCGGTCAGAGCCTGTTTGGTTTTGGTTTCTCTTCGTCTTCCCTGCTAGGACACTGAGAGTAGTGGCTAAAAAGAGAGGTTGGATCCACACATTCCTCTTGCAAGTCCTGCGATGTATTCATTGATCACTTCTGTGCCCCAGCTCTAGCATCCGGTGCCCCAGTGACCCACTCTTTGCCTTCCCTCTTGCACATTGTCCCTGTTGGCTTGTTGCTTGTATTAGCTTCCAAAACCAACTGTGTGAGCTGTCACAAGCTCATCCATCTGAATATCTTCATTAGATGTGTGTGTGCCCCTAACTGGCTTTAAGATTAAACTTCCGGTTTTTCATTGGTTCAGTGCTCCTTCAGGCATAAAATTTCTTCTCCCTTAAGCAAACTCATTTATTTCGGCTGGAAGAGAGATTCAAAACATCAAGAGTTCAGGCAGGTCACAGGGGTTTGGATGACTCAGTCTCTTCAGATGCTTTAAAATACATGTCTTTGCTCAAAGTCCTACAGCCAGAGCAGCAGGAGCAAGGCTGACGTTTCATCAGCTGCAGAGGATCTCCAGGATGAACTTGTGAAGACATTTTACTTCTATGTGCTTTTCTTTCTTCCCATCTGCAAAATGAGGATCTGGTTCCTCACCCTGCCCTGGCTTTGTGAAGATTTTTGAGATCAAGGACTGAAAACACCGGCTAAAACCTTGTCAGTGTTATTATTCACCTACACAAACAAGGGAACCGGGCCTTGCAAAGACAACGTTTGGCTTTAAGTCATTTCCCCAGTTCTATAGGAAAACAGTCAATGCAGAGACACGGTGTTAGTCACATGAGGAAAACAAGAAGAGCTTCGCCCTTCTTTTATCTCTACCCGCTCCCAACGTTCCCTGTGTTTCCCTCAGGGAAACCTTTTCAGCCGCTTTTGCTGTTGTTAGACTATATGATTGCGTGAGAGACTGATCGCTGCCTTGTTCCATCTTTGTTTTAAAACATAATGAAATCATGCAACCCTTGGTGTTTAGGCGAAAGAAAAAGAAAATGCTCAGAAATAACTGACATCCTTCTGGACCTTACCTGCGGCACTAAAGATGCCTTATGTGTGCATGAAATATTTGTCTTTGCATTAGTTTCTTCCATTCAGGCTCAAATTTGAACAAGGGAAGTTCAGGTTAGATATAGGGGAGAAGTTCTTTACTGTGAGGGTGCTGAGGCTCTGGCACAGGTTACCTAAAGAAGTGGTGAATGCTCCACCCCTGGCAGCGTTCAAGGCCAGGTTGGACAGAGCCTTGGGTGACATGGTCTGGTGTGAGGTGTCCCTGCCCATGGCAGGGGGTTGGAACTTGATGACCTTAAGGTCCTTTCCAACCCAAACCATTCTATGATCCTATAGATTCCTATGATCCTATGATTCTCTATAAACATACATTTCCTTTGTCTTCTCCTCTTCCCCTATCCTCGGATACCTGTGCGCTGCATCCAGCCTTCTGCATGGCTTCTGGATGCACATGAAGCAATTAAAACCGAGTGCGACTGTCTTCTGTCACCCCTGGCATTTGGAGCCACAGAAAGGTACTGCAGGTTTTAAGGGAAGCAAAGGACAAAGGTTTTACATTTCATGAAGGCAGAACTGGATGGGCTCATTAGAAAATTACCTGTTATTAATCCTGCTAAGAGTAAAACTGCTCCGGTGTGAGACAGCCCAGCAGCAACCCTTTTAATCCATCACACTGATTTATTCCAGCCTATAGCTTGGTCCAAACTCAATCATGGTCGGGGTTGCTGGACCCTTAGATAAGAAGTGCCAATCTGCCACGTGTGAAACTTCTTCAGCTTGAGCCCTGAGATTTAACTGAAGCAAGAAAAATCAGCCTGGAGCTGAAAGCACTAATCTGATCTGAGAGGGAGCAGGAAGTGAGGAAGATGACAGGGGATGCAATGCTCCCTGGTGCATCTCCAGAAGCTTTTTCACACCCCTATGAATATTTGTCAGGCCAGACCACAAATCAGACCCTGCTATACAAATTTTATCTGCTTTTGGCTTCAGGCATGTGCTAAAAAGGACCCCATGAGTCTGATTATGTTATGTACATCTTGTGAGATCCACAGGAGTTCTATTCAGAACTAGGCAAAAACACACAATTCACTGGGTTTTTTTCGTGTTATCAGCCTGCAAGAAGGGGAATAAAATTAACAAAACACTGTGAAATCACCCAAAGCACCCTCATTCATTAAAGAATGAAGTCAAGGGACTTCGTCATAGCTATGTGACAGCCACTCTAGGTTACTTATCCAAGCGCAGAGCTGGAGAGCAAAGGCAGGAGGGGACGTCTGCCCACCTTGCCCAGGGCAGGCATTACAGAGCCTGTGATTCCCTTCAGTGGAGCCTGCTCAGTACTATTGACTTTGCTGCAGACAGTCAGGCTAGGGCAGACTCAGACAGCAACAAACCCTTATGAAAGCAGCTGGGAAACAGAAGCAAAGGAAGACATCCAGTAACCACCAGTTCCTGTTGGATGGATTTAACTCGTTCAGGCTGCAGCCTGGCCCCAGCATTCCCAAACAAGCACTTTTCCTGATTTACACCCACGGAGCTCCTGCCTTCACCCAATTAAACCCCTAAGTTCAATGTCTCCAGAAACACAGGGCTAGAGAGGTCTTCCAGGGACTATTCCACAGTCACCCCATAATCCAATCCCCACCTTAAGCTCATACAGCATCCTTTTAAAAGCTGGTGCGTGCATGGGACAACTTCCCTACTCCCTAAGCTAAGGAGCTGTTTCAGAACTCTCTGTGTGGTGATTAAGATATCATACAATCCCAGACTGGTTGAGATTAGAAGGGACCTTAAAGCTCATCCAGTTCCAACCCCTGCCACAGGCAGGGACACCTTCCACTGGAGCACCTTGCTCCAAGCCCCTGTGTCCAACCTGGCCTTGGCCTTGTCAGGGCACACTTGGAAAACATGGGGAATAAGATCCAATGTTGCTTCTTTTCTCCAAGCCACGGGAGCTCCAGAAACTCTGAGTTAGGGTGGTTCCAGTTGCAGGTGATGGCATCAATGAGTCAGAGGATTGGAGAAGACAGGAGGGAATTAGAGCAGAACTGAGGGAAGAGGCAGAGCTATCTTTAGTGTGCTTTAGACCATCTGCTTGGACTTTTAGCTTCTGCCACAGCGTTCTATGGTGGAAATGCTGTCTCTCAAAAGGACAAAGCACAGCACAGTTTATTCTGAGATGGGGTAACTCAAGTCAATGCTAGACCAGCAGATGGATGGACAGAAGTTAAGGTCCACAGTGTGACACTCCCATAGAGCATCCGCAGGAGGGAGCTTATACTACATTAGGAGTGAGAACATATTTATGCCCATCTGTTGCAGATGGCACCATCACAGCTTCATTTCACTAAAAGATGTTGGGTTAGTGAAGCAACTTGGCCAACCCTGCCAGGGTTTCTGTCCCTGGGGCAGGTGGTGGCCTCTGAGGAGACAGCAAACCAAACAAAACCAAGGGAGAAGTGTGGTGTAATTGACCAGTACAATCACAGCTCAAGGTGTTGAAGGAGCTGGACCACCTACGACATGCTTGGTTTTGCTGTCCTCATTGACAACGGTGTCTGTTCTCCTCAGTTGCTGTGATAACTCAGTCCTTGTGGAGGATCCCAAACCCAAACAGCACGTGGCTTTTTGCTGGAGCAGTGCCAAAGGCCTGGGAATGTTCTCCCACCTTATCTGTGTTGGCTATAGCATATCTCTCCCATTTTATGATGTCTGAAACAGCTCGCTCTGCCCAAGGACCACTAAGAGTGCACACATGCCATTCTGGGTTTGCTGGCTACCCTCTGCTGAGGAAGCTGTCGATATTGCAGCATCTGCTGAAAAACATAGCTGATGTTTATTAGTGGCAGGTCCTCATTTTAAATCTTAGTGCAGTGCCTCTTCTTCCTCTCAATGAGATGTGTGTGCTGGATGATGCCTGGGGCCACACCAGGTCAGCCTGCAGGAGGCTCTTACACAAAATGCAACTTTCATTAAGCATCCAGTGCATTGAAGCTAAACCTACTGCACTAGGGCTTAAAGGATGAATCTGGCCTTACAGATAGATGAAAAGTTAAATATATAACCATGTTGACCTATAGACTATCATATATCATACCATATATATCTTTCACTTTCAGATATCTCATACATACACATACATACACATATATGAGTGTGGTGCGTGCATATATATATACATGGATGTGTCCATGTACCTCTATATGGTTTCCAGGAGGTTTAATGTATTTATATCTAGGAGATGAGGGCTAATTGGGATCTGGGATTTGCCCTAGCACTTTCCTATAAGCCTTTGGGGGATTCCTGCATTCATCTTCCTACTCCCTGTGTGACATGTAGATACAGCAGAACTGGGTTTTAGCACTTGGATCCACCAAAGAGATGCCACATCTGATAAGTCATTTTCTGAAAACCTCATGTCATGATTGTACATGTATTAACATTGATAATGGCAGTGATAAGAAAGCTTCAGTTTTGCACAGCCCTGTTTGTCAGCAGGGTGAGAAGCGCTTCAGAGGAAAATCATCCTCCGATCCATTATTTAGGATGAAGGGATGTGAAGAAGCATGTCAGCAAGTAAGTGCACTTGGAATCAGGGAGCCAACCCGTTTCTGCCTGATAGTGTGGTGGCAGTGTGAGGGCAAGCTGCCAAGCTGCCTGCCTTTCATAGTGTGCCTTCAAAGGCGTTGAACCACCAGACACCAAGTCTCCTGGCCTAAGACAGACCCTTTCCCCATCCACTGGTATGAAGCAGCTGGAATATTTACTTTCATAAGGTTTCATGGGCTTAAACTCAAACAGGAGAAGTTCAGGTTAGATATAAGGAAGGAGTTCTTTACTGTGAGGGTGCTGAGGCACTGGAATGGGTTGCCCAAGGAAGCTGTGAATGCTATGACTCTGTGCCCCTAGAGGTATTTAGGATTGCTGTTAAAATGCCATGGAAGAGTCTGGCCTGCTCTTAGAATCATAGAATAGTTAGGGTTGGAAAGGACCTTAAGATCATCCAGTTCCAACACCCCTGCCATGAGCAGGGACACCTCACACTAAACCATCTCACCCAAGGCCTTGTCCAACCTGGCCTTGAACACCAACAGGGATGGAGCATTCACAACCTCCCTGGGCAACCCATTCCAGTGCCTCACCACCCTCACAGTAAAAAACATCCTCCTTAGATCCAATCTAAACTTCCCCTGTTTCAGTTTTAACCCGTTACCCCTTGTCCTGTCACTACAGTCCCTAATGAAGAGTCCCTCCCCACCATCCCTATAGGCCCCCTTCAGACACTGGAAGCTGCTCTGAGGTCTCCACGCAGCTTCTCTTCTCCAGGCTGAACAGCCCCATCTTTCTCAGCCTGTCTTCATACGGGAGGTGCTCCAGCCCCTGATCATCCTCGTGGCCTCCTCTGGACTTGCTCCAACAGTTCCATGTCCTTTTTATGTTGAGGACACCAGAACTGCACACAATGCTCCAGGTGAGGTCTCACAAGAGCAGAGCAGAGGGGCAGGATCACCTCCTTGGACCTGCTGGTCACGTTCCTTTGGATGCAGCCCAGGATACGGTTGCTTTCTGGGCTGCGAGCGCACAGTGAAGCCGGCTCATGTTCATTTTCTCATCGACCAACACCCCCAAGTCCTTCTCCTTGGGCTGCTCTGAATCTTCTCTGCCCAACCTGTAGCTGTGCCTGGGATTGCTCCGACCCAGGTGTAGGACCTTGCACTTGGCATGGTTAAACCTCATGAGGTTGGCATCAGCCCACCTCACAAGTTTGTCAAGGTCCCTCTGGATGGCATTCCTTCCCTCCAGGGTATCAACCGAACCACACAGCTCGGTGTCATCGGCAAACTTGCTGAGGGCGCACTCAATCCCACTGTCCATGTCAGTGACGAAGATGTTGAACAAGACCGGTCCCAGCACCGATCCCTGAGGGACACCACTCGTTACTGGTCTCCAGCCAGACATTGAGCCATTGACCACAACTCTTTGTGGGCAGCCATCCAGCCAGTTCTTTATCCACCGACTCCAGAAGGAGTCATTTTACATCACCTTCTAGCTCCTTCCCTCACCATCCTTAATATGATGACAAGAAAAGGCTTGAAGCGATGTGCTAATTCATCAGTGCCTGGCTAAAACACTCAGGAGAAAGCTCTTGGGCATAGCACAGAAATCCAGATGTGCCCTGGGACTTCTCAGCACATGCCAGGTCGGCATGGTGAGAACATACTGCTGGGGTGTGCTCCTGAAGGGCAACAGGGGCCTCCTGATTGGGGGACCTCCACGCTGCGGAGCCGCACTCACACACTTGGGGAGGACTTTTGAGTTGTCTTATTTACCTTTCCCACTTTCTTTCCAGCAACCTGGAAGACTTCACCAGCTGTCTGAGAGCCACAGGAGGGTTCTGTTTAAATTCACTGGAACTAATTTGCCTGATGTGTGCTAGCAAGTTAATGGGAATGAAGCAGCCAGTTATTGGGATACTTTTTGGCTCTGGGAGAGGTTAAGTGAGGACAACACGGAGAGCTGCATTGAGATTTGGCAGCCCCAAAGGGGACGTCTGTCTCAGAGAGCAACCGCCTGTTTTCCAGCTGAAAATGCATTTCCTCAGCAGCCCCTGGAAGTGAAGGTTAAATTTAACGTAAAGCAGAGCTTTAGCAGCCTGTGAATTAAAATTAGCAGGAAAAAAAACTTCTTTCTCCTTTCTGCCTCTTCAAATATCATTTTCCTATCTTCGTCTTCGCTCCTGTCATTGCAACAGCTCCATATCTTACTCTAACAGAGATTTCTTTGAGTCTCAGCAAACCAGACATCCAGCACTTCCTGGAAGAGCTTCCAGGTTTCCTGGCTAAAATCCAGGGAAGCAATTCACCCGAATACCTCTTGAGCTTTCAGATTTTGCTCCTCCTGACAGTGGCTTCTTATGCAGAGGAATAACTAATCCCACCTCGTGAGATGAATAAATAAAACCAACACAATGCAACAAGACAGGGCGGTAGGAATCGCAGCCTGTGGTAACTGGAAACATGCCTGCAGTTGTGATAAGCAAGACTTGAGATGGGATAATTTAAAGTGTGGTATTTTGCTGGGGGAATGAAAGGCAACACAGTTGATCTGCTTGCAGAGAGTCACATCCAGAGCAGAGTGTGGGACCCGAACCCATCTGGAGTGGCCAGTGAAAAGGGGCAAAAGGGGACAGGTGAGGGAAGGAGATAACAGGTTTTTGCTTGATCTTAAACTGAAGTATGTCACGTCAGGTACTGTCAGATCCAGGATGTCGTGCAAGGGGCTGATAAATCCAGCAGCCTTTGCTGGAGCCTGCAGTGCTCATGATTATGGACAAAGTCAGCATCAAACATCCCACAGCACATATGGGACAAGAAAAGGCTTTTTCAAAGACTTTCCCCATGTTGAAAAGCTGACACTAGAAATAAAACAACCACATATACAAACACACATAAAAAAAGGAGGTAAGAAACTTAGAATTTGAGATTTTCTCCCTTTGCATCTATAAATATGCACATATATACACATTTATACATGTTCATCAGGGAAGGTAGCGATAGGACAAGGGGTAACGGGCTCAAACTTAAACAGGGGAGACTGAGATGAGCTCTTAGGCAATTTTTCCCTATGAGGGTGCTGAGGCGCTGGCACAGGGTGCCCAGAGAAGCTGTGGCTGCCCCATCCCTGGCAGTGTTCAAGGCCAGGTTGGACACAGGGGCTTGGAGCAAGCTGCTCTAGTGGAAGGTGTCCCTGCCTGTGGCAGGGGGTTGGAACCGGAGGAACTTTATGGTCCTTTCAACCCAAAGCATTCCATGACACTATAATTCCATGTCTCTATGATTTACACATTGCCCTCTGACGTAGCAGGAGATCTCGCCTGATACACGCCGCTGGTGTGTATCACTCAGCTCCTCAAGTATCGAGTCTTAACTTCAGCCCAGGCTGGATGTAATGCACTGTGACAGTTGGCCTTTGAGATCTGAGACAAGCAAACCACTCTGAATCTCATTAAGAGCATGGTTTTGACACTCAGCAGTGATTATTCAGAGATGCAAAGGTTGGAGCCCAAGGGAGGGTCAGCTTGACTGTCTAGTGACTCAGTCCTGCTGTCCTGCATGAGCTGGACCACTTCGGAGGAAAACATCTGGCTTGATTAAAGGTGTAGGGATGGAACTCAGCAGATCAAACACAGACACCTTTAATCAGCATCTGAGCTAGTTGTTTCCATTGTCAATGCTGAGAAACAGCTGTGTTCAGATTGTGGTTATTTAACCTAAATAGGGCGAACAAATGACAATTCCAAGTGCCTGGTGTTTTCCAGGGATTAAGAGGGGAATTGTCAGTGGTTAGCTTGGAGAGGACATCTGAACAGTAAGCATCAAGTGTGCAGATCAGCTCCCCAGACACTGTTGTTTAAGGAAGACACGTCACATAACTGCTGTCCCTACAGTTTCTATGTCATTTCCCAGAGCATGGTTTCCTAGGCATTGCAGGAGGGTCAGGTGTTCACTGGGAGCACTGGATGGCTGGAAGGAAGGAGCTGGGAACGAGATAGCTGGGTTTCAAGCACTTCTCTGTTGGATTCCCAATGCTCCATGGATTTTGGAAGGGAGATCCAATCTGCCTTTGCCTCCAGCCAGCTTCCCACCATCCCTTGGCCTCCCTCAGCAAGGACAGCATATAAGGAAACAGCCTTCCCTTGTAAGGGCAACCAACAGGTCAATACATGGTCAGAACCAGCTTTTCAGTGGAGGTCCCTTGTCTTGGGTACGGACATAAACTGCTTGGATGCAGTGGGATTACAAGAGAAGGAAGAGCAAAACTCTGTCCCTCTACTTCACCTTTCAAGGCTGAGAATGCCTTCTCACCTCTTAAGAAGGGGAACATACCAGGTCAAAGACCTTCAAATCTTCTCTCTGATCCCTCCATGCCTGGGAAGAAAGAAGAGTTTCCCTCTTCTAAGGTATAGATTCAATTGCAACCCCAAAGAGAGCTGACCAAAAGACCTTGCTGCAGTACTGAGGACACAGGGGTAAATGACTTCTCTTCCAATAGGCGTGAAAGCCAGATTAAATTATCATGATGCTCCTCTCTGGCCTGCAAAGCTGACTGTGATTATTTGAAAACAGCACTCCAAAGGCTGCTTGGAAAGGTCACGCTTTTCACATTTATCTGTGAAGCAATGTCTTATTTCAGTGCTGATGTGCAAAGAGCCTGACCCATTCCACCCATCACCCAGGATATCAGTTACAACAATAAAAGAGAAACCTTTGCCTTTCCTTCATCTAAGTGAGAGATGGGGTGGTTGTAATTACAGAATTGTGCCCATTGGTTTTAGGCACTGGGAAATGAGCAGGTTGATAGGGGAGGCTATAAATCCTGGCAGTCATAAGTGTATTGGATTTAGCTGATAAAGTATTGATCTTTCCTTTTGCCTTGTAGCAAGTCAAAGCACTCTGGTGTTGCAACACCAAGGGGAGCTCACAGCTGTGAGTCCTGGGAAGATACGAATCACCTCCATCCAGCACATAGTGGGTGATGGCAGGCTGCAGGAGGGCTTTTCCAGCCACAAATTCTTCTTGGTGCTTCTTTGAGCCTGGCCAAGGCAGCTCCTGTCTTGGGTCTGTCTTTAGTATGGGGTCTATGGATCCAGCCTAAGATGTGAGCTTCCCTCAACACCAGCATGCCAAGGCCTAAATATCTATGGGATGTTTCCCAGGAAACATCCGGTGAGCACATCTGGGCAAGGCTGGATGGTGCTGGTTGCCAAAGGGCTGCAGTACTTAAGAAGGCCTTCTAGGTTTGTCAAAGGGCTGTGCAAGAGTATCTCCAGGGTCTGTGTAACCATGCTGCCAGTGTGAGCTACACCAGACAAGTCACAGCACGGTAGGGAAGAAGAGCTGAAAGCTTCCCTAGCATTCTCCACTCTTCTTCATTTCTTCGGTAAATCCTACCTGAACCAGGAGAGAGTAGTGTTGCCTTTGGGTTTATACCCTCCCGTTTCTTCCTCCAACCTCTTCTTTTAGACCCTCCCTCTTTGCTGCTGTTCTCAAACCCCCACGTTCCTGTCCATCTAAAAGATTGTTGATGTTGGTTTATTCCTCCTTACTGCCTTCCCTGTTGCAAGTGAGGCTGAAAATCTGCTCTTCTTGCTGCATAAAGAGGCTTTCCTGACATTTATCTGTAAGTTTCATTAATTTCTCTTGAATGCTCATGAAATCAAGCATATATGAGCAATCTCATCACCGCACGAGCTTAGGGATTGTTTACTCCTTCCTACAAACACAGTTTCTGTGTAACCGAAAGTTTCTCTCGTTTGCCCATGCCCACGCATGGACAGAGTTTTGCCTTTCTTCCCTTGGGAAAAATGAAAACAAACAACTTCATTTCTGTTTAAATTTACTTGGATCCATTTGTTTTGTTTTGTTCAGCAGAAAGGAAGCATTTTGCTGGGGTCATGCTGACCTCATGCTCTGCCTGTTTTCATTACGGGGGGGTTGGAACTGGATGATCTTAAGGCCCTTTCCAATCCAAACTGTTCTATGATTCTATGATTACACAGGGACTCCATAACAGTCCTTTCCAGTGTCTTGGACCTTTTTACTTCAGCTCTGAGGCAACCTTCCAGTACTGACAACATTTTCCACAGTACACCCTGGATCTTGATTCCCACCATGTCCATGTTCATCCAGAGAGAGAAGTGAGTGCAGCACCTGGCCAGGCTTAGATGGGAACCTGATACAGTTAAACCCAAACACAGATGGTCTCTGACAGCTCAGAAAGATTCAGATTAATTGTGATGGAAAAATATCCCACCCAACAAAAAACCTCAACCAAAAATTCCAACCATAAAACCCCAAACAAACAGAAAATTTATTAAATTCAGGAATTTGATAATATTTCCTTTGGATGAGAAACACCAAAACAAGGTCTTTCCAGAGACACGTGTTAGGGAAAGGATAGCTGTTCTGGAAATGCTAATATTTCTGTCTGGTTTTGAAATATTTGGGAAGAAAACAACGGCATTCCTCTGGGCCTACAGTTCGTGTTTCATCTAGTTGCAATGCACCCCCCCATCCAGCAGCCTTGGTACCTTCTGGGAACTGAGCAAGCCACATCTTTCAGGAGAAATGCAATTTGACCAGGCCAGATTGGACAGATCCTTGGGTGACATGGTCTAGGGTGAGGTGTTCTTGCCCGTGGCAGGGGGTTGGAACTGGATGATCTTAAGGTCCTTTCCAACCCAAACCAGTCTATGGTTCTATGACTTTTGGAGGCTGGTTCCTGTCCTGCTGGGTGGAAGAGATGGAGCAAGGTTGAAGAAAGGATTGCAAGCAAAAGGGGGAAAGCAGATCATTGAGAACATCTACATCCAAAAGAGGAACTTAGAGAGCAGTGTAGGGGAGAGGGACCTGGGGGTCCTAGTGGATGACAGGATGACCATGAGCCAACACTGTGCCCTTGTGGCTAAGAAGGCCAATGGCATCCTGGGGTGTATTAGAAGGGGGGTGGTCGAGAGAGGTCCTCCTTCCCCTCTACTCTGCCCTGGTGAGACCCCATCTGGAATATTGTGTCCAGTTCTGGGCCCCTCAGTTCAAGAAGGACAGGGAGCTGCTGGAGAGAGACCAGCGCAGGGCAACCAAGATGATTAAGGGAGTGGAGCATCTCCCTTATGAGGAAAGACTGAGGGAGCTGGGTCTCTATAGTTTGGAGAAGAGGAGACTGAGGGGTGACCTTATAAGTGTCTATAAATATATAAAGGGGGAGTGTCACGAGGATGGAAGCAGGCTCTACTCAGTGGCAAACAATGATAGGACAAGGGGTAATGGGTACAAACTGGAACACAAGAGGTTCCACGTAAACTTGAGAAGGAACTTCTTCTCAGTGAGGGTGACGGAACACTGGAACAGGCTCCCCAGGGAGGTTGTGGAGTCTCCTTCCCTGGAGACATTCAAAACCCGCCTGGACACATTCCTGTGTAACATTATCTAGGTGTTCCTGCTCCGACAGGGGGATTGGACTAGATGATCTTTCGAGGTCCCTTCCAATCTCTAGCATACTGTGATACTGTGATACTGTGAGAGTGGATTTCTTTTTGTACAAAAGGGGAAAATATAAGATGAAATTCATGAGTACAGCTGAAGCCTGCACCAACGATAAATTCCTTTTTCAGGATCATATGAGAGGCATGACTCACATGCTATCCCCATCTCTACCTTGGGGGACAAAGTGCAGCATCACAGTTTGCAGTGCAGTCTATTGGAAATAATCTCTTCTGGACAAAAGGTGTTGCTGGAAGCAGCTGCCATTGCCAAATGACAAGAGTCTGGAAGTGTGCAAAGAATGACAGTCACAGGAACTGGTATTTGAACAGGAAAACCAGTGCCAAGTGCTATATTTGGGCATGGCTAGTGCCATGTTTATTATTGTTATCACCACTGGAATTATAAGTTCTGGTTGGAGACTGTGCCTGAGATCAGATCTCCTTTTAGCAAGGGCTGTCTGCAAATGTTGTCCCTTCTCCCAGGACAAAAATAAACAAAGCTGTTAAAAAATACTCCTTTTTGCTAACAGTAAGGTTGCCCTATGTGTACAAGCAAAGTTGACTTCAGGGTATGCAAGAAACCTATGTTAAGTGCAACCCAAATCACCCACCTGAGAGATAACTCTTCTTACCAAGGAGTTTTATCTCCCGGTAGACAAGAGGTGGAAAGAATGAGGTATTGCCATCCCCTTCTGAGGCACAGTGAGATGAAGCGACTTGCGCCAGAACCTGCAAGATGATCTCCCTAAACTCGGACTTCCTAGTTCAGAAGAGCAGATACCTAGTTTGCTCTCGAGTGGAGCTTGGTGGAAGGAGAGTTTGGTTACAGAAGCCAGGGCCTGGGCCACCTGACTCAAGAGAACCCATCTCTTAAAATCAAGCTTTCAAGGCAAGATCCAACTAAGGAGGTTGGTGTGGTATCCTCAGGGATGCTCATAGGAGAATAGGGGCTTGACTTCATGCCAATCACAGCCCCTAAATAGCAGGATAGTTTGTGCTTTTAGATATGATTTTATAATAGGCATCTGTTTTCTAGGCCACCCAAGTACCAGGGTGTATGGGAGACCCTGACTGCGTAAAACAACACAGAGACAGGACTCAATTGACTAAACATAAGCATCGTGTGTCATTCTTTTTACCCCACAGTTCTCCAGCTGCTCCCCAGGTGCAGGGCTCTCTCATAGTCTTCTCTCTTATCTACTCTCCCCATGTGGGAATATCTCAGCTGACAACAGACACTTCTGTTTAAGCAATGGATCCTGCTCTATGTACGGGTGTCTCCCTGTGAGGCGGACATCCAACCTCCTGTTACAGTCAATGGAGCCAAAGGGAGGTGCCTAGAGCAAGTTGAGATGTTCCGGCTTACCTGAAACATCTAAGAAGCATAAAAAGATAAGACCTGCATGAAACTTACTCCCCTTTTGGAGGGTCATCTAGGTGTTGGGAGGTACTGTAGGACCTCATGTATGGCATTGGGCACCTCTGTTGGGAAACTGAATCATGTCCCTAACGTCTGAGATAAATCCCAACCATCAAGTGCAGCCTTCCCTGATGGGTCTTAAAAGTATTTTATCTTCTTTCTTACACTGAGTCCTACTACTAAAAAAGTAATGTAAAACAAATGAGCTCATATGTTCTTGTGACTGTTTTTCAGCACGGTCCCAAATGACCCTTCATAGGAAAATGAGCTCTTTCACGGGTGAGAAAAGCGTGACACAGGGAGGTAAGCTGAGATGCCTGTGGTCATCCAGAAGGCAGAGCTGGGAACAAGGCCCAGTACTTTGGACCACCAATCCAGGTCTCTAACCACAAGGTGAAATTGTGCATCCCAGTATTTGATCCTCAGATCCAGCATAGGAGCTGGTGAAGTCCAGCTGCTGGCTGAAGGTTGCCCTTTTTTCCCATAACCATAAGCTGAATCATAGAATCAGCTGGACTGGAAAAGACCTTTAAGATCATCAAGTCCAGCCATTACCCCAGCCAGGACTGCCAAGGCCACCACTAACCTAAAAATAGTGATGTTTCCAACATTCAATTGATCTTAGCCACTAAGCCCAGCCTCACTCTTGAACCTAGTGGAGATGTCCATCTCAAGAACATTTTGGGACTCTCAGAAGAAGGTTTGGAGAACATAACCCTATTACACTGCTTTGATGCACAAGAAAGTCCCAGTTGCGTTTGCTGCAAGGCTCTGAAAATGTGGAAGTTCTCTCTGCCCATTCCCCTTCCTGGCTTTGTGCATTGATATTCTCCACCATCCCGCTGCACTGATGTGACTCTGTGCACTGAATTTCAATTAGTGGGTAGGGGGTATGGTCCTCATACAGAAATCCATTATAAGCTGCCCGCTATTGAAGGGCAGTGAAGAGAGAAATGTGATTGTCTGTGAGCCTGAAAACAAAGGGAATGTGCTGTGATTTTACTGGAAACAAGGTACTGTCGGTGGAAACAGGTCAATATTAAAATGACTCTCAGCTGCTGCACTGAAAAGGCTGGGAAAAAGAATGAATAAGGAAAGCAATTTAGGTAGGAAGGAAAAAAGAGGTGGAAAAGGAGATTTATTTTATCAAATTACAGCCGTAGCTTTCTTTTTTTCCCCTTTTTTAATTCATGGGGTGCTTAAAGAGAGGTCAGGATCCTCATTCTTCAAAGCTGATGTTCAAGCCCCATGCACAGCAATTCAGAGCAGAGGTTGCCTTTTCACACCTCGTTTCTAATCTGTTGGCCATCTCTGGGGCTTTCAGCACATTTTCAGTCTCTCAGCTTTAGCCAGAGCAACCAATTCTCCCTAGGTGAAGGTGAGTCAGATAGAACCTCCATAAAAGCCTCTGGTGGCCAAGTTCTAATGAAGGTCCCACACTTCATTATCTCTATGGATCCAACCCCTAGATTCCCACTTTTACCACCCTTCTGGTGTGGAAACCTCTTGAGGAAGGGGGTACTCAGTTTCAGTGGTCCTGTCTGGCCCCCAGCTGTCAGTCCCAAGGGCAGCTTTCTTGCTTGTAGATTATGGGCCTTATCTTCCAGCTCCACATGGATGTCTGGTACCTGGGGCAATTCTGAACACATGAATCAAGGTCCTGAAGACAGGTTAAGAGAGCTGGGCTGGGTCAGCCTGGAGAAGAGAAGGCTCCTGAAGGGGAGACCTTAGAGCAGCTCCAGTGCCTAAAGGGGCTGCAGGAAAGCTGGAGAGGGGCATGGGACAAGGGCCTGTAGGACAGGCCAAGGGGAATGGCTTTAACCTGCCATAGGGGAGACTGAGATGAGCTTTAGGCAGAAGCTCTTCCCTGTGAGGGTGCTGAGGTGCTGGCACAGGGTGCCCAGAGAAGCTGTGGCTGCCCCATCTCTGGCAGTGCTCAAGGGCAGGTTGGACACAGGGGCTTGGAGCAAGCTGCTCTAGTGGAAGGTGTCCCTGTCCGTGGCAGGGGTTGGAGATGGATGAGCTGTAAAGTCCTTCCTACTCAAACCATTCCATGATTCTAAGTGGGGTGAGACAATGCCACCTCCAACCCTAAACATCTTTGGGCAATTCAGATGGAATTGGTGGGTGAAAAAGGCAGAAAGCTTGCCAGGAGCAAGTCCCACAAGCTGTGCTGACATCTTCACCTGCATGTTCTCAAACGGGTAGGATATTCATTTAGTTTTGACTCTGCATAATGCCATGCAGTGGTGGGAAAGCCCACCTCTGAGACAGGGCAGGATACATTGCAAGCTATAAACTTACCCAGACTCATCACTGCTTCACATTTCTGTGTTCTTCTAGCCTGAGATTTCAACTTTTCTGCCCAGCAGGCCCTGTTTCACAGCCTTCAAATGGCAGCCATTGCATAACGTATCTGTCTCTAAGTATCACACCTATAACTTACACCTTAGTGTAACCCTCCAGAGATTTTCAGAGCTGTTAAACAGTGAGAATGTCTCTTGGTAAGTGAGGAAGGTGTCTGTGCATTGATGTGTTTTCTGCACTGTCGTCCTTTGACTTCCCATTAGACTAGTAGGAAGGAAGTTTGTAATCGCAACACAAAATGTATACCCAAATTGCCCCCTTGTCTGCATGGTCCACAGTGCTACCAGCTCCAGTGCTTGACACAGGAAACAATTCAAATGAGGGAGGAACCACAGGGCAAGTGCAGAGACCAACTTGTTTTACTGTCACAGAACTTTGCTCTTGCCCCTCTGCTCTACCAGTTACATTCTCCTGCTGCCTCAAGTCTCCCTCCATCAAGATCCCACTAACCAGCTCTTCCAAGCAGACACAACCTGCTTATGGTCCTCTCTGCCTTGTAGAGTTGGCTGAGACCAAATTCAGGAGCTTGGTTAGGTTGGTTGTTTCAAAAGTATACAGGCATCTAGTGCAGTTTGAGACACCCTTGGATGGCTGAACATCTGCAAAGGGCTTGCAGATGTGACATAGCACCTGTGGGAGACCAGGAACAGCTGAAGAAATGGTGAAACCATACATGGTACAGCTCAAGTGGTCCTACATACTTGTGAATGGAATTAGCTTTCTGGATCCCATTGAATATACAAAGGCCAGGATGGAGTTGCTTAAACCTTCGGGTCAAGAAACAATTGCAATTTCCAAGGGTATCCAAAACGTTTGCCCCAAGCAGAGAGATGTGCTGCAAGACCACAGAGTACATAGAATCACTGAATCTTAGAATCATGGAATGATTTAGGTTGGAAAAGACCTTTAAGGTCACCAATTCCAACCACTGACCCAGCACTGCCAAGTCCACCACTAAACCATGCCACTAAGGGCCATGTCTACAGGTCTTGCACATACCTCCAGGGATGGTGACTCCCCCACTTCCCTGGGCAGCCTGTTCAAATGCTTGACAACCCTTTCAGTGAATAAATTTTTCCTAGTATCAAATCTAAACCTCCCCTGGAACAACTTGAGGCCATTTCATCTCATCCTGTCACTTGCTATGTGGGAGAAGTAATGAAGACCACTTGCTACTGAAGACTAGATGTATCATAATGGCTAAGGTGGCAACAGGGATTTACACCTCGGTAGCTGAAAGCTACTCTAGATCTCCAGTGGGTATTTAGGAGCTCAGACTCACATGAGGACAGCAACACTAAGTATGGAAAGAGAGGTCTATAGATAACCTATAACAAATAACTTTGTCAGCAGACATAAGTCCTACACATCAGAACAAAAGTAATGTGAGCCCCATCATTCATCCTGCCTGCTCCCCCATACTTCTTCACCCAGAACACAGCAGATAGTATGCATTTTCTTCTGACTCTTTGGCTTCCACTTACCTTCTGCATCAAATTCACCTTTCTCATCCTTCCCTTCCAGCCATGGAAGGATTACACATCTGCTCTCATTTCTTAACCTTTCCCAACCACACAGCCTTTGCTTCAGTAATAAAGCTACTGCATGCCTCCATCCTCAACCTAATTCCTCTGTCGGGACTCTCTTTTCCCTGCCTGGTATGTCTTCACTCAAACACCCTGAAACAGGCACTGGAATTGGGTAACTGACACATCCATAATAGAAACAAACAAGGGGGAAAAGTTCAAAAAACATTAAACTGGGATCAGTGCAGAAGATCAGCGCATGAAGACCTGGTGCTGCTTTGGTTTTAATCTGTTTTTACATAGAACACAATTGTATGATTTTGTTGTTGTTGATTTTACCTTTAATATCACATGGTAAGGTATCTACATGTCCTGTGGGCTAAATAAAAACACTAGGAAGACTTTATTGGTGACTAATCCTTTTAGATGTTCTGATCACCATACCAGTCAAGTCCTGGTTTCACCTTCCCACCGCACAGCAACACACGGTGAGCCACGTGTTTAGGATCTCTCTCTTAGACAGAGAGATCAGAAATGCTGCTACTAACTCCCATGGGCTACAGCAATGAAAGATAAGTCTGGGATTGCAAGGTGGCCAAGGTATCAAGAAGCCTGAAGTCACGTGTCATTAATGAACCAGGGAGCTTAACGCTAAACTTGTCCTTTAATCATTAACCGTCTTGTAAATAGCAGTAATCTGAGTCTTGAAGGAATTACTCTACCAAAGCTTTTGATCCCAGCTTTTTTGGGGGAACAAAGCCCTTTGGGAGTGATGTCAAGTCAATCACTTTCATTATATCAAATATGAGGAACTGCAGAGAATCAGCACTTTGCCTTGTTTTCATGGCGCTCTAAAATAAGCCAAAGGTTTCTCCAAAGTTAGTCAAAAAGAAAAGACATTACAAACACCTGAATTGTCCCTCTTTTATCCAACGTTTTTGTTTCCACATGTCCTTACAAGATATAACTGCAACCTTCACTGCCTTATCCAGAGTCAGCCGTTACAGGAGCAGACTTCCCCAAGTGGATCAGAAGCCGGCATGAGGCAGAGATAAGACCTCATCAGGGGTGAGAAGGAGTTCAAAGGAGTAAAACAAGGACAAAAGGCAAGGACCTATGATATAAAAATGCAAATATAAGAGGCTGAACAGAAAGGCACGTGAGATGCAGCACATGTGAGATGCAGCTGTCTCTGCTCACTTTGGACCTTGTGGAAGGGCAGGTTGTCTACACTGCAGGAGTCAGTTGAAGAGGGAGCCACATGTGCTAGGAGGAAGGGCAGCAGAAAAGGGAACAGCATCTGATAACAGTGACTGCAGTGGCAGACTGCTTAAACCCATTTACATCCAGGGTTTTGCATCCCTCCAGGTGCACATTTGCCTCTTGCCTTTGGGATTGTGAAAACTCTGGGATGAGGTTTGTTTTCTTAACGTGTACAGTGGGATGTCAAACACTGAAGTGGTCCCTGTGCCACAGGGCTCCCAGTCCTGTGACTACCAGTGGACACTGAAGGTACCATTCTATAGACGCACCAAAATCCCAGTGTCTCCATTTTGTAATCCTGCAATTCATTGCCAAGACTTTCTGTGGCTCTGGTTGGCATTTGCAGTATCAACCATGTCTTCAGTCGAGGTGACATGCAGCTTAGGCATAACCATGCTAACTGGGAATAAGGATTTACTGCATGGCTTAGGCACCACTGGATCGGGGTAACTACGGATCTGTGGAGCTACAGCACATTAACCAAACATTTCCTCAGCTCCTTGGGCAGGTTTTGCATTTGACATAAGGTCCAACAGCTTCATTAAGAAGGCCAGAGTGTCCCACAGCCTGAGTGCACTGGGATGTGGTTTCTTCAATTGGGAGGGAAAGAGAGGGCAAAGTCTGTAGCCCTCAAGGTGAAGATCTCCCATTCCTCCAAGCCCTGCACTGCTAAAACAACAGTCAGGGCATTTCTGTTTCTGGAAGGCAAAGAGAATTGGTGACTTCACCCAAGGAACAACATAAATCCCTAATTTTAAGTCTGAAGCTAAGAACAAGGGAGGACAAGGCACCGTTCTCCTCTGGATGACCTCTTTGCTGTAAGGAGCATGTGCCCACAGCACCACCAGGGCCTATAGGCCCCCATGGATGTGATCTCAGGGTCTTTGCATTGGCATGGTGTCTCTCTCGAGGCATTCCTGACTTTAGCAGTAATTGCTTGCCTTTGGGATCTGTGGAATACAGATAATTACAATAGGAAAGATGCCATCATTGAGCATTTCAATACAGTTGTACTCTAACCATCAAGAAGTCCAGTCTAGAAGAAATGCAACCAAGAATTTTCACCAAATCACAGCATGAAGTCTGGGGTTTCTGCGAGGTTGGAGGTGATGAAAAACTTCTCTCAATGTCTTCAGGAAACTAGAGAAAAAGTTCATCATTTCTGGCATGGATTATCTCAATGGGACATTCATCTTAAATTTGCCCACACACCACCCCACCTCTTTATGCTTCATGCATATATCCCAAAGGGGCAAAAGATGTTTTCTAAGGGTAAAGAGCTTTTTATTTCAGACCAAAGAGAGGAAAAAAAGACAAATCATGTGGCAAAGATTAATACAAAATGAGTCATGCTGCAAAAGGAAGCACCTGAAAGGAAGCTTTAAACAGCAGCTTCCTCCTTGCTGCAGGCTGCAACGTGCTGCCACACAGAAAAGAGAGGAAAGTGAAATGCGTCCTTCCCCCCACACAGCTGGTGTCAAAAACAAAGTCCTGGACCCCTTCAATGCTCACACCCTCAGCCAGGGCTAAAAATGACATTAAACTTTTCTATGTGTCAGCACAGGCTAGCAAAAGCTTCCTATCAAAAAATAGTTGATGCTGCAAGTGACAGCAAGCTCAGATCACAGGCAAAGCTCCCACAGCAAAGTAAAACTTGAGTGCCTTCAACAGATCAGACAAAAACATGCCAGCTTCAGTTGAAATCACCAGGTGTTTTCTCTTCACTGAACCCCTGCATAGCTGTAACTAAGAGGATGTCATGAGGAATATCAAATAGGAGAAAATTTAAAAGCAAAGCAAACAAGAAATTGAGGTTTTGTTGTTGGTCTGGTTTAGCTTTGGGGGGTTTCTACTTGTTCAGTTTTGGGGGGTTTCTACTTGTTCAGAAGCCATGATCTGCCTTAGTCCCTTGTGGTGTCAGACACCCCATCAGTCATCTGGAATGCAGGCAGCACAGCCTGAATTTATACTCAGTGCAGAGCAGCAGGGCCTCGTGGGTTTCTCTTCTTCCCCCTAAGATTTCCCCTTTCTTTTACTTATCTAATGACAAAACCCCTCCCACCAATAAACTGGGTAAAAATGAGGAAAAAAAAGGAAGTGAAAGCACCCTCACAGCGCAAGTCCTGGGCCTCAGGAGTCACTGGGATGTCAAAGCCCTCAGCGCCATCCAATCCTAATCCATATATTGCATCTGGCAGGAAACTCACAGAGATGGAAATGGGTCACGCTTCCCCCCCTCCATCCTCCTGCAGAGGCCCTGATTGCTTTTTCAATTAGCTGGAGCTGTGAAAAAGAGGACAGTTTGCATTCCAGAACCGTGGGTCATACTTGAGCCTGTCATCTCTCTCCTCCTTTGCATCCTTAGGCAATGGCAAAAGGGAGGCGTTCTGCCTTAATCTGTTAACCGAGCTGAACCCTGGCGTTTAACATTCACTCTTAGCACTGACCAGCTTCCCCCAGCTCCATCCAGGAAGCTGCCACCGGCGCCCAATGTCTTTAACATTGACTCATTTTTCTTTAGCTGACATTTCCTGGCTCTGCATCTCCACGTGCCCCAGTGATTTCCCAGACCCTGGCTCTGGGGTGACATCAGCTCCGAGCACTGAAATGAATACATACCACTCAGTCACCATGTCCAACTGTAATCACAGGGAAGGAGGGGAGGGTTGTTTGGCTCATTTTACAGCAAGGATATTGAGTTTCCTCTAAATCCATATTTGGACCCGAGCTGCAGCACATCTGCTGTAAGGAATAGGTATGACTTTAATGACCAAAGGAAAGAAAGTAAAACATCGTGGTTTGTTTTGCTCTGGGTATCTAAAGAGACAGTAAGAATGTATAAAGTAAACAGTGCTGTGAAAACACCTGATACAGACATAAGGCAAAAGTCCAGCAGAGCTTCAAGGTGGTTTCCTGTCCTGAAGTCACCTCTGAAAGTGAATTCATCTCCATGACTTATGTAAAAAGAAGAAAAAGAAACAGTAAAGGTATCTGAGACATGCCTAGTATCTGCAGGCTCAGGCAAGAATTAGTAACTGTATAAACACATCTGCTTTCCCTGCTTGATGTTGTTAGCTTCTTCCTCTAAAAAGAAGCATTTCTCTCATCCTATAAAAGCAAGGTGAAATCAGCACTGATGCAGTATGTCAGTATTGATGCTGTTTACAGCAGGTCTTAGCACAGCAAACTTGCACCAGCCCAAGCACAGGTTGTCTAAAATCCTCCATCCTTTTGCAGATTCTCAGTCACACAGAATCCCAGAATCCCAGGCTGGTTTGTGTTGGAAGGGACCTTAAAGCTCCTCCAGCTCCAACCCCTGCCACGGGCAGGGACACCTTCCACTAGAGCAGCTTGCTCCAAGCCCCTGTGTCCAACCTGGCCTTGAACACTGCCAGGGATGGGGCAGCCACAGCTTCTCTGGGCACCCTGTGCCAGCGCCTCAGCACCCTCACAGGGAAGAGCTTCTGCCTTATATCTAACCTAAATCTTCTCTGTTTCAGTTTGAACCCATCACCCTTTGTCCTATCACTACAGTCCCTGATGAAGAGTCCCTCTCCAGCATCGCTGGATGTCCCCTTCAGATGTTTGAAGTTTCCACTGAGATTCACTTGAAATCACAGCTTTTCTGCAGTTTTAAAGATTTTCATGTATTTATTTATTTTAATTCCCATGGTTTTCGGCCTCACTACCCTGAAATCTCACTTTTTCAGCCAGGTTTCAATAGAGCCACTTGTACCCCCATCACCTTCTCTTTCCAGTACCAGGTGATCACCTGCTCATTGCAAGCGTTATCTGGGGCCGTGACGCAGCACCACCAGGAATCACAAGCCCCAGGACCTCCCATGCCACAGCCAATGCAACTCACACCCACACCGAGGGTGAATTACGAGCTGTCATGCAACAAGGCACAAGCCCATTGAGAACACAAGGAAAATGATGCCTCTCCTATCAGTACAGGAACCTAGATCACAGAGCTGCAGAGATTCCTGCAGTGCTATGCAGCCCTATGGCAGGGGATGTTTCATCTGGTTTATCAGCAGGTCATATGAATTTCAACTAAGTAATTGAGTCTACCTCATCCTTTAAAAAAAGACTTCATAACATAAGCAAGATGTTATGAGAAACACCCACTTCTGGTAAGGATATTTGTTTTTTCAGCCTGGATGTCTTTTTTTTCCCCTTTCTGGGTGTGTTTTTTAATCTTTTAATAACTCTGTCCAGAGTTATTTCTCTGTGAAAACTGCCACCCTGCTCATAAAAGGTAGAAATATTGCTCTCATGCAAACACAAAGGGTCACTTTCTTAATATTTAGCTTTTTCTTGGTTTGTAAAGGGGAATTTGGGGTTGAGGGATCAAAGCAGGCAAGTCCAAGTGGGGAAATCTTGCCCAGTGGTTGGATGGGAGATTTTGGTTGATATTAAGCAGGGAGTTTGCTGACTTTTCCTCCAGGGCTGGCGCTGCTCTGGGCAGGTTTATTGACCAGGTGTGGCCATGGGTTAGAAATATACATTGTCTGTCATAAGGCAGTGCTGTTCTGCTCATGGATGCAGGTTAGAATTCATCACTTCAGTGCTCACTATGTTTCTTGAAGGGCAAAAAAATACCTCTTCAGTGCATGCTAAGGGAAACCCACCCTCTGTCCCAAGCTCTCAGCTCTCCTGGTTTATCCTTTCCAGTGCCTAATGTGGATGCAACCCCTTCAACTCCAATAGTTTATCATACTGCAGGTCCCTATGAATTGCTCCATCCCTGGCAGTGTCCAAGTCCAAGTTGGACAGGGCTTGGAGCAACCTGCTCTAGTGGAAGGTGTCCCTACCCATGGAAGGGGACTGAATTGGATGAGCTTTAAGGTCCCTTCCGACCCAAACCAGTCTGTTATCTATGATATTCTGCACAGTCACTGCTGGATGGGTTAAGGGTGGTCAATGATGCTCAATGGGGACCATCGGTGTGATTCTGCCTTCATGCTCATCATGTTCATACACATTTGTCTCCCTTCATTTCAGGGATGGCGTTGAGTTGACCCCATCTCATCCCACTCTTGTGCTCATCTTGTGCACTGTAGTCTAGAACCAGAGAATGCAAACACATGCGTTGTATTTTTGTACAAAACAACATAAAAACTCCTACCCTATGGCCAAGTAGCCCAGTATTATGGTTGACAGCTGTGACCTAAGGGAAAATATGACAAAAACACACAGCCACATTTTTCCTGAATGCTCTCCCAGTGCATTTCTCCAAATAACTTTTCAAACCCTGAAAGCAGCAGGACTCTGTCCATGGCATGTTTGGTGATGGAAAATATGTTCCTGGCAATGGAGGATATCCACGGATACACACAGCTTTGCTTTAAAAAGACTGAGTCAAAGTTGCTGCAGCCCCAACAGCAGCATTCTCCCAGCATAAGGATGAAGGTCACAGGGAAACAGGACAGCAACACACAGCGCAGGAAACCCTTGGATGTTTAAACTATGCCTTTTCTATAGTCAGACGCGGGTTATCTGGGGATCACTAATGGAACTACTGCTGTCAAATAAATAGGGCTTTTCCTGAGCTGTGATATATGGAGCAACTCTAGAGCCAGTTCTGCATGGAGCAGCATAGGGTGAATCAAGCTGTTTGATGTGCTGGATAAGAAACCCTTTGTGTCCTCAAAAGTAGTCATATCCACATTGCATGTCCTCAGGGACAGATGTCATTTTGCTGCTGGGTGTGTTGGCTATTCGGTGTTTGGCTGCAGAAGAGAGGCCTCCATGTGGGTGTTTCTCTTGGAAAAAGAAGTCTGAGCCTTTAAAGACACCCAAATCATTTTGGAGTTTAAAGGGTGGGAAAAAATCTTGAGGAAGGGTGAAAAAGGTACCTGCTTAGTATGACATGATCAGTGATCAGATCGCTCTTCTTTAAACCTTAAAAACTACATTAAAATGACTACAAGTTCAAATCTCTCTTCTTTACACCTGAAAAACTGCATTAAAATGACTGAAATTGTCAGGGCACTCTCTGAACAGCAATGTCAAGGTTTGGTTCAGGTCCCACTGCAAGGGAAATATGAACACTGCACACCTGTGGGGTGAATATCTCGTCCTTGGCCAAGCTGTTACTTGAACAGCGCCTGCCATAGCACAACATGTCCCCTCATACCACCTCAGGGCAATAATCCTGCAGAGGAACCATTTTTGCCTGCCGTGCAGAAGAAAAGCAAAGGATTCAATGGACATAAGAAAAGTATCACTTGGAAGATCTTAGTGGGCCTGAAGTTTGGGTCAAGGCATAGTCATGGAAGAAAAATTGCCTAGGTAACGACTTGGTCCCTAGAGATTCATCAGCGTCCCTGAGGGTGCTCCCCTCCCTCTGGAGCCAGCAAAACTAGTCTGTAAATACCAAGAAGAACCTACTTCTTCCCATGGTAATCCTGGGATTGGGAGGTGTTTTTCTCCAGGGAATCAGGGATCTGCATCATCAGTTAGTGCTTCTGTTTGGTACCCACCATCAGTGTCACAGACATTTTGGTTCCCATTCAACTCATTCAAGAGTTGTCTTTCCCATATGGGGATAGAGCATTCACCACTTCTTTGGGCAACCTGTGCCAGTGGTTACCATAAATACCATAATAATACCATAAATAACACCATCATGCTGCAGGATCCACACTGAATGCATCCCCCATTTACCTTCTCCAGTCTTCCCCCTGCTTTACAGGGCTGGAAGTCCTAACGACCCAGTGTGATCCTTGAAGAGATCCTTGAATTGCTCTAGCTGGCAGGTTCGTTCCTTCTCGGGAAGAATATGGGCTTCATCCATCAATGTGCCTGCCCATTAGGGCTTAGGGAAGGGAGGCTTAATGGTTTTACAAGGTTAAGATCTGCTCTGTTCCCAATGTGTTCTCACCAAGGGAGCTATTGGGAAGGAAAAGCCTCCTTCCTGAGCTCTGCTGGGCCCAGGGGAACAGCAGGCCCATGGGAGGAACATCTTGATATTGCTGTACAGTCACACCAGGGTTTTCATAGAATCATAGAATAGTTAGGGTTAGAAAGGACCTCAAGATCATCCACTTCCAACCCCCCTGCCATGGGCAGGGACACTTCACACTAAATCTTCTCACACAAGACTTCTTGTAGCAGACATAAGGTGCACAAGATCCAGGTAGAGGCATTATCCTTCCATGTGTTGGTTATCTCCAGGGGAGGAGCTCTCTCTTCCTACTATCTTGAACTTCAGCCCCAGGAGATTTCACAAAGCATGGGGAGCTGGACTAACTCCATGGAGGTCAGTGTAGATAAGAAGGGAGCTTTGGGCTTTGCAACCTCTCACTTTTGAGCTCAGGTTGACAGTGCATTCACCAGGGAGGTTCCTGTGCCCAAACAACCTTATTTTCACCCGTAGGGTCTTGTTCAAGGCTCAAGGGAAAGAGCCAGAGCAAACAGCCATTTCATTTCATATCACCATTCCTACTGAAGATTAAGTATTTCTAGTCAATGGTTCTGATGAGTCTTGTGAATGAGGGTTTAAGAAAGACTTGCTGTAAGCGCCGACTGCCTTTCTTCTTTCTGCTTCTCCTGGGAATGTCATACTGACCATTGTGCAGTAATTGCTCACACTAACCCTCCCTGTGCTCTCCACAGTGCTCAGTGTGCAGAACTGCTTTGGGGCAGTGACCAGTGCTTGGATGCCCTGGGCTTCACTTCGCAGGTGAATACAGGTGTGGAAATGCCCCACTGCAACTGCTGGAAAGGACCCTGTGGTGCTTCTTGCCTAAATAAAGTAGCTTTTTTCTCTTTTATTATTTTATTTATTTATATTTTTTATATTTATAGTATACTATTTATTATGTTATTTATTAACTATGAATTTGCTGCAGGCAAAAGAAACTGCAGTGTGGGATTGGAGCAATTCGTGGCTAACGGCACCCCTAAATCAATGCTGCGGTACTCCTCAAGCCCATGCAATGAGCTCTCACATGCAGCCCAGACTGAACCTTTCCTCCTTGACCATAGATCATAGAATGGCTTGGCTTGGAAAGGACCTTAAGATCATCTAGTTCCAACCCCTTCCATGTGCAGGGACACCTCACACTAGAGCATGAATCAGGACTGAGTACCTTTTGCTTGTTGTTTGTCAAATGCAGTTTTACTCTGGTTTTATTTCTGTAAATTCCCAGCATGGATAGGTGAGTAAAAGGCAAAACCAAATAAATAGAGCCACCAAAAAAAAAAAAGGAAAAAAAAAGAAAAAAATGCCACAAAATAGTAATTTGCTATTATGCCTGAAAGTGGAGAGTAAAAATTAACAATATTCCAGCAGCCACCTAAGTCAGATGCCACACCAGAATATTAATTCACTGAGAACAGTGTTCTTGTGCCTTTGAAATGAAATCACAGGTTTTCCATCCCAGGCTGACAAATTCTCTTCTTGCTTTGAAACTCCATTTTCAATTATTTTAAGCAACTTATGACTAGAAGGGCAGTCAAAGGTGGTAAAAAGTCTCCCTTCTAATGAACAGATCACCTGGCACTGAGGATCAGATTCTACTGCTGCGTGTGGCAGCTCTCTTTTGCTTGAGATCTTGCTACTTCACATGCCTGGAAGACAGAATTTAAACTGATAGCAATTATATTCTTGCCCTTACAATCTGTTTCAGCCAAGGATTTAGAAATCCTGGGAGGCTCTGGCCAAGTTAAACATCACCCCTCTTCTCTGAGTTGTTTTTGTTCACTATTGTTTCAAGCATCACCACATTAGGGTGCTCTAAACACCAGTGAGTGGTGAGAAACATGGAAACCCCCTGGTTTTGATGACTTTGTTTCATGCTTGTGATTTGTTGTTATTCCCTGTGATTTCAACGGTATTCCTCGCAGTGCTGCAAATGGTCACGTCTTTGTAGGATCCCTGTGTAAGCGGGGATGAAAAGGCAATCCTGCTTCTACTCATCATTGAAGCCAGGGTGAATGACACATGGAAAACTGAGTCAAAGTCATGTCCTGCACGCTCTTCTTTACTTTTATAGTTCTTCTACACACACACAAGAACCTGAACAAAGAAAATAGAAAAGAAAGATAGATAGGTAGATAGATAGGTAGATAGATAGATAGATAGATAGATAGATAGATAGATAGATAGATAGGATAGATATAAATTGCTAAAGCACCACTGACAGCAAAGGCTGAAGGGCAGGTATTAGAGATGAACCTGTGGTGAATGAGAATGGATTAATCATGTCCCCTTTCTTCCACAGGGGAAATTTTAGCTGTTTTTAACTCATTACTTGGAAATGCTTATCTCCATAAGTCTGAAAATAGCAGTGTCTCTGGGAAGGTGGTCAGGAGCTGCAGTCTGACTAACTCAAGCTGGGTTAAAGAGAAGCAGCTCCTAAGGGGAGAAATGCCCTGTGGAAACCACCCATGGGTAGAGTCAACATGACAGGCACTCTTAACTCAGACCAGGAGACCACATCAGCTGAACTGGATTGCTATGACTGCTCATGAAGAAAGAGTCAGTTGTCCAGTAAATTAGAGCCTATCAATGTGTGGAGCTTTAAAAATCTCCATCACTGTGTTTAGAAAAGGGCAAAGTTGCCCAAGTTTTTTCTCACCTGATTTTGGATGTTCTACCAGAGGCATGGATGCCTTTACTCATGTTGGTGGTCATAAGCCAAATAAACATGCTATCACAGGCTCCTCCAGAGCACAGCATGGATGTGAGACTGCAAATTGAAGCCACAAAGAGGAAGATTATAAGCAATTTTGCATTCCCTGGCACTCAAGGCTTCTGTAGTCATCTTACAGACAGTGAGGAAACCATCCTTTCTGCAGAGTGCTCAGTATTCTTCTGTTTTATATATGTGTAATGGAGCCACAGAGATGTTCAAGGGTCCTGGCCAAGGTCTTAGAGGAGTCACAGTCACAGATTCAGGAAGAGAGCTCAGACATCTCCTCTACAAGTCCTGCTGATTGAGCACTATAAAACGTTTCTTATCCCATCACCTCACGTAGATTCCTTTGTGCTAAATGACTGGCAATCAAAAGGATATAATAATTAGGATAATTAACTCCTACATGAGCAAGGCATGATGTAGTCTATAAATTTCTCCAAGAACTCCTTATCAGCATTTTGCATCTAGGTAAATTGTAGTGCTGAGAAATCAAAATCATACAATCCCAGGCCTGTCCTTTTCAGTCATAGGTATATCCAGGATCGGAGACACCCTGTAAGGGTACCACATACCCCTGAAACACAGCTCTCTGCATGCCAAGGCACAGGAGTGCCAAAGAGAGATATACACCAGGTGGGTGCGAACACGTGCTAGGCTTATCACATGCCTACGAGCCAGGAAGGCTGATTGCAACACGTCATCCCTCAGGCATTCAGCAGGTGATCAAACACTTTGAAGCCTGTCCAAAGAAGGGCAATGGAGATGGTGAAGTGTCTAAAGAACAAGCTTTATAAGGAATACTTGAGAGAACTGGGGTGGTTCTGGGGGAACCTTATCACTCCTTAGAACTTCCTGACAGGAGGATGGAAGCAAGAGGAAGCTGGTCTCTGCTCCCAAGGAACAAGGGATGGGACAAGAGGAACCGGCCTCAAGCTGCACCAGGGCAGGTTTAGATGGAGCTGAGGAACAATTCCTGCCCCAGAGGGTGCTCAGGCATTGGAACAGGCTGCCCAGGGCAGGGCTGCAGTCACCGTCCCTGGAGGTGTTTAAAAGAAGTGTGGATGTGTCACTTAGGGACATGGTTTAGTGGTGGCCTTGGCAGTGCTGGATTAACAGTTGGACTTGATGATCTTGTCCAACCTAAACAGTTCTATGATTCTATCGGGGTAACATTTTGTGTGTCAAATTTCCCAGCTGGAGACCTGGGTGATGCCCACAAGGAATTTGGGGGTGTTTGCACAAATGTACCCTTCTCTTGCCATCCAGCATGCCAGAAGGAGGAGCACAAGCATATTAGCTAGAAGGGATGTTGCTAAGCATTTGGTGGAAATCATAGGTTTTAGGAGAGCATCTTTGGTCGAGAGAAGTCTGTATTATTTGTGCCTTTTGTAGACATGGTCCATGGGACTGCCTTTCAGTAGAGGACCACAGCCAGCGTTCCAACTGAGTCTCATTCCTGCAGAAACCACAGTGAGGTTTTTTGTTTGTTTTTCTTGGAAAAAGCATACAGGTTGCTATACACAGGACTCCTAATTTACCCAGCCATCTGCAGCAGAAGGCTGGTGATGAATCAACACCAGCTGGAGCTTAGCAGAAGCATTTAGGTTGCAATTATGCTAGGCTACCTTCTAAACCTTCGTTAATGGGAACCTCCCAATTGGTTCTAGTATCTACTGCTTTCCTGATGAATCAGGCTGATCAAACCCTCACCAGGGGAACATGCAAGAGGTCCTGAGGTTGTGTTTAACTCACAGACCACACACACTCCTAGATGAGTACTAAGCAAACTGGTTTTTAATAGGCTTAATCTCCAGCTTTCAGTTCCTCATCCAAAATCTCCCCTGCTTTCAGGTTTAAAGTTCCTCAAAAGCTGAAGCTTCTTCATAGCCTTTGGCTGCATCTAGAGAAGAAACAAAGTTGAACAGGCTCGATTTTGGGTCTTCATTTTGTAAAATTAATAGGTTCCTGAACAGGTAGAGAGAAACTTGTGTCTTTTGAACCACTCTTAACACCTTAGAGGGAGGAACATACCCCATAAAATGCCTTAGAATGACACCAGCTCCTAAACAGTGGAAGAAATTCTGAGACATATCAGAGATGACTTGCTGTCCTGCTCCATAGGTTAGAACTTTCCTAAGCCTGGAAGAGCTATTTAACCTTGATGCTCTTCTACCTGGAAAAAGCACAAAGAACCAAGTTTTGCACTTAATACAGGGACTGTGGGTTCAGAGCAACTTAACTGATTTCAGCTGATTTGCTTCAAGTTGATTGAAATTAGAACATGACATAGAACAACAGAATCACAGAATCAACCAGGTTGGAAAAGACCTTTAAACTCATCCAGTCCAACCCTTACCCCAGCACTGCCAAGGCCACCACTAACCCATGGCACTGAGGGCCTCGTCTCCACGCTGTGTGAACACTTGCAGGGATGGTGACTCCACCACAGCCCTGGGCAGCCTGTTCCAATGCCTGAGCACCCTCTGGGGAAGGAATTGTTCCTCAGCTCCATCTAAACCTGCCCTGGTGCAGCTTGAGGCCGTTTCCTCTTGTCCCATCCCTTGTTCCTTGGGAGCAGAGCCCAGCCCCTCCTGGCTCCATCCTCCTCTCAGGCAGTTGTAGGGAGCCATCAGGTCCCCCCTGAGCCTTCTCTTCTCCACACTGAACCCCCCAGGTCCCTCAGCCCTTCCCCATCACACTTGTGCTCCAGGCCCTGCACCAGCTCCACTGCCCTTCTCTGGACCCGCTCCAACATAAAGACAAATCCATTGCCTCAGCCACACCTTTCCTGTCACAGGTTCACCTAACATTTCTTTGATGCTTCATGTGAGAGATGTTTTGTATCTGACCACTGGCAAGTCAATGAACCCATAATGATAACCACTTTATCTCTCTTCCCTCTGACCTTCACAGAATGGTCTACTTAACTTTCACTTTATAACTTTACACTGACAGTAGAGAACATCCTATAGGCAGAAGCTGATCAGAAAGAGCAGCATTGTAGCTCCCAATTACTGTTTCTTGCCTGGCTTTTGCTTGTTGCCATATAACAGTCTTTTTCTTGGCCTTTGCATGAATTTGTAAGGAATATAGCACCGCTTTTTTTTTTGCTTCCAGACACTATCATGACTTGTAACTTGTACTCAGAGCATAGGAAGAGAAGGGCAATAGGTCCAGCTACTAATTATCCCCATCCTATAAGCCTGAAAGTGTCCTCTAAACACATTCCTGGAGGGATGACAAGGGAGCCAAGATTTAGCGCGGCAGTAGATGGCGCTGAAGACCTTAAAGCCCATCAAAGATCCTTGGTCAACCCCCAGCCACGTTATAGGGGTTCCGAAAAAGACTTGTCCCCCTCTGTTCCGCTCCTACAGCAAAACCATCACAGGAGAACACCGGAAGACCTCGTCACTGAAAGCTGACCCACTTTCAGTGCAGAACAGGTATTGACTCATGCGAAGTTCAGAGATAGCTGTATCAGAAGTGAGATGATGGTAAGATGGTCTGACTGGTGGTTATAGAGCAGTAATCTATGGACTACAGAAGAGCCCAGTTTCTGGACAACAGCCACATATAATGTCTTCTCAATAGACGTCATTATGAGTCTATTTAGAGGGTTGAGCACAGTCACAAGCAGTGGATGGCCTTCTTTCTCTGATCTCAGTAATCTCTCAAGAGGCAATTACATTTATAGCTTCAGAGGTGTGCCTCCAATTATAGAAGTGCTGCAGGTCAGCTCCAGCACCCTGACTGACACTGTTACCATGAGACCTCTTGGAACTTGTGACAGCCTGTGCCATGGGATTTCAGGTCAGGAGCCAGCATACCTCCTCTTATCTGATAGAACACACCATATCTTCAATGGAACTTGACACACCTGGCTGAAAAACCTACCTTGACCTCCCAGACTTCCTTGATTGTTCTGATGGTTTCAGGAAAATGGGAGAGGAAGGTATTCTTTTGGCCTGCTATGTGACTGGTGATGTACACGTCATATGGCTGGAGGAGCACCATACGCTGTGATGGCTTTGGCCTGGGACCACAAAGGTTCCTTGGCTGGAAAATGCAAATTTATGTGTTAGGAAAAGGGGTGATGGGTTCAAACTGAAACAGGGGAACTTCAGGTTAGATACAAGGAAGAAGCTCTTTACTGTGAGAATGGTGAGGCACTGGCACAGGCTGCCCAAAGAAGTGGTAAGAGCTCCATCCCTGGCAATGTTCAAGGCCAGGTTGGACAGAGGCTTGGGGTGACATGGTCTGGCGTGAGGTGTCCCTGCCTATGGCAGGGGGTTGGAACTGGATGAACTTAAGGTCCTTTCCAACCCAAACCATTCTGCGATTCCAAGACTCTATTTTACTGGTGGGTAAGTATGCCTGTGGAAGAAGAGCACATTAAGAGCTCACAGCAACAAGCAGTAAAAGGATGACTTCAAGTGGGCCTCAAGCTGCTCCAGGGGAGGTTTAGATTGGATATTAGGAAAAATTTCTTCATCAAAAGGGTTGTCAAGCACTGGAACAGCCTCCCCAGGGAAGTGGTTGAGGCGTCATCCGTGGGGGGATTTAAAAGACGTGCAGTTTAGGCCATTAGAGACATGGTTTAGTGGTGGACTTGGCAGTGCTGGGTTAACAGTTGGACTTTAAGATCATCAAGGTCTGTTCCAACCTAAACAATTCTGATTCTATGTGTTATATTAAACCACTTTCTGGTGTGACTAAGATGAGTTATGCCCTCTATCCATCTTAAAACACAGAAAGCAGAGAAGAACTTCAGAGCTGCCTGACCCCAGCTCCCTTTCCAGTCAACAGCACATGGACACTTTGTCACTGGTGTCTAAAGGCCTTGCTTTCGCTGGGAGCTGAGCATCACTTCCCTTTCTCTTGCAGTTAAGCTGCAATGTGTGCACTGAAGCATGTTGCAGGTGCGGCAGTGACACCTCAGTAAAGTCTTGTGTCTACTTAGCAAATTACTGTCACAGAGACTATAAAAGTAGATTGTCACTGATAAAGATAAAACATGTCTTTAATTACCTGTGAGCACAGGGGCAGCCACACTTGGGCCAGAACAAGAATCCCCTGTGCTTCTCCAAGTTGCCAGTTCAAATTCTCACCAGGGCAATGGAGAATCACTTTTGGATGAAATGCCAGCCCCATAAATTACTCGGGTTAGCCGAAAAATCCCCTCCTTTTTAAACCCTTAAAGATACTGAAAAATCCTTCCTTTGGGGCTTTTTTCCCAACCTTTTGCAGCCCCTCCGTTCTTATTCATCACATCGCAGGTCATCATGACCATTTTAGGCAGGAAACGAAGCTTCTTACTAAACACCCTTATCTAATCACCATGGTCACCGTTTCAAACTCACATGCCCTAAAGACATTTCCCCTAATGCCCATAAAGCTGGGACAGATCAAAGGGTAGTTATCACATGTTGTGTGTGCTCATCCTGACCGAAAGCTTTCCTCCCAGGTGACACAGCTGCACATTTTACCTGCAACCTCATTCAGTCTGTCAGTGGGTGAAGCACTTTAGTGGTCATAGGGTCAACCAGGAACTTCTCCTTAGTCGTAAAAGGACGTTTCATTCTCCTCTTGGTAGCTGCATGAAGGTGCTCAGAATTGATGTGTGCACCAGATTCATATGGATTTAAATACAACAGGCATATGACTTTGAACGAAATGGTTCTGATGATGTTTACTATGGCTGTATTCATTCGCATTCCCATATAAGAACATACTGGTTTTAAGCACACCTATATCCTGGCATGTTCATAACTAGACAGATGGAGAAAAGATGTGTACGTGTGCATGCAAAGACTTAAATGGTATCATGTGCCACATCTTCACTTCTGCAAACATCAGCCTTATGCATTATTAATGCCAAGGCATCCAGATTATCATTTCCAGCAAATGCATGTGCTACACACACATATTTATGCAAACAGTTGGAAGTGCATGAATATAAATGGATAGATGAATGCGAGGTGATGAAGAGTGTTTAGTTGGAAGACCAAAACTAAATATCCTGGTGGATCTAGACGTCAAATTGCTAGGAATCCTAGTGTATTTATAACATATAAAGCAATCAGAACCAGAATCTCTTTTCTCCCCTGCCTTAGCAGGCAAAAGTGTGCCCAGGTTCACTGGGAAGGAAAGCACCTGACAAGCAGCATGAATATGAGTGTGTGCCTTGTGACAAAGAGAAACAAATATTTGGATGCTGAGTGATGGATAAATACTTGCCAGTGTTTATTCCACACCCCAGGGTGGGGCTGGCACTCAGGCTGATCGAGTGAGCCCTCTTTTGTGTTTGTTTTGTCAGAATCTGGGCCTTTTCCCATCCTTCCCCAGCCCACTGGTGGGGTTTGGCTTGGGAGGAAGGTTCAGACAAAGCTACTTGGTGAACAAGGAAAGCTGCAGAGGTGGGGATGGGCTGATCAGGGAGGTTTAAGGAGCAGTGTGGGGAAAGGGGAAGCATCTCTCTAAATACAGAGTGAGTCAAACTCACCTCTGGGGAAGGGAGAAGAAAACCTGGAGCAGAGAAGAGGCGTTGATGAGGCACCAACTGTATGTGCTCTCAGTCACATCCTCTGCTGTTTACTCAAGCTGGAGGGATGTGAGCAGAAGTAAAACCTGATTTAGGTCACATATGCCTTTCTCTTTGCGCAGTGCTGGAGTCAAAACATCCCTTGGGCAAGAGAAGGAGGAGGCAAGGAGCCAGTGTGTTGTCTGGGAGATCAGACAGGACTTGATGCACAGTCCTGGACTAGCAATCGTGCCCTTTCTCCCAGCCCAGGCGCTCCAAGCAGAGGGTGGGTTTTGCATCTCTCTAAACGCTTGTTTGTTTGTTTGTGGACTTCATGACAGGTTAGTTTGGCTGATCTGAGACTTGATTTTCATAATCAAGCAGCTTTACATAACTAATGAACACCAGCATGCTCTAAAGCAAACACTACCTAACAAGGAGTTTGTTAGATCGATGCCCCTAAACAGTGGGTATGGTTTGGTTCCTCATCTCCTCCCCTTCCACCCACACTGTGTCCCAGAGCACAGCCTCTGGGCTCTGCATAAACCCACCTGGATTGTTAATTCAGCATGGCACAGGTCTATCTGCAGCTCCATATCTACGCAAGGCCATGTGCAGTAATGGTTGTGCCTTGGTCAGCCTCTAGGTATTGCCCTCGTGGTTTAATGGGTCTGTAATTTACTGACTTGCGGACTTGAGTTTCCAAAGGCACTGGTGTCTTTGGGAATGCTAGGAATGACAGCCTGTTTGGCACCTCTGAACATCCATCTGCTGAGCAAAGCCAGAAGAAGCTGTACCAGGAGTCCTGTTGCAGGTAACCCAAAGCATCTCATGCAATTTAGATGTGGGGCACTGCTAGGACCAAATGCAGGCTCCCAGACACACAGGGCCAAGGGAGAAGTTCAGCCAGACCATCAGTTTAAGTGAATTAACTGTGAGAAACCTCTCCAGGAGACCACCCATAGAGACAGGTCATAAGATCAGTGCTTCTGGTTGCTTCTGTTTGGGCAATAGCAAAGAAGTAAAAGGAGACTTCAAGCCCTGTGACCAGGCAACGGGTGAACTATCCAACATCTGTCTGGTGGTAAATTAAGCATGAGCTTTGCCTAAGCCATGCAGCATGCACTGGTCACTAGAAATGTCTGTCTGTGATATGTGGTGACATCCTCCCCTTGCCTCCCCTCTTACCCCATGCTCAGTTTGAGCAGCTGTGCTGCTTCTCGCCTCCAAGCCAGGCAAAGATGCAAATCTCAGTCACTTCTTCCACTCACCACATGTACAAGGACTGCATTTTCTGGCAGAAACTAACTACCCACAGCTGTACTCAAAGCCTCTGTCTGGCCCCAGAGTTTCTCCTGCAAGGGAGGAGCCAAACCTGCATGCTTTCTACAGGCTTTAATAGGAAAAACTAGACAAACGTGCACCTGAAATCCAACAGCCTCACTGCTTAGGGCATCAGGCTTCCAACCTGGTGGAGAATGAGGCAATGCAACAATTAAGCTGCAAACTTTTACCAGCTGCAGCACCAGTCAGGCAAGGCACAGGTTGTAAATCATAGCATCAGCACTAATAAATGCAATGTTAAGAAGCTAAAGACAGAGTAAATATCCAGTTTGGAAACCAGTTACAGGTTCTCCTGTGTTTTGTGACTCCACTGATCCATTGACTGCCTCATTAGACATCACCTCTGCTTCAATTCCCCAACCCCAACCAATCCTAAACTAGAAGGTAGTGACCGAAGTGAGGTTGAGAGCATGAGGTTGATGTGCCCTGTAGGAATGCTGTTTGCTCAGGATTGATTAATGCCAGCTCTCAGGATTGCAGGAAATCCATAACTGGGACCATGGGGGGAAAACAGGGATGTTGGCATCAAGTAGGATGGGTTTCCACCTTGGCTTTCTTTTGGCAGATGTTTGAAAAAAAGAATGGGCTTCATAACCTAAACCCTGAGTTTTGATGTCTTCCCCATACAGATTCATTGGTCACCCTGACTACTGGAGATCCAGGCAGGTATGTGACTCTTGCTAACGGCTATAACAGGAATGCATCCCTCCAGGGGACAGTGAAGGGTGCCTGGGGATTGCAGAGAATGAGAAATGAGGTGATTTACCTCTTCTTTTCCCAGACCCCTCCTGGCCAAAGAAACCAAATGCAGGGTTTGGGCTCCAACAGAGCAATACTGAATCCACTGTGCAGGCTGGATCCTTCTCTGACCCAGTATATACAGATGAGCATGCACCATTCCCAGGCATAACAATATTAATAGTAACAAAGACAACAATAATGGTAGTAATGATTCATATAATAATACAACTTTTCCATCCATGAGGGGCAGACCTGCTTTGGGGTGATTTATGCACATACAGGCTCAGAGACAAACACAGCAGCCAACGTCCAGTGGTACAATGCCCTCAGTCGTGCCTTTTGGGGGGCTGCTTTTGGAGAATGGAGATTGCACAGCCATGATGTGCATCACACTCACATGGCCCCCTCCCTGCTTCTCACCCAGCTGCTCCCAGTCTTACCCATTTCATCCGTCATGGAGGTACATTGGCCTCTTGACAAGAGGCTGCTGCCCTCAGCTGTGGTCACAGACCCCATTATGTATAAGCCACATAATCTTGCAGACTGCATCTGCAGTCAAGGTTTTGCTCAGTGTGCCTCAAATAAGGAGCTAATTTGAGCACTCTGATTTATTGTAGAAGAGTCCCTTGGGACAGGAGAATTCTGCCTCCTCAGCTTATGCACGTACCTAAGCTGGGCAGTGAGTATAGTGTAGCTGCATCCAGAGGAGACCAGGAAGATGCTCCAAGGGCTGGAGCAGCTCTGTTCTGAAGCCAGGCTGAGAGAGCTGGGCTGGGTCAGCCTGGAGAAGAGAAGGCTCCTGAAGGGGAGACCTGAGAGCAGCTCCAGTGCCTAAAGGGGCTGCAGGAAAGCTGGGGAGGGGTTTGGACAAGGGCCTGTAGGGAGGACAAGGGGAAATGGCTTTAACCTGCCAGAGGGGAGACTGAGCTGAGCTCTTAGGCAGAAGCTCTTCCCTGTGAGGGTGCTGAGGCCCTGGCACAGGGTGCCCAGAGAAGCTGTGGCTGCCCCATCCCTGGCAGTGTTCAAGGGCAGGTTGGACACAGGGGCTTGGAGCAAGCTGCTCTAGTGGAAGGTGTCCCTGCCCGTGGCAGGGGTTGGAGCTGGGTGACCTTTAAGGTCCCTTCCAACACAAACCAGGCTGGGATTCTATGATTCTATGATAATATATTAATGGTGTCATGTTTTTCTGTGACCCAGGAGCCATCCCTGAGCCATGCTGTCCCCTGCACCCATCAGCCACAGCCCCAGTTAGCCAAGGCCAGCACCACACCAGGGAATACACTAAAATACCACTGACAGTCACAGCCCTTGCCCTGACCCTGTTGGTTTGCAAATACAAACACAGCCTTGCATGTTGCTGCAGAAAGCTTCAATTTCTGACAAACCAATGCTTTCAGCTAGAGATAAAAGCTCACCCATAAGAATCCTGCCTGACTCTGTGTGTTCCCAGCCCTACTTAAACACTGCTGATTTCTCCCAGTAACCACAAGCCCTGCCATGCTCCATGCCTGGTCAAATAAACTCCACAGAGAGCACAGCTATAAATAATCCCAGCCAGCACAGGAAACTACCTCCTTGACAGTTTTACTCCCTTGCTGGCGTGACCAATCCACAATGATTTAATTTGTTCTTCATGCACGTTTGCTTTGGCCCCTTGGTTAATTATTTGAGCGAAGATGCCACTGGATTTCCACCCTGGAATAGATCTGTTTTGCAACTGGATGCTTCAGCATTGTGCTTTGTCTCATGTGCTGCAAGAGGTGAGGATAACCCAAAGTGCCGACGCTGCAGCTAATGGGATCTGTCTAAAACATATCTGGAGAGCAGGCCTGATTCTGCAATAGCTATTAATCACGTTTTCTTCAGTGGGTTTATTCCTAAGTCGTTGCAGCAAACGTTTGCTCATCCAGAGGTATCTTGATCTCTGGCATGCGTGTACTGAAGCATGCAAGGTGGTTGGGAAGCAGCGTGGATCTCCCACGCAGCCTGGCTTTGAACATCCTCCTATGAAACCGGACTCTTCTAGCAACGGGTCCTGCAGCTGCTTATCTCAAATCACTGCTCCGAAACAATAGAGGGATGTGGCAGCTGCTTAGTATTTCATCTGACCTTTGCACAGGAGCAAATGCCTGCCCTTTTGAAGCAGATGGCCAATTTACTTGTGCTGCTTTGCACTCTAAATGCTGACATCCTGGACAGTATTTATCTATTATTATTATTTTTGCAGTGATGATTTAGCTTTAGGTAGTTCAGAGGGGAGCAGAGAGTTGAACTCCATGATCCTTCTGGGTCCCCTTCCAACTTGAGTTATTCTGTGGTTCTATAATTCTATGACTTTGATCCATAACCTACAAGAGATCATAGAATAATTTGGGTTGGAAAGGACCTTAAGATGCACAGACATAAGAACTGTTATCTCACATGGATAGCCCACGTCCCAGTGGATGGGCTGGACATTATGGTTGTGTGGGGTCCTGACTGTTCTTGGCAAACATCATGCTTTGCAACACCCATGTCTGTGCCAAATACAAGCCATGAAGCCCAATCATCACCAGCACAAAACCCCACCAGTGCAACCAGAACGGGAAATGTGCCATGCATGGCACTGACATGTGTGGGATAAATAAACCCATAAAGAAACTCCCAAAGAAGCTGCAAAATTCACATTACAAGATCAGACACACAACCAAGCTATTGCAACAGCAGCCCATGAGCAGAAGCCTGGCTGCCCAACACCATGGTGCCACCCCATGCTAAACTGCTCAGAGCAGCTTAGCAGATAGCAAGGTGATTAATACCTGCATTAAAACCACCGAGGACAGGCAGATGGGCTTTTTGTTTGAGCCTGGCCCTCCAATCCTGATCCCTATCTGAGGCATTGCTGGCCATGCAGCTCCGAGACCACTTCAAGGGATGGCAGCGAGATGCCAGAGACACCACACTGAGTCCTATCTGCACCCCTGAGCCCATAGCTGCTGTCTGCTGGGTCTTCCAGGAGGTGCCTGAAGGTGACCTGTTTTGTGGATGAGGTGGGCATCCAGCCCTGTGCAAGATTAAGCAGTGAAAACCCCATTTCATGAGTGGTGAAGGGCCATCCCCCGGTCTCTCATCAGTGCTGCTTCTTCCTCCAGCATTACTACACATCAGTCTAGTACAGTGTTCTGTAACAAAGGAATGTTTTGTCAAAAAAAGACAACACTTTGCTTAAAAAGCCTTCAGCAAAACAGGAAAAATGACATGTCTATTCATAGGGTCAAAAGGAGCTTTGTAAATTCGGAAAATACCGGTTTTACATCTCATTTGGACAGAAAGATTATTTCATTTTCATTTACATTTAGAAGAAACCATCTCTGGTGAACCAAAAGCCTTGGTTTTCAGCCAGCTTTAACCATGAGTCTTGCAAACACTGTATTACAACTCTTCTGTCTTAAATTCACTTGCTTCCCTGACCCATCTCTCGTAAGGTTTGCTGACTCTTGGAAGTGATTTTATGTATGGGATGCAGATAGACCACTCTCACCTCCTCAACAGACCCAGACATGCTCAAAACTGTGCCAGAAGAAGTCTTTGTGCAATGGCCACACATAAAAATACTCCCTATAAACCTGCACACTGGTTTAGCAAGCCTGAAAAACTACCTCAGTCATTATTACAAATTTATTATGGTGACTATTAGTGCTTTATTATTTTATTATGCCATGTTTATACAGCGCTCAGTCACCACTGAGTAATTTATAGTCAAATAAGAAAATCATTTCCCTGCCCCATGTAGCTTCTAAAAGTGGGCTTATCCATACCATTGGGGCCTGTAATGGTGCAAAAATGTCATGGAGATTGTTCCCAAATGGATTTTATCCTCTTAGGGAAAGCTTGGAGAAAATAGTAAAAAGATAAAGTGGTGGCTGGAAAGGCTTTGGGATTTTATGGCACTGACTCTGACACTCATCTCAGATAGAAAGGGCAACCTCCTCCTCCAGGAACCTGTCCTGAGGATTATTCTCAGGTCTTTTCTCTCACCTTTCTCCAGTAGGTTAAAGCCACCAGTGCAGCCCCAAAACCCCTGACATCATGTACCCATACAGCAGAAACTGTGCATAGGGAGCTGCTGGTGGTGGCTGAGCAATTAGAGTGGGTTAATGAGCAGGGTGTCTGTAGTCTGTCAAGGGATTAAAGATGGCCTTGGGGTACTGCACAAGGAGGAGATGCCTACACATAGCATGGAATATACTGGGCAAAAAGACCTTGTGCATTCGCAAATCCTAGTGAATGCTGGAGGATGAAGCAATTGGGAAGAGTAAGGTGGATGCATGGCAAGAGAGCACGTCTGCCACTTGTCACAGCTGAGTAAAGCTGGGCAGAAGGAAGAGAGAGTAAGGGTGCTTGGTTGGGAGAGTGTTGTCACCCATCCGAGCAGGTGACATTAATAATTTCTGGAAGGGAAAAGAGCAGCCATGGAACAAGGTCATAGTCCTTGCAGCATCACCAGTGGGAAAGGCAGGAAGGAAATCAGACATTAACACTTGTGCCAGCACCTTGAAATCTAGGTCAATGGTGTGATCTGCCTGGAGACACATCTCTGAGGACAGCATGCTTGCAGTACAGAGTGGATGGGGTGACCAGCTATTCATGTGAGAGCTACAGCTTCCTTCCCCTCCTTTCTTACAAGTGTATCAGTGCCCTGGAGTAATGAGTGGGTAGAGGTGGACCAAGAACCAGAGATGCACGGTGACGTTTTTTGCCCCATGCTGCCATATGGTGGGAATCCTGTTCCCAAGAAAGGACATGCCTCATCCCTGGCAGTGTTCAAGGCCAGGTTCAATGGGGCTTGGAGCAAGCTGCTCTAGTGGAAGGTGTCCCTGCCCATGGTAGGGGGTTGGAGCTGGATGAGCTTTAAGGTCCTTTCCAACCCAAACCGTTCTATGATACTATGATGATCAGTATATTTAGGTACCCCCTACCTCTCCTATATCGCCCACTAGCCAGAAAACATTCTTCTCTCTTCATCATGAAAAGGCAGTTCTGCCCACAGGTTGGCATCCAGCTTTGGTGGAGGCATCCAACGTAGGCTAAAGCAAGCCTGGTTTGGATGACATTTCTCAAAATGTTGGGGTTTCTTTCTGCTGATGCTGTGTCAGTTGTCTTTATCCAGCTGGTGGATAAAGACAGCAAAAGTCAAGAGCCAGCTCTGGAAATACTTCCTCATAATGACCAAAATCACAGCTTAATTGTGGGGTTTGAGCTGCAGCTAGAAACCTCTGGGTTTGGAGCTGTGCTCACCCTTGAGCTGCCCTCCACCATGGTAATTATTCGTTAGGTCTTAATTACTGTTTCTCTTCCTAGCTCCAATTCAGCCGTGCTTTTTGGTCACAACCTCTGCTGCTGCCCACTTCTCTGTGCACCAGGCCACCAACTGGTACAAAGTTTTGCCAACACTGATTTCAGTACAAAAAGCACTCAGATGCCTCTTGTAGGAGTAGAGACCAAATAACATTTGCTGGGTGTCTGACTGGAAGTGGATGCAAGTACCATGAGATCCTGTTAGCTCTGAGTCTTCTTTGATCAGCAAGAACTTATGTTCTCACTTTGTCAGCAAGGTGGGTGGACATATGTGTTGGTTGGCTTTTGTCTGGCTTGTCCTGAAGCTCACCAGCCCCAGTAACCTGGTCATGGTCTTATCACATTGCAAATTAGCTTTTCCTTAGGACTGTGGGAGATAATATTCAAGCAGACTTCTCAAGGTATTTAGCCCATCATTAGTTGGGTTGGAGCTGCTGGGACCTCAAGTGGTGGCTCATGAGGGAAGAGCCTACCAGGAGATCTGAGTCCTGGCAACACTCAGTACACCATTAACCGATTCCTTTGTGTTCTGTTGCTCTGTCTAATGTTGACACAGGTTGAGTGGTCCATCAGACCACAGGGAAAGCACGGAGCAAACCTTACAGTGAAGGTTTCCCAGGGCACAGAGCCCAGCCTGGCCCCAGTGGCAGTAAGGACTGGTTTCTCCTATGACCAGGCACAGGTCCTGGGGGTGGACCACAGAGCAGGACAAGAGCATCAACAGGATGCAGTGGGGCACTTTAAGGGGGAACATGAGACGTGAAGCCAACTTTGTGGATGTAGACAGTACATGATTTTCAGGGGAGTGTTAACCATTCTGGTATTGACTCATCACTGTTCTTCCACCCTCATAATATAATTCCTTCTTGCACTGCTGACTAGATTCAGTTTCAATTCACTTTTTCTAACCAGCTCCTTCCCAGAACCACTCCTGTGTGGTCACAGGTCACAGAAGCCAAGCGAGCAAACCTTTGAGGTCTCTCCCGAGTCCTTCCAAGAGGAGCTCTGCAATCAGAGGCCAGATTGTCCACAGAGAACAGGTCATACTCCAGGAGAAAAGATACTAGAAAGGAAAAGCACATGGCTGGGGAAATGACACGATCTGAGTCATCAAGGGACCTGTTGTGTGAAAGAAAAACCCCCATATACAGCCTGGAAGTTGCAAGGGGCTGTCACAAGGTACAAGCCACTGCCCCAGCTATTTCTAAGCTCAAGGGCAGAAGTGTCTCCTCATTGCTGCACAGGGTGGAAGGATGCTCTGCAACATCAAGAGGGTAGCAGTGGGGCTGCAGATGGAGGTTCCTCCAGCAGGACCAACTCACAGGGCTTAGGAGCAGTTCCAGTGCTTAGACTGGATGGCTGTTGCTGATGGCATGGCTACTGCTGTTACCTTCTGGGTGTTCTTTCCTTCTAGATGAACCCTCTTTTATGTGACCTCTTTTAAATTCAGAGAGGTTTTCAAAAGCCACTCTAGGTCTGCGTGGTTTGTGGAAAGAGCAGGACTGCAGCCTGGTAGGTTTTTCCATCTAAGCCAAGTCATGCACGGCCAGGGCTAGAAGAGGCTCTCAATGCCATTATGGGCAGGTGGGAAGAAGGGGAGCCAGCAGCTAGTGGTGACTCCTTTAAAGACAACTCAATATCTCTGATAGTGAACACAGGGCCCAGAACTGAACACAGGATTCGAGGTATGGCCTTGAAGGACGGGACCAGTGTTGGACCTTTGTCTACCTGAAAAGGGAGGCTGGCAGAGATGAGTGGTGCCAGGGCAAGGGGATCCTTCAACGGTAAGGGGTGAGGTGGGAGAAGAAGGGCTTAGACTCTGCAGCAGGAGGGCTTTATTGAAGGAATGAACTTGCTGGGAGCAAGTTTGCATCCCCAAACCCACACTGAGCCTGACCACTTATGAGAACAGGCTGTTTCACACCCTGGAGAGAAGATATGGATGCACACACAAGCAAGGGTCAAATACTCATGTTTGTGCAGCCTTCCCTTAGCCACAAACAAAGATCTGAGCCTACTGTGGGGATGGTAAAGGGATCAGACGCTTTGCAAAGGTTAGGTGTGGAGCAGCGAGATGCTGATTTACACAGGTCTGTGCATAGCTGCGAAACAGATTTTCCATATTTCAGTAGCCATATATGCCTTCTTGGGACGTACTTGTAGGAAAACTGCACAAATGCATTTAGATACATGGAGCTGTTGCAAATCCCAGGCTGGTTTGGGTTGGAAGGAACCTTAAAGCTCCTCCAGCTCCAAACCCTGCCACGGGCAGGGACCCCCGTGTCCAGCCTGGCCTTGAACACTGCCAGGGATGGGGCAGCCACAGCTTCTCTGGGCACCCTGTGCCAGCACCTCAGCACCCTCACAGGGAAGAAATTTATCCTCACAGCAATTCCCATTAGAGCCACAACCAGCAAGCTGCTTCCCCTTGCAAAGCAGCCCCCAAAATGTCCATTTCTTTGGATTGTTTCTCCTAAGTGGAAAACAAAGAAAAACCAAAGAACCCCCCTGCAATCCCATGGCGTGATGGCAGTCCCTCCCTCCCCAGCCGGAGGCAGGTGAGCTGCTCTTCATCCAACATGTTGCATTGGCAAGGTTTGCCCATGCTTTATTTAATCCCCAGCACTTGCACGTATCAGACACATTCCTGAGCCATCAATCAGAGCTGAGTCAGCCAGCGTGACTGGTCTGTCCTTTGCTGGTTTTTAGCAATCACAAGTTCTCAGGTCTGGTTTGCTAGCAGTGAGGTGGGGGATTATTTATCCTTCTAAAATAAGCCTGGGACTTCACTGGGAGCAGGGAAATGTGTCCATTGTCAAGCATAACCTTTAAAGCCACCCTGTCTAGAGGAACGTGTCTCTGTGATGCTATAAATGTGATGCTACAAATGCGATGCGACAAATGTGGTGCTTCACATGGAAGAAAAGAATGCTGCCTGGGATGGAACTGGTCCATGAATGTTTGTATGGATCTCTTCCTTTGCATGGATCTCCTGCATGAATGGCATGGTACAAGCCCCATCATGTCCATACATGCAGGAAGAATCAACTGGGTTGGAAAAGCCCTTTAAGCTCATCCAGTCCAACCGTTCCCAGCACTGCCAAGGCCACCACTGCCCCATGGCACTGAGGCCTCATCTCCACGCTGTGTGAACACTTGCAGGGACGGTGACTGCAGCCCTGCCCTGGGCAGCCTGTTCCAATGCCTGAGCACCCTCTGGGGAAGGAATTGTTCCTCAGCTCCATCTAAACCTGCCCTGGGGCAGCTTGAGGCCGTTTCCTCTTGTCCCATCCCTTGTTCCTTGGGAGCAGAGCCCAGCCCCTCCTGGCTCCATCCTCCTCTCAGGCACTTGGAGGGAGCCATCAGGTCCCCCCTGAGCCTTCTCTTCTCCACACTGAACCCCCCAGGTCCCTCAGCCCTTCCCCATCACACTTGTGCTCCAGGCCCTGCACCAGCTCCAGTGCCCTTCTCTGGCCCCGCTCCAGCACCTCAATGTCTCTCTTGGAGTGAGGGGCTCAGAGCTGAACACAGGATTCAAAGGGAATAAAGGCTTTTTGAAAGGTCTGTTCTCTCACGGAGCAGCCTTGGAAGTGTTGCCTCTGGGAGCAAAGCCTTCCCCTGTGCTTCCTTGACAAGGACAAGGTTATCACAGCCTCAGAACAGCCCAGGGAAGGCAGAGGAGCAGTGCTGCTGTTATGGCTACATGGAATCTCAGCCCACCGTGCCTGGTGGCACTATCAAAGCCTCAGCACCCTTGTGAGATTCTCTGCAAGGCTGTGCTCCATGCCCTACAATAAGGCTTAGGTCAAGGAGACAGACGGGTTGCTGGAGATTGGAAAGAAGAATAATTGAAAAACAGTAATAATCGTGTGGTTTCTGGGGCACAGGCCCTCCCTGCCCTCAGGGTGCTTGCAGGAACGGGCATTGCCCTGCAGCCTCCCCAGTCTGCACGTACACCTAGGGAGAATTTAATGCAGATGCCTCAAGGTTAAAACCAGAGACGCCTCCCCTCTCCCATGAGGGTCCCTGTTGCAAAGAGCAAGCGGGAGACAGAAGGCAGATGGCACCCAAGCACCCTGGCTGCACCACAGCAAGCCCAAAGCAAGGTTCAACCTGCTCAGAAAGCCCAGGGAAGATGAGAGCAAGGGTTGTACATCAGCCAGCAGTGGCTAAGCACAGAGCCGAGCTGCAATGCACAGCAGTCCACACCTCTTTGCCCCTTTTGCTCCCAACAAGCTTTCAGATGCACAACTGCTTGAGGGGGATGAGCATCCTACTGCATGGGGAGCATAGACCCATGATGTGCTATGGGGCATCCCTACAAAGTCACACCTTTCCCTGTTCTTCCCCATCTTTTCTCTCTGAACCCAGGAAAGAAAAAGGGCAACAACCATCTTTGCAGGGAAGTTTAGTGTTGCTTGAGGGAGGCCTCTGTGCTCCTGCCTTCAGGGCAAAGACAGCCGTGATCTCAGAGGACAGGTCTTGTCCAGCCCTTAGGCTTCATTTAGCAGGTATTTGGGTTTAGGAACTGTACTAGATATCTGAATAAATGGCTGGTCTTACCCAACTTGCTGCCTAGATGAAGATCTAGGCAGGACATCACCTGTATACTCAACAGTGCCGTAGCAGAGCTTGAGTATTTAAGTAGGTGTTAATGATTGGTTGGAGGAATGACAACCTTAACTCAACAGATGAGCTCCTCATTCACCATAACACAAACCTTAAAACTGCTGTAACATGGCCAGAAAGAAAGGATCAAGCAATGGAATCCAAATGGGTCCTCAGAAAACCCACTCTGGGTTATGTGGCACAGGAACATACATGTGAGGCAGGACGGGATGGCACAAGCTACACACAAGACGGGCCCAAGAGTGTAATTCCTAACACAAGGAAGAACCAGGCCATGTCTGTATTTCAACAAGATACTTTATTGGTCCAGCAACTGCAAAATATACAAATTTCTGAAAGGCATACCCTGTTTTTAAGGTGGCACAGCTTTATATCAGGCAATTATTCCAGACATATACAGAACTGTTAACATACCACAAATCAACCCCCCCAAGGAACTACCCGCTTCTCTCCAAGCTTTGCAGTATACATTAAATAAATTAAAGAGTGCTTTGCTATCAAAAACCAAAAGTTAAAAAAATAAATTCAAGTATCACAAAGGAAAATAAAACCAAGAAACAAAACAATTAGGTAGCAGGGAAAAGAAATCCTCTGTGTGGTTTGAAGAGTCCCTTTCTCCCCATCCACCATCATTGCCTGGTCCTTGGCTCCATTAACCAAAAGCAATGGGCAGTGAGTTTGTGGGGGCAGTGCGATGGGATGGGGCTGACACCATCCCACCTCCTTCCTACCAACCCCTCCAGTATGAAGGGACCTTTCTGCTGCTCAAACACTAATTTTCCCCTTGCTGGAAAAAAAACACCCGGTTGAAATTTCATCTTTTTGTAGACCTATGGAGACTTCTATTATTCCCAAAGGGAGAAAGTTTAAGGTCAATTTTTTTTTTTTGCTGTTTGATTTCTTTATATATATATATTTATATATATATAAATATACACACAAATACACACCAAAACATCTGCAGAATTACATGTGTACAGGATTGATCACGGGGCAGCCAGATGTCATGTTTGCATTTGCCGGCTTATCTTTTCATAGCAGGAGGAGAAAGATAAGACTCCCCGAGGAAGGAGGCTGACAAAAAGCAATTTGCCTTCCAAAAACACTCATTTTTCTCTCTCTCTCAAAGGCAGAGAAACCAAAAGGGCAGATGTCAACTGCTCACACAGGGAGATGGCTGCTTTTAATGTGATTATTAAACTAAAAAGGGCAAGGGTGGAGGGGAAGTGTTCTTTGTTTCATCTGTACAGGAATATAATACACATATGCACAAGCTCACACGGGCAGGGCACTGGAGACCATCTCCTCCAGTGGGATATAGACTGAGCGTGGTTCTGGTCTCCTCCTGCTGTTGGTGCTGCTTCAAGCATGAGGCTGAAGCTCTAGGCACTGTGGTTCACCTTTTCCCAAAGGAAGAACAGACCAAACCCCCTGCAAACACATATACATGCCAAAAAAAATTATATAATTTCTCCCCAGACCTCTCTGCTCCTGGCTGTAGGGATGTTGTTTCCTACATAAAGGCCTGAGGAAAGCTCAGCCGTGCAGCCGAAAAAGCATGATGAGGGTGAAGATGGTGTATATAGCAGTGAGGAAAGAAACCAAAACAACCCAAAACCCTAAAAAAAAAAAAGTTAATATTCAAAAATCCACTGATTTTGCACAAAGCAATAGTGGTTAATTGCCATATAACTGCTGTCTCACAGCCTGGGACAGGCTGCCAAGAAGGGATCTTGCATATCAAACCCCTGGGAGTTGGCTGATGGAGTCCAAGTCAAGACCTCTCCCCCAAACACACACACACACACACACCTCGAATGCTGCAACTAGTTTTGTAGTCCCAGCTTTCCAGCATGCAAAATAAAGAAGCTGCCTGTATTCAGGCTTCCCCTGTTAAGGGGCACAATTAGATAAAAACTAAAATAGTTATGCTCCTGCCGCAAATAAAGTGCAAAACCCAAGCGGTTTCTAGGTATACACATGTACACACGTGTGCGCATGTATATATGTAAAATTAAGAGAGAACACAGACAAAACTGTCCCCTTCTTGTGGCTTGCTGCAGCCACAGAGGGCTTTCTGCATCCCAGCCAGACCTCTGGCCACCTCCATAAGACCTGTGTGCCTGCAAAATGCATCCAGCTCAGCCTGTCCACCTGCAGTGACACAGGGATTGACCCCTAAACTGCCCCAAATCTCCGCTTTCCTCTAAGGAAGAGCAAAGAGGAGATGAAGTACCAGCACAGCACCTCAACCAGTGCTCAGTTTCCCCTCCCATATCAACACATGCTTTAACTCGGACCATTCCATGGTGCTGCCCAAGATGAAAGCATCATCCAAACCACCACTGGTGTGGCTTCCCCTATGCTACTGACAGCTCACAACCAGTTTTAGAAGCAGATCTACATTCTCTGCAAACCCCTTTAAGGTGTACCGAGTAAAACAAAAGATGTTTTGGGGTCTTCTTTCCTTGTTAAACCCAAAGTTTTCACTGTGAAGGACTTAACACAACTGCCTTCCTAGTGCTCGCAGGCCTGGGTGAGCCAGGCTTGGTGTGCGACAGGCTGCAGCTTGGCTAAACGACTTCGTGAAAAGGAATTAATCATAATTATAATAATAATCATAAAAAACTGCAAAACCCATTTATTCCCCCCCCTTCCCCCCATCTCTCTGCTAACCCCGCACCATCCACATATATACACACCCCACCCCGAGAAGGATGGGTACCAGTCATCTCTACAAAAGAAGATCAAAACTGCTTGCAGAAGGAAATGAAACTCCTGTGCGCTAGGAAGCACTTTACAGCTTGCTAGGATCTAAACAGGAGGCTGGAGAGGAGAGCAAGTGCTGCAGCCTAAAGATCTGGTGGTGACCCCGGGATGCTCAGCTCCTCTCCTCTGCTCTCTTGCATCTCTCCCCTCCTTCAGCAGAGCGGTTTGCAGATGAACGGGCACGGGTAGAAACAGATGAGGGTCGACCTCGCTGCAGATGGAGGAGACTGGTTTATAAGCAAGCTTTGGAAATGGCGGTAGGATGGGAAGCTGGTGGTGTTGCCACTGGCATTGCCACAGCGCCAACGGAGTCACGACAGCTTCTGCGAGGTGTTCATGTTCTGAAATGAGAAGGGAAGAACAGTGGTTGGGGTGGTGCTTGGGTCAGACCCATCTTCTACATAGATATCAACAAGGGGACAAAGGCTAGTAACAGAAAGCCACAGCACGGGTCACTACAAAAGCATCCATCACAGAGGAGAGGACATTGTCCACCCAAGGAGAGATGGGGGGGATGCACTGACTTGCTACCCACACCCCTCAAGCATCATTTGGGTTTAACTACAGGGTGGGAGATTGACAGAGATATACCTAAAAACTGAGTTAAACCCCAGGCAACCCTCCCACCCTGTCTGGTCTGCACTATTGAAGCTGCTCTTTGGACCATGCAAGGCAAGGTGATGGAGACCACCGGTGTTAAGGAGCCCAATTAAACATCTCTCTTGCTCCCATTGAGGGTGGGCAGTGCCAACCCTCTGCCTGCCAAGGTGGAGGTTGTGGAGGTTGCCATTTATCCATCCTTGCCACTGTCAAGAAGAGGCTGCTCCCACCAGTCTTACTGAGCAGTCAGCATGGGGACCAGACACCACTATGGCAGCAGCACTCAATGACACTCAACGAGCTTTCACAGGCCCTAGAGCTGCTTTGGACACAAGCCTGGTGCCGAGTGGTGACAGTGGGCACCCACCAGCATGCGGTGGGGACCACAAAACCAGAGACAAGCAACTAAACACAAGCAGGACCAGCCCCCAGGGCAGCGGCTGGGGGAAAAACCCAAGGGGAGATGGTCACAACAAGGACACTTCCCAGTTCACACAACTACATGAAACAGGGCAGGAAGAAAAGGACTAGGAAGCAGCTAGGAAGGTTTCTCAACTTCTTTTGCTTTTACTACCTAAACTGCCTCTTACAAGCACCAGGAATATAACCAGGCTATGAGGCAGAGCAGGCTGAGCTGTTATCTAAGGAGACAGGAGGAAGGTTGGGAGAAGCCACATGCACCACAGCCATTTACCTTGGAAATATTAGTAAAGAGAAAACTTTGAGAAAGTGACAAACGGGTCTTCTTTAAGCCATGAAAAGTGAAGGGAAGAAGAAGGGAGGGGATCAGCTCGTTGTCAAAAAGTGCACTTCGGATCACAAACCAAGCAAAAGGAACAGAAGTCATCATGCTGAGTAGTCCCATGGCCCCAGATCAGCTCAATCCCCCAGCCAGGAGGACTGGGGCACACAACCATGTCCCCAGCCTTTCCAGTGTTCCCTGGTCCTCCTCGATGGGGGTCAAGACCCCAACAGTGAGGGCTGATACAACAAAGCACCCACTGCCAACCAAGTCCCATGGTACATCATGAGAAGGAGGTACCTTCCACCTCCCCTCACCCCATACATGTTGTGACGGGACACAGTGAGGGATGGTCATGTGTACAAGACAACAGCCTCCAAGAGGTATCAGCAGCGTGAATGCCACCAAGCCCTTAGCTTAGGGTGTCTTCATGAGTCCCTCAGTGGCAACCTGTGAGTCACACACTAGCACAACCATCCCTGCCTGCTCCAGCAGAGCTCTTGGTCTAGCAGACCCTGATGCGATGCAGCCATCTCCCAGAGTCAGCATTGGAGCGTGTTTTCAGTGTCCCAGCCAGCACTGAGGCATGCACTGTTATTCATTACAATATGAATGGGAAAAGGGTGGGTGGAGGGATGGATAAGGAAACAAAAATGCTTTCAAAACAACCCACAACCAGACACTTCATCACTGGCTTTTGTGCTCATGAGCAGCAAGGGAAGGAGCATAGGAATGCAGGCCATGCTGAGCAACACCACCTCTACATTTGCCCAGGATTATGAGCATGATGACCTCCCCCAACCCATCCATCAAGTGTGAGCTTCCTAACATCCTGCTTCTCAAAACTGTTTATTCCGAAAGAGAAAGAAACATGAGGTTCACCAGTCGTTATGTGTAAGCAGGGCTGAGTTCTGGGCTGGCAGTGTTGCAGCAGATCCCTCTATCTTCAGCCCACAAAATGAACCAGGACAGAGACGCCCATAGGCTGATTTGAATTGGCCTATAGAGCTCAAAAAGATCCCTGGGCACTGCCCCAGCCTCAGCTCAGCCTCAAAGTCTCCCTGGTCTTTGAGAAGACACTTGAGCACAGCTCAGTAACTTCTGCTCTCAGCCTGATCACATAGAATGAAGTCTGAAGGCTTCAAATCTGTCCCTATTACACAAAGACCTAACAGCACTAAGTCAAACTGTCAAAGCCTTAATCATTCATAATTAGCACATTAAAAGCTCAAGCCATCTTGCTTTCTTAAGAGCTAGAACACAACAATATCCCTGCATCTACTCTGTTCCCAAACTCACTGTCCCCAGACTCACTGGTCCCAAAATCCAGGCTTGCAGAACTGCAGATGCCAGGACCCAGGATCAGTTCAGCTCCAGAAAACACACTCCTATGCCAGTGATAAAACCCTGTTGGGGGCTGAGGTCAGAACCTTCTCAGACTATTCATAGGCACAACTTAGACTCAGGAGGCCTGTCCTTCCCAACAATTCCATCACCTACAGTACACCATGCTATCACACAGGAGAGAACTTAGGGAAAACCCAACAGCATCTCCCATCCTGTGACTAACCAAGGAGGTAGGGAATTTAGACATTATCAATAAAGGGCAAATGGTAATTTGCTTTATTTCTCAACAAAATTAAGACATTTAATCAAGCAAGAATACCTCGTGGTTGGACAAAGCAGCACCCATCATCTCCCTCTTTATCCTTCCTAAGATGCATACAAATCCCACACAGAGAAATACTAACTTCAAGAAGCCCATGCCTTGGCCAGGTTTCACAGCAACAACAAGCGGTGGGATGGCAAGAGACATGGAAAAAGGGGTAAAAGGGGGAATAAGATGCAAGAAGGTACTTACAGGCATGCCTTCCCTAGTAAAGGCTGCAGAGAGACAGAGAGAACAGGTGTCAGTAATGCTGCACAAGAGACCAGGCAGATGACACCAGGCGGAGCAAGGGCCATACCAACAGCAAAAGCTTCCAAACCCAAAGCTGGCAAAGGGTTTGGTGCAAGACTCAACCAGCCCAAGCAAAGCCTTAAAACCAAGAGAAAGATGGAGCTGCCCCTCTTGGTGCTTGGGGTGGGAAGGCTTATGCAAAGCGGCCACCAAGTAGAACGGTTGGAGGAACTCAGCAACCTTCCTAACCTGCCCCAGATCTAGCCAAGAGGACACCAGGCAACACAGACAATGCAAAGAGGGGCTGGGTGAGACAGTGAGATCCAACAGGCAGCTGGCAGGAAGGGCAGCATGGCAAAGAGGGTCCTATGTGTATGTGTGTGTGTCTATATATATATATATATATATATATATATATATGCTTTTCTGGTACCAACCCAGCTCCTTAATGAGCACAGGGAGGGGGGGTTGTTCCTGGAGAAGTGTGAAGCAAGCAAAGTATCATCTCTTTCTACACCCCTTCATGGGTGGGTGAAAGAGGAAAGGACACACGAGCATCATAGTAGCTAGCCATGGGGTTTCACCCAAGGCTGCAGAAGGCAACCAAGTTCAATATGCCAAGAGGCTCCTATTCATTTCTGGTCCATTTTGCCCGTCATTCCAGAAAGGAAGAGACCTCTTCAGGCAACGATGACTTTTGTCAGCTCCTTCTTGAGAGAAGCACGAGAAGATCTGCTTTATTGCAATGCCCAGGTCTACAGCAAAGCCAAGTGCATCCAGGGGGAAGGCACGAGCCCCACTCTGGAGATACAGCTCCTCAGGAGGTCGACACCACAAATGTCAGATAACAAAGGCACCAAATTAACACAGCCTGGACCTTTAGAGGTGGTTTATGACACTCTCAAAACTCAAGAGAATCAACAGTGACCGAATGCTCCTGCACCAACACAAGGCAGGGAGGGACAGCAGCCATGGGAGAAAGATGCATCAGCACAGGTTGCGACAAGTGCAAGCCGGTCCCCAGCTTCAGGAGCGACAGGAGGACAACAAACAACAAAACAACGAGAATAGCAACAAAACAAAGCAAACCAAAAGAGTTCAACTAACTTGTCCCGGCAGCTGCGAGGGCACTTCCTGAGGAACACAGCCTGGCAGGGCGGAAGAAACAGCCACATGCTCCTCAAAGCTGTTGATGCGAGGTTTTTTGGTGGGCTCTGGGCTTGCTAGAGGGGTAACGCTATTACGTCTCATGAGCGGGTTAGGTCCCTTCTTTCCTTCCTAAATTAAAGTGAGACAAAGAAAATGAAAGTAAATAAAAATAAAATAAAAAGGTAAGAAGGCGACAGTTATAAAGGAAAAAAAAAATAAAATAAAGCAGGTTGGTTTTTGTGTTTGTTTAAAGCAGCCTCTGCTTTTCCCAACAAATCACTGTCAATGTATACAGGATGCAGCGAAAGGCTGTGGACACAAGGTGTTCAAGAACGCAGCATGATTGCCCAAGAAAGGAGGGAAAAATAAATAAGTGAGAGGCCCTGAACTGAGAAATGAGACAGGCTTTCTCCTCAAAAAAAAGTAAATACAGACTGCCAAAAAAGCATGACTTAGCATGACAGAGAGGTGCCCATCTGTCTCCTCCTCAAAGCTCATCCCTCCTACCCAGGGAGAGGTGTGAAAGCAAGAAGAGGCAGGACAAGCCAGCCTGGGCTGATAAGGAAGATTGGAAAGTGAGGGCAGAGCAGGCAGCAATGGTCAGCACCACGCCAAGCTCCAATTCAACAAGCAAGGTGGAATGGAGGTGCAGCCGAGCAGTGGGGGTCAAGCGCTTCACGTGTGTCTCACTCCATCCTACCCACATCCTTCCTGCCATCCCCAACAAGGGTGGTGGAGTACATCAATGGCCCCCATGGCAGGGGAAGGACTGGCTTCCCCACCTATGGTGCCTGCCAAGGTTGGGAAGCGAAGGAAAGGAGATGTGTGCCAAAAGGGGACGGCTCCAACCGCCCAACATCCAGTTGGGCTCCACCATCACTAAGCGCAAGTTGGAAAGGTCCCAGCAGCTGGGACATGGGCATTACCATGGTCCATGGGGTCCCTTTTGGATTATTGCCCTGTCCTAACACTGAGCTTGCATCCCCCTGCTCTGGCCTTCGAGCTCCTGGTGGAGCACATGGCAGATGGACCTGACCTTATAGGAGTTTTGCTACACATAAAGGGTTTCCTCTCTTTATACCATCACCAGCTCAGCAGCACCACCCTGTACTCTACAGAATCCCATAGAGCTGTGGGCATGCCAGTTAAAAAACCATTGAAGGCAGGAAATACTGGGCAAAGTGTTGAGCCCAAGCTCTGCCAGCCATCTGGGAGACCTGGGAGAAGTCACCTTCTCCATCCATGGTTCCATTCCCTGCTCAGGTGAGTGGATGACTGCACAGGTGAAAGTGAAAGACCAGGGAGGAGCTTTCCCTGGGCCAGCTTTAATCTGAGCAAACACACTGGGAAGCAGACACATGCAATAGTCATTTTCCCTTGGAAAACCCTCAACAGGCCACATCTTTGCAAAACAAGAACGCATCTGATGCTCTGGTCCTAGAGCAGCACTCCCGAGTACCCAGCTGAGCAACCTCCCCATGCCCACCCTGGGCATCTTTGTTGCTCACTGTAGGGGAAAGGAGAGGGACATCAAGGGATGGCTCTGAAGAAAAGCCACACTCACCTCTGGCCGATCCCTGTGGGTGTTGACAGCTTCAATGTTGAGTGAGATGGATTCCACTCGGCAGCCTGCAGAAAGGAGCACAAGGAAACAGAGAGGCCATCAGCAAACCCACCAGGCACAGGATGTCTCCATCCCAGACTCCATCTATTCTCCCAGAGGTAGCTTGAATTCAGGAAGAGGGACAAGTCAAACCCCTTGGCATGTTAATAAATCCCCCCTTACCATAGGCCACTGGGGTCAGCTTCAACACTGTGTGAAGGGGACATTTCAGGTAGGGCATTTCATCTGCAGAGAAAGCAAAGCAGGAAGATTATCCCATCCCCTCTCCAAAAGCAGGTTTAGACTTCATCAATAGCTAAGGCCACCCAAAACCAAGAGATGCATACTTCACGCCCTTAGCAGACCTGAACGCATCTCTTATCTCCTAAGAACCCCATCTATCATCCCTCTTCCAGAAGGACCAATCCTCTTCCCAAGGACAGGAACTTCACCTGCACTCTTATCAAGGAAGTATGCCAGGAGACAGCGCATGACAGCCTGGTGACAGATCACAAGGACGTTCTCTTGTCTCTCCAGCTCCATGATGACCGGCTCTAGACGCTGCACCAGATCTTGGTAGGACTGAGGCAGAAGAAAAGAAGGGAGATATGGCATAGAATCAATGGTCCTTGCCTTGGTACACCTATTGACTTCATGCCTCTGACCAAACCAGCACAATTACTGCTAAAAACAAGCAAAGTGACACAAATCCTCTTCCTCAGGCTGCTCTGGAACATGACTACTGCTTTGGGTCGAAGGAGAAAGCCACTCACATCTTACTAAACTCTCTAGGACTGTAACTGAGGTAAGCACAGGGGCTTTGAGCAGTGTCTATCATCTTGAAAACTTGTTTTCTACAGGATTTTTAAGTTCTGAAGTCCAAAGCAACATTAAAAACAAAAAAAAACAGGGGTTTGAGGGACTTCATGAAGAACCTGAAAGGCAGCCAGAAGGGACCACAGACACCTAAACAGTTTCCTTTTAGACAGGCTGTCATGATATCTCCAAAGATCTTTCCCAAATGCCTCTGGGGGCGACCCTTAATAGGGGGATAAAAAGCCCCATTCACAACCTAGTATCATTCAGCCTGCCAATTCCCACCTCATTGTGTCACACCCTGAAAGCAGATTGCCAGGAAAGAGAGGTATCAGCATCAACCCTTAGGGAATGATACTGAGAGCAGAGGTAGAAATTGCTTCTTTGGAAATGAAAAAGGAAACCGGGGCAGTGCAACACTTTGAGTGGATATAATGGAGGAAGTTGGACTTGGAAACCTCCAGTCTCCTTCCACTACTAAACTCATAGGGGTTACTTGTTAAGTGATACATGTCTCAATGAGATGTTCACATACCATGATTTCACAAGAGTCCAATGCAAAAGGTGCCCTGACCTTTCTTGACTCTACTTTCTTGGAACACTTCTTGCTCCCCTGCTCTGAATGTAGAGGACAGCATGAGGATGAGAAGGCCAGGTTTAAAGTAAGATAAGGAGTCATATCTCTGAAGGCCTCCTTGCAGACCTACCTCCCCAGAAGGATAGCGGTAGTAATATTTATCCTGATCACGTAAAGCGAATTCCTCTGGATGCTGCTCCCTGATTTCTTCATACGTCATTTCTTCACACACCCCCTGCCAGAACAGGACATCCATGAGGTTAAAGGACATGCTCAAGTTAAAAAACATCAGCACACCCAACATGCAAAACCTTCTCCAAAGCAACATCTACAGCCCTCTGAGTAGTCAGGTACAGAGCAGTTCCAAGCAAAAACCATTCTAATCTGCTCATTCAAGCTAATCTTGAAGCATCTACACAAAGTAGATGCCAAGATAAGAAGACATGTTTCAAGTACTGCAGCAGAAGTAACACCCTTTCCAACAGAAAGGAAAAATCTCTCCACAAAAAAAGCAAGATTTAGGCTGTGAAAGTGAAAAGGCTGATGCTACCGCTCTCTGCCAAGCAGCAACCAGCATGATCCTAATGCAAAGATACTTACAGCATCAATTTCATTGAGTGCCTTCCACTGCTCATAGGGCAATTGAAGAGCTTCTGCTGTTTGGATTGTCCTCTTTAGCTGGCTGGTCCAGACTTTGAGGTCCTTCAGGTTCTGCTCCTCAACAAACTTGTTCAGTGCCCGGGCAAACTGTGGGACATAAAACAAGAGGTTGATTCCTGATCCACAGCCTCCCAACAGGGCACCTTAGATGCCTGGCTACCCTTTACTACAGCCCTGCTTATTTGTCATTGAGCTAAATTGGTATCTCCCTATACAGTCACACCTCAAAGGACTCCATTTGGGCTTCAAAATGGTCTGGCAAGCCAAGGTAGCTATTAACTACCCTTGAAGCACTTGACCATGCCATTGAAGAATCAAGTAGTGAGCAATCTGAAAGCATCCTCGGAGCTGGCTATCCCTACCCAAAGGGTGGCAGCAGTCCTTCTGCATCCTGCCCTGACTGGGCAAGGTCTGAAGAAGCTCAATTAAGACACTCATACCCTTTTCTCCTAGGGATTTCTGTAGCCTCTGTTAGCCCCTAACTACATGCAACATTGGTGGCTGGAATGTCTTGTTTTGAGGTTGTGCCTGAACCTGAATATAACCAGCTCTATAGATAGATCACTTAACCCAATGCGCAGCATCAACAGCCAAATCACTCCTAGAAGCCACAGAGCAATATTCCCTTCTCTCTCACCTTCTTGCCCCTGTTGGAGAGGCCTGAGTCACCTCCAATCTTCCCCTTGAGGTTGAACTCGCTTTCACCATGCCGACAGAGATAAATGGTGCGAGGCTGGACATGGATGTTCATCAGGTAGTAAACGATCCTGCTCTGGATGTGATCCTGAACTCTGTTAACCAGGAACCGCCGGCCAACATCGATGACTTTGATGAGAGAAAGCTCCCTAGGGAAAGAAAGCAGTGAGGATGAGCAGATGCCAGTAAGGAAAACAGGAAGAAAGAAGCACCGTCTTGGATGAACAGCCTTTTGAGGTACCTCAGTCAACAATCACTCGGCTAAAAGGATTTCCTGCAGCGTATTTTCAACTGGAAGCCAACAAGCAACAGCCATTCATGGAGAGCTAAGTAACACTGGTATAATCACCATTCCTCCCTTGCAGCAGTAAAGAGGATTAAACACGAACAGCAGGAAGCACGTTCCTCCCCAGAGCAGGGCTCAGCAGAACTGGGGTAATCCACTCAGGGCACACAGATGTATTTGTGAGCAGTGGAAAAGTGCCTGCATGGTCATGCAGGACAGCAAAGGTCCTCCCAGGGCACACAACTAGGCGGAAACCACAGGGCTTGCTCAATCCTGTGGTTTGAGCCTGCCCAAGCAGTCCTTCCTTTAAGGTGGACAGTGACAAAAGCACCTCACAAACGCTCAAACCCAAATGTTTTCCCAAAGCCTTTGTATTTAGACTGGTAGAACAAGATTGAAAACAGCACCTTTGAGCCCAGAAGAGCCACAGAAAGTTTCAGCACCCAACGCCCCAGCACAGGGCTGGGAAAAAACAGCATTTTCAATGAAGAATCTTGAATTCATAGTGATATATTGGCCATATATTATTCTGGTGCAGCCATGTATTTGAAGACAGAGTGAAATACATTGAATACAAAGTGAAATACAGCTCCATAATTCATTAGTCCTCTCCTAGGAGAACAAAGGCATTCAAGCCCTTTCAGAATTCAAAATCTCTTACCGGTCATAGTCATCAGGGTCGAGTGGCTGGTAGCTGGCCTGGTAACAGTTGATCCTCTTCATGAAGTCCTCCATGGCATCAGTTGAATTACAGTCACGATAATCAGGGCTGGACAATTTTACTTCCTGCAGTAAGGGAAAAAACATGCCACAAGGAGAGGTTAGGAAACTTTCCAAGTCAGACCATGCTAATCTCCAATTTCAAAGTCCTGCCAAGATCCAGCTATCAGCTGAGCCACTTTACAGTCACTGCTTATCATAAGAGAGAAAAGAAGCAGACTAGACCCAAAACTCTAAGCACACATTGAGAAAGTCTGGTATAAACCATTGTATGACCAGTAGAGATGCATATCAGTCCATTCATGTTCTCCCCAAGAACTGGGGTAGGACCTCACCATCCAACACAGCGGGAAAACTGAGCTTTCTTATGGCTAAAGGAAAGCATCAGGTTTAAACAGTTGAAGCTGAGAATTAAAAGTGCGTGTGTTTAGACAAGATGCTTATCCTGTGCCTTTTGAGTGAATAAAGCTCCCAGGAGTGAGAGGTTAACCTGGGCGTCCACCACCTGAGGCAGCAACATAACATTCAAGCCTTTCCTGTGCATTATTTGCTAGAAAGAGGCTGGAAACTGACAACGTGAATGAATATTCAGAACTCTCATGGACTAAGTTATGGCTGAAACACTCTTAACAGGTTATTCTTCCTGAAGATTTAGGTTTGAGCAGCAGCATTACACATTAGTAACTTCATAAGCAATTCTGAAGCTAACAGGGTAACGCAACCAAGTGACACACAATGGTGATACCGTATTTTCCACACCAATCTCAGCACTAAGAGCATCATGGGACACCAGCTCCAAGCAAGACCAAAAGCCATCCTCCAGCCCTAACCCAGCACCCTTTGTGGAGCCCATCCCAGGGGCAGGACAATACTCTTCTCACATACTTTCAGTATTTTGCGATGCATTCCCAGACACTACAAAGTTCAGATGTGCAACTGGAGATAAGGCTGGAGCACAGCCCAGTGGAGAAAAGGATGCTTTCATAAAAGTTAATCATGCCTAGGTAGACCAATTAAAGTCTACCTGCCCTAGCCAAGTCTAGCAGGCAAAGGAGGTCTGCTGGTGGGAAATCAAAGATCCAGCAGCTCCTAAAGGAGCCAGGAAGCAATGCTTTACACTGTAGTCTCCAAAATTTTAGGCAAGGTGATCTGATATTCTTCTCAAAGCAGACTCCAACAGATTTTGGGAAGCTGCATATAGGTGAAGACACCAAATCTGACAGCTCTTCAATGGGATTTAAACCCCTAACCACATTAGGGAGGCACCAGCATAGGGTTGGCTTTCCAGGCTGCAAGTGCACACTACTGGGTCATGTTGAGCTTCTCATCAGCCAACACGTCCAAGTCCTTCTCCTCAGGGCTGCTCTAAATCCAGACTATGTCCAGCCCGTGTTTGTGTTTGGGATTGCCTCAACCCAGGGGCAGGACCTTCCACTTGGCATTGTTGAACTTTGCACAGCCTCCCTTACACACAGCTTGTCCAGGTCCCCTGGGATCCCATCCCTTCCCTTTAGCATGTCAACCACACCACACAGCTTGGTGGTGTTAGCAAACTTTCTGAGGGCGCACTCAATCCCAAGGAACAACTTGTTTATCCATGCACACCTCCTGATATTTTTGCCTGACATCCTCTTTGTTGGGATGCATCGCTCCTGAGCTTTGAAGAGGTGATCCTTGAAAGCCTGCTCCTCCTCAGCTCCTGGGTAATGAGTTCTCTGCATTTCCTTTTAACCACTCTAAGGATCTTGTACTCCACCACTTCACAGTCACTGCAGCCAAGGCTGCACATTCCCCACCAGTCAGCTACTCCTTGTTGGTAACAAGGTCCAGCATAGCACATCTCCTTGTTGGCTCCTCTGTCACTTAAGAAAGGAATTTATCCTCAGCACATACCAGGAACCACCTGGAATGCTTGTGTCCTGCTGTGTTGTCCCTCCAACAGATATTGGGTAAATGAAGTCCCCCATGAGGAACAGGGATTGCAAATGTGAGGTTGCTCTTATATATATATAGAGAGAGAGAGAACAAAAGGAAGACACTTCCACACTTACCCTAACATTGCTGGCAACTACAGTGGGATCGTTGCAGACAGATTCAATGAAGAACACCTGCAAAGCAAAGCAAAGCTCAACTGAAAGCCAGCAATAACGTTTGTAACATTCAGCTAGCTCCTTGCTCAACCCAAACTCCCCCGTTTGACCAAAGGGCTCTCCCTCTGCCCCTTTCCCATCCTTTTCTTCGTAGAGCTCAGTAATGGGAATGAAGGAAGAGTTTAATATTTGCAATCAAACCCAGCAATGAAATCTCCCTTATACAGGAGCATTGTGAGCACAATACATTAGCAAAAGAAGATACCCCACCCATACACTAACATGGACCATGCAACACAAGCAGCAGCCTGGTGGTACCAACCTTGAACCCATTTTCTTTGGCAAAGTTTAGGATCATCCCTCTCCTCTCCCGCGTGGTATTGGTGGCATCAAAAACCTTTAAAAGCAAAGATTTGATTAGCACCAAGGGTGCCCCGTTCCCCGTCGAGTCCTCCCTGAGTGCACAGCACCTTCAGGACCAGGACTGCTGTCAAACGCCACGGAGCGCATCTGAGCTTACCGCGATCTGGCCAGCCTCCTCCGTTAGGTACAGCTTGACATCCCTCAAAGCAGCCAGGGCACATTGCCTGCAGAAGAGGAGACACATGATCCTGATGTTCTCGGAGGTGCTTGTGGCAGCCAGTTGCATAGACTTCCACAAAGGAGGGCAGGCTTTGCAGCTCCTCCTCCTCACCTCCCCATCCCCAGGGACATTTAGGAAAGACACACTCTGCTAAAAATCCCTACAAGAGATGTGTGCTGAGCAGTGTGCTGGTCTTCATAGCAGAGGCAATGGTAGATGAAGCAGCAGAGGCCAAACCTCATATCCTACACCACTGAGCCTGAAGGTGGATTTAGGGTACCACTGATGGAGGATGCACTGGTGAGCCTGAAGCTACCAAGCCCACACAGCTTCAGTTTTCAGCTCCTGGCACCCAAGTCAGGCCTCCTTGGGCAGACAGGAAAAACTGAAGCTAAAGCCCAGCCTTTCTCTTTACCTCTCATCCAAACAAGCCAGGTAACCATAGGCTTCACCACCCATTTAGGACCCAAGTACAAGCATGCACGCAGTGCCCACACTTACCTCCTGACTTTCATGGCCTCCTCATTGTCAGGGCGGAAGAAGTCATAGGAGCTGTAATGCTTCACTGCCTCACGGCGATATTCCCCCACATTGAAAACTGTGTGGAAAAGGCAAAAAAACATCAATACCAGGAGCAGTCAATCAGCATAGCTTCACTCAGCTGCGCAGTTCCTGCGGACAACACTTTCTAGTGATGGGCATCCTTAGATCCCGCTTAAGAAGTGGGATCCTTACAGCAAAAAGCTGAGGGACATCCCTTGGTCTTCAAATTGAAGGAGAACCTGACTGGGATGGGAGGACATGGATATTGGGCTCATGGGATCTTAGAAAGAGCTCTTACTACCTCACACTCTTGAAGGCACTGAGCTCCTAGAGCAACTCCTGAGGGCCGGAGCTCATGCTTTCCCCAGGCAGCCAGTGCAAGCCTCACCTTTTGTTGGAACACCAATCCAGTTGAGGTAGCGAGTCAGCTTCTTGGAGATGTAGGTCTTCCCGCGGGCTGGCAAGCCAACCATCACTATCACAGTGGGGGAATTGGCAAGCTGTGGCCCACAGGCTATGAAGAAGAGAGAAAGAGCAACATGAGCATCCATTAATCCTCCAGCTCACCTTATATCAAGCCTACAAGGCACTTGGCTCCTGACCCAGCCTTCCCCCAAGACCTTCAGCAGCTATAGAAAATCCAAAGCCTCTGCTCCCCATGCACATCGTCTCTGCAGTATATCCTGTGCATCCCTCTCACACATCTGGACAATCAAAACCTTGAGGAGGTGAATCCATTGACTCATTTCTGCAACAGGATCTGCTGAATGAGCGTATGTCAGGGCATGGCACACTGCTTCACAGCTGCCCACCAGTGAGACACAACTAAGCCATGCTAACCCAGATTCACCCTGGTGGCATGCAACGAAAGCGACAGGAGTCACATCCTGACAACCACAGCAAGGAGAACATCCTGATAGCTGCAAAGTGGGAAAGGAACCAGCAACAGCCCTAAACTCCCCGCAGAACCTCTGTGCCTCAGTTTCCTCATTTGCAAAACCAAAGCAAACCTCCCATACCCCTGGTTTGGCTAATTCTGTAAAAAGCTAAAGGATGGCCCAAGGACTTTGGCCAAGTCTCTGTAGCAGCACACTTCAGACACAGCTGCCATGCTGAAATGCCAGGTCTGCACCAAGATCTTCACCCAGAAAGCATCTCCCAGAAACTTTTGCTAGCTCTTTAGCTGATACACACACAAATGCAACCAACTGTTGTTTCTGAAGAAGAGCAGGGCATGACTACAAAACCACCAGCACTTAAAAGTATCCCTTTTTCCTTTTATCACCTTTTCCTCATAAGCCCATTTTAAGATAGCGGGGGTTTTGTTCTTATTATAAAGAGAGTCCATGTCAAACAGCTGGAAATAAATCCAGAAGCATCACCTAGTGATGACTTGGCAAGTGAAAAGAAGCTCCTCTCCAATTCACCTGAATGGCATGACCAACACGCAGACAGATCAGCTGCCAGGATGCCCAGGTAAACTGCTTCTCCCTCTCTAAATCCTTTAAGAAATAAGTTCCTGGTTCACTTTAGAGATATTTGCTGAGGTTACAGGACTAGGAACGCAGCTCGGGAATTTATTTTAGCCCCCCACAGCCAGCTCTCAGAGCCATGGGATGTATCAGGACCACACACCCCATGGACCACGGAAACACGTGGCAGCATCTCTGCTCCTCTCCAGGGTTTGCCCTGCAGAACTGCTTCTCACATGGTGCTGCACGCAGGAAAGGCCAAGGCACAAAGCCAAGTACTTTAAATAGGGGGAAAGGAAGATCTCAACGATGCCTAATGGAATTTGGATTAGCCAGCCGCCTTTCATGGCGAGTGACACGCCAAGAGCCCTCCCAGCAAAGGCGGGATAGACGAGACCCTCAGGGGATTTCTCAGCCACCCTTCAATCCACCCGGTGAGCCTGGAGACCTCATGGGAAAGGAATGCAGGGAGTGAGTGGCTGGTGGCAGAGCCATAAAATGCAGCTTAATTACGGTCTGGGTAGAGCGCTCTGCCTGCCTTGTCCCAGCTTCCCGCAGGTGAGACCAGGAGAGTGACAGTGATTTGGGGATGCAAGGGTTTCCCCATGGGTAGAGATGGGGTATGTTATTCTCAGTGTAGACCTGGGAAGGGCAAACAAATTAAGAGGTATCCAGAGTATGCAAAACACGTGGAATTTCCCTCCTCTTCCAAGAAAAAAAATAATCCAAGAGCTAAAGAAACCAAGCTCATAGGTTTGGCACTGGTACTCAGCAGGGCAGAGCAGAGCCACCCATCATTAGGTCACCAAAGCACATACAGAAAGAGATGAGAAAACTATCTAATAAGATATTTTCTTTATTCCCCCCCCCCCCCCAAATATTCCACATTCCTCAGGTTGGCTCTGCCCTCACATCCGCTCCCTCTGTGGGACCTGCCTCCCCACCCAATGCCACACTTCAAAAGCCCAAACCAGCTCCTACTGCTTCCAGCAGCAAGCAGTGATCTCTCTTGGTACTGAGGTATCAAGGGATGGATCTAGATCCCACACCACATGGGCCATGTAGCATGTATCCAAATACATGTGCAGTGTACCCAGAAAAATACTGTTTTCCTCTCTAACAGCCTCACATCTTCAATCAACCTGGGGATACGAGTCCGCATGACAAAACAGCCACTTATTAGATAAAGGGAGGGGGAAGGAATAATACCTGAATAGACACTCCTCCTTTCCCTACCTGCCCACAGACAAAGGATCTCAAGGAACGGAGCCAAGAGGATTTGGGGCCATTAAAATAACAGCATTGCAGGACAATAGGGATATTGGCAGGTACTGTTCGTGTCCCTTTATCTCCAGACAGCTGTGCACACATCCCATCTCCAAAGGGTTAAACACCTGTGTTTGAGGAATCTCCCCTTCAATTCGGTTTGCTAGGACTGTGCAACAGCATCTGTTTACAGACCCGGGAAGCACCTCCCAAAACACCAGGGCATGGAGCAGCTACTTTTTATGGGAATATGAGCCTAAACCCAGTTAAATCACAAAAGCCTCCAGGAAACTTTGCATCAGGGATGAAACAGAAACCAGTGTTTTGCTCTCAGCGCTTCACAAAGACCTAATTCATCATTTCTTTTCACCACTGGTGAAAAGCTATCAGGGATTTCAGTGCGCATTCATTACTCGTTATCGACATCTAGCCAGGTAAGTCAAGGTCAGCGATGGCTTTTGAAAGGCTCAAGGAGGATTTTTAGAAGTAGCTCAGACACTTGTGCCTTTTATCGGCTACAAAATCAGCTCTGATGCGCGTCACGGGGGTGAATGCAAAACAGAAAAGGGAAGGAAATTCTCTTCTACAAAAGGCTGGATAAAACAGCCACCTCCTTACTCCAGATATTTTCACTGTCTCCTTCTAAGAAGAGCTCCCCGCACCTCCCGCTCCCACAAGCGCACACCACATCCTCTTACATCCCCCCCTTTTCCACCTTCTTCCCATTGCAATTCTCGGACCCCTTCGCGGACGCACAGCGAGCCCGTTTCTGCGCTCCCATCACAAACACGCGTGTGTTAATCGGTACCAGACCTTGGAGCTGTGGCTTTGCTGATGTATTTTCTCCCACCCTCATGGAGCTGGAGCGATGGGAAGGAAAAAGGCTCCGGGAGCCCCTTTCCTGCTCGGCATCCCCCATCCTGAGCCCCCTCCCCTCCCCTGGACCTGCCCATCCAGCCGCTTGCGACGACTTGACTTTCCCAGCCCCTACGTGAGAGACGTGCAGCTTGACAGCAATTTAATGGATCGCCGTCAAAAGGCCACATGAAGGCATCGCTTCCCATCCATTCCAACCTCCCGTTGATGAGGAAGCGCACAATCGGACTGATTATTCCCCACTCAGGGAGCAGCCAAGCGGGAGCTAGCTGAGGATGCTCACAGGGATGCTCCCACTCCTTCCTCCTCCACCCCACCCGGCCGACCACGCTGACCTCGCATCTCCGTTATAGCTCCCATTCCCACCCGGCTTTGTAAGGAATTAACAGCACCTCGAGTTTAAAATAGCTACTTCGAGTCCAAAAATAACCACTCTAAAAAAGCCCACAACGCTCCCATTGAACAGTGCCCGGCATGGCTTGCTCCCACCCCGAGAAAGTATAAGGCACATTGTAGCGCTAATAAACCCCTTGATGCCTTAATATATTAAAGCATTAGTTTTCCCCTCCGCCATGAGGGAATTCTCTCGGAGCTCCGAGAAACCAGATGAATAAAGTGGAAAAAAACCCAATAAAGCTCTGCATATAGAAAGGATTCCTTTTAGAGGTGTCACTCCTCGGGAAAAATCAAACCAACCCTCTCCATCTGCAAAGCATTAAGCCAGGAGACATTTCCCCTCGCTAAAACCAAAGCCCCGTTGGCAATCCACATGGTTCAGCCTGTTGCTGAACGCAGCTCCCTCAGCATGTGCGGGCATCGCTGCGTGCCCGACCTACAGCCACGGGGATATTTCGTTTTAATTATTATTACATCTTAAAAAGGGGGAACCGGGAACTTTTGGGCCAAGGGAAATAAACGGCTGGAGCGGCTTTGTTTCAAACGCCTGCCTCAGGAAAAAAAGCATCGGAAAGACTGATTCACCCAACCGCCCGAGCCACTTCCATGCTTCGCCAGGCTGCAAAGTGCCACCTTCTCCGTCCTGGCTCCCGCAGCTCTGAGGATTCCTGTTTGCAGTTGCGTAACTGGCAGGCTGTCAGTTTGGCTGCTGGGCGAGTTAAAAGAGCTGTCTCCTCAGCTTTAGCACTGGATTATGATTCATGACTTGGTTTCTAGTAACACCGGGATGCCGAAGCATTGATTACTATTTACTATTATTTTAAGCGCAAAGGTTGGTTTGAATCACTCCAGGTGCATCCCAAGCTTTGATAAGATGGGAAATCACTGCACAGGTTCCAGCATTTTTAGCCCTCCTCTCCACCTGCCTTCTATCTCATCCTAAACCTCCTATCGCATTCCCTCATTGCCATGGCAGGGAGGGTGGAACTAAATGATGTTTGAGGCTTACAACTCAAACCATTCCACGATTCTATGATTCTAAGTCTCCCCGCCTCATCCCAAACACAGCACAGGGTAAAGTGGTGAAGCGAAGCAACTGCTGGGCTTTTTCTTCCCCTCAATTCATTGACATGATGCTGCTTTCCCCCTTAAATTAATAAATCACATAGCAAGAAGTCAGACACCGGGAATCCCAGCAGAGGTGGTATCCTGGTGGTCCATCCTCCCAGGGATTGAAAGGAGGGGGGGTGGTGGTGGACGTGGGACACGGAGAGGGGATGAAATTGGGACACGCGTGTCTCAACGCCTCCCGCTCCAGGGGAAGCAGCGGCGCGATCCCTGCACCTTCCTCCATCTCCTCGTGCTGGAAGTGAGTCACGGGCTGGCAGCGGGCGGGATGCGGACACGGGGATGATGCTGGAGGAGGTGGAGGGGATATTTTGGGAAAATGAAAAAGGGGGCCTTGCGTCGAGGCCTCCCGGGGGGCTGCTCCCAACATACCCCCCGTATCCCTCCATCCCTCAGTGCCGTACTCACAGCGGCGGGGCAGCGCCGGGCGGTTGTCATTGGGGAGCCAAATCTTCTGGATGCGGCTTTGAGTCAGCTCCATGGGCATGGTTAACACGGAGGCAGCGGGCGCTCCGCGTGGTGCGAGGGCGGGAAGGGTCAAAAACACGCAGGGAAAGCAAAAACGAAAGGGTTTTTGCTGCGGGGAGGGTTGGACCAGCCGCTGCTGCGCTCTCGGATGCTCCTCGGAGTCGCGTTAAGGCTGCACGGCGGAGGAGGAGGAGGGGAAGAAAGAGGAGGAGGAGGAAGAGGAGGGACGGGGCTTCAGCGCACAAAGCCGGCAGGAACGGTGCGCGCACCGCGGGGGGAGCGAGGGCGAGTCCGGCCGGTGCTCGTGGTCTGGATGCGAAAAAAAAAAAATAAATTAAAAATGCTAAAAAAAAAACTAATTCCCCTTTTTATATTTTGTAAAAAAAAAAAAATCAAAATAAATTTAAAAGGGGGAAAAAGAAAAATCTCAGCGTGAGCAGACAGGGGAGGGCTGGGACGCGGCTCCTGCTGCTGCTCCCGCTTCCCGGCTCCACTCACGATGGAGCGGCGGCAGCGGCGGCTGCTATTTGTATCCCGGCAGGCCGGGCAGCCGCTCCCGCCCTTCGGGGCGGAGGGAGGAGGAGGAGGAGGAGGAGGAGGAAGGGAAAGGGGGGGGCCTCGGCCGGGCTGGTTCCGTCCCGCGCTGCCGCCTGCCGCCGGCCCCCCGCACTGCAGCGGGGACAAAGGAGGCGCCGGGAGGCTTTGTGATTACGGGGAGGGCAGGATACAGGGACAGGGGGAGCGGTGCTGGAAGGGATGGAGATGGGTGAAGGATGGTGGAAATAAAGGGGGGAGGTTAAAATCGGTGTGATGGAGTGATGGGAGGGAACTGAAATGGGAAGGATGGAACTGAATGGGGAAGGAAAAGCAATGGAAATTAGAAAAAATAAGGGAAAAGGAAAAGGAAAAAAGTATAGGAAAAATGCAATAAAAACAAAAGGCACAATAAAATCAATAATAAAACAAAAATATGATAAAAATAAAGCAAAAGGTAAAATTAAATAACATAGAATGAAACAAAAATTAAAATAAAGGTTAAAATTAAATAGATAAAAACAATGAAAATTAAATAAGGAAAAAATAAAAAGCTAAAATCAAATAAGTAATATATAATAAAAAATAAAAGAAAAAATAAAGGTAAAATTAAATAATAACGAAACACAAAATAAAAATAAAGGTAAAAGTAACAATAAATTAAGAAAAAAAAATAAGCGATTAAAATAGAAACAAGAAGAACGCAAACCCAGGGGTTAAATCACATCAACTCAACGGAGGGACCGCAAACCGAAACCACCCCGAGCGGCACCATCGCCCCGGTGGATGCTGCGGTCCCCCCCGCCCCGCAGCCGCCTGCTGTCCGCACGTCGCTCACGTCGCGGGGGCCGGGAACGTTCCACAGGCTCCGCCCCCTGCTCGCCTGGCCCCGCCCCCCGGGCGGGTCAATGAGCGGGGTCTCCTTAACCGTGTTGCTATTGGGTTTATTGCCTTATTAATTACGTTGTGTTATTCTAGTATGATATTTATTATTATCGTTATTATATTTAAATACATCTTGTTACCGTGACAATTGTTATTTTAATTATTTTTTATTTCTATTACATTATCTGCTATTATTTCAATATTTATGACTCTCATAATTTTATTACTTGTCTCATTTTTATTATTTTATTGGCTACTACCCATAGGATTTCACTACATTTAATTATTTTGCTATTTAATGCTTTTATTACTTTATTACTTGTCTTTTAACAGTGTTATTATTTTACTATTTACTATTTCTAGTATTTAATCACTTGTATTTTATTAAATTAATTGTTCTCATTACTTATATTTTATTATTACCTTATTTGTTATTTTTATTATTTATTATTCTTTTACTATGTTTTCCTATTATATTATTTATTGCTTTTATCACTTTATTACTTCTAAAATTATGCATAACAATAAAATACACGTTATTCTGATATTTACTATTTATTTTTTATTTTAATCTTATGTATATATTAGTAATTATAATTTTTATTAAGTTCTTACCCATATTTTATTATTTTGTTACTTATTCCTTTTACTATTCCCTTCTTTATTACTTTTATTCTTCTTTCGATTATTTTAATGATTTTCATCACTTTATTAGCCTAATTATTATTGTTCCCATGGCCACGTTGCCCCCAGTCATGTTCCCCACTTAAACCAGGCTGCCTCTGTCAGCCCGGCAGTAACACCACCTGAAGCAGCAGTGTTAATAAAGCAAAGCCTGCCTGTGAGTTTAAATCTTGATGAGTAACATCTCAGCTACTTGAAGTCTCCTGTTGTTGCCTTTTTTCATTATATAGGGCTTATATTTTTATACCAGATGTAGAAAGAACATATTTTTGGCCTTCTCCTTACATGGAGCCAAGAGGGATGGAGTAAAACAAATGCACAATCCTTCCCTCTCCTACGCAGGGAAAGAGTATTCACAGGCAGAAAGAGAATAATGAATTAACTGCTATGAGGGAGACAGAGATTTGGGATGGAGGCAGGAAGATGGGGATCAGCAGCGATGCTCTGGCTGGCACAGGTGGGGATGAGGGGTCACAAAGAGGTGCTTCCTGGACAAAATCCATCCTTGGGAATCATAGACTGGTTTGGGTTGGAAGGGACCTTAAAGCTCATCTATTTCCAGCCCGCTTCCATGGGCAGGGACACCTTCCACTAGACCAGGTTGCTCCAAGGCCTGTCCAACCTGGCCTGGGAAAGGACAGGGTTTGTTATTGCAAAATCCCATACATTTTATCCATGGAGGGCAACAAAAAACCAGTCCCAGCTAAAACATGAGCAGAAGGAATAAACCCAATGCGATGCTGTAGAGGTTGGGCATCCTCCTTCCTCCTGCAGGATTTCACTGTGGAAACCACAACCCCCAAAACATGGAAAGGAGCCCGAAAGCAAAACCCTGCCTGAATGAAGATCACCATCACTTCAGATTAGATCCACCTCGTAATTCTTGGCTTAAAAACTCCCAGATAACTGGAGCGGAAAGCTTTGACTCCAAAATACATGGCCTGGTTTTCAAAGGCATGAACACCCAGCTGCTCCAAGCGAGGTCAGCTGGAAGGAGCATCCTTACTATTTATAAGTGATGATGAAAGGGGTGGTGAGCACGGCAGCACTAGGTAAGACATGGAGTGAGGGTTACCTACCCCATCACAGGAACATGCAGGGATTTAATACATGCAAAGGGATGAAGGTAGAAATGTAATCATAGAACCCCAGACTGGTTTGTGTTGGAAGGGACCTTAAAGCTCCTCCGGCTCCAACCTCTGCCACGGGCAGGGACCCCTTCCACTAGAGCAGCTTGCTCCAAGCCCCTGTGTCCAACCTGGCCTTGAACACTGCCAGGGATGGGGCAGCCACAGCTTCTCTGGGCACCCTGTGCCAGCGCCTCAGCACCATCATAGGGAAAAACTTCTGCCTTATATTTGAGCCAAATCTGCGTTTTTTCATCTTAAAGCCACCCCTCTCTTGTCCCATCACTACAGACCCCTGTAAAATACCCCTCTCTAAATGCCAGGGCTTGAAAACTGAGGGTCTTGGTGGTAGACAGGGAAAAAAATGACCTTGAGCATCCCAAGGACACAGAGATGCAGTGAGGTGAAGAGGTAAAGGCAGCACAAAGGAGTGCGGTCTGTGAGAAAAGGGTGAAAAACCCTGTTTCTGTCAGAATGGGACATGAGTTTCTTATGGGCTTTGCAGGTTGTGAACTTTTCCAAAGCACCAAAGCCCAAACCCCTCAATTCTCTTCTTTTTCCCCTGTTGCTCAACCACGAAACAGCAATGCATCCTGAATGGCGGAACTGGACTCCAGATGCATCCCAAAATCACAATCCCAGACTAAATTCCCCATCCCCTTTGGAGAACCTACCAAAACCAAGGGGCCAGCTTCCCCCAGCACCCTTCCCTTGGCATCAAAATCCAGGCAACAGCAGTGATTCTCTGGCAGCCCCAACTCTGACTAAGCCGTGATTCATCCTCCTTTTTCTTTCTTTGATTTTTTTTTCCCCTTCTAAAGCAAACTTGGAAGCAAAGGAGAAGTCACGTTCATGTCTACGTTCAGTGCAACACGAACCATCTGCTTAGGATGTGTCATGTTGGGGACGCGGTGTGTGATTCCCGGTGGGATCAGAGTTGCGCGGTCCACCCCTGCACCTAGTGCAGTTTGGAGGCATTGGCTGGGAGCCATGCATACATCACCATAGAGCATCATAGAACCATTTGGGTTAGAAAAGCCCTTTAAGCTCATCCAGTCCAACAATTCCCAGCACTGCCAAGGCCACCACTGCCCCATGGCACTGAGGCCTCGTCTCCACGCTGTGTGAACACTTGCAGGGACGGTGACTGCAGCCCTGCCCTGGGCAGCCTGTTCCAATGCCTGAGCACCCTCTGGGGCAGGAATTGTTCCTCAGCTCCATCTAAACCTGCCCTGGGGCAGCTTGAGGCCGGTTCCTCTTGTCCCATCCCTTGTTCCTTGGGAGCAGAGCCCAGCCCCTCCTGGCTCCATCCTCCTCTCAGGCTCTTGTAGGGAGCCATCAGGTCCCCCTGAGCCTTCTCTTCTCCATGGAACCCCCCAGGTCCCTCAGCCCTTCCCCATCACACTTGTGCTCCAGGCCCTGCACCAGCTCCACTGCCCTTCTCTGGCCCTGCTCCAGCACCTCAATGTCTCTCTTGGAGTGAGGGGCCCGGAGCTGAACACAGGATTCGAGATAGGGCCTTAACTCTCATATAGATGCAGCCATACATGCGCTCCATTGCAGGGCAGCAGTTTCCAGCACAGCCTCAGTTTACACGGATGTAAACAGTTCTCCCTACCCTGGGAGGAAGGCTGCAAAAGTCAGGCAGCAGGTGCCCGAATTCTTGTTGGTGCATCAGCAACACCTTCTTGCAACAGACAAAATCATTCCCCTGGGCTGACCAAGGGGTATCTATACACTTATTTGGAAAAAGAAAAAGAAACCAACTGGTCAACGTCCAAAAAACCCATCAGTGGGATCCTGGTGGAGCCAAGAAAATTGGCTGTAATGTATGAGGAGAACCAGGGGCTTTCAGAAAGGTCAAGGAGGAAACCAAATGGTTGGTCCTCCTCTCAGCCACTGGATGCTGAGCTGGTTTTGCTGCTAATGGCACTTCTTTGCATGGACTTGCAGTTTGCGAAGCTTCTGAGGGTCAGGCTCCTGGTGGGGAGGGTTTTGCAAAGGCTGGTACAAGCGGGCTTGGAGAGGAAGATGGAGATCTTGGTCCTTTGTGTCCGCAGCTCCCCCCTGCCCATCACAGTATTTCAATTTCAGGAATACATAAACAAGGAGTGAAGCGCAACTTGTACCTACATCAGTGAGGTACCACCGCTCCCACTCCGCATCTCACCCCCTCCCTCTGCCTGCCCCGGCCCTGCTGCTGGTGGGACCATGATGAGCTCCTGCGCCAGCCCCTGTAACACACTGAGGGGGTTCTGCCATGGAAAAGAGGTTTTGCTGTGAGGGTGCTGAGGCGCTGGCACAGGGTGCCCAGAGAAGCTGTGGCTGCCCCATCCCTGGCAGTGTTCAAGGCCAGGTTGGACACAGGGGCTTGGAGCAAGCTGCTCTAGTGGAAGGTGTCCCTGCCTGTGGCAGGGGTTGGAGCTGGAGGAGCTTTAAGGTCCCTTCCAGCCCAGAGCAGTCTGGGGTTCTCTCAATCTGACAGTTTTCCTTCCTCATTTCTTGCCCTTTTCCCCACTACCTTTGCAATCTCACACTCCTTTTCCTCCTCAACAGCGTCAAACCTGCAGCATGGACACCACTGCTGGCTGAAGAGCAACAATGATCAGGCAAAATAATTTATTCGCAGTATTATTTCAATTCAGGGTTTCCCCGTTGTGATTATGGGGTGCCCTACACTTGCAGTCCCCTACCCTAAAATCAGAGAAGAGCTCTGGTTTGACACCTCTCATGTTTGAAACTGGGAGCACAGCAAGGCACATTGTGTGCTCAGGCTTCCCCGGAGCCAGCCCTCCCTTCACCCATTGATGCAAACACCCATTCCCCTGTACGGGGACAAGCCGTGCAGTTTGCAGCTATTGCACTCTAACTGTACTTTATGTGCTCATCAAACGCCTTCCTTCCCCAACTGTAAGGGACTTCTAACAGCCGAGCACTGAAATGCCACCAGAGCACGCACTTGGGGCTGCCACTCACATGCCTTTACTTACAAATAGCTCCAAGCAGAGAAGGGGAAAATTCCCAGGGGTTCAGTCTCAGACATTGAGAAACTGGGCACGAGAGAGGGAAATCCCCACAGAGGCTCAACCCTGCTGTATCAGCACCAGGCAAACAGCACACCAGGAGCTGATCCTGCCTTCGTGGCAAGAGAGGCAGGAAAAAACACGGGGAGGCTGCAGAAATGCATGGGGCTGCAGTTCCCAAAGCTTCAGCAAGGATCAGCTCTTGCGCACATGACCTGGCGTACAATGATGGGCAAGGAAAAAACCCCATCGTTTCACTGCCCACTGGCAATAAAGGGGCTCCCTATATTCCTCAAAGTGCTTTTTCAACCAATACAAGCCTCAGGACCTGTTTGCCACTGCTCTGAGCTCCCCTGTGTGCTGACACTGTTGCCCTCGTGTTGCCCACGTTGGTGGTGGCTCACACAGCACTGCACCAGCTACCACAAAGGAAAAACATGACTGCTACTGCTGAACCCAGGACACAGGGACAGTAAATTCTGCCTGAAGTCAACCCTCTGTCATACTCTGCCACCAGAGCTGCTAAAACCAATTTATTTCTTAGAAATCCCTTTTCATTTAGGAGCCCTTCAAGCAGGAGGATGAGGGCTCAAACCTTGTTTCTTTCGAGCTCTCGATCTGTGCACTAACGAGACGCATTTGGTTATAACTGGGTGGGTTAAAGGTAGATGGGAAAGGAAATGGGGCAGTTGCAAATGCATTGCTAGCCATGATGAATATGGGGAAGAAGGAAGGATGAGAGCCTGGATTTAATCTCAATTCATCAAATTAGAAGCAAAATCGCTCAAGAATCCCTCCATTATCCCCAGAGGGAGGTGGGTGTCCCCAGCTGTGCTCAGGTATTGAAAGGTCCCTGGGAATCATGGAGTCAAAGAATGATAGAATTACAGAATGGGTTGGGTTGGAAAGGACCTTAAGATCATCCAGTTCCAACCCCCTGCAGTGGGCAGGGAAAAGACCCAGGGAAGCTGAAAGCTAGAGATGGGGAGGTGTAAAATGGGTGTTGAGTAGCCAGGATTGACAGTCCCAAAGGAGCCTCCAAAATCAGTGTTATTTAAAATCACAGGGAAGAGATATCATCTATAATTTCTGAGAAATACATTCTATAAAAGAATAAACTTGGAAATAACGTTCTGAACCCACAACATCCACTGGGGCAGGGACATTTCCCAGCGCTGGCAGGTCTGCTCAGAAACAGGTCCAGGAGGATTGAGCAACCTCCTGTGAAAGTTCCTGACCTTTCAAGAGCAGTGCAAAACAAAACTCACCCCATAAACAGGGTTTATAAACAGGGCTAAATCATAAACATAATTGACTCCATGGGTTGTGGAGATGGGAGATTGAGATGAGATATAAAGAAGTTCTTCTTCCCTGTGAGGGTGCTGAGGCACTGGCACAGGGTGCCCAGAGAAGCTGTGGCTGCCCCATCCCTGGCAGTGCTCAAGGCCAGGTTGAACACAGGGGCTTGGAGCAAGCTGCTCCAGTGGAAGGTGTCCCTGCCCGTGGCAGGGGTTGGAGCTGGGTGAGCTTTGAGGTCCCTTTCAATTCAAACCAGCCTGGGATTCCATGAAATATGAGGGTTTAAAAAGTTGTTAGAGGGTAATTAAATGGCAAGAGGTTGGGATATTCCAGTCTCGGGAATCTGATACTGGTTCTCCCTGAAATAAAACCTGACTGCCCGATTTCAGGCTTGATCCTAAAAAGAAAGGGTGAGGATCACTCAGAGAGCCACAGTTCAGGTTTTAGCACTGTCAGTGGCTCTGAGTGACCAGTATTCACGTTAGCCTGACACTGGCTTGTACCTCCTGTTCCCAGGTACATTTAGTTATGTGCAAGGAACTCCCCATTTGCCCTGTGATGTTAAGGGTGTGAAGTTCCCCACTGAACGTCCTGGGTGTAAATCTACTTGACTTTAGATCACCTCGTCCCGAAGCAAGATGCCACAACAACCTTCGACAAGGCACTGATCCAGCACAGAAATCCAATGAGTGTGTTTACAGGGTTACTCTACCCCAGCTGCCAGATCAGATATTACCTGTCCTGCTGCTGCCGGCATAAGCCTGGCATATGTTCCCGTAGAGCCTTTTCCAGATAAATCAGCACAAACACCCAGCACGCATCCAAAACACAGCCCCATACCGGCTGCTATGAAAAACATTAACTCTAGCCCAACCCAAACTAGCACCGTGCTGCAAAGTGATGCAGCAAGCTGGAGATCCAGCAGAAAGGAGCTAAAATCACAGCCCTCCTCTAAGCACAGACTGTTATAGGAACCAATGCTATGGAGTTGCCCAATGGCTGAAGTTCATGAAGAGCTGAATTCCCAGTCCAGTGATACATTTGTGATGAGAAGAAGCCTGAGCAGCAGATAAAGGGAGGGGAGTCTCCCCCTGTGCTGCGCTTTGGGGGACCCCCCCCCACAGTCCTGATCCAGCTCTGGGGCAGCAGCACAAGAGGGACGTGGAGCTGTTGGAGCGAGTGCAGAGGAGGCCATGGAGATGCTGCAAGGGCTGGAGCAGCTCTGCCCTGGAGCCAGGCTGAGAGAGCTGGGCTGGGTCAGCCTGGAGAAGAGAAGGCTCCTGAAGGGGAGACCTGAGAGCAGCTCCAGTGCCTGAAGGGGCTGCAGGAAACCTGGAGAGGGGCTTTGGACAAGGGCCTGTAGGGACAGGACAAAGGGAATGGCTTTAACCTGCCAGAGGGGAGACTGAGATGAGCTCTTAGGCAGAAGCTCTTCCCCATCCCTGGCAGTGTTCAAGGCCAGGTTGGATGGGGCTTGGAGCAAGCTGCTCTAGTGGAAGGTGTCCCTGCCCGAGGCAGGGGTTGGAGCTGGTCCTTTTCAACCAAAACCTTTCAGTGATTCTATGGTTCGGGATGCATCTCTCCTGCCTGAAGGGCCTCAATGACAGATATGAACCCCCCCATGGCTGAGACTATTCAGCTCATTTAGAGCTGAAAATGGTCACCATCTGGAAATCACATCCTGTCATTATCCCATGGACTTTGCTATTGAACTATTTCCTAAGGTCTTATTAACACCCACCTTTCATTAACAGCCTGGATCGTTATCTCATCGTTGCAGGTTATTAAATCAAACAATGGCAAAGGCTGTGGCCTTTCATTCTGAGGCTGACTCACCTCCTGATGCAACAAGCCCAGGCCAGTGGCAACCTCAGCATCACCATGGTAACCAAGAGGCTTCTAAAGAGATGTAGGCAATGATGGCATGAAGCCAGATACCCAGGAGATGCTGGGGAATCTCTTCTAAGTAATGCAGAAAGCTACAACACGAAAGCTTTCGGGAAGAAAAGTGGTGGTTTGTATTCCTGTTGGCTGAGGAGAAGGTGCTTGTAGGAGCAGCATGCACTGGATTAATCACAGCCTAGGAAAAAGGGTATTTTTTTACCCCTGCTGTCATTCCCTACTAATATTGGCTTCTGATACAGGGACTTTTGATCAAGGGGTGATGAAATACCATCCCAGTAAGCAGCATCCCAGGAGGAAGGCTCAAATGGACATGTTCCTCGAGGGATGCTGAGCAGCAAGGAGATGTTCCAGGCCCAAAGGGCTCCTGCTGTGTCTGCCTCCATCCTGATTCTTGTCATTTTGGGTGTCTACAAAGAACTGGTCACCTTTAACTCCTACCATCTGCAGAGAAATCAGCACTCCCAGAGCAACACATTTGCCCTGCTGTGGCTGTTGATTGTAAACCAGGATGAGATGTGTCCTGGAGATGTTTTTAACACAAAGGGAGACCTCAGCGTTCTCTGCATCCAAAGCCACCCAACACACATCTCTGTGTGCTCCAGCACGAGGTGACACAAAGCACAAGTCCTTGTTCACCCCAGGCTCCCATGTAGGAAGGAAGTCCTACACACCTCAACTCTGGCCAAGAAGAGCCACTCTTGAGACCAGCACCACTCCTCAGGCTGAGCTGTTCCTTGAAGCAGACTCCCCAGGGCTTCACCTCTCCATTCAATGGATGGAAAACCACAAGGCATTAAGAGGTGAGGTCTAAATGACTGTTATCATGCGCTTTTAAACCGGAGACCTGCAGGAACTGCTTCAAGACAGCTAAGAGAGAAAGTGCATGGTCAATAGGTTGAAATTGAGAATACTCTGATTCTCCATCTCTTTTGCAGGAACTCTCTGCAGTCAAAGCTTCCCCCAGGGAACCTTTCAGCTATCTGGTTTCCTAACAACCCTCCTAACCAATTTTTTGGAGCCAAATCACTGGAATCAGATCACACAGGTTGCTGGAATGCAGAAGTTAAATAACCACATTCCCTTATCAGGGTTTTCCTATTTCTTTTCCTGCTTATAGGGCAAAGATTTTCACTTATCTAATTCCTAGCAGATGTTTTAAATTCATTCATTTCATTTACTCTTTGCCATGCCATGGAGACCTGGCTGTGGAAAAATAAAAATAAAAAAAAGCTAAAATTATCCCAAAACATCTCCAGAATTCCTTCTTTCCCTGATATTTTCCATCAGACATGAGAAAATATCAGCGGGAAATCTCTCTGCAATTTTGGGACAAGCTGCAACAATATGGGGAGCTTCCTGCCAATGTATTTTCTCCAGTGCATTTAGAATTTCCAACCCACAGTGACAAGTTGCTAACAAGTCCTTGGAAAAAAAAAAAAAAAAAAAAAGGAAATGAAAAAATTCACCTGAAAGTTTAGATTTCTGCCCCGGAGTTTAACATGCAGTTGCAAACCAGCACTGGATGCAAACTGCATCCCCCTGGCAGTTTGATAGGAACCACAGGGGAAGATGCTGTGCTTCACAGAGCTAGGAAGTGACCCATTTTCCCCCCAAAACAGCTGCTGTTGCTTGAGCTAAGAAGGGGGCCTACAAAGATGCTGGGAAGGGACTCTTCATTAGGGACTGTAGTGATAGGACAAGGGGTAACAGGTTAAAACTTAAACAGGGGAAGTTTAGATTGGATATAAGGAGGAAATTCTTTCCTGTGAGGGTGGTGAGGCACTGGAATGGGTTGCCCAGGGAGGTTGTGAATGCTCCATCCCTGGCAGTGTTCAAGGCCAGGTTGGACGAGGCCTTTGGTGCCATGGTTTAGTGTGAGGTGTCCCTGCCCATGGCAGGGGGGTAGAACTGGGTGATCTTAAGGTCCTTTCCAACCCAAACCATTCTGTGATTCTCTGTGGTGGTGGCACTGGTGAAAGCACATGTTTCCATTCACCATGAGCTGTCTCCACCAAATAGGATGGAGAAGGGGGAAAACCACTTTCATTGCCTCTGTCTCAGCATTTCTGCCACCAAGGAATCCCAGCCCAAACTCAGTGCCCCAGATAGAGTTCAAATTTTGCTTCTCACTCCTTGAAAACCAAACAAATGACTCCAGGAGAAACGGGCTCACTCCATGTGTTCATCCCCCCCATGCCCATGTGCAACTCTGCACTGCACCAGTGGGTCTGCGCTTCTCTACTTGCACCTCCTGTGTTGACGCCTGTGGCAACGGTAAGGTCAGAGGGAAGGTTCACATTTCCCAGCCTTGCTGTTTACCCAGTGCTCAGGCTGAATGAAAACAACTGCTAGAGATAGGCCTGAGTAAACATGAGATTTGACAGGCACCCGACTCCCGGGCAGGCTCTCCTGCCAACTTCCCAATAAAGAAAGAGAGCCGGGCTCGGGCTGAAGGCACGACCTTCCTTTGCTTCATGCTGGGCTTTCATCATCCAGGTTTGAATAGTTTCAGGCACATAAATGATGGGCACCTCATTGCCACTGTTGGGTGAAGGTGCTTGGGGTGCTTTGTAGGATGGTTGTGTCTCCCAGCCGGTGCATTAAGCCACCAGGAGCTACAGTCTGCGCCCATGAAGGTGCCGAGACCCATGGAAGTTTTGCATGGGCAGAGCCCAGAGCACTTCCCAAACCTGCCAGCTGTGCAAAAGCAAGGTCTTTCTGCTGTTGTGGCTAATGGGGATGCCACCAGCATGGGTTTGGGGTGAAGGCAAGGGTGGCCAGAGGGTCAGTAACTGCAGTCTTCCATATCTGCAGGACACGGATGTGTTATGTGTCACCTCCTTGTGCTACTTTAGACACAGATGCTCATTTCAGAGCTAAATAACACTGAAAACCCAACTTGGAGAGGGTCCAATCCAGCCCCCCATGCCTGGACATGCACAGCTCTCTTGTACACGTGCAAGAGCACACACACCACCACCTCGATCCCTGGCAGCCCATGCCGCTGCTGCCTTCAGATGCTCCTCAAACATCTGGTCCTTTTGCATTCAGATGGAGTCAGTCATCAATGAAACAGGGTGACTAAGACTCAGTGCTGGCACACGCCAGCCTCATCCCACATTGCCTTGTCTTGTCTTGTTTGCAGCTGTTACCCGTCAAGGCCACCCAACCCCATTGCTGTAAGCTACAAGCACCACGTCCAAAGCCAAGCCAGAAAAGGCAAGCTCAGGTTTTCCAACATTTGGGCTGGTAAAGCCATACCCAGAAAAAGACTTCCTCCCACCTTAATGTTCTCTGCCAAGAAGCTGCCCAAATCGCTGCTGTTGCAACAGCCACAGAACAGTTAATGGTTTATTAAATTGCGCTCCTGTCTATGGTGCCAATGTGTTTGACTTGTGCCTGAGCAGCTCAGCTGCAGCCAACAAGCATGAAAAGAAAGAAAGGGGGAAAACACTGCAGCAACCAGAGGTGACTTCATGTTTAGGAGGACCAAAGGCTTTGCTGGCTGCATTCCCCTATGTGCATGTTCTCCGTGGCTGGAAGGAGGCAGAAATACATTTGCCTTTGGCAAATCAACCTTGGAGAAACAAGCAGACACAGAAATCACTGCTTGGCAGGTGCCTCTTCTGTCTCAGCTCTTCCTGCTCAGGGCAGTTTAACAACATAGAGATTTTGGCAGCAAAGCCACTTCTGAGTCCCTCTTCCCACCGCAAAGCCTCATCCTCATCTATGAACAGGATCTAGCTGGGAAAAGGACCTATGTTGGAAAACAAGCCAATAGTTTCTTTTTTTTTTTTTTTCTTAATTATTATATTTAGGGTTTTTTTTTTGCAAAGGAAAAGTTGTTTTCAGAGCATGGATCCATCCCTGGAGCACTGGTGTTGGCACAAAGCGGGGCAGCATCCCACGGTGCTGGAAGTGGAGGGGCTTCATCAGTCTGCCCAAGCCCAAATCACAGCCTCAGCAGTGTCCTGCTGTCCCTGCGAGAAATCCCTTATGGGATTCATAAGAAAATCAGTGAGGGGGAGGAACAAGCGAGTCAAACCCTCCAATTTGTGCACCAGGCACGCCAAAGTCTCCTATTGGCATCAAGGGTGGGATGTTTCCCTGGCAAGTGCTCAAGGCCAGGTTGGACACAGGGGCTTGAAGCAAGCTGCTCTAGTGGAAGGTGTCCCTGCCCGTGGCAGGGGTTGGAGCTGGATGAGCTTTAAGGTCCCTTCAACCCAAACCAGTCTGTAAGCCTATGAAGGGAGAATTTTCCTCCAAATAAACTTCTGTTGGTGACTGAGGACCCTTCACTTCCCACTTGCGCAGGGGAACCTGGTGGTGCCCGTTTATATTTTTAGGGACAGACTAATCCAGTCTCCAAGGCGCAGAATTCACCTCTGCCAATCACTCGGTGGCCTTCAAGCCACGAGCGAGACACGCGCAGCACAACCCATCCTCCTGCCGATGCTGATGCCACCGGAATATCCTGCCCTAAACAGGGAACTCGCATCCACGTGGGGGCTTGTAGCCAGATCTGCGTGCAGGAGGCAAACCGCCCTATTCCTCTCACAGCACATCTAGGACACAACCACCTCCTGCCCCAGCCTGTTTACCCACCTCAGCTGTTCTCCATGTTTCCTGGAAATACCCGGGAAGCCCAGCAGCCCCTCTGGCACCCTTCATGCCCCTTTCGCATGTCTCTGGAGGAGGCTGCAGCTGCTCGGGATGGTTCTGGGTCAGGCACGCAGAGCCTGGCAGCGTTTCCTCCCTCTGCATGCATGCGAAGGGAGCATGCACAGCCCGTGCCGCTTCCCGGGGCTGGCATGTGCTCCGGCATCCCCGGTGTCCCTGCGTGCCAGCGAGCTGCTGCTGGCCAACAAGTCATAAACACATCAGGAAGCAGGCCCAGCTCGCTGAGGCTGAGCAAACAGGCTCCGGAGCTGAGCAACCGGCCTCAAGGAAAGGGATAAATCACGTTGTCCGAAGGGTCGTGGCTATTTAATACCGACCCTGCCGTGTCCTTGCTTCAATGCTGGCTGCCGGGCCCATGAGGAGAGCACAAAGTCAGGCTGGGGCTGTGCAAGAACATGGAAGCATCTCCTTCTCCCGGTGGATTTATCATCACCCCGACCCCAAAGTAGCATCATTTCTCCCTAATCTATTTCACAGGGAGACGTTTGCCTCTCCACCTCAAATAACCTATTCCAGGGCTGAGCAAAGCCTTCCCTGATTTCCAACCCAAATATCCCCAGCTGGGTTTAACACCCTGCTCCTACCCACATGGGGTGATACTGAAGCTCCACATTGCACTGTGGTAGGGTACGGACCAGTGATGCGCACCAAAATGTACCAACCCGGTGCAGACACGCTGCAGGATGCACTGGCACAGCCAGGATCGATGCAAAGTGACCTGGATCTGTGGATAAGAGCAGCTAAAGCCACAATCACCGTGGCCTCCAGCCTGTAGCTGCACCCTGACGTGCCTCAGTTTCCCCTGAGTCAACTGATAAAGCTGGAAGCCATGCAACGAGGGTTGAATAAGCAGGAGAATAAATGTCTCAGCAGCCAACTGTGAACAAGCACCATGATGAACCTGGAGAAAATAATAATGAAAATCCAATGGGAAGGTCCAATTCTGGCCTGTTTTACCGGGAAGGTGGCATAGAAAGTGCAGGAGGTTGGGTTTTTCTGGCCCAGATGGTGCTGGCTCCTCAGCACTAGGGAAGGGCATGTGCCACTCCACGCTCCATGCTTTAGGGAAGAGGTTTAACCTAGGATGGGCAGCACCAAGGAGATGTTTCCAGAATGGAATATATGGGAGAGCACAGGAGTGATTTTGTGCTCCAGGAATGAGAAAACTGGAGTGGAAAATATGGAAAGAGCTTTCAGGATGAAAAAGCATGCTATGAAGACAGCAATAGATGTTCTTTATAGCAAGGAATATTTAAGGTAGATAACAGGAAAACTTGCCCAGGTATTAGGGGGTGTCTAAAGTGAGATCTCCCTGCCCATGGATGGCAGGAGGCTGGAACTAGATGGTCTTAAGGTCCTTTCCAACACAAACACAGGGGAAAACCACAATGGAAATCTAAACCTGTGTGTGTGGGTTTGATCTTGATTCCCATCCAGGGCTCGTCCCTCCTCCTGTGTTTGTGCTCAGCCACACAACGGGGTTATGCAGGGCATCAGGAGCAGGGTGCCCTGCAGAGATGCGTGTGGCTGCGTGTGTGCACGCACGCACTGGGCAAACTGGGATCCCGCCTCCCAGCTGCTGGTTTGGAAATCCTCCCACGTGCCTCAACCCCTGCTCATCTGATCTGCAGCCTTTGGAGTTGTCCTGATGCCGAGGTGAGTTTCTCCATCGCCGAGGGTGTGTTAGGCATGCCAGCCGGCACAGCTCCTGCTGCCAAAGAGGATGTCGGAGGTGGTGGGATGCCGCGTTGAGAGTGGCAGTGGGGGGGGATCTCAGCATGGGGGTAAAGCCCAAGCCCCTGCTGAGCTTCCTATGGAGGGGTTGGACCTTTCTTCATGGGCTAAGTGCAGCCAGATGGGCTTTTCCTACAGAGACAGGCTGAGAGAGTTGGGGCTGTTCAGCCTGGAGAAGAGAAGCTGCGTGGAGACCTCAGAGCAGCTTCCAGTGTCTGAAGGGGGCTACAAGGATGCTGGAGAGGGACTCTTCATCAGGGACTGGGGTGATAGGACAAGGAGTGATGGGTTCAAACTGAAACAGGGGAAGTTCAGGTTGGAGGTAAGGCAGAAGCTCTTCCCTGTGAGGGTGCTGAGGAGCTGGCCCAGGGTGCCCAGAGAAGCTGTGGCTGCCCCATCCCTGGCAGTGTTCAGGGCCAGGTTGGACACAGGGGCTTGGAGCAAGCTGCTCTAGTGGAAGGTGTCCCTGCCCGTGGCAGGGGTTGGGACTGGATGAGCTTTAAGGTCCCTTCCAACCCAAACCAGTCTGGGATTCTGTGACTCTATAACATGGCTACTGGGACTGGTCCTCAGCTGGTGGCATGGATAGAAAGTACCAGCATCATGCTCACAGTGTAAATACACCAAAGTCCTTCCCCCTCCATGCAGGAGGGAGGCAGCACACCAAAATGAGGGTTTCTTCCAGCATCCTGAGTTACTTGGTGGGTTGCTGGCCCTGGGAAGGCAGGTTCCAGCCACGTCTGCCCGCTCCCAGGGTAGGAGATGAGGATGTGCTATCAGCAACTGCATCTTCATGTGGTTTCAGCTCCCAGGCTAAGGAAGTCTGAGGGGTGGGAAGAGCCCATCTCTCCTCACCAGAGGGTTTCTGGGGAGCAATCAGGGTGCCCAAACCCCCCACTGGGCCTTACAGATCCTACCTTTACATCAGTTTGAAGTCGGGTGATGGTTTCACCTCCAGCAAAGGGTGTCCCCTTCCCACCACAGCTCTTGGCATGCCCTCCATCATGAAATGAGGTGGGCTTTGCTGCTTGGTGCACAGCACCAAGAGCATCAACCACTGATCACAGTGGCTCCTTAAACCCCTTAGAAGCTCTCCATGAGTAAATGCTAAATGTAATGTCAAAGAGGCAGCGGAGGGATCATGCTCACCAAGAGCTTCCTTGGAGCTGCAGGGACGTGCTGTGTAGGGTGAGATGGGGGGACAGGCGCCTGCTCCTTTGGGTCATTTGTTCCTGTTGCACTCAAGAAGCCGCTGAGGTGCAAGGGGATGCAATGAAACCAAAAGCCAGAGGGAAAACACCCTGGCAAGAAACAGCACCCAGAGGTTAAAGCAGGACAACGAGGGGGTTTCCAGCCGTCCAGGAGAGGTGCTAACTGAAAACAAGGTGGTGGATGGATGCAGGCATGAGCTGGTGAGTCAGGAGAGATGGGGCCACACGTTTCCTCCTGCCCTTTGAGCAGATGGCTACGTGCAGACATCTGTTTACATCAGTGAGCAGACACCTGTTTACATCAGTGAGCAGACACCTATTTACATCAGTGAGCAGACACCTACACCAGTGAGCAGGTACCTATGTCAGTGAGCAGGCACCTACAACTGCAAGCAGACACCTACACCAGTGAGGAGACACCTGGATCAGTGAGCAGACACCTACACCTGCGAGCAGACACCTACCTACACGAGTGAGCAGGCACCCACAACTGCAAGCAGGCACCTACAACTTCAAGCACGCACATAAAACTGCGAGCAGGCACCTACACCAGTGAGCAGGCACCTACACCAGTGAGCAGGCACCTACACCTGCAAGCATGCACATAAAACTGCGAGCAGGCACCTACACCAGTGAGCAGGCACCTACACCAGTGAGCAGGCACCTACACCAGTGAGCAGGCACCTACAACTGCAAGCATGCACATAAAACTGCGAGCAGGCACCTACACCAGTGAGCAGGCACCTACACCTGCAAGCAGGCACATACAACTGCGAGCAAGCACCTACACCAGTGAGCAGGCACCTACACCTGCAAGCAGGCACATACAACTGCGAGCAAGCACCTACACCAGTGAGCAGACACCTACACCAGTGAGCAGGCACCTGCATCAGTGAGCAGGCACCTACACCAGTGAGCAGGCACCTACACCACTGAGCAGGCACCTACACCAGTGAGCAGGCACCTACACCACTGAGCAGGCACCTACACCTGCAAGCAGATACCTGCATCAGTGAGCAGGCACCTGCACCAGTGAGCAGGCACCTACACCAGTGAGCAGACACCTACACCAGTGAGCAGGCACCTACACCTGCAAGCAGACACCTGCATCAGTGAGCAGGCACCTACACCAATGAGCAGGCACCTACACCAGTGAGCAGACACCTACACCTGCAAGCAGATACCTGCATCAGTGAGCAGGCACCTACACCAATGAGCAGACACCTACACCAGTGAGCAGGCACCTACAACTGCAAGCAGACACCTGCACCAGTGAGCAGGCACCTACACCTGCAAGCAGACACCTGCATCAGTGAGCAGGCACCTACACCAATGAGCAGGCACCTACACCAGTGAGCAGACACCTACACCAGTGAGCAGGCACCTACACCAGTGAGCAGGCACCTACAACTGCAAGCAGACACCTGCATCAGTGAGCAGGCACCCATCACTGGGACAACCCCAATAGGAACCTGAAGTAGGCAAGACCTCCCCCCAAGCATCTCCTAACCCCTACCTCCCCTCGCTTCTCTGCATCATCAGTGCCCATAACCCCCTCCCAATGCCTTTGATGGGAAGCTCTGGATGAGAAGTTTCCCATGCTGCCAGGAAAGTACATGGAGGAGCGATGGCGGATACAACCAGCAAGCACTGCAGCACTGCCGGCAAGCCAGAAAGCATCCCAAAGGGGCAAAACTCTCCTTTTTAATACCAAAAAGCTGAAGAAAGGCAAAGCTCTGCCTTAGCTGTAATCACTGTGTAAAAGCAGATAGCTTCCCATCAGAGGGTGCTACAGTCTGACTACCTGAAGTTGTGGTATCAGGAAGGGCTTGATAGAGAAGGGGGATAGTAGCGTGTGGATGTGGTGCTGTCCTGCCCTTTCCCTTCGCACTCATGTGCAAAAGGCACCTTTGCTCCTCTGCCAACCAGAGCCTCCTTGATCTCGGCAAGCAGAGACAAGACCAGAAGCTGTCCTAAGTTCTGTTAACAGAAAGCAAAGAGGCCTAATAAAGAGTAGTATTGTTGAGAGTGACAGGGGGTTGGAACTGGATAAGGTCCTTTCCAACCCAAACAGTTCCATGAGTCTGTGACTCTATGATAATACATTCATAGTGCCAGGCTCTTTCCAGCTGGGAAGCACGTTGCACCATCGGTCATGCCCTTGCCAGCTTGCTACTGGGAACCCATCGCTCCCAGCATCACACATTCAATCTCTCCTCACTGGCTTTCAGCCTTATCTCCAGCTCCTTCCCAGCCAGCAACAGCCCCAGGACCTCATTTGTCCTTCAGCAAATGACAGATATCCCGCTCTCTGGCACTATCCTGCTGCTTATCACCTGCTGCCCTGTGTCAGCACAGGAATTAAAGCACATTATCCAGACAGGGTGAAGGGCATTTTAGGTGCGAGCTCCCAACACGTCCTGCCAGCAGAGCTGCAGCCAGGGATGGGGCTTTGCCAGGGTAACAGCATCACTGGGGGATCAGCGCTCCTGGATGATGCAGCGATGCTGTAAGATATTAATTCCTGCCCTAAGCTCATTCCTTATATCTGTCCTTGACTATCACTGCTAGAAACACCTTCCCTTAGCATCTGAAACTGCCAAATGCCTTGTGGTTGGCTGTACCGAAACTGTTGTATAGACACAAAGTGCAGATCCTGGGGCAATGCCACTGGTGACGATGCCCCAGGAGAAAGGAGGCAGAACAGAGCCAAATAATGAGGATTTAGCACAGACTTGTCACAGAGAGCCAGGAAAGTGATGCCAAAGCTGCAAGGGGTGAGGAACTGACAGAGCTAGTGGTGGGGTTTGCATTTTACTCCATGGGATAGTCCAGCCCCTCCTCTGTGCAACCTGGATCTGGGGGGCAGTGAGTGAGCCCTGGGGTGAGATGCTGTTCCCAAAAGGCTCCCAAAGGAAAGGAATGGGGTGCCCAGAGAAGCTGTGGCTGCCCCATCCCTGGCAGTGTTCAAGGCCAGGTTGGACACAGGGGCTTGGAGCAAGCTGCTCTAGTGGAAGGTGTCCCTGCCCGTGGCAGGGGTTGGAGCTGGAGGAGCTTTAAGGTCCCTTCCAACCCAAACCAGTCTGGGATTCTATGACAAAACCCATTCACTTTGGCCTCTCCCCCTCTCCCCAAGGCAGAGCTGCAAGTGGATGCAAGGAGCAGCTGGCAGCTCCTCTGGCATTTCAAGGTTGACCTCTAGAGGAAGTTTGTAGATGAGCCATGTCTGCAAGCATGGCAAAAGGGCTGCAGTACAGAACTGCCCATATCAAGGTATCCAGTGGTGACAGCAAGGTGCCCAACAAATGCATTCTCCCCATTCACGTGTGCTGGGCAGGACAGCATGGAAATACATCGAAATACAGCATAGAAATACATCCTCATTACTGCAAACCCATCGTGTGTCCCCAAGTGCTGGAGACCCTCCTGTCATTTCTACCACCAGCTCCCTGCTGAGGCTGCAACAGAGCCACGTGAGCTCTTCTCCAGCATAAAGCTCCCCATGCTCACCTCCAAGGGCTCAGTGCCTTTAAATCCTGACACACTGCTTTCTTCCCCCATCCTCAGCATCTCTCCTGCTCTGTACGAACCCATCTGCCACCTGAACTTAAACCAAGACCTGAAGCGTGTTGCACTGTCACGATGTGAGGGTGTGAACACATCGCGCTTCATTGAGCCTTAACAGCCCACGTAAACCTCATGTGAGCATCACCGTGGGCAAATCCCCACACACCCAGGGCATCCTTCCCAGAGCAGGGTGAGGTGAGGACCAAACCCAGCCCTCCCTCCCTCCCCACTTCTCGTTCCCTTCCTGCTGCCCTTCCATGCCATGCAGCCTCGGTGGGCAACATCCCTGCAGTGGTACCCTCTGCCCCAGTGCAGACACTGATGCACTTCTGCAAAGCATCTGGGTTTGATGCTGAGCAGCGTCTTCGCCCTGTGTCCTTGCACATCCCTGCTTAACCCTGCTTCCCTGGCTTTTGTGTCTCGTGGGAAAGACTTTTCCCCTCTGTTTCTCCTCCCAGTATTGCTGCTAGGAGAAGGGGCTGTCATGAGCTGTTTGCCACCATGCCTGCACTGTGATACCCCTCTGGGATAAGGAGGAGGTGACGTTAAGGGCCTCTGCTTCACAGCAGTCTGGAGAGGATGGAAAACTCATCCATGCCCACTGCAGGGCAGTACAGAAGGAGCATCAGGGGTTTAGGTCGCATAGCTGGGTCCTTCCTGCCCCATGCTGCCAAGCCAAGGGATGGCAAAGGGGAATTGCTGCCAGCTGATGGGATGGAGTTTGGGGCGAAAGAAATGGTTTGTGGTGCAGATCTGAGAGCCCCATGATGTGAAAGAGAGTTGGCCAGGTGAGATACCCTTCTCGAAACCCATTTACCTCCCTGGCCTCTCCCCCCAGGCTCCCAACAGCAGCTCGTCCAGCTGAGCATCCCCCAAAGACCACCACGAACACCTGCAGGTTGCCAGTTCTCACCCTGCATGGCCAAAATAACCCCCAGCAGCATCCCCCTGCTTGGGAACATCATTGCTTCTCAGCACTAGCATCACTCAGAGCAGCTTATACCCTGCAGCAAGGAGATGAAAACACTACAACCAAGGAAAGGCAGAGGGGAAACCACTGCCCTTTACAGGCTGCATTTCTACCCCATCCCCACTAGCATCACAGGGTGTCCCACATCCTCTTCCGAAAGCCAATGCTGCAGCAAAGCACCCGGTGCTCCCATCTCCCACCAAGGAGACACCACACAGATCCCAACCCCAGAGCCCTGGACCCCAGATCCCCCCTCCAAGTTCAGCAGAGCCCTCTGTGACGCTGAGCACCCCGATCTTCTTCTTACCTTTGCGGAACGGCATGGGGCAGTGGGATGCAGGCTTCCGTGGCGGCGATGACTTGCGCTTCTCTATAGATCTGTTTCTTCTTGATTTCTATCTTCTTTCTTCCTTCTTTTAGGAGGAAACGGACATATTTGGGCAAAGCCCGGCAGAAACCAGCGTCATTGGGAGGCAGGCACTGCAGAGAGGAGGAAGTGTGCTTGCTGGTTCGGAGCTTTTAACCCCTTGCTTCCCGGAGGCAGCGGGGCTGGGAGAGGGGCGATAGGGACGGCATAAGGAGCTGATGCTGTTAGGACGAGGTGGAAGGCACTGAGAAGTGGTGTTTGGGTTTGTCTGTGGTGGTGTTTTTTATCTTTCTTGGTAGGACCAAGAGAGAACTGAATGTAATGGATGTGTGTGGGATAATGGGGTTTTGGCCTCCCACATCCCCTCTGCCAGTCTTCTGAGCTCAGCAGAGCACCGATCCTGTCTTCTCTATGGTAGTACTGGGCCAAGCTGGGAAAACTCAACTGCTTCTAATAGGAAGGCAGAAACTCAGAGCCTCAAGCTTAGTATCTCCTGTCTGCCCCTGCACGGGCTGGAGCATCCAAGGTAAAAGCAATTGGATGCAGCAATAGGACGTGGAGCTGTTGGAGCGAGTGCAGAGGAGGCCACGGAGATGCTGCAAGGGCTGGAGCAGCTCTTCTCTGGAGCCAGGCTGAGAGAGCTGGGCTGGGGCAGCCTGGAGAAGAGAAGGCTCCTGAAGGGGAGACCTGAGAGCAGCTCCAGTGCCTAAAGGGGCTGCAGGAAAGCTGGAGAGGGGCTTTGGACAAGGGCCTGTAGGGACAGGCCAAGGGGAATGGCTTTAACCTGCCCGAGGGGAGACTGAGATGAGCTCTTAGGCAGAAGCTCTTCCCTGTGAGGGTGCTGAGGCGCTGGCACAGGGTGCCCAGAGAAGCTGTGGCTGCCCCATCCCTGGCAGTGTTCAAGGCCAGGCTGGACACAGGGGCTTGGAGCAAGCTGCTCTAGTGGAAGGTGTCCCTGCCCATGGCAGGGGTTGGAGCTGGAGGAGCTTTAAGGTCCCTTCCAGCCCAGAGCAGTCTGGGATTCCAAGACTCTATGAATTGGAGGTTCAGATCCTGCTGTGCTAGCCCCCATGCTGAGGATGTGCAAACCCAGCTTCTGCGATTACATCAGGACTGAGAGCTGAGATAAGCTGTGAGCTGAGCCTAGGTATTTGGAACAGAGTCAGGTCTGTGTGTCCTGATCTCTACTATCCAACCTGCAGCTCAGGGTGCAGCAGGATGTGAAGGTGGAGCATTATCACCTGAGAAAGTGGCTTATTTTCACTGTGGTTCCTTTGCCCTCCCTGGATGTAGAAAAAGGCATTGGCTTGGAGCTAGCTCAAGAGAAACTCCAGCTACGCAGGTCTGGACCCCATCTAGGTGGTTAACAGCCACACCATGAGCTCTCTGCTGTGTCTTTGCTCCCTGCAGGTTTCTCCTGCCAAGACCTTCCTCAAAGCATCCCTGTGTCAGTGGCCATGGTGGTTTAAAACCTCCCTGCCCAGCTAGTGCAGGCTCCAGCCCCATTGACCTTAGTGGTGCTCAAGGTGAGCACTCTCCATTTGCTCCAGTGGACAGATTTGACTCCATCTCCCCTTGGAGAAGCCTGTTTGAGCCAGTGGGTTGAGAGCACTCCGAAAATACCCCTCAGGCTCTGTTAGGAGAGCTGGAACTCCAGCAGGGACATCAATGTCTTACATGGCATTGGTGCCTTTCCCCTGCTCTGGGACTGATCGCTGCAGCATCCTCCCACGCTGCTGCATCCTCAGCACCATGAGGGACAAAAGCACACCAGACCTGGTGGCATGGGCTGCTGGGCTTCCTTCCAGCCACTGCAACCAGTTAGAGCTGCTGGTTCTTCCCTGTCCCTGGAGAACATGGCAGCACAGGCTGCAGGTGGGACTCTGCCCAGGCACATTGAACAGGAACCATTTTCTTGGCGAAAAATCATGCAGAAGTGGAATTTTGCAGGATATTTGAATCCTGATTGGTTTGTATTGACCTTTCCCAGCTGTGTCTTGTAGGAAGCTGTCTCTAAAACAAAAGCATGATAATAATACTTTCGGCAAATCATATTTTAGAGGAGTTGTTCAGTTACAACTGACCCAGCAAAAAGTCCTTTTACCTTTCCCCCAGGTTTAAAACCCCTATTTTATGGCTGAGATGCTGTAACTGCAGCCCTTGGCCTCATCCTTAACCCCATAAAACCCCTCGTTGGCCAGGATAAAGATGGAGATTTAACTTGCCTGGCACCCCATCTATAGGTGTGCACAACCAGGCTTTGTATCAAGGGGTGCAGGAGAGACCTACATGGCTCAGCACTTCTGCATGTACCTAAGGGAAGCAGAGACATCTCTGTCTACACAGAGAGGAATGGATTTTTGTGTCAGTGATTGCCCAGCCAGGAAATCAGTATTGAGCTGACCTCCCTTTCCAGTTAGTGGTGCAATGATGGGTGGGAGCAGGCTGCGAGACAAGGATGCTTTGCTTGGGCTGGAGCCACTCAGTGCTTTCAGCCTGAGCATCACTCACGGGATCTCCTTCGCTACGGGCAAATCATAACGCAAACAGCTCATTTCAAATATTGATAACCTTCTGAATGGCTTATGTGTCCCAAGAAGGACGCGGGTGCTGGTAACTGCTCGTGCTGGGATGTCGTGGGACATGCTCACACCATCGAGCCGGCTTGCATAATCCTATCTTGTCCTTTATAAGGTGTGTGAGTGCTCGGGCAGGCTCTGAGCCTCACCCCCTCGGTCACACGTTGCAGGGAGGTGCTGCTCCCCCTGCCAGCATCATGCCCTTATCCCACTGCTCAGCTCTCGCTGAGATGATGCATTTACACCTAAGCAGTCCCTCAAGGCTGCACCTCGGTGACCATCAGTGAGTTGTATATAGCCCTGAGGCTGCTGTTTTCAGCTCAAGGCCTTTGCTGTCTCTCCCACGGCCCCAGACACCCGGTACCCAGCTCCACATCTTGATCACCAGCTTGATGCTTCAGCCCTGCAAATGTAGAAGGGAAAGTTGGTTTGGGGCCTCTTGTTTGCAATGGCAATGCTGTTTCTGCTGGGAGAGCAGGCAGCACAACCAGGTCATCAGGGTTTAAGATGCAGCAAGGACTGGGAATGATAAGCTTTTGGAAGCTATAACCAACCTCCATATACCCTACAGCCTGACCTAGACAGATTACTTTTCACTAACCTCTGGTATTAGAGCTGGCGTCTTCATATCACAGAGATTAAGTGCTCCATAAAGGTGTCAAGACAAAATTGGATTAGAGAGATGGAGGTTAAAGACTTAGGAAGAGGTGCTCTTGGTCTCTTGCAGAGCTCTGGACCCTGCTCTCCTGTTTTGAATAGTTATCAGGGTTTTGGAGAGAAGGAAGGAATGGGACAGCATTCCCTGGGAATGACCTGCATGCAGGGAATACTGCAGCAGCACCATCCACTGTCATGTACCTCAGTGGCTTTCCTACAGCAGGCTTCTAACTGTGGTGTTGCTCTTCCCATGCAAAAAACTCAGTCTTCCCTCTCCATTGATTTCCATCCTTGAGCTTTTGAACACATCCATTTGGCACTGAAGAGAAAGCATCACATCTGGAGAAACATCTCCATCTTTGCGATGCATCCAAAGTGACAATCAATCAGTGCTCTTTCACACAGCCAAATCCTTGCCATGTAGTTAATCCCTTTTCTTTTAAATCAGAAAAAAAAACCAACAATGTATGTATTGATTTTGTTATGCCATAAATTCATTTTTAGGGTGTCGCTCCTCTGGATGTGCTTGAAGTGGGAAGATGCTTAAAAACTGCTTTGGAAAAATCCCCACATTCTTCCTACAGGAGGAATAAGAATCAGGAGAGAAGCAAGGAAAGCTTTAGTCATCCTCCTGGAAAAGATCCTGTTTTCCATAGAGCTGCGGTTGTTTTGGCCTTTAAGCATGTGCTGCTGGAAGCATCCTTGCAAAATCTCTGGTACCTGCTTTAGGCATCCCCAGCATCAGCTGGGTTATGTTATAATGAACAAGCAGGGCTGGAGAGATGGGCAGGCAGGCACCAGAGCAGGGCAATGAGGTATCCTGCACAGGAGATATGGTCCAGGGGAGCAGAGCTCCAGTTCCTTGTCCCCTTCTGCCCACATCTATAGGGCTAAAAGCTTAGGGTGTGTTAATCTGCTTGGACATAAGACATAAGGCTGAGCTCTTACATTTCCGTATTAACAAGAATGAAACGCAGCTTGAATCCCTGGGCTTTGGGATTTCTCTGTTTCCTGATGCTAAAAAAGAAAAGGAAAAGAAAGGAAAACCCATAAAGCCGCAATCATGAGCTCAGCAGGGATCAGAAAACAGAGATGAGAGGAAAAATGTGCAGAAGTAACACGCTATCCCTTCTCCCACTAAGTGCAATGCCCTCTTTGGCTCTCGGTTCTCTGCTCTTCCCCTGCAGCTTTTCCACCTCAATGTCCATTTTCCCCCCTATTCAAGTAGGACTTTGCTCCCTGCTATGGAAAGCTGTGAGTTTGCTCCTGTGTACAGAAAGCCATGAGCAATGCTCAGTCCCATCACACGCAGAGATCACTCCAGGAGCACAGCTCACTACAGGGCCACATCTGTATTTATTGTCAGCCACTGCATAGCTCTGGGTAAGCTCTCAAGCACATACGGACTTTGGCATCCACTTCTCTTATAAGAGTGGAAGATCTTAGCTTTGCCCACCTTTGTTCTCCAGCAGTTAAGTCCTGCACTTCCCTGCATTTTCTCCTCCTTGCACTAAGTTGCTGAGTTGCATCTTGGGCGACACAAAAGGTTTTGTCCCAGTAAATAGGTAAAATCACACGGCACATCCAACCCTGTGACCTGCAGGAACAGAAAGGGGATCTCAGTGCTCAATTAGAGAAAGGCTCAGAGTTCAGAGATCCTTTCTTGAGGAGGAGAAAGGAGCAGCTCCCCATTTGGACACAAGACATGAATATCAGTAACAACATCCAGGGGTTAAGGCCCATAGGCTGTGGAGCTGGCTGATTCTAGGAGCACCTCCTAGAATTGCCAGGTTTTGCATCCTCTCTGAGGCATGGAATGCCACCAGTCTGCTGAGGAAAAGGTCCATTTTCCATCTCACTCTGCAGTGTGTTGATAAGAGCGTTCGCATGAGGTCTGTTCCTCTCACGTACAGACCGGTTATTGAGTTAATACCTTCAAATACCCACAGTCATCTCTCATGCATTACACTGAGCACCATCACCCCTCCACCTCCTTAGCTCATGCAGTTGTTTCTCCAGGACACTGCAGTGAACCACTATTCAGGGAAAGGAATAGCAAATGCATCCATCCACTAAACTACATCACAGGTGAAACCACCTGCCTGAAATACAGTTTTGGGCCAAAGGAGGATGGAAATGAGCTTCACATACAGTACACAATCAAATCTCATGTGTCCTGTCGGGAGCTGCCTCACCTTCTCCAGCTGGACCCCATGAAGTCCATTCTACAGCCATAACTAAAAGTCAGTGGTGGTGTGTAGGAATTGCTTTGTTCCTCTATGGTCACCCAGCACCAGGGTTGCCCATGCTTTTTCCCACTGTATGAATAAGCACAGAACATTCATGTTTTATGATAAACTCCCCAAACCATCTGGATCTGGTGTATAGGATTCAGCAGAAACTTTATTCATAGAGCAGATGCAAGGACCAATCTGTGCTGCCTCGTAGTTGCCATCATCCTCTGGACTATGATGCTGCCCATCAGTGCCTCCCTGCCAATGGGTTTAGTCTAGCACTAACCTCAAAAGCCTTCACAGTTCTGAAAGTCCATGGGGGGATTTCAAAGGAGAGCAAAGGCCCTGAGGACACGTGGGAAATACTGAAGTTCCACATAAACTAAACTGATCGGATGATGAAGGCCCTGGGATGCTCTTTAAGTGCTATGCAGATAGAATAGCATCTTCAGCATCACAGGGCAAGAGGGAAGTCCTGTATTCCCAAGGCCAGGTGCTACTCACGAACCCCACTTCCCACAGCACAGCAGCCAGCCACATCTCCTGGCTGACACATCCAGAGCTCCCCAGAACCTCCATTCTTCCTTCTGGCACAGGGTGAAGCCTAAACTCAGGCGCTGCTTGCCAAGGAGCAGCAGCTGGAGCCTGGCCAGGGGGTGCTCCTGAGTGTGACAGCCCACCGGATGCTCGTCGCTCTTGAAGGGTCTCCTTCCTTACAGAAATGCTAATGGAGGTTTAGAAATCCAGACAGCACCAGAGAAACCACAAGGAGTTTTCAAAGCAGCAAAGCAAGCCTCCAGCTGCAGACAGGCTGTACCCTTTCATCACTCAGCTGACAGCAAATTAGCAGGCAGAGCACTGCTAATACAATCAGTCCTTGTTCCTCTCTTAAGGACAACTGCCTCAGCACCTAAAGGCATGGATTCTCTGAAGGAGTCAACCATTACCACATAGTACTGCAGTTACTGGTACAGAAAGTGCTTGTAAGCAATATAAGAAGTTCTTCTTGATTACAAGCTCTTGCATTATTGGGAAATGGAAGAGGGTTGCAGTTGCACTTGGTCAGGAACACATCAGTGCTAGATGCAGCTGTAAGCTGCCTCAGCTGGATGGATGCTGTCTACTCCAGGCTTTAGAGAACTGATTCTGGCGCAGCTCATCCTGGAAACTCTTTTTATGAAGGACAAGGATATCATCAGTAGTAATCAGCATGGATTCACCAAGGGGAAGTCATGCTTGACCAACTTGATAACCTTCTACAACAGGATGACTGGCTTGGTAGACAATGACAGAGCAGCACATAACATCTACCTGGACTTCCATATGGCTTTCAATCATTGTCTCCCATAAGATACTCCTCATAAAGAAGGTGTTGAAGTACAGGCTGGATGAGCAGACACCGAGGTGGACTGAACACTGGCTGGTCCCAGAGAGGGGTGGTCAGTGGCACAAAGTCTACCTGAAGGCCAGTAACTAGTGGTGTGCTTCAGGGTTTTACACTGGGTCCAGTCCTGTTTAACACCTTCATTAAGGATGTGGGTGATGGAGCAGTAATCCCCAGCAGGTCTGCAGCTAACACCAACCTGGGAGGAGTGGCTGATACCCCAGAGGGATCCTGACAGCCTGGAGAAATGGGCTGTCAGGAATGTCGTGAAGCTCAAGAAGTGCCAAGTCCTGCAACTGGGGAGGACCAACCTCAGGCCTGGGATTTGATTTAACAGGGGATGAATCCATGTCTTGCTCAGGGCCTCTTGCACCAAGTGCTGTAAGGACAGGAAGTACTCCCTCAATAGACTTGTGCTTGAGGAGCAAAACAGATTTAAGAGGTTTTAGAACCTCTTTGAAGCCTTAAACATTTTTCCTTCTGTCTTTATTAAAGCTACATGAGCTTACAATGCACATTTCATCCTGTAAAGGGTAAAACACCCCAACACACTCAGACACACCTACCACAGGAGCCCGTTTTCAGGTAAGCACCTCAAAAGCCAAGCACTTACAGACTGCAGCACACAAATTACATCTCCTTCCTCTCAGCTGAATCTGCTTCAGAATTCAAAATTCAAGGCTGAGAGCACATTGTTTATGGTTAAAAATAAAAGCAGCTCCTCGAGGAACGTGGGTTTTGGCTGCATAGTTGCAAGTATGGGGCAATAGGGTGCAATCCCAACTCTTCAATCAACCTTCTGCATGACCTTGGGCAAGACACTTACTGTACCTGCCTCCCTCCCTCTTGGTACAGGCATTCAGCAGCACATTCTCTGGGGCAGCAACTCTCACTTTGCATATGGCATTGGCCAAGCAAGCTCAGATTTTAACAGTAGTGATGTTAACTTGCCTGGAGAAGCTGTGGCTGCCTCATCCCTGGCAGTGTTCGAGGCCAGGCTGGATGGGGCTTGGAGCAAGCTGCTCTAGTGGAAGGGGTCCCTGCCTGTGGCAGGGGTTGGAACTGGAGGAGCTTTAAGGTCCCTTCCAACCCAAACCAGGCTGGGATTCAATGATTAAAAATGTTCCCTGTGAGCTCCATCTCATCAGATTTCTTTAGTCTGACACCAAGCAGGCAAGTGAGAAACTGATTCAACATGGGTTATGTGTAGAACACTGCATATAAGAAAATGCTATTATAACCTATGTACATAATGATGGGCTCTGAAATAGCTGCTACCACTCAGTAATGAAACCCTGGGGTTATAACAGTAACGAAAGCAAAGTCATTACTTCCCTACTGTTAAAATAGCAGCCAGTGTTATGAACTAGGAAGAAAATAAGGCAGCAAATGGTTATGTTGCTATGCAAATCCCTGTTCTGGAGACTTCAGGGTTAGTAACACACTAGGGACACCTCATTCAGCTCAGGCTGACACGTCCTACACATCCCTCTCGGCTTGCTGTTTCAGGACACTGTCAAATCTCTCCTAAGTAGGCACCTAATCGAGATTCCCAGAAGTAATGAGCAGTTCACACTGAGCTCAACAGGAGACTCAGGTGTTCAGAGAATCAGAGTATTTATGTGGGTACTTAAAACATGATTAAAGCTTAACGTTAGGAAATCAGGCCTGAAAAATACCAAGAGCCTCATCTGAAGCAGCATAACCAATCCTATGCTGCCAATGAGGCAAATTTATCTGAATAGGCCATCATCCTCTTTATTTTCTTTACCTTTTAGGGCACCACACAAAAAGAGAAACTAAAATACTGCTTCAGGCCATAGTTAAAAGTACAAACCTCACAGAAAAAGGTGGCTGCACAGTATCAAATATGCAAAGACAAAGAAACAAGTAAAACTTTGTAGCTGCAGTGAAGGACTCCAAATTAAGTGCTGCTGAGCCTTTTGAGAGGGCACCGATGAATCATGGAGGGGGAAAGAAAAGGATATGTAAGCAGGAAGCACTGGAGGTGTTAATTTGAGCAGCTGCTAGAAATAGATAAAAGTCAGTGACAAGATTCCAGAGGGAGGAAGTAGGGAAGTTAATTCAGAACTCAGTTTTTCAAGGCATGCAAAATACAGCCATACCCAAGAAAGATGGAGCCAACACATCAACACAGGCCAAGTGGAAGAATGTGCGTCTGCAAAACATGCTTCCCAACTACGTTATCCATGGTACATAAAGTCTGATTAAGGACCCCAGCCTTTCCAGCTTTCCACACCCTTTTTTAGGTGTGGAAACACCTAAGGACAACTGTTCAACTGTATTTGTACAGCATCCAAAGAATGATTAAAGTACAGCAGTGTAGGTCTGCTCACACTTCTGTCTTAGTGAGCCCATGGTACAGAGAAATACTTCATTTATAGCATGTATCTCCTATACAAACCACTAAATGAACCAGTCCTCTCTCCTACATTTCCAGGGGTAAGCTTTACTTGGGAGTCTTCAACCACAATAACGAGCTTTAGAACTAAATGGTTCAAAACTTGCTAGTACAGTAATTCTCAGCAACTAGAAGAGCTGCATCTCATCAAACTGGAAGCTCAGAAGCTGGATTATAGAGAAAGCAGCAGAACAGCTGGTAAGAAGACAAAAATTAGCCTGTATACATCAGAGAAAGCTTACACTCAGTAACTCAGAACAGAGATATTTGCTGAAATAGGAGCCATAAATAAATCATGGTGCTTAAAGCCGAGTTATATTTCAAGCTAAGTTAAGATCACACTAAATATGTTATCAGTGCTTAACTTTCTACAGCATGCCTCCTAAGTTATTTGACTCTTTTAAGTACATCTATGCTAATTTATACTAGGTAATTTCTTCGTTTTACTACACAGAAGTTCTTTACTGTGGGGGTGGTGAGACACTGGCACAGGTTGCTCAAAGGAGTGGTGAATGCTCCATCCCTGGCAGTGTTCAAGGCCAGGCTGAACAGAGCCTTGGGCAACAAGGTCTAGTGTGAGGCGTCCCTGCCCACGGCAGGGGTTTGGAACTGGATGTTCTTAAGGTCCTTTCCAACCCAAACCATTCTGTGATTCTATGATAGTAGCAAAGACCTCAAAATGTTGCTCAAAGTCAAACAGAAAACTAAGAGCAGAGCCAACAACAGAATTCAGATTCTGTTACTGCCCCAAGTCCTGTGCTTTTACTATTAGTCAGGCTGGCTCTTCACCTCTGCTGCAGTGAGGTTGTCTAATGGTGGATCACAGCAGTCACTGACTGTGGAGCAGGCCCTGTGCAACACAAGAGGGTAGTAAGGAAGCCAACACGCAGTAAGTAAAATACAAGGGTTTTTTAAAAACTGATTTCTGTTTTACAAGCAAATGTTTGTACAGAGGTTGGTGGAACACAGACAAAGTAAGTGAAACACAAGACCAAGGGTTTCTCATATAGGTCTGCAGCCCAAACTTAATAAAAGGCCAATAAGTGGAGATATTCACAGCGTTGATCAACTATATGTCTATACCCCCTCCCCCCAATACATGTGTATAACAGGAAGAAGACATCCAGCATCAGCTTTCAAACACCTTAAATGCCCTCAGAGCTCACTTCCATGTTGGTATCTGCATAATCCTAGGTGCAATGGAGCACAGAGACAACTGCCATCACTGCATAGCCACCCCTTGCCAACTCTTTGTCACATACTGTTCCCAAACAAAAAGCAAACATCAATCAGGAGCAGAGTGCTAGCTATGATTTTACATTAGATTATCAAAAATTAGTGTGTAATCGTTTAGTTTGTACTCTTCACATTACATATGAGAATTCTCCTCCATCACCTCCTACTCTGAACTGTTCCACTGGCACTCCTCAGAAGAAAAAAAACTAACCCTGGTGTTATTAACCTCCAATATAGAAATATAGAGATATAACAATAGCCAGGTTAGAATCAATGAAACAAGAAGTTAGTTATGTGTGATATTAGAGGAATTGGGATTCTGAGACACAAGAATGAGTTTCCCCTCAGTTCTACCCGTAGCATTTGAGTAATGACCTGTCATCAGTTAACCCTGGATATTTCTGCAAAGACTGACTGACAGCACAAAGCTCCTGCTAACAGTCCACTCATTCAGATTCAAATGGCTAAGCAGTTTAAATTCCTTCCTCCTTCTATTTCCCTGGGTTAAACATGTGTATTCTTTGGATTTGGGAAGAAAGACAGACTCGTTCCTTGTTACTTTAGTCTCCATAGAAAGCATGGTCCTGGAGTCAGGTAAGAACAAACTAGCTGCCAGCTGTCCAACAACCCCAAATCACTCTGGTGTGCAAGGCTGTAATGTAACTCTGAGAGATACCATCAGGGAAGAGAAGCATGACAGCACATAGTCCCTTTCCAGAGCTTCCCACTTATTATGGAGGCAGCACAGGGACTCCATGATGAAGCACCAGAACAAGGAAAGCAGGAATACAGACAAAGCATCTCCTCAGCAGTGGGTTTTCAAGAGAACCATGTCGTCTGAAAGCTCCGAAACAATCCAGATCCCCAGAGCAGTAAGCGGAATTGTGCAATTCAAAACCACACAGACGTGAATCTGACTTTCAAAGGGCTTTATATTACAAAAAGAAAAATGTAAGTCACAACGAATGTGAAAAATCCATTCAATGAGGCTTGTTTCCAGTTTGCTAGGAAAGCTACTTTGCTCTTCCTTATTCCCAGCCTACTGCTGAAAACATGATTGCCAAAACAGTGCCACCTTGAGCAGGGGTTTTAAAATCAAACTTGCTCAGCCAGATCCAGTACTCGGAACTTGTCCAGGTTGTAGAAACAAGCCTTCACGACTCTGCCTCCGAAGTATCTTCCATTTAGATCCACAACAGCTAAAAGTGAAACCAGTGACAGGTCAGCAAGCACCAGTTCAGTTCACTAATCAATCAGGGAGAGCATTCAATGTCTCTACAGGACTTAACTCTGAGGTTCACAGGACACTATTTACTATCCTACCTTTGATGGCAGATTCAACCCGTTCAAACTCTAGGAATATTCTTACAGCTTCATCATCAGGGGCACCAGGAATCTGAAACAAAACAGAAAACAAACAAAATATCCCAAATCAGAACAAGGAGTAAAAATACTGGTTTAAATTGCTGTTCTTCACAGAAGTAGTGAAGAGAACAGACTAAGAAGATTCCAAAAGCACAATACCCAGAGATTTTTGGATTTGGTGAAGACAGACTCATTCCTTGTTACTTTAGTCTTCACAGAAAGCATTGCCCTGGAGTCAGGTGAGAATAAACTAGCAGCCAACTGTCCAATGACCCCAAATCCCTCTGGTGTGCAGAGGATTTACAAAAGCAAGGCTGTCATGTAACTTAGTTTCTGACACTAAGTTTGTGTTTTACAGATATAGAAAATCCAGGTTCACAACACAGCAAAGGAACATGTGACATCTCCTAATCTACACCACTTCTCCTAGGCAGTAACAAGCCAGTTGTGAGGGACAAGTGTTCAGTTTGGTTTCAGAGCTGCCTAAAAGGAACAGATTATCTCTTACCTCAAAGATGACACATTTCCCAACCTTGCCATACTTCTCGCATTCCTCCTTAGTTTCAACTTCTAGATCTTCATCCACCTCCCCAGCACCAACCATGTTCTGAAAGTCAAAAGAACAAACCCAACTCACCGGGATGCACAGACCATTATGTAGACAAACCACAGATGTATTCAACTGTGACCATAAATACTTTAAGCTTCTGTTCAACAGTAACAGCCACAGAAGGAGAGAGTTCCCTACTAATAAGACAAGGTAACTGTATAATCCAAAACACTACTGATTTACAGTCACAACTTGTACCTCAGACATGTTTTTACCATGTAGATGCTGCTCAAAACTACTCAAACTGTACAGTCATTGTAAGAGGAACACAGACTTACACATTTCAACCATAGATGCTGCAAGCACAAAGACATGTTCTCCTACTCCCAACTTACCCTTAGTAAGACCACTTTAGTTGGGCATTTCAGTATCTCAGTCAATGGGTTCGAATCCGCTTTTTTGCCCGTTTCTATGAAGACAGAACAGTGAATCATGAAATAACTGAAGATTAAAGCTCAACTGCCTGAGAGGAGGATGGAGCCAGGAGGGGCTGGGCTCTGCTCCCAAGGAACAAGGGATGGGACATTGAGGAATCGGCCTCAAGCTGCACCAGGGCAGGTTTAGATGGAGCTGAGGAACAATTCCTGCCCCAGAGGGTGCTCAGGCATTGGAACAGGCTGCCCAGGGCAGGGCTGCAGTCACCGTCCCTGCAAGTGTTCACACAGCGTGGAGACGAGGCCTCAGTGCCATGGGTTAGTGGTGACCCTGGCAGCGCTGGGAACAGTTGGACTGGATGGGCTTAAAGGGCTTTTCCAACGTGGTTGATTCTGTGATTTAAACTTATAGGGGTGATTTTATCAGAATCTGTTACCGAACAATGGAATAAAAGCCACAAAATGTAGTTTCATATTAGTGAGGAACAGTCATTCCGAATTTGTAAGAATAGGAATTCTACTTGTAAGGACAGTAAGAGAAAAAAATCACTTCTGCAAAATGTGAACTAAGCTGAACATTGGCAATGTACTATTTCATAATAATTCATCAGTTCAGAATATTATCAGACTCCCTAAGAACTAAAAATCAGGTCTCCTGACTTCCAACACTTGTGCTTAGGCACAGGTGCTGTTCTAGTAAGGCTACATCTTGTCTTGTCTCTAGATCAACCACCAGAGGAATTAGAGCAGTATGTAAAGCATGTGATAGGGAGAGAAAGCCAGCATGAACAGAGCAGGATCACCTCTTGAAGAGAACACTAAACATCCAAACACTGAAGGAGGACAACTGAGGGGAGGATGAGCTAAAAGCAAAGAGGACCACTTTAAAAAAAGATGAATTCCTACAAGAAGGAATATGAACCATTCTTCCAACTCTAACCAGCATTTTCTGCAAGGACAGGTGGCAAACTTAAATCCAGGAGTGTTCACTGACCCTGAACCATTATTCTGCCCCTGACCATTTCTCACAAACTTATTAGTGTAGGACAAAATTACCTTTCTCTGTAGAATCACCAACAATGATCTTGCCACCCCTCTTGCTTGTTTTCTCCACTGAGAGTGCTGTGCTCAGCCCCTGTTCATGCTTTCCCAGCCCCTGGCCCTCTCTGAAACCATACTTCTGCATGATTTTATGAGCCACTGTCCCTCTGCAAAGAGAAAAAGCATCAGTTAGTACAGGTTTCTTCCACAAAACATTATCACTGTATTTTTCTTAAGTGCTTGAACATTCTACCTCCTAAAAATCTCATTACATACAGACTGAAAACATAATAGGTTCTATAAGACTTAACAACCTAGCAACAACAGCACCTGTGAAGATGAAAAGTGTTACCCCTAAATTAGATGGAAGAGTTGTCAGAGAAGGTGACTTAATAAAATTGCTCATACTTTTATGGATACAACCCAACTTCCATTAACAGTGCAAGTCAGCATCATACACTATACAATGGTTTGGGTTAGAAGGGACATTTAAAGACCATCTAGTCCAACCCCACTGCCATGGCAGGTACACCTTCCTCTAGATCAGGCTGCTGACAGTAGATCACAAATGAGATCAGATGAAGGTCTATTTAGTTCGGTTTCTTTTCTTTGTCAGTGGCTGGTATCAAAAGCTTGAGAGAAAAAGGCAGATGTGGAACAACCTAACTCCCACATTAATCAGATCCTGCCGTTAGTTCCAAGTTGGCATAAACTCCAGAGCACAGAGTTTTGTCAGCCCACTCTCTAACATATCTGAATATCCTCAGCATTAATTTAAACACATCTTTCTGAATTTTCAAGAACATATTCAGGCAATAAAATCATAGAATGGATTGGAAGGGACCTTAAAGCTCATGAAGTTCCAACCCCTGCCACAGGCAGGGACAACTTCCACTAGAGCAGCTTGCTCCAAGCCCCTGTGTCCAACCTGGCCTTGAACACTGCCAGGGATGGGGCAGCCACAGCTTCTCTGGGACCCTGTGCCAACGCCTCACCGCCCTCCCAGGGAAGAACTTCTTTATATCTAACTCAAATTTCCCCTGTTTCAGTTTAAAACCATTCCGCCTTAAGTACCTTACAAAAAACACCTCCAGTGACAGGTTTTGAAATTCCCACTGAATGAATACTCATAATCAAAAGATACCTGACCATATTGACATTTCGTTGGAGACCACAGCTAAAGACACAAAAACCATGCCATGGTTCACTAGTTTAAACCACAGTAAATATTCTATGCTCAGTCACTACCATTTTCTCAAAAGACATGTAAGATTACTCATAAGATTACAATGATCCTGGGTAATCGGTGACTACCTGACTATTTTCTAAGCATACTACATGAAACATACAAAGACATATTCAAAAGGCCACAAAGTCTGGCTCTGTCATGGTGAACAGTTAAAACACTAAGTCACAGAATTAGCAGTAGCTAACTGTATGGTCAAAATAAAGCAGATTAGATCTTGTATTTAGCACTTCCTTCAATGAAGTGAAGGCCTGAAGGTCCTGGGGTATTGCTAACTAGAGGTGGTAACAACGCATTAATTGATCCAACAGCCCTGAGTTTGATTATCCTTTTGCTGCACAAAGTGTTTCTATTAAAAAATGCATTAAAAATCATTTCCAAAATGGAAATGTAGTGTAATCATGTTTGACTACACTGAGGCTGCATTTCCACAAACCCAATGCAACTGCTAAGAGTACCACATCTAACTACTCCACCTTTCAACTGAGATCTCAAGATGTTTTTAGCTATGAATTCGACTTCCCCTTGTTGCCACAGTAGTAACAAGAACTACACGATGCTAATTCAGAAAGTAACTAGGCAGATCTGCAGCCACAGCTGCTACATTCCTGCAAATATGCTTTGAATTTCTGAAGAAACAAACAAAGCAGAGCTGCTTTGCCCCCTGGTATGTACCACATTGAAGACAAAGGTGGAAAAAAAACCCTAGAGGATCTAACATGCCATCTGTGATTTCCTGTTTACTACATTAGCTTGGTTTGTAAAAGCCATAAACACTTTATACCAGAGTGTGGCTTCAGAACTCGCTTAAAAGCAAAGCCTTGAATGCAACCACCTCAAATGCATTTCTCTCCAGCAAGTAAATCCACAGCTTTTCCTGTATCCTGCCAGCCAGAACTATATGCACTCTGACATGTGGTGGGATGTGTTCTTCTCTATTGACAAGCTATTTAAACTTTTGGTTTCCACCACCTTTTTTCCACCAAATGAGCATAAGTCAATCATTTACCCCATGTTAGCAAGGAAAGAGTTGCTAGGTCCTGTGGGGGAACGAGGTCTTTCTGGCTCATCATATACTGGAGGAGGAATAGCTGCTTTGGAAGATGGTGGCCGAGGTCTCGACTCCTCTTCATATGGAAATGATGCCACAGCTGAAGAAAACAGAGACATTTGGTTTTTCAGTAAAATACTTTGCATGATCCAACCTACTTGTTATGAGCACTGGAATACTGTGCCTTCAGTTTACCACATTTACACACAGCTGCAAGTTGTACTTTCTTCTGCATTGATACTAACAAAAGTCTTCCACATAAAATCCAAATCCCAAGATTTCCTTTGCACATGCTGCTTTAACATCCCTCTTCCTCTCTCCCTCTTAGAAACAAGAGTTATCTTGATTCTCCTCATTGGATATAAAGCGAGTTTGTATCCACAGGTCTGTAATGCATTTATTAACCTCTTACTTATCAAATGGAAAAAAGAAACATTAAGAGGCCACCTGCACTATGAGCTTATCCACACAGAGGGCAAACAAACTTGAAAGCCTCGTTCATCAAGAACAGAATTACAACAAAACCAGATCAATGCATACAGCCTGCGGGCTGGGGACTGGGAAGAAAAGTGCACTGGAGATGTACACAAAAGAGGAAGTCTGAAGAAGAATGAATGCAGCTCGAAGTGAAGTGTTTATACAACCTGAAGAGATCTGACAATTCCTGCACTGAAACTCTTCCTGTGGTGTGGAGATATATCTGTATCTATCTCTGTATCTATATATAGGTATTTCAATCATACTGATGAGATTATTGGACTACCTTCCACTGACAAGTCAAATGTGAAGAAAAAAAGCCTACGGAGCACTGAAGGAACACACTTTTCAATGGACTTAAGGACTTGCAGACTGACATAGTCTTAGATTATTTCCTGCTCAACCAGGAGTTCTCCCTTACCAAATAAAACATCAGATGTAACGCTTGGGGATGTTGTATGAGCAAAACCCAGTCCCTGTTTAAGCAGCAGATGAACTGGTCTGTGGGACTTCTGCTACAGCAGTGTTTTCTAACGTTTTTCCAGTCCAGCTTTGAGCATCAAGTAACAAACTGTACAAAGGATTCCTTGTGAGATCATGTCCCATTTCAAAAAGCTCTCTCCCTCAGGATATTTCCACCATTTCCAGCCTCTATTTACTTTTCCTTGACACTGCTCAATTGCTCTTCATTATTTACTCAAAACAACCTCTTTCTGTTTTGAATGTTTGCACACTTCAAATGCTTTCACTACTGTATCATCCACTCACGCTGACAAGCTTCGCTTTTGGTAAAGTTGAATGCTCTCATGAATAAAACCAGGACTCCCAAAGGAACGTTTGTGTGCAGAAGATTCTCCTCCCTTATTACTTCTTAACATACACCACACACTGTTCCATATTTTAATTGACAAATTTAAGACCATTCGACATGGAAAAAGAGGGAATGGGTTTGTTCTTAAAGTAAGATTGTGCCATCTAGTGGTTAAGAGAAAGCTGGTGCACACACACAGCTCTTCAGCAAATACTGCCTCCCTCAAAAACTAAGTGCTGCCTGTAGCACACAACCCCTTCAGAAAGATACTCATAAAGTACCTCCTAAAGCAAAAGGCAATAGAAAAATTCCGTCTCCATGCTGTGGAGGTTTCTAGTCTACCCAGAGGAACTTGTCTGCAACGTTTCACATCACAAATGAGCCACTGAGCATGGTTGTAACAGACCAGCTTGCCAAACCACTTCGCAGCAATATAGAAAGAATTCTTTAGAATGGAGATGTGAAGCACAGTAGTGTTGCAGGATCCCACAGCTTCCCCCATGAACAAAGAACCGGTACAAGTTCTTCTGCCAAAGAATTGTACGGGAAGAACATCAGGACAACAGAAAGCTGAGCAAGAAATAAACACAGCCAAGTTTCAGAGAACAGGATTCTGGTGTACTTACGCTCTTTGTCCTTCTCAACAAGGGAAGTGGGTGGTGCAATGGCAGCTCCTCCCATACCTATGAGCAAAATGGAAGGTAACACATTTGTATGATTATGTTCTGCTGCTCGAAATAGCTTCACTGAATCTTAAGATAGCTCCTGGCTCCTCACCAGCCAATTCTTAACCCACATCTCTATCAAGAGAAAAGCAGCAAGAGAGCAGTCTGAGAAGCTTCAACAGTGGTGAACTAGAACTGAATGAAAAGCACATCAAGGGAGACATCAAACTGCAGTGATGTACTACTACATGTCGTGTCTGTCATAAACATATTTCACAGGATTTCAAAGTTAAAGACTAGAGGGAAACAAACCTTTAGTTCTACAACTGCTCAATCAAACCAAATGAGAAAGATGCTCTGTTCAAAATTAGCTACACTTTCAAACCAGTAAAGTACAAAGCCTCTTAATGAACAATGTTCTAACGTAGTCTCATAACTTTCAAGGCAGAGCAAATATATGTCATGTCCCCTGTCAGAAATTTTCTTTTTTAGAGTAACAACAGCCCTGAACTATTTACTGTAACTTTAGTGCTGAAAGTTTAATTTTATAGCATCATAGAATGGTTTGGGTTGGAAAAGAGCTTAAGATCATCCAGTTCCAACTCTCCTGCTATAGGCTGAGACACCTCACCCCAGACCATGTCGCCCAAGGCTCTGTCCAATCTGATCTTGAACGCAGCTAAGGATTTACCATTTCTTTGGGCAACCTCTGCCAGTACCTCACCACGCTCACAGTAAAGAACTTCTTCCTGAACTTCCCCTGTTTCACTTTGAACCCATCACCCCTTGTCCTATCGCTACAGTCCCAGATGAAGAGCCCTTCTCCAGCCCCCTTCAGATAGTGGAAGCTGCTCTGAGGTCTCCACACAGCTTCTCTTCCCAAGGCTGAACCAACATGCAAAGACTATCTCATCACCCAGATCCACACCATCTAAGTAGTTCTAAGGGCATGAAATAACAAATGCAGGAATTGTCAGCTTTAGTAGTTAAAACTCAACAGTGATCCTCTTACAGTGATTTTATCTCGTGCTTCACCCCTTTCCTGGAACCTACACCATGCAGAAACTTAAACCAGGTTATCTATAAACTAAAGTAAAAAGAGGTCTTTCCACAATTTAGCCTGCATGGAAAGAAAGCTTTCTGCATGATGACAGTTATGGTTGTAAGAAAATGCTAGGGTTATTCTAAAGGCTCAGAAATAGCAGTACACACCTCAGCTGAGAACAGAGACATACACAATCCATGGAACAGGATTGTGAATTCCCTGCATTTATTTTTCACCTCTTTCCCCATAAAAAAAATAAATCCAACAGTTCCCTTACTTCTTTTTCGTCTCTCCCTTTCGTAATCTTCATCTTCATCAGAATCTGGATCTGGTCTTCTTGAAAAGCCACTGGCTTCATGTCTGTCTTTACGTCTTCTAGGAAACATAGTAAGTTAGAAACCATCAAAGTTAACTCTTTGCTTTAATCTGTGATATCACCTTTGCACTGTGAATTATACTGCTCCACTCTAATTGGCATTTTATAACATCTTCCATGAAGGCATGCGTAAAAACCTTTGCTTTTTGTTTCTTTGCTTTTATACTCACAGAGTATATTTTGTATAATTAAGACAGATCCAAAGCAAGATCATCTTCCACTTTCAAGTCAGCCAAGAAGAACGTATGAAAATGAGGAAGCACCTGAATAAATCTAGCGCAAACTGACTATGGTGACTGAATGACTACAAAGGAAAAGGTGTTGGGTGGAACAGACCACAAGATAACAGAGACGTTAATTAATCACCCTGCTTTGAACAGATCCCTTCTACATTCCCCACTACAGGCTATACAAAGTAATATCATTTACTCAGTCAACCCCAAAACCATCAGATTATTGAGTAGCTTGGTGATTAAATAAGATTCCAGCAAGTCTATTAAAACATATTTAACATTAGGTGAGAAATGCTTCAAGAAGTGTTTGCACTTCAGCTGTTATTTACTGTGATTATGAAATTACTCACTTTAATATCTCAGAAAAAGGAAAAGTAGTTTTCCCAAACTGTGAGGAGCACAGCGTGGAACTTCAATCAGATCTCACTGCCAGAACAGCCATCAAAACTGTGCTACAGGATGCTAAAAGCAGCTCAGCTGTTCTGAATCTCTGCACTGAATTTAAACCAAACCTACACCCTGTTCTATCACCCAGGTTATTACAATGCATCCAGCTGATGCAGGCTTGGCTGAGATTGTTTCCCCAATTTTAAATCAAAGTGTATGATGTGTTTGTCACTTCCTCTCTCTAATGTTATATATAAAGACTACCCTTTTGGCCCACATACAACAAGCACAAGCATGACTGAACAGCTATCAACACTGAAGCTGTGGAAATGACAGCTTGGATTTCTGACATCTTGACAGAGAGCCTGAGGCATTCCTCCTCCACCAGATCAACGAAGATAGAACCAAGAGCGAACAGAGAAGGCCAAATGGCTAAAAATATCAATATCCACAATCTAAAAAGGGCAACAGAATAACCCTCCTGTAATTCCATAGACTTGAGATGATTCATACCACGATGAAGCTGGCTTATTAATTTCACTTAAAATGGGCAAATATAGTCTTACTGCCTGGCTGGCAGGCATTTCACCATCTGTTTCAATAGGACATCGAATCTGCATTCAACTTCTTTAATATGATTAGAGAGATTTCTTACTCCATGGAAATGGTATTAAGGTAATTACAAGTAAGTAGTGCTCTCTTTTGTACAGAGACAAAGAAGTAATAAATACACAATTAACTTACTTGAACTGAATGCAGACTGTTAATAAAGTGTAACTATGCCTCTCATAGACTGTGATAACTACATATTTAAAACTATGTATCTTTAAAATTATGCATCACTTTGTAGTATTTAAACCCCGAAATGATGGTTTATCACTGAGTGCTGGAAGGTATTTCTGTAGTCAAGTTATACTGACAACACTCTAAAGGTCGAAGTCTGATAATGATGCATTAAGTACACAAATCTTGCTGCTACTATCAAAATAAAGTAGATAAAAACTGACACGTACCTTTCAGCTAAAGAGACTGTTAACATGATAAATGTCATTTTTGCACTATCAGTCGATTTAGCAAGAGTATTACAACATACAACATACTAAAACCTCGTGCTTGTTTCTAAAAGCAGTTTTCTTCAGAAAAGCTTTAAGAATTTCCCTGTTTAGAGGGAAAATTGATAGGTTTGTTCTTTATATAACTGTCACAAGTTTAAACAAAAGCCTTACTTTTCTCTCTCTTCAATCTCCTTTTGCCTCTCCAGCTCACGCTGCCTCTGTCGCTCCTCCCTTTGACGTTTTACCACTTTCTCATAGTCATTTGGGAACATGGGATCATACTCATCTGCCAAAGGAATCAACACATCTCCTGCAGAGAAACCACTGGGTACAGGATCCTTAAAGAAAGAAAAACGATTTGGTCAGCTGATATCTGAAAGCAACCTCCAGCTCGAAACCACTAATTTAACACTTCCTTCTTACTCTCAACACCATAAACCACAATTCCTGACTTCAATAATGGCAGGTACCAGAAGAAATAATTTGCTTCACTTAAAACTAACATCCCATCCAGGCTTTCACTATCTCAAATTCTTCCATGAATTGCCCGCACTCACTCCCCCTACCAAATACAAAAGAGCAGCATGTCACCATGGACAAAAGATTTTTTCAACCCCCCCCTTAATTCATTATTAGAAGTATTAGGGCACCTTGCTCTTGCAAGCATCTGCAAGGGGTCCTCCCACATAATCTCACCAGTCTTTTTCATCAGCTGCTATTAGTATAACACAGAGGTTCATACAGTGTTCTACCCTCATTTGAAAGAACTATTTAGAGCCATGAGGATGATCAGGGGCTGGAGCGCCTCCCATATGAAGAAAGGCTGAGAAAATTGGGGCTGGAGAAGAGAAGCTGCATGGAGGACTCAGAGCAGCTTCCAGTGTCTGAAGGGGGCTACAAGGATGCTGGAGAGGGACTCTTCATCAGGGACCGTAGTGACAGGACAAGGGGTAATGGGCTCAAAATTAAACAGGGGAGATTTAGGTTAGATATAAGGAAGAAGTTCTTTACTGTGAGGGTGCTGAGGCGCTGGCACAGGGTGCACGGAGAAGCTGGGGCTGCCCCATCCCTGGCAGTATCAAAGGCCAGTTTGAACAGGGCTTGGAGCAAGCTGCTCTAGTGGAAGGTGTCCCTGCCCATGACAGGGGTTGGAACTGGATGACCTTAAGGTCCTTTCCAACCCAAACCATTCGGGGATCCTATTTCAGAACCACCACCTTTGAAAAAGTTTCAGGGAGAAAGTTTCTTTTGATTCCTTACCATGAGAAATCCATTTTAGAAGTTAGGTGGCTTTTTTTAAAGTTGATTGATACCCAGGTCCATTTCCAGCATTGGTGCAATCACAATTACATTCATTATTAACCTGACCAAACTGCTCTCTTGCAAAGTACCTTCAAGCTGATCAGAAGAAATACACTAGGAACACTCTGATTTTAACTACACATTAAGATTGGGAATCCCACGCTGTATCACATGGAAAGACTGTATGAAACTGAAATGTTCATCAATTAAAGACTCTTTGAGCAGAGGAAATCAATTTCAGAAAATGGTCATTTTTTTGACCACCAGGAAAGATGATGGAAAACTAAAAATACAGACTGCAGTCAAGTAACTCAAATTCTAAACCATTAGTTTACAGATGAACTTCTTAGCTGCCTTGGTCTTACCTTTAAGCCAGCTGCTACATGAGGTGGTGTGTCCACAATCTGTCTCTCATCAGAAGAGCCTCCTCGTTTCAGGTCAATCACTGGAGCAAGGACTGTGCTTTGTTTTGTTCTTTGACTCTGAAAAACATCACCAAAACAAAGAATGTCTAAAAAAACCAGAAATCAGCAGCTAGTTTTATGTATTTGTAGCTAGTATCTCCAATTTTTGTAGTAAAAGGATGAAAACCACTGTCTCAAATTTTTCGCTGTGCAAAGCTCAATAAATCATTTCTCTTCAGTTTACCAAAATACAGTAATTTCTGCTCTCATAAGACCCCACTTGGAGCTCTGTGTGCAGTTCTGGTGTCCTCAACATAAGGACATGGAGCTGTTGGAGCAAGTCCAGAGGAGGCCACAAGGATGATCAGGGGCTGGAGCACCTCCTGTATGAAGACAGGCTAAGAACACCTGGGGCTGTTCAGCCTCAGAAGAGAAGCTGTGTGGAGACCTCAGAGTAGCTTCCAGCGTCTGAAGGGGGCTATGGGGATGCTGGAGAAGGGCTCTTCATCAGGGACTGTAGAGATAGGACAAGGGATGATGGGTTCAAACTTAAACAGAGGAGATTTATGTTGGATATAAGGAAGAAACTCTTCACTGTGAGGGTGTGAGGCACTGGCACGGGTTGCATCAAGAGAAGCTGACCCATCCCTGCAGTGTTCAAGCCCAAGCTGGACAGAGCTTTGGGCAACATGGTCTAGTGACCATGGCAGGGGGCTGCAACTGCATGATCTTAAGTTCCTTTCCAATCCAAACCATTCTGTGATTCTGTGATTTGTAATGGACCCTGACATGGATAACTAAGTTTATGTCATGTTTTAGTGGTGGCAAAGGCTCTCAGTTCTGAGTCAGATGCCTGTCAACTATGTTTAAAGAGCTGCTACACAAATACAGATCTGATGGAATATTTCAAAGAATGCTTCCATGAAACCAGTGCATATTTTCCTCTTTTTAAGGAACTGAGATCAGACTTGGCTTGTGCATGCACTAGAACATACAGTAGTAGGTGAATGCTTCTAGGCTTGGACTAGGGCCAGAAAGACACCCCTTAAAAATTCAGACAATCTTTCCAGATGAGTTTGAACCAAGTGGGTTTTTTAAGGGGCTCAGACTTATTTCAAAAATCTACTGTTCTTCATATTTTATCATCTGATAAAATGTATTAATCTATTCTGAAATCTGAGTTTTCTAATCCTCTTCTATTAGCCTGTGCATATACTGATACCAGTCACACAAAGAATCTATCTAATAGAGTAGTCATTTAGATTTCATTCATGCAGGTTGTTCTAGTTATCAACTAAATCCTGCCCTCAATTTCAGTGGCATAAAACAGGAGTAAATCCAATGAAAAAAAATGCTGTGCCCACTGAAGTGTTCAGTATCTAAGCTGTTACTTATTTTTAATCAAGTACTCTCACTCTAGAAGCTACACACCACAAAGAACACACACAGGTCCTGCCTGAACCAACGTATCAACACTGCTTGAAGGAGGAGGATGAAATATAGCAATAAAAAGAGCAAATGGCTCTGTCACAGCTCAGGGAATTAGCTTGAACTCTTTCTCCCTTTAGGCACATTGGAAATGCTTCCTGCAGACATTTCTAACGCAAAACAATTTGCACTTTAGAAGCAAAGGTCTTAAACAGCATAAAAGGCATAAAATGATAAAGTATGGCCAACCCATCAATCACAGCATGACCCTTACTTTAAATAAAACCCCAACTTAATCTCATTATCTTTAAAGTTAGATCTGAAGATAAGCTTTTAGCTCTGTTACTTGAAAGATGTTCATCAGTTCTTGGTTCAATTTTAATGTTAATTTTGATATTTCCCTCTAACAGACTTTAAGAAACTTGCACCTTGCCTCTCCTCCCCTCGGTTTTGTAACACTCCTTGCTACAAGCTCACAGCCAAATCCCAGTAAAAGTATCCCAAACTGGTATTCTAAGGTCACAAACCTTCTTTAGTGCTCCAAACAGAAGCTTTAATAACAAAGCAAAACCACAAAGGAACTATACCTTTGCTTGTGTGAGAGCTGCTTTCTTCACCTGCAGCTGAGACTGTAGTAGTTTGAAGTTTTTGGACCAGCCTTCTGTTTTAGAATCGCTGGTCTCAACTCCCAAGTCATCGTAAAGTGACATTTTCCCTTCAATTGAAAACTAGAAGACAAAAAAGACAAATTCCAGATGACACAACAAACCTATGCCAGGGCTTACTTGCTACTAGTTTGTTAGTACACCATATTCTGATAATGACTTGTTTTCAGAGCCAGAGAAAATCTGAAGTAATCAAATGTTACTTAAGCTAGTAGCAAATACACATAACTACAGTAAGGCTGTTTAAAAGCAACTGTTTGAAAAGTAATGAATACTGTTCAAGCATTAACAAGTGATGGGAAGCTCCTAAAACTATGTTTGTAGCATTAAGTACCAGTAATTTCAGGTTTTATAGCAACGCTCTGTGCATCACACAAGCGTTAGTACTTCAGAATCAAACACAAAGGAATTATTGTCTCTGCTGCCCTTAAAAACATATCAGCATTAAAATCATCTTATTAAATGTCACTAATTTTTGCATCACTGTAAAGGAAGATCTTTCTTATACTAAATACACTTGCCACAGTATTATTAAATCACTATTTCCACATATTTCAGAGGCCCTTTTAAAGGCCTATACATAGAACTTACATCTGTATGTGCACACACACCACACACATACATATGCACACGTATATAAAATTAGTTAGGTAACAATATCAAAAACATGACATGAAATGCATCACTTTGATATTGCATCTTAGGTGAACAGAAAAAGAGATATGTCTGTAATGAGAGGTCTATCATTTGTGGAACAAGCTCACTAAATGGGTTTAAAGGCCCTTTTTAAAGCTCACTATTTAGTCTCTGATAGGCCTGGATCACAGCATCTTCACCCCAAAACTAACCTCTTAACTTACTGCAGGATCAAACAGAATTGGTCAGTGGTCTTGCAGATAAAGCTTACAGACTCATCAGCAAGATCTTGATCCCACAGGTCTGACAGACACTTACGTTTGAGGGAACCTGCCTGACGTATGGGAGAAGATGGTTGCTGCAAATAAAACATTCACCTAAGCCTGTGGGAAAAGTCCCGGATACAGCAACTATATTGTAACTCTGAATTTAAAACAAACCCGACAATTTAATCCTGCAATGGAATATAACAACCAGGGCTCAGCAGAAGAGAGTTCACTGCAAGAAAAGGAGGGCTGCACTTACTGGAGATTATCAGAGGTACCTTATAACATACATGGGCACAGGATGAGGACAGGGAACAACATGAATTCCCACCCACCACAGGGAATAAAGTTAGCGCAGTAGCAACGGTGCTATTTTACGAAATACAATGAATATATGAGACATATGATACGATGTATATATGGGAGGTACGATGCACTTCGGGTACGTGATGCTACCCGCACGGACACAGGGAATACAGGGAAGGTGCTGCCACCGCGGGAAAGCGACTTTGTGCCTCAGCGCCTGGCAGGGATGGGGTGCACCGCGGGGAACACACAACGGTGCCCAGCCATGGGGCTGTCACCACGCCGACGGAGCGAAGGGCATTCATGTCCCCCCGTCAAGCGCGCTCGGAGGGGACCGAGGCCTGGGACGCCGAGGGGCCCAGGCCACCCCTCGCAGGCCCCTACCCCTCCGAGCGGAGCAGCCGCACTGCCGAGGCCGCTGCAGAGGAGCCTGGCGCCCTCCTCCCGCTCCGCCCTGCGCCCGCACACCCTCCCGGAGCCCGGTACCGCCTCCCCGGGCGGGCACAGCCGGCCGCGGCCCGGCACCCACCGCTCACCCGTCACCGCGCCGCCGCCGCCGCCATTAGCCGGCCGCTGAGGCAGCCGGGAAGGGGCCGCACCTGCGCACTGCCGCACGCACGCCCTCTCTCCACCAATGAGCGCCAAGCGGCAGCGCCGCTGTTGTACCGCCCCCTGGCGGCGGCGCAGCGCCGGCTCCCTCCCCTCCCAGCCGCTCCGCTCGGTGGCGGTGGGAACGGGGTGGGGGGGACGGACCCTCGCCGGGAGCTGTGGGGTGGGAAAAAGCGCTCTAAACCCGAAAAGAAGGGGACGGAGGAAGCACTCGGAGCGCTGACCTCCTCCTGCAGCCCTGCTGAAGGTGCCAGACGCGCAGCTGAGCCCCCTCTCTCCAGCTGAGCCCCGGCTGCTGCTCCGCAGCCGCCATTCACATCAACTTCCTAATGCAGCGAAGTAGGATACGGGGATGAATTTGGCAAGGGAAGAAAGATGACAGCTAATTGCACGCACGATTTTTCACCCCGGGTGGGAAGTTTGGGTTCCTGGCTTCCGTAGTCCCAAAGTAATCCAAATTCCTTTTGGTTTTCACGATGCACATCGAGTGTAGTCAGCACCTTGAGATTTCTTTGCTTCCTCACGCCTGGAATCCAGTCCCTGATGTGACTTGAGGGTCGTGCGATGAAGCAATACAGTGATGCTGTGGGGTTTGGGGTCTCCCGTAAGTTTGGGGTCTCCCCCAGTTCTAAGTCCTGTGCAGTGGTGGGAATCACAGTCCCGCTCTGGAGGAGATGATGTGAATCACTCATCTCACGATCCGAATGTGATGTTTGGCTCTATAATGATCCCCTGCAATAACCCTTTTATACGGTGTGTGTAACTATGGGAATAGAGACAAACAGCAACAAACACAAAGTAAAGTTTATTTTGGCACCAAACAGCAAATACTATCGGATAATCCATGTAGCTCACTTAAAGCTGCTTTAAATCCCAGTGGCAGCAGCAATACCAAACCCTCATGTTAGTTCTGCACTCATAATTTGAATGATCATTAAGAGGTTTTTCAGGTTTAAAAGCCTGTGTCACTGCTGAGGAGAGAAGAAATCATCGTTATAGCTGAATTGTGAGGGGTTTGGGAAACAGAGTTATGTCCCTGCAATATGATGAGCTGCCACTTGCCCTTGTTTAGTTGGAGCTGTGCTGGAGTTTGAAGCAGATTTAGGAATTCGATCGGCAGAGGGCAGGACTGTATTTCTGCCCAACACTGTATTGTCCCTGTATATCACAAATCTCTATACTGTATTTCTAACTCATTAAGAAATTGTGGCAGCTTATTGAATGCGTAACCTGACAGCTTGTCTCCTTGAGCATTTCCAATTACTCACCAAGCAAACCTTAATTCTGGGGGGGGGGGGGGAAATGGAGACAATAATATGAAGCTCTACTGGGTATGACAGCACAGTCATAATGAAAAAGTTAGGAAGAAAGAAAACTTACAGTCATTTGACATCAAGTGTATTCCAAACGTCCCCATCTATTATTATGCAGGCATGCTTGTTACCATTGCACTGTGCCATTACTGAGGTCACCAGGTAATCATCTTATTGCAAAGTATCTGGCTATTAGAAGTATTTATCCCCTTCATTTTGGCCTGAAGTGGGCTGGATTGGTTGATTTCTCCGATCAGAGTTGTTGCAGAAATTAGTTTTGTTTTCCAAAATAATCCCTTCTATTCTGTAGCTGACTGAGCGTGGGTGTTACCCAACCACACTGGTTTCCCATCTTCTTCAGGTGGCTCACCCCAAAGGCTCGCACTAATTATTCTGTGTTTTCTCTTTGACAGTGGCAAGAATGGCTTTTCTATTTTGCTTTAATGGGCACGTTTATCTCCAGCTCACGCCGGTGTCAGACTGGGTGAGCTGAGATGTCTAAGAATTATGGCCACTTCCACTACATGATAAAGTGATGGAAATAAACATGCGACACTGCAAAACAAAGCACAACCTCCAACCCCAAAGCAGATAGCATTGTCACTTCAACCTCAAAGTACTGCAAGCACTACCTCTGTATTCATCAGAAAGTCCTTACCTCTAGCACTGCTTTGCATTGGGCTACTATGCAGTTTGTTTCCCCATGGTTAGCTGAGAAGTGGTGCTAGTAAGTAAAGCTACTACTTCAGAAAGATCTCATTTCAAGTTCTGGACTATACTAGAATCTTCCCTTCCTAGTTATGCTGCTTTCTACTAAGGCAGTCTTCCTAGGCGGTGCATTTACAGATGAGTGTATTATCATAGTAACAGTGAAAGCTTCTTAAATACAGGAAGAAATTGTCTTAACTTTATTTATGGAGGATCTTCCAAGTATCTTCCTTGGCTTTCTTGACATAGCAATGCCTGCTTTTTTAAGGGAAGGATTTATAATATTAATATATATATATGTAACTTTGTGGAAGAAAGAAAATCAGCAGGACACTTGCCTACTGATTCTATAGTGACAGAATCCTGTTGAGAAAAAAAACAAGTATCCTATGTTAAAGGAAGAAATCAAACAGTTAATTGCATCAAAAGGTGCTGAGAGGAATCGCCATGGGTTGAAATGTCACAGAGCAATAGCACAGCGTGACAATCATTGTGAAAAACTAAAAAGAGGTCAGAGTCTGCAAAGGTGGAAAACATCATAACAATGGGAGATTGCAGTTCCTCCTAGGAACAAGTCACAACAGGGAAGGCACAGGCTAAATGGTTAGACCTATAAATAACTGCCTATCAAAGAAATGAATCAGATACTTCACAAGTAGAGAAGCAGCTCTTGGTTTAGCCTGGAAACTGCGTTAGGCATGGATCAGAACTTATCCACCACAGCAATAATAGCCACAATACACTTGTACACACCCATATAGGAGCAATGAAGCCCCCAAAAAATCCATCTCATTCAATTCAGGAAGGCTGCAGGCAGGTAGAGAAGCCTCACCCAGCTGCCAAGTGTAGAGGTTCCGAACAGACTGGGAATGAGGGAGACATTCGTGGTCTCATCCCCAGCAGTACATATCCTGGAGGAAGGTAATAACTGCCTGAAATCTCTTTTCCCAGCAAAGGTTTTTCCACCATCTGCAAAGGTGAGGAAGCATTGGCCAGCTCTGTGCCCTGCAGCAGACCCTCAGTGATGCTGAAGTTGGATCTTTCAACTACCCTTATTGCTTTGTTTTAGGATTTTAAACCTTTCCATGTTGGTGTTTTTCCTCTTGAATCCCACTAATGATCGCTGCTCCAGCAGTCCTACCTCTGTACCTTCTTTCTTATCCCACCTGGCTCTGCTCTATACGTTTTCTTGGAGCTCTTTCTCCCAACTTATCCATTTTCTCAGTAGTTTGATGCAGCTGGGTCTCCTGAACTCCTTGGAGAGGAGAGGAGGGAGATTATTTATAGAATCATAGAATGGTTTGGGTTGGAAAGGACCTTAAGATCATCAAGTTCCAACCCCCCTGCCATGGGCAGGGACACCTCACCCAAGGCTCTGTCCAACCTGGTCTTGAACACTGCCAGGGATGGAGCATTCACAATCTCCCTGGGCAACCCATTCCAGTGCCTCACCATCCTAACAGGAAAGAACTTCCTCCTTGTATCCAATCTAAACTTCCCCTGTTTAAGTTTTAACCTGTTACCCCTTGTCCTGTCACTACAGTCCCTAATGAAGAGTCCCTCCCCAGCACCCCTATAGGCCCCCTTCAGATACTGGAAGGCTGCTCTGAGGTCTCCACGCAGCTTCTCTTCTCCAGGCTGAACAGCCCCAATGGAGATGGAGTTATGGGCAGAACAAGGAAGCTGTGAATAAACTCCTGATACTCACACTGTGAAAAGCCTTGGTTGGGACCCCAACAGGCAACCTGGAAAGGTGAACAGCCAAGGTGATGAAACTTGCTATGGATTCCAACATTATTCAGAATAATCAGCCAAAAGCTCAAAGCAGAAAGTTGCAGAAGGATGGCATAATGCTGGCTGGGCGATGAGATGGCAGATGGGACCCAGTGTTAATGAATGCAAAGCAATGCACGCAAGAGAAAATAGCACTAACAAAACACACACAGCGGCAAGCTCTAAATCAGCTGCTTCCATTAAGGAAGGAGATGCTGCATTCATTGTGGATCATTTTCTAGAAATGCCTACTCAGTGCTCTGAAGGAGGCAAGAAAGCAATGCTAGGAAGCATTAAAATTTAAAAGAAAAGGAGAAAACCTCCTCATGAATCTAACATTCATATGCACCTTTTGGTGGCTGTCTGCACTCCTGGGCATCTCATCTCCTCCAAGGTGCAGCAATGTAATACAAAAACATAGAGAAATCAGATGTGTTGAGTGAAAAGAGACAGCAAAAGGGGACCTCAAAAGCATCAAGCATCCAAAATGGTATAGAAAAGGTAAATAAGGAGTTCTTATTTTTCTCTTTGAAGGTGTAAAATGAAGCAATGCTGGAGAAGAAAAAGCAGCCTATAAATGCCTCATTTCTTATAATTTCCCCAAAGCATTTATAGCAGGTTTCACTGGATGTGGGTCATTTCTGCTATGTATTACAGATCTCTGCTGAGGATGAAGGTTGCTAACACGCCAAAATGGCATTAGAGGGCAGTGCATTGCAACCTAACTGGAGGTCTTTGGGACTGCAAACGTGATTGCAGAACACCCCCCCACCACCACCACCAAAAAACATTGGGGATCAAGAGATCAGAGCATTTCCAGCCCACATACATGAGAAATGGTGGAGACCACGATGTGGCACGAAAGCAACACATCAGGGCTGCTAGAGAAGAGTCAATCAGGATAAAAAGTGGTTAAATCCCATCAGATGGTGGTGTCCAATCAGTGGTGAAGATCCCAAGCGGAGATCTAGTCCTGCTGCACACCACATATATTGTGGTGGCCTTGGCAGCACCTTCCTGGACTGTTTTCTTGAGACAATACCTGTTTGATTATCACTGCCATCTTCCTAAGGGCCTTCAGCATTGCCTATGTGGCAAAATGAAGTATGAAGAGGAAAGTGCCAGTAGAAAAGCTATTCTGGCTTGGAAAGATTGGCTTAGGTTTTCTGGCTCAAAAATACCCCAAAACTTGAAGGAACAGTAACCTAAAAGAGTTAAAAATAGTTAGAAAGGCATTTGAAATATTCTTTCTTCTGCTAAGGGAACAGCTGAAAATGCAGCTATGAAAGCAGTGAAGAAAACGGTGCATTTTACCATATATAGAATGACCCCAAACCCCAGCAAATCGTTGGGTTTTTTCACCTCGTTTTTATTTACTTCACATTTTTACCTAGTTTCGTATTTTGGCTGAGTTCCATGATGAAAATGAGTAAGAAATGTCTCAGAACAGAAATATTTTGTCACAGATGAAGTTTCCGACACCCATATTTCAGTATTTTCAGTCGCAACTAAAAGAAAGCTCCGTTGCTATTGACACTGCACCGTGGGGTGGTTTTTGTTTGGCCGGCAGTGGGGAACAGAAGTGCTATAAATGAGGAACTGACCGTTTGGTCCCACCGTCACCGTCTCAAGCTTGTTTGAAGAGCTGAGAAAACATGTTGCAAATGTAACAGTGAAAATATTACACATGACTAGACTTGGTACAGATGGAATGTCTGTCGTCACCCAGGGAAAAAAAAAGGGTTGTGCTGCTCTGCTAGAGGAAGGATTTGGATAGGAAGTTATTCCAATCCCCCTGTGTTAGCCAGAAAGAGGGTCTTTGTGCCAAAAATGCTGGCTTCTTACATGCTTAAAGCCCCACTGTTTGAGGCATCAGTAAATAGGAGGGATTTCAGCAGGTTTATGTTTGCTGGGAGTTGGACTCGCTGATCCTTATGGATCCTTTCCAATTAGAGATATTCTGTGATTTTCTAATGAAGAAAGGGTGAAAGAAAACTTAAAACTCCATTACATTGGTCATCAGCTCTAATAGCTTTGAGGAAGATTTTGGAAGCCAAGGCAAACAGTGAGGGAGGATTTGGAAGAGAAGGAGAAAATCAGCTTTATGAGCTGGCTTGCCTGCCTTCCCAACCATTACTGTGTGTGCCTGCGGTGAAAGCTTTCACTCCAGTGTTAACGTCTTCCTTTTAGCTTTCCCTTATATCAGAGCCAAACCTTGGCTGAACCATTATTAACCCCAAATTTCAATAGCTTCCATTCCATTTTGAATGATGGGATGATACTTTTTAAGGCTCAAGTGATCCTTTTTAAAGATCAAGTGCAATGGTGGAGATCCTTTGCTATTATACTTGTGTCCAGGTTTGAAGATTTTATGCCAGGAAAGAGCATTGGTTAAATTCACTGAACCTTTTACCATCCAAAAGGGCTGGTTCCCTTTTAGAATCATTTAACCCCTTCCATTTTCCTCCCTAATGCATTTCCTATGGTTGTGAGAGCCCAGCCTGAGACCATTTGAAGGATTCTGGGCATCTGTTCTCTGCAAATGAAAGCATTTTGAGTAGTCAAAACAGAAGGAGTCTCAGACAGCAATTTTCACTGTCAGTTAAAACAGCTGAATGAATTTACAGGTACATTTTTTGGACTGAAACACAGTTCTGGATTTGAGATTAAATTCTGGGAATGGTGGGTTGTTCCTGAGTGATGCAGCATCTCTCTGGAAATGCATCTGTACTGACGATATGCAGATAGGCAAGGTTACCCTTGCACTTGCTGCGGGTTCATATTGAATTCTTATGAACAACCTTAGACCTAGGGCATCTCTTGTCATGCAGAGTTGTCGGCATAACATAGCCTAACCTATTCCAATTCTATCCTAGTCTAGCCTAGTGTAGTCTGTTCCATTCTGTCCCGTTCCATTCCATTCCCTAAGCTCACCCTGAGCTGAATAACAATGAGACTGATTTCTTTGCAATGTCAGGGGTTTTCAGCACCAAAAACACTTACAAGGACACAAATCACAAAGTTTTCAAGTGGAAACAAGATTTTATTATTCCATTTGATTTTGGTTTGATTTCTTATATTTTATGTTATTTTAGAATCATTAAATTGTAGAATCATAGAATGGTTTGGGTTGGAAAGGACCTCAAGATCATCCATTTCCAGCCCCGTGGTGTTGGCTGGGACTCTCACACTAGACCATGTCACCCAAAGCTCTGTACAACCTGGCCTTGAACATCTTGAGGCTAAGATAAAGCTGTGATATTCAGAGCCTGTTGAATGAAGAACTGCTGGTTTAGAGTAGTCCCAGAGGACTTACACATCAACCCTTCAAGATTGCCTCTACCACAGAGCTGCTTGATGCAGACAGAGGTATATTGGAACATCCTTACCCTTGCTGTTGGGAATGGACCAGCCTGGTCTAAATGATATGACTGGTTTAGGATTCTGACCTTCAGCAGGCCCCAGGCAGCATTTGCCAGCTGTTTAGCAGTGATACTTCCCATCTCAGAGTAGGACTCTATATATTGGATATATGAACATAGAAGATCAGGTAAGATGTTTTATACAATTCTAATACAATTAACTTCATCTAATTTTAGCTGTCTAAAACTGAGGTGCCCAGTAAGCTTTCGAGCATGAGCTATGGCCAAGAGGTGATTCATCTCTAGACAACAGTTCATGGAACAGCACTTTCTTAATTTACTGAGACAATTTCCATTTTCTGCCTTCTGTCCTAGGAGATATTTTTGTTCAGAGTTTTAATTTCACAAAGACATTTGTGTCCCTTGAGGCTTTTGGTCACTCTAAATTCACAACATAACTGCTGTTGTAAAAAATGGGGAGCTGTGTATTTATTCAGAGTATGCCATCTCCTGCAAGAGAGAAAAGCTTTTATCTTGTATGTTATAAAACAGCCCAGTGACTGGAAGTAAAGACAAAATTAGGGACAAGGGATGATAAATCTGCATTGCTCTAGGTAGGATTTCTTGGCGCTTCCTTTGGAGATAGAATCCTGATTATTGGAAAAGGGCCTGATAAGCAACTAAATTAGTGGGTAATCTAGTCTATAGAAACATAGAATGGTTTGGGTTGGAAGGGACCTTAAGATCACCCATTTCCGAGCCCCTGCCATGGGCAGGGAAACCTCTCACTAGAGCAGGTTGCTCCAAGCCCCTGTGTCCAACCTGGCCTTGAACGCTGCCAGGGATGGGGCAGCCACAGCTTCTCTGGGCACCCTGTGCCAGTGTCTCACCACTCAGGTCCAGCCTGTCAACTCCTATGTTTCTTAAGAAAGAACACTGCAGTCAGAGATGAGGATCCCAAAGTCCTTAATGACCTGGTCTATAGCTTCATGGAGGGCAAATGAAGAAACTTGAACACTGAGCTCTCATATGTTTTAAACATGACAATGTTCACCACATCTCTTGTTTTTCTTTCTGCAGTCTTTCCAAGTGTCTTTCCAAGTCCTTGGTAAGTGAGATACGGCCAGGTGGGAGCAGAGTCCATCCTTCTGTTCCTGATAAACAAGGAAGACATCATTAAAAAAGCACCAACATCTCTTCAGCTAATAGCGTAGTAAACAGCATTATCTCCACCGTCAGAGCAGACCACATGCACATAAAAGGATGTGTTATCAAAAATATCTGTAATGGTGACCTTAAAAAAGTACAAGAAGTGCTAATGAATTTCTTGTTATTTCAGAAAGGGACTTTCTTCTCTGTCGATACGGAGAGCTTCCTGAAGTAAAAACAAATGAATCGCTTGTCTCTTTCTTTTTAAATATAGGGTTGAAAACTAAGCTTCTGCTCTGTTGTTTTCTAGCTGTTCACAATTAGGAAGTGATGCTCTGAATGAAGACTTTTAAAGTACTGTCTTTACTCAAAGGCTGCATGACATTAAGCAGGGGAACATAGAGGCATCTCTGCAGTTGCAATCATAGAATAGTTAGGGTTGGAAAGGACCTTAAATCATCTCAAGACTGTTATCAGCAATTTATTGTTATCAAGAGCTTACGGGTGTTAGGCAGGGGGAAACAGGGAAGTGACATCCCCTGGCCACGTTTAGAGTTAGTGGAGGAGCCAAAATGAGGATGAGGTGCTCTTAGCCGTCCCCTCTGGGCTCATCATTCTGATGCTTGTTGCCTGCAGCAGCAGGACCTTCTCATGAAGCTTTCCCTCTCTTGGCTTATCTGGTTTCTCAGTTACGTTTGCTGGTTATGATTTTAAAGCCCTGTGTTGGAGCTGGATGTTTCTGGGATGGAGCCTTCCACAGGCAGAGCCAGGCTGTGCCACCACGGGGATGAGCTCCTGGCAATGCTCATGGTGATGAGTCTGTACCAGCAGCTCTGCTTTGACCATATCACTTTCTGGGGAGCATGAGAAGCTGAGGTTTGGCTTTACATGGCCATTTGGGATGCCACAGCAACCAGAGTGCAAACCCAATTGCATACAACGAGCGCAGTTACTTCCTCTCTCCTGAAACCCAAAGAATTCTTTTCTTCTGAGTTTCTTCTGCTGAAAACTACACTTTATGTTAACACTGGCTGACACTGCTGGTCACACTGAGCCACAGCGAGAAGAGGTGCTGGTTTTGTGCCAAGCTGTATCTTGGTCCTTGTCCAGTTTCACCATGGTATCTTCTCCCTCCCTCCTCTATGATTGATTTAGCAAAGCTCTAGGGCAGTGCCCATTGGAGACACAGCAGAAAGACTGTCACACTGCAAAACTTGGTAAAGTAAAAAAAGGGGAACAAGCTATGCATAACAACATCCAGGCCAAGAACTGGGAAAGAAAACAGTCGTTTTTGATGTCTTCCTGCAAACCTTGGATTTCTTAATCTTTATTCCCCTGAAGAGAAGATGATACAGATGTAATCATCTTGGTGGACATGGTTTGAACACTAAACAGCCAAGCAGGTAGATACTATCTTTCTATTATAATTTACAGTATATGTGTTCTTCCTGTATCACCTGAGCTGCGCGTATCTGGCACAGCATCTGGAGTACTTTCCTCTTCTAACTTTAAATGAGCTGACAAAACACTCCAAATTGAGGAGGATCAGTGCCTGGTTTTTATTAGTCACATCAAATATTTCAAGCTTTCCACTTGTTTACCATGAAAACAGCTAAGGAGGTTTTGAGGGGTTTTGAGGGTTTTTTATGAGTGCTACCCTGTGTATCATCAGATGTGATGAAGATGGTCATGAGGGCTTCTGAGCGAGTGCCTGCCTGATAGGCAGCAAATCAGCCCCAGGAAGCTTTGTCCTCTCTTCACTGCTTCAGCTCAAGTGACATCAGCCTTTGTATAACATGAGGCCATGTTACACCCTCCCAAATCCTCGTTTTCACAATATTCTTTCTTCTCCTTTGAATAAAAGAATTTTGAGTCATTTCCTGTATTAAAAGAATTTTGAGTCATTTCCTGTATTGAAAGAAAGTTGCGGTTGCAAGTCAAACTGCCCAGCTGAGGAAATACTGATCTGTGGGAACCAGAAATGAAGAAATTTAGGAGCTTGGAAGCATGAACCTTAGGACGGAGCATGTAATTACAAGATTGTTTAATACTTTCTTCGTAGGACCCTGTTCTCCTATAGGGCTGTCTGCAGTTATCAACATGCAGTGATCAAAATCAATAGGACTTCGGAAGGGCTGAACTGTGATAATCAGAGGTATCAATAGAGAAGTGAGTGTGTGTATGTCCAGAAGAGATACAGAAGATCCCATGCATTGCTTTTCCATCTGATTCCTTGCTTGCAGTAGGTGTCAACATCCCTTTTGAAGCATGAGACTATCCCACACATGATGGGATTCTGTGGGGTGAAAGTGGTCTCCAGCAAAGTTTGCTCATCTCTTTTGTGATTGAGCAATGCAATCAGATTTAAAGCCAATCGCAATCACTGTCTGAGCTTGGAGTCTTAGGGTGAAGACCCGCTTTCAGCACTGAATGCTCTCTAATTGCAATGAGCTTTGTCCTGGCCTTAGGAAGAAAGTTTCAGGCCATTTGCCCCACATGAGTGATCTCTCTGCAACATCCAAAGCCAACCACCAGGCTTGGAATGATGCAGATGATGAAGTAGGGTCTAGTTATGGTGTGGACAGTTCAATTTATGAGGATCAGAGGAGAACTTCCTCAGGGTAAGCGTAATTCTGTTGAACAGCCTGATGAATAGTTGCTGTTTCATTGGAAGAAAAGCTACAGGGCGTGAAATATGAACTGCTTTATGGAGATAACTCCTGCACTTCATTAGCTTGTTTTACAGCCAACTGCATCCTGTCTAGGTCACCTTTTTCCTTCTCCTCCTAAGCACAGGAGAGGCATTGAGCATCGTATGCCCTGAACAGCACAACTGTTAGGACTGGTGTGGACATCTTGATCCTTTTGGTACTACATATTTACCAGCTGAAGTTCATTGCTTTCACCTTTAACTGCATTTACCTTCAAGTATGAAGTTGCCCAGAGCTCAGCCCCAAAACTGTGCACAACTCCATAGAGAGATGGTGAGGTTGGTTTAGGGTCTGGATCCGAGACAAATATGCTAGCTCATCTGAGTGAAGGGGATAAATCTGATGGTATGAAGGTTAATTTTGCCAAGCACTGGGAGGCAGTTATAGACACCAAGGCAACAAAGGCCAATTTTCAGTGTTCATTACAGGAGATAGAGTATGTTTGTGACATCCTTAAACCAGGCGGGATGTTTGGTGGGTATCCTCAGACCAAATGTGACATCTGCCACATCTGGGCATTTGGCTTGTTTGTGGCCAGGGCAGAGAAGCAGACAATTCTGTGGTGGGGTTCGTCTTACCCATACGAAGACACCTAAATTAGGTGCATTTAGATGTAGGCACATCATAGCTATGCCTACCCCTCTCTGTTAACTGCAATGGCAAATGGGTGACTAGCTCCAAAGTTTGCATCTACACCAACACCTAAACCTAATATTATGTGGGGAAAGGTGAAAACCACCTTGCTGATCCCAAAGTGTTTTCTTGTCATGTTTCCCTCTAGAGAAAGAGATGTAGTTCTCTGGAATACCCCACAAACCTTCTGGGTTACTCAGAGCTTTGCTTCTCATGGTCATTTGTTAATCCCAAGGTCTCCATCCTAACCCCACCTTTTTCCCCTGCACAAATAATGCTTGGTCCCTGCAAACAGTAACAAAATGGGTCATGGAAATCTAACCCAATGGAAAGGATATTCCAGTAGATGCTATTTATTTAATATTTCACCTGTAAGTTTCTCTCTTCCAGCATTGTTGACTGGCATCAGTGCTCCCTTTTTAGCCAGAGCAATGCTTAATTGACCCATTTTAGATGGCCTTTGCCTACAACCCTTGGTTGCCGATTCCTTGATTTGAGGGCAGCTGAATGTGTGTTAGAAAACCACCCTACAGAGAAAATCCTCAAGCAACCCCAGGAAATTATGAGCTTAAAACTATATCCCAATGCATGAGGTCTGACTTGTGTAGCATAAGCTCATCCTGAGTTACTCTGGCAATAATGTGAAGGATTGCTCTGATACTGCAACAAAAGGCTTGGGGACTCATCGAAAAGATGCTGTTGAGCCTCATTAGGAGCACAAAACAAGGCATGAACCCTTATTCTGCAGGGAATGAAAGGGTCAGATTTAATAATTTATGCTCAAGGAGGAATAACTCTGTTTCTTTAGCCTGGCTGATGCAAAATGAATCCTGACCTTTTTACGTTCAGCTTTTCATTTTTTTCACTCTCTGTTTCCTTCCTGAGGACCACACTGGTTTTCTCACTCACACACTAACATTTCTTGGTTAGTGGTTAGATTTAGAAACCTCCAAGTTACTCCAGCTCAAGACCTTTTCTAAGTATTTCCTACCAGTGCTATTTGCATTTAGAAATTCTCCTTTTTCCATTTCTGCAAGGAATCCTCAAAATCTGTATGGTTCAGATGGCGTTATTTTCACAGCCAGGGCAAAAGCACTAGATTAAGATCAGCCAAGAACTGAAATGCAACCGTTTGCATTTAGTTCTGTGGCAGAGTATTTAGCCCCAGTTCTTGGAACATCTAAAGCAGCTTCCTATGAGATGGTAAACTCAGAACTGACTCAACAAACTTCATACATTTGAGATTAACTGTGTCTTCACTGAAGTAAAGGAACTCGTTGAACTCTACCTTCCTAAACAGAAGCATCTACTCAGCTCCTTAAACTAAAGAAGATGTAGAAAGATGCCTTATGAAATGGAGTAGAAAGATTTCTCATGGTGGTCTTCAACCATGGGAAGTTCACTTGGTAACATAAGAGTAAAGGTGGAATGGGAATGGTTCAGTATGCTTTAAAACTTGCTGGAAGTCAGGCTCATCTCTGAATTTAGATGCCTGTCATAAAGGGTATTTATGCCTGAATTTAACATCTAGATCCTCTTTATCTTCAACAGGGAAAACCAGACACTTACAGGACATGTCCCACCTGTTTAAAACACCTTTCTTAAGATACAGTCCTGCCCTAGTTGAGTCTACTTGTGTCTGCTGATGGTGAAAGGAGTCTAGACAGCCAGCTCTGGTGTTTGTCTCCAGTGTGAGTCTCTAAAGGTGGTATGACTCCCACCTTTAGTGTCTAGTTATTGGATAGGGGAGAAAGCTGCTTTCTTGGTTAGACAAAGGCAGGTACTACATACCTGATATCCAAGACGGATGTTATATAGAGTTTCTGCCTGACTTCTATGGCAACAATGCCATCGTGTTATTCAAAATGTGCATTTGTTCATTTAGTCACAAACCCCTTTAAAACTGAAGGTCTGGCTGTTTTCTGGGCTAAAGACAATAGAATTGGTACAAAAATCAGCCAGATTCTAAGTCTGCCTGGAGATGGGTTAAATGGTAAATAAGAGCTAAGGATAATGCAGAAGGACTTTCTCTGACTGTAAATCACAGGGTTAGAGCACTGGCTGCAGCTTGCTGGGCTGTGAGTCTAGAAATTGAGGAAGACGAGCACAATCCTTACCAGACCCTAGAACTTGAGGGGTCATCTAGTCCCTGCCTATCAACTCCACCTCTTTCACTGAATACTGGTACCTTGTCCCCTTCTCCATCACCATTCCTCAGAAAGCCCCAAGTTATTCAGTCCTTCCTTTTAGGAAAAGGTTTCTAGACTCCCTTATCATTCCCATTGCTTCCCTCTGATTCTGTTCTGCTGCTCCGTGTTTCTCATAATGTGTAGTGCCCACAGCTGAGCATCCTATCCATGGTTTTATTGTCACAGCATAAACCAAGGGGTTGCTTTGCATGTGTTACACGTCTCAGAATTAGATTTACACTTTTTATGTGTGATGTTGCCAGTTGGTCTTCTGCATGTACACCCTGATTCATTTCTGGAAGACCACCTATCGAATCAGTGATGCTGCTGCTCCACTTCACAGGCTGTTTCCTTCCTGCTCTCTAATATATGCATGGAAACAAGGATTGCCTGCATTTATCATCCAGATAACTGCTGAAAATGCTGAATAGCCTAAGACCCACATTACCGCCTAAGACCCACAATACATCCTTCTCTTCTGAGGTTAATTGGTGCCACTCAATATGCTCTTCCATTTGACACAGTTGTGAACCATGTTAAGGCCGCTTTATTTTCAGGGACTTTCCAATCAATTTTTTACTCACCTTATAATCCTTATAATAGGTTGTATTCCCCTAACCTGACAGATAGTGCAAAACTTCTTATTAAAGTCAAGCAAAGTGACAGGGTGTCTCACTACACCTGAGTAAGGAGCTCACTACAGAGGCTGGCTTAAGACGTGCACTTTACAGGATTAAGTATACTTGATTAACTATAACCTGCTGGTAAAAAGGAGAAGGGAAGGAACAAGTATGATCATGCAATAATGTGCTTCATTTATGAGTTTCTTTTAAGGTCCTGAAATATTCCTGCTAAGGCCAGAGCAATGATGATTGCAAATAGGAACATCTAGAGAAGAAACTTATCTGTACTACACAGCTGTGTTTGCATGCGGAAGTATTAAAGAACCCAATGTAGGCATCTCTGTGTTCATGAAGTTGTGGCAACACTCACTACAGGGATACTAAATATATCAGGAATTTTTAAGCTGGAAGCTTAGCCAAACGCTAACTCTGAGCAGAATAAGATTAAGAACTTAGGGTCCTCCCTTTCTGCTCATTAGACCATTTTATTGTAGCAACAATGCTCTTGGTGTTTGATTCCCACAGGGAAATACTAAGGAATGTTTGGGGTTGCTGCAGACTAACTTGATGGTTTTGGAGAATGGCACCAACAGCCAAAAGAGCCAGCATGATGTTGGATGTTGCTGGGAATGGGCAGAGAAGATCATTTTGCTGTCATATAAAATCTTGGTGGGCCTACATGTAGGGGAAATCCTGCCATTGTGGTCTCTGCATCTCAAAAAGGGTATAGTGGAATTGGAGAAAGTCCATAGAAAGGCAACTGAAATAATCATGGGACACAATCATGGAGCAGTGGCCTTACAAGGACAGACTGCAGAGGTCTAGGACTGTTCAGGATAAGGATGTGTGTAGGTTAACTGTATCATGGAGGTGAGGGATTGCAGATCCCCCGATAACAGAACTACAGGACGTTTGGTAGGACATCAGTATAGAACATAAAAGCAGTCCCTTGTTTGCACAGTGGGTCCTTTAGCTTGCTGCCAGAGGAGGTTGTGGAGGCCAATGGTACTGGCAGGTTGTCATAGTTTAAATCCCAGCCAGCAATGAAGCACCACAAGTTGCCCACTCACTCCTCCTCAGTGGGAAGGAGTTGGAAGGGTAGAAGTGAGAAAACTCATGGGTTGAGATGAAAACAGTTTAATAAATGAAAACAAACAAGCAAATAAACAGAATCGTGTCATAGAATCCCAGGCTGGTTTGGGCTGAAGGGAAAGCTCCTCCAGTTCCAACCCCTGCCACGGGCAGGGACACCTTCCACTAGAGCAGCTTGCTCCAAGTCCCTGTGTCCAACCTGGCCTTGAACACTGCCAGGGATGGGGCAGCCACAGCTTCTCTGGGCACCCTGGGCCAGTGCCTCAGCACCCTCACAGGGAAGAACTTCATCACTGGATCTATAAAGCAAGGAATGCCCAACTGAAAATGTAATACCACTTGGGTTCATTTGATGCAAAGGGGGCAAGTCCTTTGGTCCAGACCTCTGAATTTCTGTTTGCTCCCCAGCTTCTGAATGATTCTGCTTTCTTCCCATCAGACAAAACTGCACCAGATCCACTGCACAATCAGCTTACAACCTCCACTACTCAGACCTCCAGACCAGACGAGTTAGTGCAGCATTTTAAAAGCACCTGCAGGATTTCAGAAGGCCCTTGTTAAGCCTACACCTAAAGAGGGCTGGAACTGTGTCTGGTTTACTTCCTGGCAACCCCATTTCTGCCTCTTTCTTGGCATTGCACAAAAATGATCTTCATCATCTCGTCTGTGGTGACCTAGGCCATGATCTTTTCCTTCTTCTCCTAAAAGAGAGGACTTCCCTGAGCAGCAGAACTCTGGTGATCAATGAAGGGAAGACAATAAGCAATAGAGACCATTTTCACCCTGTACACCTTCCCAGGTGCTCAAGACCCTCCTATTTCTCTTCATCACCCAGTTTCCACTGAGTTTTCATAGCACCTCCCCTCCTTTACTGCCACACACCTCTATTGCTAACACCTAATGTACATCATCTAAATTATAACGCTAATTATGGGGGGGTTTATCTCACAACCCCCTGGTTTTTCTGTGTCTGGATAACTTTCCCCCTTGCTGGGTCTCTGTTCCCACGTTCCCCTTTTCTGCCTCGCTCTGCTTCGGGTCAGTTGCTTGCAGAAGCAGCACTGTTTTTTCCTGGTACTGTTGAGCAAGCTGCCCTGTTTCACAGAGCTGACCTAACTAATTGCTCTCACAAGCAGTAACCTGTTTTTTTCCCCTCCTCTGACCTTTCAGAGGTCTAAATGGCAAGTTTCAGGTCTTGCTCATGAAAGCTGTGCTTGTAGCCATTAGCCACCTGGGGTCACCGTGCCTCCCAGGACAACTGAGAGGTACATCGTGTGTTCTTGCTAGGATAAAGACTCACCATTTCTAATCAAATCTTAGTGCCTATTATCCAGCTACGCTGGGATTTGCTGCTTGAAAGCAAATGGCTGTGAAGGAGGGAGCACGTTCAGCTCATCTGCCAAAAAAAGACCTTTTCCAGCAAAGGACAAATTCATCTTTTTGAGAATCCTAGAATCCTAGAATGGTTTGAGTTGGAAAGGGCTTTGAGAGCATCCAGTTCCAACCCCCCTGCCATGGGAAGGGTTGCCTCACCATAGACCATGTCACTCAAGCCCCATCCAGCCTGGCCTTGAACACTGCAGGGATGGAGCATTCACCACTTCCCTGGGCAACCCATTCCAGTGCCTCACCACCCTCACAGTAAAGAACTTCTTCCTTATATCCTATCTAAACTTCCCCTGTTTCAGTTTGAACCCATCACCCCTTTTCCTATCACTACAGTCCCTGATGAAGAGTCCCTCTCCAGCATCCTTGTAGCCCCCTTCAGCTGGTGGATAGTTCATGGAATCATAGAATGGTTTGGGTTGGAAGGGACCTTAAAGATCATAGAATCTGTGTGTGCAGTGCAAACTGCTGCCCTCTGCTCAGAGTTTGCAATCATTAACTGACCAGCAGGGTTTTGAACAGTTGAGAGAGGCAGATTGAGCTGGAGGGCTGCAGAAAACATCCCCCATCTCTGTCTCCAACATGGAAATAGCTATAAAATTAAATAGTTTGATGAAGCAGGAAATAGAAGGGGATGTTGGGGAGTAAACCCATGCACCTCCAAAGAACAGACCCCATGTTTAACAGGGGAAGGAGAAATTGTGCTTAAAAGTCTGTGATTTAGACCTCATAGCAGCCTTCCAGTATCTGAAGGGGGGCTATAGGGGTGCTGGGGATGGACTCTTCATTAGGGACTGTAGTGATAGGACAAGGGGTAATGGGTTAAAACCTAAACAGGGGAAGTTTAGATTGGATATAAGGAGGAAATGCTTTCCTGTTAGGGTGGTGAGGCACTGGAATGGGTTGCCCAGGGAGGTTGTGAATGCTCCATCCCTGGTGGTGTTCAAGGCCAGGTTGGACAAAGCCTTGGATGCTATGGTTCAGTGTGAGGCATCCCTGCCCATGGCAGGGGGGTTGGAACTGGATGGTCTTAAGGTCCTTTCCAACCCTAACTATTCTTTGATTCTATGATTTCTTTCTGGGCAAAGTAACAAATATGTTTTACCAACCCAGATGGCTGGGGTTCTGTGTATGCAGTTGTGCATCTCCAGATACCTTGGAAAAAGGTGAAGAGTTGGGGTCTAAGACTTGCAGACAGGATTTTCAAGAGCAAATCTCTTGAAGTCCTTCAGTGGACTATGGCAATGGTGTTTCCTGTTATGCTATTAAAAATGGAAGGGGATTTGGAGCATGGAGTCCCAGCGTGAGCAAAGCATTTTATCCACATCAGTTTCTCCATAAGCCTTACATGTTCCCTGTGCCCTGATGCATTTGGGTTTGGGCAGTAATCTCTTGGCCAAAGCCTTGTTGAACCCTATAAGAGAACTTGTCACTTGCATCAGTAAAGCTGCACAAAAGCTTTCATGAAAAGGGTGAAGGGAGATTCATCAGGAGAGAGATAACAGGGGCTGTACCATCTCATCTGTCTGCTGCTCTTATGAGCACTGCTAAACCTTTTCTCACCTTTGCTCGTGCTGGGGGAGAAGATGCAGATTAGTGTTTCTCCCTGTAGATATCACATTATTCACTCCTCAAAAAGGTCTGTTTTGGGTCTCCCTTGTGTCAACTGCCTTTCACAGCGCCATCACCCTGCTGAGAGTGAGGACGAGAGTCTCTGAACAGAGACACTAACCCAGGATCCTCTGTGTGTGTGCCTATGACTGACAGATGCATTTAAAAACATGTCACATCTATTTCTTAGCATGCCTGTTAGGAAGACTTCATTCCTTGAAGATTTATAAAGGAGAAGTAAACATCCAGCATGTAATAGTTGTGTAATAATCCACAAACCCATTAAAACCTTGCCCACTTCTGCTGACCTCAGCTGTAGTGGAACAGCTCTGGAGTCAGCAGCTCTGATGTGTCAAACCACTTCCTACACACAACAGCACGCACCACCACACTGAGCATTAAGTTTGAGTTCCTGGATTAAAGCTACTAATACTTGAACAAAGAGCAGACTTTATTATCTCTTGCGGAGCCAGCCCAGTGAAATGACGATTTGCTGACCAAAGAGCAAAGTCCTTGCTGTGCACACAGGGTGGGGATGCTCCCCACCAGTCTAACCAGGCAGTAGGAGGCTCCTTGGCTTGGCTGGCAGCAGCCCATCACTTCTAAGAAACTTCACCGTCCTCAGTGTGGCAGAGAAAAGATGTGAACAAGTCCCATGGAGCTCAAGTGCCTTTTGATGTGGCTCTTGTTTGGATCCGTCAAGGGGAACAGGCCAGGTAAAAGACTATTTCTGCCTTTTGGGGAGGGAAAATACGATTCGCTTTCTTGTGGTGGCTGCTGGAGGATGTTCGCGACATCCTGACTCCTTTCAGGTAAGGAAATATGTTAACAGCTTAAGGAATTTATTATTCTAAGGAAATGAGAGAAACGGGGTTTGTGCCCACAAGCCATCGACTGCAGACAATCCAGAGCACTACAGAATGCTTTTTGTCTGAGTAATGCATGTGTCACCCAACCCACCATTGGAACAGTGGGCAGATCAAAGCAACCTTGTGCACCTTAGGTAGCTCTTTGAATTTGTAGAGTTTTTTTTCCATTCTGCATGTAAGTTTAGGAAATACAAAAATAGGCACTGAAATGTCAGTAACTATAGGTAAAACTGATGGCAATGCTCTTCGAAGGTGCCATCCATGTTTGCTATGGGTGCTATAGATACCAAGTATTCTCTCAGCCACACCTCCCAACCAGTAGTGCCTGTAAACTGTGAACGGAGGCAGCTAATTCATTCAGCATAATTTTACACATTTCTAAATGGTGATACTGCTTATATTTGGCTTATTTATTGTGACAAGTGTGTGCTCTGAGAAATGGTCTGGTGATATATGGGTGTGTTTGAGTTTTAATTGCTTTGTTCAAAGGGGAAGAAAAAACATCTTACATTCTCAGTGCTCTATAAATGTGATTATTTAATAGACTCATAGAATAGTTTGGGTTGGACAGTCATCTAGTCCAGTCCCTCTGCAATGTGTAATTCTTCTGTATCTGATGATGATGCCCAGGTTGAGAGGTACGAGCAGCCTAAGGCACGTTCTCAGGCACGCTGGTACTGTACCTTCTGATGGATCATCTGTAGCCTAGGGGCTGGGCATCTCAAGGGAACATTGTGTTGCTGCAACCAAACTCATTAATGCAGGAAGTACCTTCATAAATATTTAACCTGCAGGTGAGTTTATTCTCATTAATTTGCCAGTAAATGCTGTACTTTCTCCTCCATGGGGCATTTTCATTGCCAAATAAAGTGCCAGTGCCCACAGCAAGCATTTCAGTGCTGCGTGCGAGAGTATCACTGCAAGACGTTCAGCCAGAGATATGTAAATAGGATCGGTTCTGGGATGAGTCAGGTTCCCTATATCACACTTTCCATATTACTATGCATGAGATTTCTTGCTGGCAAGTCTCGTTTATCAGAAATCTTTCTGGTTTATGGAAAAAAATGGAGGGGTGTCAGAGCAGTTGCATTTTGTGCTATTCGATGTGATTTCATTCTCTGATGGACAAATAAATGCATAGCTTTGCATTCTTCACTGCATCACTAAGATTTTCTTTCCTCAGCTTCCTGTGTTTATTTTCAATGTCTCACCCAATGTTTAAACGTAGTATTTACCCATAGATATATATCTTTTAATTTCTCCATGCAAATAATGCGCTAAGGTAGAAACACCAACTTCTACCAATATTTTTCATTTTAGAGATGCCTGAATTGTTGTGGCTCTAAGGCTCATAGTGTTTATTTCCTCTGGGAGATTAACAAGGAGACTTGGGAACAGCCTTCAGCAAAGAAAAGGGGAAGTGGCTAGGTCAAACTGGTCAAAAATCAACTATGCCTCAGTACAGACAGTGCTGTTTGTGTTCTCTTGCCTTGGCCTTTCCAGCACTGCAAGTTCAGTTTCGTAAATAGATCCTGCTGTAGAGGCTGTTTGGAAGAGGGTTTCTGGCAAAATGCACTATCAGGAATAAATATAATGAGGGGGAATAGAAAACAAGAAGTCTTTGTTTTACTGAACAGTTTCACTGCTGGATCTCAACATGCTTTGAGAGGGAAAAGTCTTCTAATATATACCTGGGGAAACTAAGGCATGGGATGATTATTTAGTATCAGTTAAACTACACCTTAGTGCTAAAGAAGGTAAGAGAAATGCTGATTTCCTAAGAAAAAGCATCATATTTATCTCATTTACTCTTCACAGCAGCAGTGCCTAGAAGCTGCAGGCATGAATGAGGCTTGAAGTGTGCTAGGTGAGGGTCAAATACAAGATAAAAGCTGACTTAAGCTCCTCCGACCTTCCCATCTTGCTATTCATCTTGCAGGAATGCACTAAATAGGTTTGTAAGTTAAACCTGGAAAGGATTAAAACTCACAAAAGAAAGAATTTCATTCAGCTGAATTCACACAAGATGGGTACCAGATCTCAGCCATTTAAATGAGAGGAATTTCTTCCCCATTATACTTGCATATGAGGGCTCGCTCCCATGGATTTGAAATGCAATGAGGAATAAATTAAAGCTGTCAAACACGTGCAAGTATTTCTCCTAAGGTCAACCAGAGAGCAAATACCTTTATAAACCTTCCAGCTACAGTGCCCTCAGCAGCAAAGTGACCAATATACAGCTACAATTAAAAAGAAATTGTTAATAAGTTGTGATCCTGCTGAGGACGTTATGGACAGAGATCCTGCAGTATCTGCTTCTGCCCTGAGATGGAGAAATCTTCTCCCTACTTCATCAGAGATGAGATGCTATGCCCTTTCCTTTTATTACAGAAAGGAATCCACTCTTCAGTTACTTTTAGAAAGCCACTAGCTTTGATTGTGCTTTGATTTTTGCCTTCAGATTGTTGCAGTATTGGTCTCCCCGCTTTCTACATTGATCATAGAATCATAGAATAATTAGGGTTGTAAGGGACATTAAGATCGTTTAGTTCCAACCCCCCTGCCAAGGGCAGAGACGCCTCACCATGTAACCCAAGGCTCTGTCCAACCTGGCCTTGAACACTGCGAGGGATGGAGCATTTACCACTTCTTTGGGCAACCTGTTCCAGTGCCTCACCACCCTCACAGTAAAGAACTTCTTCCTTATATCAGACCTATTCATCTTTGTCTCTCCTGGTTTTCCCATTGCATTAATTGCATCTCTAAAGCACAGCTTTTGGATGTTTTCTCCCCACGGTTTCCATCTCCTGACCCTGGTCCTGAATCTTGGAACAACCTGACTTACCATGCCTTTGCTCCATCTCCTCTGATGCTTCTCCAAATCTCACATTTCCAAAGTCCTTCCGTTGTCTTTCTTTGTTTGACAACCTGTTCCTCAGCCCTGCCAGGGTAGCAGCACTCAGTCATCTGCTGCTTTATTTTTATCCTCTCCATTTGTAAAGGTGAAGTATATACAGCCCTCTCTAATTGGCAAAACACTTCATGCATTACAGCGTCAGAAAAATCAGCAACACTAACAAATAATTTCCAGCCCACTCGTAAGAGATCCAGCAAAAAGCTTGATGACCATGCTAAGGCCACAAGTCAAATAAGACGAGTCTTAAAGCCACCTGAAATCAAGAGTCCCACCAGACCTTTTCCCACTGTTACCCAAGACTGGGACGTGCGCTTGCCAGCCAGTCCAGTTCCTTTCTATGGCCCTTCCAATGCAACAAAAGGCAAAGTTGAGACTGGTCCAGCCAAAGAAAAGGATCTGAATTTCTGCTGCTGTTTTAAAAGCAGATTTTCTTGCTCAGGAATGTGTTTTTCCCTTTAGATGAAAACACTGAAGAGGTGGGTGTTGCTGAAGTCACAGATTAAAGCACAAATGTAACCAAACCTGTTTAAAACCCAAATGTCACACTCCAAAACAAGGCTCTCATGTACGATATTCTCAAAAGCAGACTCTGTGTTCTGCTACCATACCATGTGCAGTGGTTGTCTTTACAGAGTTTGAGCTCTGTGGCTTTACCACGGAACTAAGACGGGTATAAACATCCAGAAATAAAAGCAGAAGAAAACCAGATGTTCCCTATTCTCCGCTTCGTACCTTTTCTATGCAGTGCACTGTGCTTGTCCTTCTCCCTGCCCTAGGAAACACTCTCCCTCTTTTTTAATACTCCAATTCCACATTTTCAATCCAAATTCTCAGCCTCCTCCCAGGGGAGGCATGAGATTCGTCTTGCTTAGCTTCAGCCATCTGCACCATCTTCTCCATCAAGCTGGACCTGTGGATCCCCTTTGTAACCAAGGGGAAGAACATAGCACTTTCAGGGCACAGTTGATCTGCCAGATTGCAGATAAGGTGCTGTGAGTCATGTCCTGTGTCTTTCTAGTGACTACACATAGAATTGAAATGTCTGCTTGTTTTTTGGCTGGGTGGCATTCACTGCATGCCTTAAAACAGGAGTGAGTTGGATATGAAAGGAGATAAATATGTTTAAGGAGAGGGGTAGTCAAGAAACAGCAGAAGACGAAACAGCATCTGCAGGCTGCTTTGCTGGGAACTCACAGTGAAGTGAGCTTTAAAATGCTACCAGTGCCTTAGCTAAACCACACTGCTTATCAATGTGAGCATGTAAGAGTGTCCTTCCACCACTGTGGCTGATAAAAAGAGAGAAGCACCTTGAAGCATTACTTTGGAGTGCTTAAATTAGGTGTTTGCTGTCCTCTAGAGAGGTCTGCCCAGTTTCACTTGTTACAGAGAGAGCTAAGAAGGCAGGTTCCTGAGGCAAAGTTATGCTTAGTGTGAGAAAAATCTTGCTTTGCTGTGTATGGAGGTATTTTTGCATTCAATTCCACTGTCTAGGTCAGTGGCAAACAGCTGGTTAGCATGAGTAAGCCAAGAGATAAGTGCATTTCACCCCTATCGAGTTGTCTATGGTCCTACAAGGAGTTAATGGACAGCCCCTGCTGGTTCCTGTTCCAGTTTATTTTACACTGTCTTTCCAACAGAGCCATCTCCCAGTACAGCAAACTCAGCAGGCATTGAACTGCCTAGTCCTTAGAACAGGACATGCCTCTTCTCCACTGCTAGGAACATTACAACCCATTTCCTGCCCCATAAGGCTGCCTTTTGAATTAAAATTTGTGCCAACTAACTTCATCTGCAGTGTATTTCTGTCCTTTACACTGCAAACTCATTACTACTCCCATGACTTTGGGGGATAATCTCTGTGTAATTGACAGTATAGCTAAACAAATTCTCACAGGCAAATTACCCTAAGTTTCAGGTCTGCACCCCATCCCCACAGTTGGGATCTATTAGCAGCTTACAAATCCACATAGATAATAAATGACATTCATTAGCAGGGAAAGAAGAAGGCAGAGCTGCAGCGAGCTTGTTAACAGACCCTTTGGGAATAAGGTTTGAAGTTAGAAAAGGTTTGTTACCATTTCAGTCCAGTTGCTGGTATCAATTCCTTCTCTTCACCCAAATCAGTTTCATCTTCAAGAGACGTGCTCTGTTTGGAGAGCACGCAGTTTCAGACAGCAGATGAACCCCCAGGGCTGAATTAGCTTCTCAGGTACATCTGGGGAGATGTCTTCATTTTGGCTTGGTTTCACTTGGTACCTCTGGCATGAAGTTCTCTTCATCTCTGGACTGGGCAGGTTTGTGAAGTGGCTGGTTTCTTCCACTGCTTTTACCCACCTCTTCAGAGCATCCGGTTTCCTACTGACCCCATCTTAATGCCTTTGTATTTAGGGGAAAATTGTCCTTTTTTTACACCTTGACACTTTAACTTGACATCAGAATAATAATGTCAGCGCTGGTGACACACAGCCACGAACAGAGGAAATTCTGAGTTCAGGCTATCATTGCATGACTCACTGTGTGTGTTTACCCAGTACTAAAAGTACCTGTTATACATTTTCTCCATTTGCTTCTTCTGGACAAAGGATGTTGTTCTGATGCTTTGTTTAACAGTGCTTTGCCTAACAGTGCTTTGCCAACTGAGACATGGAAGAGAAATATGGAGGAGAGCTTCATAAATACTAATCCAGTACATCTGCTGTGAGCAGTTTTGTGTTGGGTCAGTAACGTGTTTTAGTGGGAAACCTCAGGGAAGAAACCCGAGCACTGAAAGAACTGATGGTGATTTAGCTAGTGGGTATCTTTCCCCTGAGCCTACATAATGATGCTAGATGCTGAGAGCAGCCAAAAGATGGATGCTGAGGGTAGCCAAAGACAGTCAAGCTTTATTTAGCAGGGTATTCTGCCTGGCATCAGCCTCCAGTAATTCCTATCTGATATCTGCCAGCATATATGGATTGCCAGATGCCTTAAGACACCTCAAATGTCATCAAGCACTGGAATAGCAGGAATCCCACCTATATGGTGGCTCAGAGGATGAGGGTTGCTCAGAAAACTTACTGATCTTGATTTTGGAAGCACACCAGGAGATGCAATAAGTACTTTTGAATTTTTATGCTTCATAGGGGTCTATCATCTGAATTCACTACTGTCCTTCTAATTCCAAGGGCATGTCTCCATTTCCTATATGCTAGTATTTGAAACCAGCTCCATAAATGCTGTAGGCACCAAAAATCCACTAACAGGGGGAGAAATGTGGATTCCCAGCTGCCTTAGGAGACCTATGTGTTCTAACAATTCTGCAACCAGTGCTAAACCTCATGACTGCAGTTCCACTAACCTCTCTGTTTGCCCATTTCAATACATCATGTTAGTACCTCTAAGTGCAAAGAAATGGAGTAACAGGGAACTTCTGGGGTGTAGGAGATGAGAAGAGTAGGTGGGGTCTGATGGAACTTATGGAAAGGGAGGACAGAGGGCACTGGGGCTGGAAGAGAAGGAAATAGGGACACACAGCACCTTGTGACCAGGATGGAGAATTGGAGGATGCAGGGGGGGAAATGAGGGAAGATTTAAAGGTGATGTGTGGGCAGTCTTTTAAACCAGTACTAGAGGTAATGTAGCCCTAGAGCAGCTATAGAGGGATGCAGAACCCAGTGGAAAGCTGGGCTGAGCAGAACTGTGCCAACAGAGGCGATGAGGCATCTTACACCTATGTGGGCTGGCCTTTCATAGTATTTTTATTTCATATCACCAACTCAAGCAAACTGAAAAATTCCCAAAAAGGTGCAAAAAAGTCAAAGTTAATGTCCTCTAAAAATGTAAAAAGTCAGAGATCTAGGCAAGAAGAAAGCCTACACTGCCATTCCCTAGTTCCCTGGTGTTGTGGTTTAACCCCAGCAGGTAAATAAGTACCACGCAGCTGCGTGCTTACTCCCCTCCATGGTGGGAGGGGGAGGAGAATGGGAAAACAGGTGAAACTCATGGGTTTAAGAATTAAAATAATAACAATAATAACAATAATGATGAATAAAAAGAGAGGAATAAAATCCCAGGCAGAGAAGTGATGCACAGTACAGTCGCTAACCACGAGCTGCCTGATGTCCAGGCTGTCCCTGAGCAGTGATTGGCTTCTTGTGCCCCTCCTCGCTGACAGAGCATGAGACTGAAAAGCCCTTGATCAGAGAAGGTGTAGGAGAAGAGGAGTTTGAACTTGGTCAGAGTATGCTGAGTGACCTTAATTCTTCGGGGAGCTAACTTTGAGCCAGACTCTGCAATTTCAGCTCTGCAGGGAACTAACCTTGAGCAAGAAAAGTGGAGCAAAAGAAGCGGAACAAAAGGGGATGAAAACAAGAGGTAGAAGAAGGAACTGAGAAGTGAGGAGAAGATCGAAAGGAAGATGTCGAAAAAGGCAGACTAACCTATTAAAAGCTTGTATTGCGCACGTGAAGAGCAGCAACTAACCAATCACATTGTAGCTCTGAGCATGTGGACATGATCTAAAACGTATATAATCTTCATAATCTGAAGTAAAAAGGTCTTTGACTTACAATTGAAGTCCGTGCCTTAAACCCCCTCAAATAAGGGTTACTTAGCAACAACTAAAAACATCGGTGTTATCAGCGCTGTTCTCAGACGAAATCCAAAACACAGCACTGCACCGGTTACTAGGGAGATAATTAACTCTGTCTCAGCTGACATAAGGACACCTGGCTTCTTCTCATCTCTTGGCTCTTTTGTCATCCATACAACAGGGACGTTGATGTTTTAGGGACAAACCATGCAGTTTCCTTGGGTACAAGGACTGCCTGAAGTTCTAGGCCAGGTGGATGTGATTCTGGACAATCTGATCTAGCTGAAGATGCCCTTGCTTGTTGCAGGAGGGTTGGACTGGATGAGCTTTGAAGGTCCCTTCCAACCCAAACCATTCTATGTTTCTATAAGAAACCCCAAAGCTGATTTTAATATTTTTTACTTTGATTCTAATATTTTTTATTTTGATTTTAATATTTTTATTTTGATTTTAATATCAAACACATTGGTGAGGAGGTATAGCAGGGAAGAGAAGCCAATGTTTGAAAGGTTATGATGGTTGATAAGGGAAAGATTCTTGAAAATGGGAGGTAATATTGACAGTGAAGCAGTTAGAAGTCAACAGAGGGAAGCAAGCAGAAGGTCACACTGAGACCTAGGAAATTCATCTTTCCGAATGATGATCAGAGACAGGAATATGGTAAAGGCCAAAGAGGTAGATACTGCAGTCTCGCTTGATGTGTGAGAATTTGCATGATGTGGATGAAATGGCAAAGCTGGATCCTAGAAGTGTTGCATGAGATCCAGCTGCAACATGGATGAGTTGATCCAAGAGCACCAGCCTGATGGGTATTGCTCACTGTCACCCATGTGCACAATCCTTATCTGACATGCGAGTTCAGAAGAACCCAAACTCCATTTGTTCATAGGTTAAAACAACAGGTGCCCTTTATGATGAATAGACTCAATGCTGTGGGTTTTCTTAAGAAGAGACCAAAGAGTTGTAGATTTGAGTGCCTGGTGCTAAGATTCAGATCTGCAGTCTGCTTCAAAGAGGCTTTTGAAGTCTTGAGGGAAACATGCTTTTAGCTTTCAGGGAAAGTAGAGCACATGATCTCAATGTGCTGCTAATCTGATAACTCTTCAATTCTAATCACCCCGACAGTCTGTGGTAAACCGTGTGGTTAACTATTTCGGGTACAGTCACATCTCTAGAAGCCACAGCGTGATGTAGTTTACAAGGCAAATCCTTTGATAACACCAAGCTACAAGGGGATCAACATACCCCTTACACAGCTTGGCTGTTTGGCTGCTAACAGTTGTTGCCTTCTTCAAAGAAGGCTATAATGTTGGTCAAACATGACTTCCCCTTGGTAAAACCATGTTGGCTGCTCTTAATGACCCCCTCATCCTTGATATGTCTAGAGATGGTGTCAAGAATAAGTTGTTCCATCACCTTTCCAGGGATGGAGGTGAGGCTGACGGGTCTATAATTAGCCAGGTCCTTCCTCTTGCCCTTCTTATAGACTGGCATGACATCTGCCATCCTCCAATCCCCAGGCACCTCTCCTGTTTCCCACAACTTACCAAAGATGATGGAGAGCGGCCCTATTAAGGATTCAAGGCCCATTTTACAGTCATTCTTGCTGGTTGCTAAGGCTGCATTAATTATGGCTGTAGAAGATGTGAAAACATGATGCCCAAGAATTTCTACTCATAATAGCTGTTACTATTATGCATAAACATAAAGGGCCACAGATCATGCACCCAAAGATCCAAAATGCCATCTCTAATGCAACCAGCCTGCTTTATCTTTTAATTTCTGAGCCTTTAGGCCTTAAATAATCATTAAGTAGTGCCTTTCTCAGCTTCTGGGACTCCAGCTCAGCTTCAGTGGGCTTTTCAAGTACACTGAAACGATCTCACTTAATTCATTACAACTGATTGAGAATTATATTTAGACGTGATTTGCTGATGACACAGCACTTCAAGTCCTTGTTTTGGGACAAGTTATATTTAGGTTTGCAAACTTCTGTCACAGTAAGCTGCTCTTTGGTGTGCTCAGACTAAACTGAGAGTCTGCTTCCCCCTCCAGTGTTTGCTTATAGATGATTGCAAGTCTTAATGGCTTAGTTTTCCTTATTATGCCTTCATACACTGAATGTACAGCTTAATTAAGGAAATGTTGGTAGTCTTTCATGTTGCTCATTTGCTGGGTTCGGAAAGGAAGGGCTCAACAGCCTGCTTTATGCAGGGGAGCAGGAGCAGGCAGATAGACCTGGTGCCTTTTACCACTGCCCCCAGCTGCTGTAGAGCATCTCTGCTCCAGCATCCTTTGTCCTGTAGAAGAAACACAAGGGAGTCGAATCAGCCCCTCTTAACTAAAGAAGTGTGGACAAATACAGGCTTCTTGTCGCTTTGTGGAGACACTCCCAAGGGGTTTTTCTGCAGCCTGAACAAATTTATATTTAGAAAATCAATGCCAACAACTAGCTCCAATGGGAAGGAGTCTTTTGGACGGTGGGGTTTTCCTAAAATTGAAATATAAAATGTTCACTTAAGATAATCAACAGTTTCACCAGACTTTCAGAGCCGCTCTTTGGTTTAGCGTCAACCACAGAAACAATGCTTTGCTACCTTCATGTTCCATTCATGGCATCCAGTTTCATCCCTCTGCTGTGATTTCAGCCCTGTGGCCAGGAGCAGAATTAGGCTTCTTTCACTGAGCTCTGGGCATGATCTGGTATTGGTAAGACAGAAGAATGTGGGAAGTCCTCGGTGAACTGGGTAAATGCACAGGCTGTCCTGACTTTCATCTTTCCATTTGCAGAAGCCTGCCCAGCTCTTCCAACAACCGAATTTGCTGATGTTACTGCTAAAAGGTATCCACTGAGGACCAAACTGTACTATGAATGTGACAAGGGCTACACAAGAAGAAGTGGGCAGTACTTGGGAATTCAGTGTCAGAGTATAGAGCAGGTTGCTTCTTGGGTCTACAAGGAATTTGAATGCATTGGTAAGTGATGATTGTCCTTTTCCTACACTTTTAGAGGTGTTTTTCCAATGAGTTTATGTAAGACACATTGGGCCATCGCTCTAACAAGTGATCTTTTATACTTATCTTTGCTAATTAGAACTTGTAGCAACTCTATTCTGCCTCTAGAACTTTGGGTTCTGTGGCTTTGCTCTGCTACTGGTCCTGCTGTAATTCAGCAATATGACCTCTCCCACAGAAGAGAGAGTTTTATTGTCAACGGCTCCCACAATGGAGTTAGATGCTACACAGAAACCAGAAAGAAAACCACAGAAGACCCCTGCACCCCAGAAGCAAGTAAACCTTTCAGCATCTGACCAGAAAGGTAAGAGCCCATTCATTACTGTAACACTTCTCCCATTTCCGTGGAAGCAGTGTAAGAATAATGACAAGTGATGTGGCGTAAACAAATGAGTATTCTGTATCCTAACACATCCTGCTAGTCTATATGTTGTAAGATCGCAAATCGTGTTGTTTCAATAACAAAAGCAGCAGGGAAAAAAATCTGCTTTAACTGTGTGCTGCCTTGTGATCCCACCAGATTTCTGTGGTCCTCCCAAGACTGTTCCACATGCCTCTTTAAGCCTGAACAGACAGTATTACGTGGGACAAGTCTTACATTTCAAATGCCAGAGCGGGTACGACAAGCGACCTCCCATCTCTGGCACTCGTGAGTGCAAGAAGGGGAATGGCAAAATCAGCTGGACCCCCCTTGACATGCGATGCACCAATGACAGCAATGAGTGGCTGCCACAGACTGTTGAGCCAGGTAAGGTGGTTGCTTTGGCATCATATCTGTGTCATGACCTGTTCCAACTCAGCACATCAATCGTAAGGAACAGCCTGCTTGGGGTTTGGGATGGAGAAATCAGGGACACCATGGCTCTGGCACTGATGGAGATGGCATTTCTGACTGATGAGGATGACATCTCCAGGGATGATACAGCTGCATCCTACTTTGTCATGGTCATCCTTTCATACTAACTGCAAAACTGCAGGAATTTGTGAGCAGATAGAGCCACACTGTCACATACTGGGGAGAAAATAGGAGAATAAGCCTTTCTCTTTCTCCTTCATCCTGGGAGCTATATTGTCTATTGTCACTTCACAGTAAGGTCCTCCAAAAGGTGTATCTAAGTATTCTTCATGATTGCTTAGGGCTTTGGGATCCAGAGTTTACCTAGTTCATAGCTACACCTGAATAATGCTTAAACTGGTTCTTAATTTAACACCCAGGATGCTGTTTTGAACAAAGAGACAGCAAGAAGCCCACCAATATTGCACTGTATACTTTATGGCCCCCAGGTCAGCAGGACACCTGCCATTGTGGACTGACATCTTGAGTTTCACTGCTCGGGGAGCCTCTCAAGTGAGGCTGCAGAACCTTTGCCTCTTGCTTTTATGCCTTTAGATGTATTAATGGAAAAAAACCCCAAACCCAAACCAGACCTTCATATGGCCTCTACACCCAAACTATCTACGTTTTCTGAAGACATCTCTCCTAACCTTGCAGTGCACGAATTCAACATGCAGAGAGCAGACAGAACCCATTTCCCAAGTATCTGTGATAGCATTGACGGTCTGGGGCTCTCTCTGAGTGTCAGGCAGAGCTATTGATGGTGAAAGGACCCAGATGCCCATCACCTCTACAGTCCTCAGCCTTCCATTACCCTTCCAACCTCCTCTGGGGCAGGGGGTGCAATGGGCTGAGTTTTAGAGGTGGGAGCCAATGCAAGGTCAATGCAAGAGGAATTTCCTATCAACAAAGAGTGGAAAAAGCTGTTTTCCACCAGTACTTGGGACTTTAAGGGGAAATAAATCTTTCAGAACTGTTGACATGTACTGGATATATGCCCACATCCGAGTTGGGCTGCCTTTATAAGCAACAAAGGGGACTGTAAGAATGAATCACCTTCCTCACTCACTGGACACACTATTTGAGCATTAATGTAGGACTTTCTCTCCTTCATAGGTCCATCTCTTTCGCTGTGGTGCCTGGTTCAGAGTGCTCCAGGTACAGCAGTCACAATTTCTTGTTTGGTTTTGAGTGGTCACCACACTCATTTTCCCCCATTGATCATTTCACTTGGTACTACCAGGATAAAGGCAATTCTTGCTATGACTGAAATAACCCATCAACATTCCAGTCCTAGAAAATGGCACAACCTCTTGAACAGTCAGAAACAGCAAATACCTCAGATTTTAAAATTAGGCTTATGAAGAACAGGGAACTGGATGATGAAATTGCCCTTTAATTCAACAGAACAAGAATTCAATTTCCCTGCAAAAATACATTCATACCTGAGCAAGATCAGGTCTTTGTGATCAGTGCATCAAATATTGACACCCCCAAAATGTTGCCTTTCTCATTATTATGATGTGATGGTTGTCTGTAATGGAGCTGGGTAAGGAATGTCCTCCCCTTTCTCAGTTCTTCCGCCAGCATTCACCAGTAAGAGATTTATCAAGAGACATCTCATATAGGGCCTTTCGTGAAAAAAGCTGTCCAGATCTCATAGTAGCTCAAGTTCAGAGATTCCTTTCAGGATAAGGGAAAAATACAATGAAATAGATAAGGGAGAAACACAAATTTCTTGCACCAGGGAATTTTTGGCTTATATTCTAGGGAAAAAGAGGCCCTGTTTGAAGCTATGTTTTCAAATCTTAGCTTGGCACCTTGAAAGGCATCCTCCCCAGTTTCATATGAAATAAAGACCTTAGCTGGATCCCATTCCCTGGAAGATACAGTTCACTTCATTCCCATTATTAACAGATATCAGGTCAGCACATGCATTGATATCCAGGCTGGAAACATGTATCGATAGCCAAGAAACAAACATGGCAATTATTAAGTCTTCTGGGCAGAGGGAGAAGGGCTGTCAGTCTCTACCCTCGTCGCTGCTTCCATGCTGGAGCAAGCTGGCTCTTGCCTGACTCCATCGTCATCACTGCTTTGATGCTCTTCAGAAGAAGAACAAATCAATACAAAACTCAAGGATTTCTGTCTTTTCACAGGTTCTACTCATCCACCCTTTTCCTCGTCTGTGATACTGCCAGTGACAGGTATGGCGTTTTGTTAATAGGACTCAACTTCACTCCATCCCCCAGAGCAGTTACTTTGCCTTTCAATTGGCTGTTTAAACCATCTCAGCCCTAAGAGGTAATAAATACACTGCAAGAGACATCTACATCCATGTATTGGGTGAGAAATCAGTAAAGAAAGTGTAAACAGACACTGTTTAAGCAGTAAAGCTTTCTATAAAGGTGTTTTCAAAGACTTAGAAGAGATATAACCCTAACAATTCTATGATTCAGTGTAAAAGAAAATAGATCACACTAAAGTCTAGTTTTTAAATGAAGCAATTTTCAGATTCTTCCTCTGAGGCTTTCTGTGAATTCAGTGAATAACTTCAGCTGGAAAAAAAAAAAGTCAATATTTAAATGATGTTTTTCTTTCACATTTTCAAAGGGGTAAAAAAAAAAAGATGGGCAAATGAAATATTTCCTCGCAGCTAAACTGCTGCATTGAGATCAGTGTGAAGAGATTTTTCTTCTCCCTCTTCCCCATCCTCTATTCAGCCATTAGCTGCTAAAATAGAATTGTCTCATACTGTGCATATACTCAAGACTTTGTACAAGGGCTCTTGATTCCAGCTGGAGTCTGATGACAACTGTAGTGCACAGTATAATAAGGAGGAATAATGGAGTGGGATAAAGGAAGGGAAAGAGGAATATTGCAAACTATGCCAGAGACCGCAGCATCAGTAGTCCCTGGTTATTTGGCTGTGGTCAATCTCTGGTTGCCAAAACCCATCTGGCTAGGTCCTGTTTGTCCCAGGGAGCAAAGCAATGGAGCAGTATGGAAGAACTCTTGCTTCTGGGCATAGGGGCAATATGAGACCCTATCTCAGGTCTTCCCTGTTTCTCCCAGTTGGATTAAGTGCAATAAGATAACACCATAGAATCAGAATCACAGAATAGTGATTTCCAATTTGAGTTGGAAAGGACCTTAAGATCACCCAGCTCAAAACCCCCTGCCATGGGCAGAGACACTGGGTGCTAAGCATGTTGATTTTCTGTTTCAACAGCTATCTTTTTTGTTCTGCCTGTCATTACTGCTGTCTTCATGTGACTCACCAAGCAGAGAATACAGTAAGTGGGATGGAACCAGGAAAATGTGAAATCTAAAATGAAATTCCCTAGGAGTGGAAGAACTATCACCCGAATCAGTCATCTCACTGGTGCACCACTTAGAATTCTGAATACCTTCTTTGATGTTAAATAAATGACCCTTGATTTTGGGTTGTATGGTTCAGATACTAAATACTGGCACAAGAAAAGGAGAATCAGAGCTTTTGAAATCAGAAAAGCATGCTCGGTCCCTGCCAAAGTGGAACTGAGAATGGCAGCTCAGATAATGGGTGGGAAATGAATGCTGTGGGGAAATTAAGGTTAATCATGCAAATAAGCTGGTTTCAGATAGATTACACAATCAATCAGTCTTGTTCTCCCTGGCTAACCTGTGGGAAGGCTGGTGGAGCATCTGCCATCACGACCATGTAGTTTTTCTTCCTTCATCCCCCTGATTTCTCAGTCGTGTCATGACAGCTTTGTGCCTCAGACTTATTTTAGCCTCCTCACTGCTTCTATTACTACAGTGAGACACACCAAGGCTGTTCCTTTTCACAGACTCCTCAGCCTACTTAATACAAGATGTCCCTATTTGACATTTGGGAGTTCTTTGCTAATCCTCATTCCTATTACTTTTCATGTTCCCTATTAATTAGTAGTGGGGTCTGCTTCTGAGTTGAATGGGGATTTTGCTTGAAAAGGAGGAGGGGAGTCCTTGTGGAACACATTTGCAGTGTTCTTATTTCAGTTCAAGATAGGATAAAGCCATAGAAAGTGTAGACAAGAGTTTGAAACATGTTTTAGTGAAGATGATCAACCATGGTGCAGATTGCCTGGGCCATTGTAGGGTTTCTCGGAATATGATAGGTGGGAAATTGTTAAGAATAGCCTACATTTCACTGGTTCAGTGGTGGAACAAGTGATAAAATAGCTGATGCTAGATGAAATAGTAACTGAGATCCTAAGTGGTGTCTTCTGAGAAAAGCACTGTGTGGTTTCTCATAGTAAATATAGAAGGAATCATCAAAAATGTGCTTCTTCCCAGCTGTAGTAAAGTCTTTTTCCTGCTGTAGGGTTCAGACTGCAGAGCTCAGATCCAAACACATGAAACTGATGCTTGATACAGAAGAAACCAGACTGTACCAGAGGCTCCAAGACCAGCACTGGCAAACAAGGAAGAAGCCTGAACATTCATATTTCACCATGTGAAGGAGGCAGAAGATATTACAGCTTAATTCTCATGGGGACAGAGGGACTTTCCACCTACAGAGCACTGGGGTGTGTGTGTGTGTGTGTGTGTGTGTGTGTGTGTGTGTGTGTGTGCATCCCATCACTGACAGATGGGGAAAGAGCCCTGTCTGAAACTGCTTCCCAAAACCACTCCCCTCCTCCTACCATATAGCAGATGTGTTGCTAATATAACTGCAGCCTTTCCCAAGCGACCAGGCTTACATATGGACCATTTGCCCAAGCATGTTAGGTGATGGCACCATCAATACAGCCCACACACCATCTTCTGCACAAAAAGAGATGCCGGACGCCTGTCCCATCCCTACCAGATGGGTCAAATGCAGTCACTCTTTTCTCCTTCTATTACTGGATATCCCCTTGGAAAAGGCTATTAAACCCATTTACCCTCTGCACATAAGTTGAAATACTTACTGAACTGGAAATTCTTACTGGCCACATATATACACACACACAGGTATACAGCTATAGATATATACACAGGCCAAATGACTTATGGTCTAAAGGCACCTGATTCTCTGCATTGACCCTAAATGATATCCATATTGAGTAGATTAGTTATATATTTTTACCTGGCATATGACAAAAGCAAAATGAGATTAATCCCTTCCTTATACTTCAGGAGGCATGGGATCTTGGAGTAGTTTCCTATTTTGTGATAGAGTGTATGTGTAAGTGTTTTATTGGTTTGTATTCCTGTTGAGTTATTCTCCCTTTGAAGCCTTGATATTTATACTTCCCATGGCTTTTCTTTTTTTATTTTATTCCTGCTGGAATACGATTTGTTTGTACTATATCTCTTTATAAAGATGGATGTGTAATGGCCTATTACATGCCGTTAGCTTGTATGGGAGCAAACAACAATCTGTATTTACATGATAGATGACAGGTTTTCACACCTCTCAGCTGCTTTGAAGGCTGCAAGCAGGGGGAGTGAGCTCTCCTGATTCATTCAATCAATGCACATTACTTATTGCTAACATACCTCTGTTAAGCATTGCCATGGCTCGTCCTGCTCAGGGCATTTCACTTCCATACTCCTAACATGCACATTGTTATGCAGGTAACGAAGAGCAGAGTTGCATGGCTCCTGCTGCTCCAGTGGCTTTTCCTTTCCTCACCAGGGCCTTTCTCTCCACATTTTATCTTTGTTTCTTGGGAATGACGGGGCACACTCTGCTGGTAAGGGATTGGTAAGGAACAGCAGGTTACAGACTGGGCAACTATTGCGGGCTTTAATTTTCCTAGCTATTAATGTGTACGCAGGGAGTCTGAGCCCAGGTCACCTCCAGCACGGGAGCTGTATTTGTACTTCATCAGGAAGCTGTAATTCTGCTGAGCCGTACTTTACCTCTCAATAGACCTTGCTGGTCCTTAAGGGGAATGGCTGCATCGGAGGCTTAAACCTTCAATGCAACAAGCAGAGAGCAAGTAGAAATCAGAGGGACCCAGCCTGGGAGCAAAAGGCCACCACTGCAAGAGGCTGTGGCCAAAGGGGCACCAACGCTGTTGTGCTTTTCCCAGGGCTGCTCTCACTGATTTTACAGGAGGTGTGGTTGATATTTTCGTTTGCAGACTCTGATGTTCTCAGCATGGAACAGCTAATAAACTATAACAATAAACTGTTCCGGGTGTTTGAAAGGCAGCTTGTTCTTCCTGTTATTGATCTACACCTTGAAAAAGACATGATTTATTTGCCATTACAAAAGGTGTTAAAAACCAGGAAGGCTTGTTCTAAAGAGCTGTGCTAAAGCCCACTTCACACATGTAGGATCACAGCTAACCTTTAAAATGCTAACTAAAAACACTTAGGCAAGAGGATCTCTGGCAAACAATATCTCCAAAATAGGTAATGGAAGCAATATTTACAATCTAAGAGCAGTGGAGCTCCCTTAACATTAGCTATCCCCAAGGGGTGGAAATGCACATACTCCTATCCCACGGCCAGGAACACAAGTGTGAGAAAATGTGTTTTTTCCAGAGGTATGCATTATAAGAATCAGCCTACGCAATGCAATGCATCATCCAATGTCCCTTCATACAGGTGTCTCCGTGTGAGCTGGTCCCATCACAGTGGAGATAAGAGGAGTCTAGAGACATTCAGCCATCACATGCACATGTCCACCCAGGCTGGGTAGTATTCCAGACCCCATGGACAGCATCAGCCATTGATTCCATTGACACTACTGGCTGCTCAGACAGCAGCTCACGTGGAAACACCTACAGATTGATCCGGTTGCCTAAAGATAGGTATCTGCTGTGATCTTCATCAGGGACTGTAGTGACAGGGCAAGGGGGCACAGGTTCAAACTTAAATGGGAAATTCAGGTTAGAATAAGGCAGAAGCTCTTCCCTATGAGGGTGCTGAGGCGCTGGCCCAGGGTGCCCAGAGAAGCTGTGGCTGCCCCATCCCTGGCAGTTCTCAAGGCCAGGTTGGACACAGGGCCTTGGAGCAACCAAGAAATTCAGGGAAGGTATTCCCTGACTAGATTTCATTTTTAAAGCTGTGTCGCTCATTTACATACCCACTATGATCCTTTCTATCGAGAGACTCTGGAGGTGTCATCCCAACAGTGGGGAGGTCCATGTGGGAGGAAGGTGCAGCCAATGGCTGCAGGGCTAAGTGCTGCTGCATAAACGGCTTGGGCCTTTTGCAAGAAAGGAAACTGGTTCTTCTACCCTGCCAACAGCCTCCACCTTCCCCATTCTCCTAACACAGCCCTTTCAACCACTTGATCGTAGAGTCATAGAATAGTTAGGGTTGGAAAGGACCTTAAGATCATCCAGTTCCAACCCCCCTGCCATGGGCAGGGGCATCTCACACTAAACCATGGCACTCAAAGCTGTGTCCAACCTGGCCTTGAACACAGCCAGGGATGGAGCATTCACAAGTTCCTTGGGCAAATGTTGTACGGCCAGGACCCAGTTTTGTATCAATTGTGCATCCAGTAAGGATGAGGGCTCCAGATCAATGCTCAGACCCCAGCAATCCTTAGAGAAGCTCCTGGGGACGTATTACCATAGTTATCCTCAGGAAACCTCCACCTCCAGCAAGCCTTCATGACCAGGGAATCTGGTGGTAGCCGTGCAACAAGCTGATGAGGAGGCTGATTTTGCTCATCGGGTTGCGGGAGGTGGGTATCACAAAGACACTGCTCCAGCGTTTATGCACCAACGTTCTCAGAGTTTCCATCTCAGGGGGAATTTGGAAGCTCATGGCCTTTTGTTCTGATTCAGACTGAAAGCACAGTTTGAAGTAACATCATTTCCTGTGCACGAGAAGCCCTGTTTTCCAGCTCGCCCTGCTCAGAACCAAAGGTTTCTCTCCTTCAATTCTTACTGTGTTCGTGCTGTTCGAAGTCCCTCAATCCTTTGTAAAGTTCTGCAGTGTCAGATAACAAATACCAAAACTGAAGGAGTTTATACTGTGCTTTTTAGCCTTAAGTCACCATGCTCACTAAAAGGAAGATAATTCTATTTTTGTTTTATTGGGTTGGATATGGTGGCGCTGAGGTGACTTTGTAAACTGATGTCAGTCCCAGTCCGGTGCTCTGAACATGCAGAGTAAGATCTCAAAGTCCCAGGAGTAATTTAGTGCTTACCATTTGCACATGCGGCAGTTTGTTAAAACAAGTCTTCATTTACAAGGGCCTGTAGGGACAGGACAAGTGGGAAAGGCTTTAACCTGACAGAAGGTGGATTTAGATTAAGTATAAGGAAGAAGCTCTTCCCTGTGAGGGTGCCCAGAGAAGCTGTGGCTGCCCCATCCCTGGCAGTGTTCAAGGCCAGGTTGGACACAGGGGCTTGGAGCAAGCTGCTCTAGTGGAAGGTGTCCCTGCCTGTGGCAGGGGGTTGGAACTGGATGAGCTTTAAGGTCCCTTCCAACACAAACCAGTCTGGGGTTCTGTGATTTACTGAACTAAGAAAACACGAACAAGTTATTCGGAAAGAGATTAGATTAAGATAACGTAACTGGCAAAAGACACACAGCTGTGTAAGTCGTCAGAAAAGGAGAGCAAATTTACATCGTAAGTGCTTTACATAAGCCAACGTGATACTTAGCATGCTAAGATTAATTCATGGTAGGAGACCTGGCATCTGGGATCTGAAAATATTAATCTCATTGGTATTATTATGGCACGTGAAAAGAAGCATTCCCATCAAATATCCTGAGTGGTGTGAAATCACACAGGCACAGCACAAATCCTTTCAGTGGTTAAGTCAGTGTTAACTCTCTTACCCCAGCTTAAAGTGTTATTAATTCCTCCACACCTGTTCTGAGATACTCATAAGCTTTCAACAGAGCTTTCTGCTATCTCAAACCTTTAGTTCAGGGGCCCTTCTCTTTATCCCACACTGGGTTTTGCTCTAGGAGTTGCCAACCACGACTTTAGCCCTTTAAATCAAGAAAAGGCACTAAAGATCAGACAGAAGATGATGTAGAGATGTGAAGATCCACGATTCATTGTTCCTCAACAATAAGATTTGTCCTGGGTTCAGCAGTAGCAGTCATGTTTCTCCTTCTTGGTAGCTGGTGCGGTGCAGTGTTTTGACTTTTGGCCTGGGAACAGAGCTGATAACAATGATGTTTTGGTTTGGCCAAGGACTTTGTGAGCCTCATGCTCTGCCAGGGAGGAGGGGGAGCCAGGAGGAAGCAGAGACAGGACACCTGACCCAAACTGACCAAAGAGGTATTCCATACCACAGCACGTCATGCCCAGGAGGTAACTGGGAGTTAGCCGGAAGGGCTGGGAGACTGAAGGGTTGGAGGAGGTATCGGTTAGAGCTTGGTCGGGCTGGGGGGGGCGAGTTATCGGTCGGCTGGTGCTGAGGTGTTGTATTCTCTTCCCTTGTTATTTCCTTTATCATTATTATCACTGGTGGTAGCAGTAGTGATGTGTGTTATACCTTAGTTACTAAACTGTTCTTATCTCAACCCGTGGGAGCTGCATTCTTTTCGATTCTCCTCTCCGTCCCTCCGGGAGTAGGGGGAGGGAAAGAAGGGGGGGAGTGAGTGAACAAATTGCCTGACTGGGTTTAAACCACGACAAGATTTCACATGTTTGCATGAAGAATCAGCAGGGAGAATTGTTTTTCAAGTCTCCAGGTTTTCCAGCTTCTTTGGTAACCATGCAATAGCAATGCATAACATGGGAAAAGAGAGATGTTTGCTTTTCAATAAACTGAGCATTCCTCTCTTCTAATAGCTCCTGGCAAGATAAAGCAGCTAGGTTAATGGATATTGTATATATATATATTCATTGTATAGATCCACATTTAACTGAAGACAGGAAATTCCCAGTAGAACCTCCTATGAGACTCAGAAAGGACTCTCAAATCTTTGAGCCTCATTTCCCAGGAAAAAGCCTGTCCCTGCAGGCTGAGATTAAGAGATGCGCACTTCCCCTGGACACCCCGCCTGAAGATCAGCTTGGCAGGGCCACAGGCAGCATGTGTTTCATGCAGAACCACACAGGGTACATTCGCCTACATGAGGGAGACGGGCAAATCCAACAGCTTCAGTGTGCCCAAGCCGGCAGATGGAGATGGCAAAGCCCCAGTGAGGTGTTCCCTGCCTGCTTTCCCCATGTGGCAGCCAGAGATGCTCCTGCAGGGACTTATAAATAAGCATATTGTATTTACTCTGGCAAAATGTTATAGCTGCTACAAATCTGGATGCATCAAAGCAGTTTTGCCCAGCTGCTTTCTCAAGCAGAGGCCAGATGATGCCACTGGAGTGATTTTCTTGTTGCCATCTCTTTGGGGACAGGATGTGGCAGCGTGTTCAGTTCAAGACGTTTGAACCACTGGAACAGGACTAAATAAACTGCATGATCCAGCCCATGGCAGTGAAGTGAACTTAGTGATAGGACCCTCTGCCAGCTGCATGCCCATTCCAACAACCACAGCAGGGGATGCAGCGAGCAATAGGGCTAACAGGATTTAGCTCCCAGCATCTTCTCATAGCCTCTGGGAAAAAGAACTTTTCCTTTCTGAAATCTCAGCTATGCACTAGTAGCGAGAGCTCTCCCCAAAGATGGACAGACATGGAATTACCTTCCCATCTCAGTGCAGCAGACAGAGGAGCTTCCCAGCCCACCAGGGATGCACACATGATGCATGGACTGGCTCTGGGCTCACAAATATCCCTATTACTCGTTCATAGCCAGAGTCAGCAGAAACCAGAGGAAATCATGGATGTAAGGATGCCCCTGGAGCTGAAGCAGCCTTCTGCTCAGCTCCAAGCTAAGGTGCTATGTGAAGCATCCCTCTTATTTGCTGGAAGGCAGCTTCCAAGCTGATTCATCCGTTGTTTTTTTTTGGCTTCCCATGTATTTCATATGCTTGCTGTGGAGGGGAGGGCATTTCTGGGTACCACTGAGGGAAAAGGTCCTGGGGAGGGCCCAGGGAGCTGATGGAGGGGTGAGTAATGGAGGTGGTTGGGGAGTGGGGGATTTTGGGGGCTGGCAATGGTGAGGATGAGTGTGGTTTCAAGTCTCAGCAGGCATGAGGAGTTGGATGAGTGAGTCAGAGGAAGTCCATGAGCAACCCCAGAGGTGTCTGCAGAGGTCCCTCAACCCGAGGTAGCACCTGATAGTTTCCCCCCATCAGTGGTCTGTGGCAGCATGTGAACCAAGGAGCAAAAATGCTTCAGGGCAGAGGCCTGGGACTACAAGGGCTACCCAGCAAAGGGGGGTGTGAGTGATGTTCTTAAGTTATTCTCCTAAAAAGCAAAGCATTCTCCTGCCTAAGAGCAGCACAGCTGGCACAAGTGAATGCTACTGCTGCTCTCACCACAGCAGCTGGAGATACAGGAGCCTGTGGTACTATTGGGAACTAACAGTGGTGTGTGTGGGGAGCTTCCCTGCTCTCAGGTGTCCAGAGCCACTGGAGATGCCCTTGAAGAACTTGTCTGGCCTCTGGCTGCAGGTATCAGGGCATCTCAAGTGGTCCAGGATGCCTCTGTTCATGCAGCTGAGCCACTCCTGGATCTCTGCTGGCTGTGGTCAGAGCTCAGGTACCCAACACACATGGACACATCTGCATGTAGGGGTCTAACTTATGGTTTATTTGTAAGGTGACCTTACAGTGCAGCAATGGAGCAAATACTTCATACTGTGAACTACTCAGGTACTAAATTACATGGCATACATTGACCTTACATCCATTGAATGCATTTAACAAAATGAGTTACACATAAATATTCAGGAAAAGTTCAGAATGAGTACAGAGAAGAAAATCATCCAACCAGTGTGTCACAGAAATGTATCTTTGACTGGTCAAAGCTTGCTGTACATCTGATCCCTGAGCCTGGCTGGCTGATACCTCAGCTCCTGCTCTCAAGGTGCAGGTTCTAAAAGCAAGCAAACAACAACCTGCTAGCAAATATACATAAACACAGTGTCTGTGTAAGCTCAGGGTTAGAGAGCCTAGTGATTAGATGTAGGTTATTTCCTTCTTTCTCTGTTTTATTTATTTACAGACCTCAAGATGCTGCTCCTGTGCTTAGTTGTGTTACTTCTTCACCTTCTTCTCTCCCTTTATCCTTTGCTGTTGTCATTGCTCTATTGGTCAGAATGCATTTGTGGAATCATCCTTACAGACTTTCAGCAATCCTTGGGCTCATTGCTTTCCTTGTCTAAAGATGAATCACAGAAACACAGAATCATAGAATCATAGAATCATGGAATGGTTTGGGTTGGAAAGGACCTTAAGATCATCCAGTTCCAACCTCCTGCCATGGGCAGGGACAACTCATACTAAATCATTAGGTTGGGATGGACCTCTGGAGGTCCTCTGATGCAGACCCCTGCTCCAGCAGGACCATGTCTATTTGGGTTTTGAGTATCTCCAGCAATGAAGAATCTACAGCCTCTCTGGGCAACCTGGGCTGTCCTAGTCCCATACCTTTCCTAAGGGGATGAGGGACAAGTCAGCAGCACACTATCTGTGATCTAAGGAGAGGAAGGAGCAATGAGCTGTGTATGGGCATGGAGATAAAGGGAAAAAAGCCCCAAACAAAGCTCTTCTAGTGTCAGTGAGAGCTCTGATCTCCTTGCTCATGGCTGTCATCCAGCTTGCCCCTCCAGAGTGGCCAGGGCAAGTACTCCTTTTTAAGAGCTGGAAAACCACTGGGGAAGGAAGCAGGATGGATGCTGCACAGGGCATGTGGACAAAGCCTCTGAGCCTTTTTACGCTGGGATGTGTAGTGGGGCTTATTTCCGGGGACAACCACTGTCAAATAGAGAAACCCGGCTTCTCCCATAAAGCTGGGTCAATGTATCCTCCAGCTCCTCCAGTGTGAGGAGCTGCACCTCATTCCTATCATTCTCAGCAATGACCGCCCAAGTCTTCCTATGCTTGGCGTTCACCTCGCAGCAGGCACTCGCCCAGAGGTAGCTGGGTTTATTCACCCTCCCCTTGGCAATGTAGTTGTTCCCAGGCACAGCACCCACGACGACATAGGTGTTGTTACAGCCCTGGGTGTTCCTCATCATCGTCTGCTGCTCGTAGTTGTTCCAGGCGCCACCGTTGAGCTTCTCATTCTGGGGCACGATGTTGGTGAGGGTGAAGGTTGCTGTCCTGCTGTTGGAGTCAGAGTGGTGGCTGTTGGGGTTCAAATGGCCTCGGTTCAAACCAGTCAGGTTCTTGTAGTCCTGGAGGACAGCCTGGTGCTTGCCAATCTCCTCTAAGATGATGCTGAAGTCATTCAAGAGGGTCCGCTCTCTTTCCATAGTTCTGGGATAAGTCAGGCCAATCAGCTTAAGAGGTAAAGAAGAGGAAAAGGGGTTAGTGTTGGGAGTAATGGAGTAGGTTTCCCTGGAGTAGAAATCTGTGAGTGCTGAGCACTCATTTCTCGTTATCTCAGTGTATGAAAATGCCTGAAGCAGAGAGAAATCATAAAGCTGCGCCTCCTCGAGCACACAAGCTTAGAATTTGACTGCTCTTGATCTGACTTGTGACCTTTGAAATCCAGCCTGGGACTGTGGGTAGATGCATGACACGGTGAGCATTTTCTCCTCCCAGGTTTGAAAGGTGATGTGGGTGAAACATCTCCCCTGCCACATCTGGTTCCTTTTCCTCCCATCTCCACATCCTACATCTGCTCAGGGCTCTCCCCAGTGCCTCTCACCCCTATCAATCACGTTCAACCTTCATCTGATGAGGCTATCACCAGCCCTGCTCCTTTATTCAGGCTTTGGGAAAGGTTTTCATGCCTTTTTTAAACCAATCTGTCAACACCCTGGTGTTTTATGAGCTCAGGGAAACAAAACAAGAGCACAGATACCCTCTTTGGGTGTCTTAGGGAGTCTTTGAAGGTGGTCAGGATGGGGCGAGGATGAGCAGAAGAGCCATGGAGCCTTCCACAGGGGAGATGAGGACTCAGCCCCTTCTCCTCTTTGCCCCTCGCTTGAACTATGTGTGGTTGCTGCAGTACCACGCTCCTGAAGCACCACTGTTTGCCTCCTCTATACCCATACACCTAGGGCTGTGTTGAGAAACCAATCCCAGAGGTGAGTTTTCCCTGGAAGGGCTATAGTGCATTGCAAAGATGAAGCTTTTTCACTCAGCAAACAAAAAATACCTCAATGCAAGTGGGATCTGCTACTGCAGAACTAACACTTTGTCTCGGGGCTGATGTGGGCTAGGGAGAACAGATGTGCTCCTTCTGCAGCAGCACTGAAAGCAAGTTGGAAATGATCAGCCTCTTAAAGGAGCTCATAATCCCCCAGGAGACCTGGGGAACATAAATATTGCATGAAACCTCTGCAGGAAGTTAACTAATTCACAGATTTCACAGATGGCCTGGGACCATGGTCCAGGAGGCAAAGAGAGAAGGCGTTATCCACCTTCAATGTGGAGGCTGCAGTGGTTGCAGTACCCTATTAGCTGCTTGAGTTCCTATGCAGTTCTATATTAGCTGCTTGAGTTCCTATGAGTAGCAAGTGCAAACGATTTCTTTCATAACCATAACACCTTTTCGTATTTAAGGAAACATATTTAGCCTTCCTCTGGAATAGGGCATATGGCTTTCTTTTGTGGCTCATTTTCACCTAAATCCCCTACTGCTTCTGTGTTCTGAGCAAGGACCTGAATTTCCTCTTCTTCTGTTCTGTAATTTGCTTGGGCTTTCTTACTGAAGGCTGAAGTCTGTTAGAAGGACGTTTGGGAGGGCTTTGTAGTTTGCAGAGATCTTTGTGTCTGATGGATGCTTCTGAACCAAGCCTGAGGCAATGGTGGTAAGCAGCAACTACAGGTGGATGGAGATCGTGCGCTTCTGACTTGAGTGATGCTGATTCTTACTTCTCACTGCCTGAAATACCACTCAATGCATTTACCCAGTGTTAACTTAACCCTCTCAATGCTGACAGCTTGTTCCTATACTTTTGCACTGGGTCATCTCACCCTGCACTGAATTTCTCTGCACTTCTCTCATGCCACTTACAAAGCCAGAATGACTCAACTGGGAGCAAATATGTCAGGGATGCAAAAGAGATCAGAGCTCAGCAGTGTTCATCCCTCACGTTTAGGTGCTGTTGGATGTCTTTTCGCCATCGCTTGGTCTCCACCACACCATGGGACAGGGGTCGTTTGACTTTGTAATGTAATGTAATGTAATGTAATGTAATGTAATGTAATGTAATGTAATGTGACTTAATGTTCCTAAGAGGTCAAAGTGGCAAAATGGGCACTTTTAGGAAATGACTCATCTCATCCTCCTGCTGATGTCTCAGATGCATCAGAGGAATCATATGGTGAAGGTGTTTGAAGTTGAATGAGACTAATCCCCTCCAGCAGTCCCATTTGCATGCGCGTGGGGTGGGTGGGAGGAGAAGGAAGTGTTTGGTTAACTGCTGTAGCTGACCTTTTAATGACTGTAGGGTGATGTGCTGCAAGAGAGGACACTCACCTGGGGCTCAACCAGCCATGTGTTGGGTCTCTTGCCAGCTGCAGGCTGGTAGAGGTAAGCAGAGTATACGGGAATACGCCTGCTCTTGTCGTACAGGGTGGCAAAGTAATACTGGTTCTTGTAACGCTGGCAGATCCAGGCTGGGTTCTCTGGTTCCAGGGCTTCATTTGGGGGGGTTTTCCGGAAGAAGAACTGAGGGCATGAGCTTTCGAAGGATGTCACCAGCTCACTGTGTCCCAGCCAGAGGCAGCTCGCCAAGACCTGCAGCAGCAGCAACAGCATCGTGGGGAGGACTTCAAGTGAAGGAGCTGTTGCTCACCTGGAGGGCAATGCAGAGGTACAATCAACCTGGGGAAGGCTCATCATGGCCTGGAGTAACGCTTGTGTTTGTGGGATATGGTTGCAGAGGAGGGAACCGGGAGAGAACAACAAAGGGACAACTTCTGCCCTCCTGGATATGGAAACATCAACAGGGGAATGAGGGTGAAGTCTAAAATAGGTTTCAGGTGCCTAGAGGAGGCAGCAGTGAGAGAATTTAGCTTGTCTGAGGAGGGATCCAAACCCATCCCATGTCTCATCAGCTCACACAGCAAAGCTTTTTAGGGAACTGAGGCAAGGTCTTGGGACAAAGCCACTTTTTCCAACCTACCTCTGTTGGCCAAGAGCTCAACTTTTCTGTTAGCACTGGAGAAATAGGGCTGGAAGCTCCTATTTCTGAATACCACCTCACTCCCTTTGTTCTGAGGACCTGCTCACAGCAGAGAACCTGCAGCTAGGCACATACTCTGCTCAGCCACCTACAGTGCTGAGCTGAGATTTAGTCTCACGGGGGATTTGGAAGGGAAACAACAGTGATGCTGCACTTCCTACATGTCTCAGGCCCCATCTAAGTTTACACAGAGATGCAGCTCTTCTGTAACTCCTCTGTGCTTGCAGCAGGATTAGTCTCCCCTATAACTGTGTCAGGTGTTTAACCCAAAGTGGTCCAGCTTGCGGTCCTGAATGCCATTTTTGCCCCAACTTGCATTCTCAGGGTGTCCAACCCCAGACAATGAACTTGCAGATACATGGATACAGAAAGAGAAGGGGATGAAGGAAGCATCAGGGATGACACCTGTGTCTTATCGGCACTCTGCCTGTTGCTGTAGCAATGCAGATACCAAGGGGCAGCTCTTCCCATGGCTGCACAGGATTTCTGCTGATCCACATCTTTAGCTTTGCTGATTGCTTTTTCCTGTACTGTAAAAAGGCACTGGGGCAGGATTTTCTATCTCTCCAACAGAAGCAGGTCCTGTTTTGTCCTTCTTGGGTGTTGAAATGATTTTTAGCAGCCAGCAAGCTCTTTCTTTTTGGAGAAAACCAAGTAATTCCCTGTGATGCTGGCAGTGATGCAGGGTGCTTTATCTTCTCTCTGATACTTCAGGGTAACAGCGATAGCTCCATTTTAAAGCTACAGAGTAGCTTTAAAATAATGAGCATTTTAAATAAGGCAGGACAAGCAGCTAAAAGGATTCATGGAAGAGAAAGCTGCCTTGGTCTCTAGGACACAAACCCCACCTTGGCTGGGGAGGTGGCTGAGCTGAGGACTACCGAAGGCTTGGAAAATTACCTTGCACATTTGCACTTTTCTTACACTTTTCCCTGACCCTCATCTGTTAAATTCCACTGGATTCAGGCTACTGATGTAGATATACCCTTGCTCTGATCCAGGACATCTGGTCCTTTATCTCTTCACTAGTTCTGGATTAGGAATGTGATGACCAACAAGCTGAAAACAGAAAAGTGAACCTCAAGAAGTGGTTTATCCCAATACGCTGCAGAACATGACTCTATCTGCCCTAAAGCAGGCAGAAAAGTTACTGAAAAGTCCTTGTTTTCCACCACCCCCCCCATGAGCTTAAAATACATCTAAGTAACTTAATAACAGATACAGAGAAACCAACCTACCGTGTGGAAGAGCAGCACCTAAAGACTTTATTCACAGGACTCTGCTCACAGCCCCGAAGTGGAACAGGACGTTCAAATGCCTCTGCTACAGACTGAAGCTGGCTGTGGCCTCAGGGTGGTTTATATATGGTCTCCAGGAAGGCAGAGTTGTTTGATTTCTCAAACAGGGCTTAGAGTCAGTTTGTCCAAGGCTGGAGCCAGAGGACATGTGCTTTTCCAGAGGTCTTTTGCAAGGTCACGGATGGAGTTAGGGCACTCAATAACCCTCCTCTCCCCCCTCCCTTATTCAACAGTTGGATATGACTTTTCCAGGTGACTTGGCACCTGAAATGTAATCATTCAAGGTGTTGTGTGGCTATTTCTGATAACCTTGAATCAAGTCTTCCTAACAGCTTGGAGCCAAACTCTGTCAATAGGCCAAAATAAGACCTTAAATCCACCCTTTCCCAATGTTGTGCTTGGAAGAGGGTACAAACTCAACTCCCATCTGCTCAGTGCATGCTGTAATCAATAGGCAGTAATGCATTAGATATGGGATGTTGCCAGATCAGGTGTAGAGGAGTGCCAGGTTGCACCCTCAGAGCAGGAGGGGACTCTGCACCCAGCATCTTCAGTGCATCTTGTACAACCTTTGGCAGACTCCTGTGCTACAGGAAGGGGTATTCAGAGACAACCAATGCCTGGTTGTATCTAGTGCGTCAGACACAAGCAATGCCTGGTGTTCACTCATAGCTAAACAAGAGCTTGCTGGAGCCTGGGCAATAATTCATCCTTGAGTTGATGTTCAAGACAGGCAGGCGAAACTGCAGCCGTCAAGATGAACGATTAAAAAAACACAGCAAGACAGTATCTGTTTTCCTATGTTTAGACATCTCAGTTCACCATCAGGCATCTCCTTGTGCATCTGTTCCCAAGGCTTCCTTCCCATGCTGATCATTCCCCGAAGCATCCTTGGCCAGGTTCAACATCTGGCTGGGACAGAAGGTGAGCAGCAGGAGCACTGACACCACTTCAGAGCATCCCACCAGGTTTTGGTGACATTTCCAGATGCGTGGCACTTTGCCCCACCTGCTGAGGGCTTCAGATCTAATGGCATCAGCTTCTGGGAGTGCCAGTTCATAGTGGGGTAGTTTATTCCCTTTGGGAATAGTGTTCCTTCTTTAAGGATTTGATTCACACATCACCAAAAGTGCTATTTTTTCTGGGATCCCACCTGATTTTATAATTTTTTCAAAGACCATAAGCATTATTAGCTCGTGTGGTGACATTTTCCAAGCTTTTTCCAGTCTCTTCTGCCTCTGAACCTCTCTTGTATTCTCCAGACCTTTACTTCTCTATTCTTGAGTTTCTTTCTCTCTCAAGTTCCTTCTGTCCTTGCCCTCCTTAATGTGAAATGATAAAGAAAGAGCTGCAAAACACAGTGCATGCAAAATCTCTCACTTTCTCCTTGGAAGGTGGATGTTAAAGCTCAGCAACTGCAGCCCACACCTTGATGCATTTATCCTGAAGCTAAAGAGGTGCTTGGAATACTGCAGTCAATGGTGAGAATGGAGTAAGAGCTTACCTTAAAGCAGAGTCTCAGGCCAAACAACTGAGCTTTGCTTCACTCTTCTTCCTGAAGAAATGGTTGGCTGACCCCTCAGGAGCCCCACTGCAATTTATACCCAGTCATCTATCTGCCTCTTTGCACAGAAAGGGAAACTCACAGAAAAGAGAGGGTTTCTGCTGTTATTTGGGGATGTTTGTTCCTGCCTGCCCAAAAATGGGGTGACAGTTGCTGTTTGCTGTTTCCTCAGGATTTCTCCCAAGTTGGCTGACTTGGGGCATCACGTGTCAGAAGCAGATAACTGTGTCTGGTGACTTCCCCTTCTATTTCCTCATTCCCCATGGGGCACTGGCACAACTGCTGCAGCACGCACTTGTATTTCTCTTCCCAGCAGACCTCTGGTGGCATTAGACCCCCTGGCCTGTCTCTGAGTACACATGGATGTTCATAGTCTGCTCTTATACAGCCTCTCAGGGTACAGTCACTATGGCCAGGCTATATATTTTCCCTTGTCTGATGCAAAGGCTTTGTAACTGCAGTTGTTAATGCTATGCTATAGATTCTGGGGGCACACCTCAGTCTCTTCTTGCAGGTGCACAAGCCACTGCTAAGCCTGTGTTCGAATAGGATCCCAGTACAGTCACTGCTGAGCCTGTGTTCAAACAGGATCCCAGTACAGTCACTGCTGAGCCTGTGTTCAAACAGGATCCCAATACAGCCACTGCTGAGCCTGTGTTCAAACAGGATCCCAATACAGCCACTGCTGAGCCTGTGTTCAAACAGGATCCCAATACAGCCACTGGCTCAAACAGGATCCCAATACAGCCACTGCTGAGCCTGTGTTCAAATAGGATCCCAATACAGCCACTGCTGAGCCTGTGTTCAAACAGGATCCCAATACAGCCACTGCTGAGCCTGTGTTCAAATAGGATCCCAATACAGCCACTGCTGAGCCTGTGTTCAAACAGGATCCCAATACAGCCACTGCTGAGCTTGTGTTCAAACAGGATCCCAATACAGCCACTGCTGAGCCTGTGTTCAAACAGGATCCCAATACAGCCACTGCTGAGCTTGTGTTCAAACAGGATCCCAATACAGCCACTGCTGAGCCTGTGTTCAAACAGGATCCCAATGCAGCCACTGCTGAGCCTGTGTTCAAACAGGATCCCAATACAGCTACTGCTGAGCCTGTGTTCAAACAGGATCCCAATACAGCCACTGCTGATTCAAATAGAATCCCAATCTGCCCATAAAGCAGGTTTGGTGGAGACATTCTTCTCCCCTTAGGAATGCGTAAAAGGGATTTGAGGGGATGGATACAGAGAATAAAGTTTGGTAGGCTGTTCTCTCATGAACGTGGAGGGCAGAGGGAATGAGAAGGGCTGTTCTGTGGTCACTCTAAGGACAGCTGGATGAAAGACACTGGTTTCTTACAGTATTAGTGGGGTGGAAATGGGACTAAAGGCTGCAAATAATTATGACCAAACACCATCAGCAATGGGTGTGACAAAAGTCAAGGACTCTAAGAAAGATCCCTTGTCCTGAGCTGCACCTTAGAGCAGAGTTAAAGGGGTCTGGCAATGTTTTGTATACACTTGGATTAAAAGCTGCAGGGAACATGACTATTCCATTTCTATACAGACCCCTAGTCCCCAGGCCTCATGCTGTGCATCTTACCCTAGATACTGAACCACAAGGGTTCATTTTCTTGATCTAACAAATGCTCCCTCCTGTAGCCCAGTAAAAGCATCAAGGGGAAGCAGTTCCTTGCACTGGGTTTCACTCCCTGAGCTCTGCCCTTTCTCTTTGGGTCTGATACTGCTACATCCTGTTGATGCAGAAGATTGGCCATTGAAAACATGTCTCAATATATAGAAGCAATGATATTCTGTGGCTCTAGTTCAAAATAGCATTTGATGGATATTTCTGAAGAATAGCAAAGTGCTGAGCTTGATGTCCAGGCAACCCTTGTTGGTTCTCTCCTTTTCACACAGTAAAGTATCAGGTCATGGTCAGAGCACTGCCACACAAAGAGTTGTTATATGCAGAGAAAGGAAGAGGACAGGCAATCAGACCATATTTCTTCCGTTTCTTCAGAAAGGACTTAAAGTACCCCCAGTGAAACATTAAGCAGCCAAAGCAGGTATCAGCTCAGATAATATAATCAATACCCAGCTGTGATACCAAAATCGCAATGGAAACATAGATATTTCAAAAGCCCTGATGGTGAATTCCCAAGCAGACCAATCTGCAGCAAGCCAGCCTTGGATAACAAGGACTTTTGCCATGGAACTGGCATCAACAAAAGCTGACCTGAGTTAACTCTTACAGTGAAACTGTTTAATATCCTTATGTGGGTGATTTTTTTTGGAAGTGGAGGAAAATGAGTGCAGTTTAGTTGTGAAGGAATGAGCATTGGGAATGAAGCCAAACTCTTCCACTTGTCCACAGTTTTAATTAAACTGGGAAAACTTTCCTAACTGTATATATATACATATATGTATGTATAAAAATATACTGTGTGTAAAATATAGATAAGAGTCATAGAATCATAAAGTCATGGAATGGTTTGGGTTGGAAAGGACCTTAAGATCATCCAGTTCCAACCCCCCTGCCATGAGCAGGGGCACCTCACACTAAACCATCTCACCCAAGGCTTTGCCCAACCTGGCCTTGAACACTGCCAGGGATGGAGCATCACAACTTCCCTGGGCAACCTGTTCCAGTGCCTCACCACCCTAACAGGAAAGAATTTCCTCCTTATATCCAATCTAAACTTCCCCTGTTTACGTTTTAACCCGTTACCCCTTGTCCTGTCACTACAGTCCCTAATGAAGAGTCCCTCCCCAGCATCCCTATAGGCCCCCTTCAGATACTGGAAGGCTGCTATGAGGTCTCCATGCAGCCTTCTCTTCTCCAGGCTGAACAGCCCCAACTTTCTCAGCCTATCTTTATACGGGAGGTGCTCCAGGACCTGATCATCCTCGTGGCCTCCTCTGGACTTGTTCCAACAGTTCCATGTCCTTTTTATGTTGAGGACACCAGAACTGCACACAATGCTCCAGGTGAGGTCTCATGAGAGCAGAGCAGAGGAGCAGGATCACCTCCTTCGACCTGCTGGTCACGCTCCTTTGGATGCAGCCCAGGACACGGTTGGTTTCTGGGCTGCGAGCGCACACTGAAGCCGGCTCATGTTCATTTTCTGATGGACCAGCACCCCCAAGTCCTTCTCCGTGGGCTGCTCTGAATCTCTTCTCTGCCCAACCTGTAGCTGTGCCTGGGATTGCTCCGACCCAGGTGTCAGACTGACCAGGGGT